>NC_082691.1:61320545-61953187 GCF_949987515.2 Delphinus delphis
TTAGGTCTAACCCATGTCACAGTCATGGGGTTGACAGTTGCCCTTTGCTGGGTGATTTGACTGAGCCTGGGACACACTCCCTGAGAAGGGATATTGGTGAAAAGGACAGTAAACGTGTCACAGGCATAACGGAAGCCCCTACTCCCCCAAGAAACATTTTAACAGTGGCTTAACAGCAGTCTCGCTACTACCGTTAAGTTTCAAAATGATGTTTTTCGATTCTGGTGAGTGTGGACAAGGTCCAAGGTTACCCTGCTCCCCAGTGTTGCTTGCATTCTTTGCAAGTGTGGAACAGCCCGAGGAGGTTTCATTCATTTTGCCATGAAGCAAACAGTGCTAAGTGAATATACCCCAGCTGTGTGCCACTGTTACACGCAATAATTTTTTTAAAACAAACATTTATAAAGCCCTTTCTAAGTACCAGACACTGTACTAAACTCCTTTTGACTCCTGCAATGCTCCCAACAAAAGGTAGATGTTATGATTGATACCCCCCTTTTTTTAAAATATTTCTATATCTCAAGGTTTGTGTTTTTTTAATTTTATTCAAGTATAGTTGATTTACAATGTTGTGTTTAATTTCTGCTGTACAACAGAGTGACTCAGTTATACATATATATATTCTTTTTCATATTCTTTTCCATTATGGTTTATCACAGAATTTGAATGTAGTTCCCTGTGCTATACAGTAGGACCCTGTTGTTTATCCATGCTATATATAATAGTTTGCATCTGCTAATCCCAAACTCCGCAATACTTCCCTTTCCCATAATATCCCCCTTTTATAGATGAGGAGACTGAGGTCCAGAGACATTAAGTAATTTTCATAAGATCACACAGCTGGTAGGTGCTGGAGCTGAGATTCAAACCAAGGCAGTGTGGCTTCAGAGCCCTCTTACCTTCTCTCCTCCACAGAGTGTCATCAGCATTGGTCTTAACTTTTAATGAAATCCCTGGTCCTTTTTGCCCAGCATCACAGAGGCCCTGATGCGGTGAACACTGCTGGTCTGCTTGGTTGCCCGTGCACAGGATGGAATGAAGAAAACTCATTCAGTTTCATCAGCTCTTTGCCTTGCCTGTGACCAGTATGGCCATGCTGAGTGGATTAGGATGATAACTGACACATTTTTTCCCAGTATCCATGTGGTTGCAAAGACTTGAAAATGCCCTAAAGAACCGGAGCAACATATTCGTTGAAATAATTTAGTGATTGATAAAATCAGAGGATCCTGAGGCAGGGCAAGGCTGTGGAGACAACCATTGTGCTCCCCTATCTGGACCCTTCTTCCTAGGTCTCGCCCCCTGAACGAGGCCATTACGGACTCTTCTGAGAACAGAAGAGGCTCTTACAGACTCCTCATGATGAAGCGGCTTTTACTCAAGCTTACTCTGAAATAACCAGGAGCAAAAATTCACTCTGCAGTCAGGCTAGTCCCTGAGAACCAGAAGGAAGCTGTTGTCACCCAGTCAGACCCGGTGCCGCGCGGTAGGGCCACAGCACACCCTGACGACTTCAGTCTGTGTATCTCCCCGACCCGTGAGAACACCCTTGCAGCCTGCCTTCCAGCCCTTTCCTTTCCCACGTCCCTGCTGAGGCACTAGCACACGCCCTCAGTGACCCTATCACCGCCGCGGAATCCTCAGGCTTGTCTTGGTACAGGAGTGCGTGGGAATTGGAGAACACGTTTCAAAGACAAATTCCATTCACTTTGAGTCTCATCTGCTTGTTTGGATGATCTCTGCAGTTGTTTCCTCCACCAGTGCAGGAAAAGAAAAGGTGGCCACATCATATCCCATAAGAAATGTTAGTGCTCCAAACCTACTTTCCCTGCTTCTGAGATCCCAAGTGTCAACACACAGATCCGTCATGGTTGGGACCCCATGGGTCATGCATGCGAGCGTGAGCTTGCTGGTGAGTGGCTCCAGGGAGAGGGTGCTGAATCCCGGGAGCGGTGCTTTTCCATTTTCCAAACGATGCTGGGATGCGAGGAAGGAGAGCAGAAAAGGTGAGTCAAGACCAAACCCTTGAACAAATTCTCCAAGGAGCATGAAGCTACACAGGCTCGGAAAGAGAAGGGGATAATGTCACATGGTGATGAAGAAGAGTGGGGGTCTCGGATGGGAGTCTTGCTTCCCACATGGCCTTGGTCTTTTAAATCTTGAGTTTCTCCTGCTTAGAAATGTTATGGGCCACTTTGAGCCTTGGGCTGCAAGGGGCTCTAAAAAGACAAACTCCTGTGGAGAATCAACTTTAAAACGGGTCTGGAAAGTGTCCCGTCTAACAACTGACTCCAGCAGTCCTTGTTATCAGAAATGGAAATCTAGCAACTGAAGGGACACGAACTACACAGCCTCCCCCAGGTGTCACTCTGCAATGGGACACGAATTTGGTCAGGTGTACCCCGCTGAGGGCTGTCTCCAGGCCTCCGTTTCCCACCACACCCACACTCCTTCCATCCCTTCCTCTCCCAGCTCGCCTGACATTGAGCCCTTTAGAATTCAAAGTTCATCTAAATTAAACATGGGGATATAATGAAATTCTTTACTAGACAACCCTACTACTTCAGAAGCATGTCCTTCACATTTGCAAGCGGCCTTAGCTCAGAGGAAAATCCCTACGTGGCAAGTGACTGTTATTTAACCCGTACCATTTACTAGCTGGCTTGTACAGTGCCATTACAACCGGTGATTTCGCTGTGGAGTGGGTGATACTTGGTGACAGAGCTAAACTATGCACCTCCTTCCTTCAAAGACTATTTCTGACTCTGGCCAGCTCCTCAGCAACTCCTGTAACTGGTTACAAGAAGGGCTTAGTGAGATAATATGAGTGACTTCGTGTAAAGCCCTCTCTGTGCAGGAAACACAAACCAGCGCCCTTCTTGTGGCAGGCGGGAAGCACCTTCTCCACCTGTACCTCCCAAGCTTTTGAAAAAGGTCTGTTATCCATAAGCAAGCCAGAGGCATCATCTTGTTCAGTGCTAATGAACTCATCCAAGCCATCCACATGGTCCAGTCTCTTTAGAACTCTGACCAAACCTTTGCTTAATGCATGAAAGCTTATTCCCTGAGGTGCCCTTCAAACCTTACTCTGACCCTGTGCTCTTCAACTCTGGAAAAGCACAAAAAAAAACTGGCCACATGCTCTTGAAAATTCCATTTGAAAGCTAGTGGTGGTGATTCCAGACAGAATTTTGACAAAAGACAATAAACACTGAGTTCAGTATGCTACTCGCTGCTTAGAGCCCCTCTCCTGGGGACGGTCCTGCCTGCTGCTGAGGGAGAGGATTACGGATGTGGAGTTGGGCAGAGCAGCTGCTGGGAAATACAATGGCCTTGGTGTGTTAGTCCGTCATCAAGACAATGGCACTCTTGTGAATCCTCTAGAAATAGAACTTTTCATCTGGCACCACAGTGGGCTATGCTTTGGAGCGGTGATGTCACAAGCAGGCAGAAACTAGGGAATTCATCCTCTTGGGCAGGGTGACTAATTCTGTCTCCCAACCTCTGGACATTTACTGACGTCATCCATCTTCTCCAAACCGCACCAGCCTGGGGTGAGGAGAGACTCACAACTACAGACACGAATTCTTGTTTCTCTGGCTCTGACACTTACTTTGGGGATTCTCAGCCCTCCTCAGATCCCTCCCAAATATTCCGGGGTGGCCCTTGTGGTGTCTCATGTGTGTTTGACAAGCTCATTTCTGTGGCACCTGCTGTTCTCCTTCCTGGGATTGCACCTCCCTTCTCAGTCCTGCACAGCCAAGCTTTCCCGTTGTAGGCCTGCCCTTCTCCCTGTGACTGCTGGAGCAGGCTTTCGTTCCCAGGAACTGTCACTCCAGCCATAGGCTTGACCCTTCCGCTTTAGAGCCCATAGAAGGTTGAGTGGCGTTTCCCTGCTGTTTCCAAGATGGGAACAGGGATTTTGGTTTGAGAGAGCTGTATTAAAGCTCCGACACCTCCTCAAAGCCAGGCCACTGGGTGGCAGAACTGGGTTCTGATTGGGACCAGGTTCACCGCCCCCCCCCCCCATAGCATCTTCTTCCAGTAGGGTCTGTGTTGACCTCAGGGAGCCCCCAAGTCATAGTAACTTGTTTACAAAGACCCAACTGGAATCACTGTCCAAGAGGATCAGTGAGTCTGGAGTGACAAAAGAATCAGGTTCATTACCTGCTAGTCACATCAGACCTCTGAGCTGCCTGGACTCACTGTGAAACTAAGCACAGCTGCCTGCAGCGAGGGTCTGCCCCCGTGCTGGTCTGTGACGGCCCCAGGCTAGGGGATTTGAACAGCTGCCTATTGACAGCACCCCGTTCCTCTCCCAAGATTATCTTTCCCACCACGCCCACAGCTGGTGCTCTGCAGAATGTATAACATGGCACGGATGCTGTTCAGGCTTCCAGGCAGTGGAAACCCTGAAAAGGACTTCTATTAATAGAGGAGGCATTCCTGGGGCACTCAGACGCTCTCAGGCCTGCTGAGAAGTAGCCAGATTCCCGACAGGCACTGAAGGGCGGGCTGCAAACCCCTGCCAAAGAAAGGCCTTGTTCTGCCACAGACAATGGTCGGGTGGCCCTGGCATGATGTCAGATGAGTTGGCAGCAGCGGAGTGCGCGTTCCCTCTCCAACTTTCCAGCTGAGCTCTGCCAGATCCAGGGAGCCGTATCAGGTTCAGATTTTGGAGAATGAATTGCACCCAAAGCCACGGACTGTCTAGCCCTAATCGGCAAGTAAGGAAATGGCTGTAAACCAGAGGTTGCTACTTAGTTCTGGCTGCCTGTGTCTTGAGGGACAATGTAATTGCTCTCCAGCTAAATGCTGTAGCATGGGCAGCCAGGGCCAGTGCAGCACGACAGTCGTGGTCAGTCAGATAGCCTGATGGCCTTCCCCAGGGCCTTCATGGAGGCCCGGCCCCTGGAGGGAGCTGCGTCATACAGCTGGGATGTTTCAGTTAAAAGCAGGAAGGGCCAGGCTTCTGCAGGACAGTGATAGCCAGCCTTCAGGTTTTTTGGGGTTTTTGTTTGTTTGTTTGTTTGTTTAAGGAGATGAAGGCTAAGAATAATTAGGAATTTTTTTTTGTTTTTTTGGGCCACATGGCATGTGGGATCTTAGTTTGCCGACCAAGGATCAAACCCGCGCCCCCTTGCATTTGAAGCGCGGAGTCTTTACCACTGGACTGCCAGGGAAGTTCCAGCCTTCAGGTTTTCATTCATTAGTTAACGCTGACCATATGTGAGAAAGCAGAACAACTGACCTGTACTTTGAAGAAACAGAGCCAAGCTTAAGTCCCAGCTCAGCTGCTTACTACTTGTGAGACTTCAAGCCAATTCAGAAGTTAATTTCTCCAGTGCTCAGATTTTTCATTAGTAATTTGGGATAAATAACCCAATAGAAAAATGAACCAAGGCTACAGAGAGACAATTCACTGAAGAACAAATACAAATGGCCAATAAATACTTGAAAATGTGTTCAGGCTCTCTAGTCATCAAAATGTGTTCAAGCTCTCTAGTCATCAGGAAATTGCAAATTAAGACAAGACCTCATTCGTGGCAAATTTTTAGAAGTTTGAAAAATAAAAAATAAAAGGTTGAGAGTGTCCAGCATTGGTGCAGAGGCATCGTCACACGCTGTTAGTGAGGGTGTAAATTGGCTCAGACACGTTCAAAGAGCGTTTCGTCAGTTTCCACCAAACATTTCACATGTAAACACTTTGACTTTACCATCCCACTTCTAAGATCTATCCTGAAGAAACAATTGTGCATATGGACATGGATGTTCATTGTAGTGTTGCTTGTAATAAAAAAATGGGGGCTGGGGAGGAAGCAATCTGTTCATCAATAACAGAAAGGTGGTAAGTCATGGCCAGGTGAGTGCAGGTAGCTCCATAGGTTCTGATACGAAAACAATTCTAACATACGTGGTGGGGGAGGAGTGAGGACAGCAGGACAGAGAAAGGAAGATGTTTGCTTTTTACTCTTTTTACTTAAATCTCCATTTGTGCATCTTTCACAATATGTATTGTAAGGTTATTCTTCTATCATCCCAGTTCCCTACAGAGGTGTCAGAGCAAGACGAAAGTGGGAGGGCTGCAGCTAGAGTAGAATCTAGAGGACGAGTTTGAAATCTGGAGTTCAGATTTGGACATGCTAAATTGCAGATGCCCATTAGATACAGAGCGGAGATGCTGAGCAGGCAGATGGATAGAGAAGGCTGATGTAGGGTTTGGGAATCACCATCAAAAAGGGGTCCCCTGGGATTTCTGGGCCGTGTGGCGAGGAGTTCCATGAATAAGATGGGGTGAGGGCCTGGAACCAAGTGCAGTGGGTACCCAAGCCCTGGATTCCAGTGCCCTTGACACGAATTGATTTCCACCATGTATTTAAACAGTCATAGTGTCCTAATCTATTCTTCCCACTCATTGGCATCAGTGGCACCATATAAAAGGCTCCCTCCATCTCATTCTTAGCACTGTTTCCCACTTTTCCTTTGAGTCTACAACTCTGTCTGGCTGAACTCCTTTGGTGGTCTCTGGGGCCCCTAACTTTGTCTTTACTTGACATCCTGTCTTTAGATCCCTGTGCTCCAAGCCTCATGGCTACAGGGAAGCCCTTCCCACTCCTGAGTAATTCCAACCACTCCACTCACCCCCATTCCTCCAACTCCAGCCCAGGCAAAGCCCAGATCCCTTACTCAGGAGATTTCAACATTTGCACACTTTTGGGCACACTTTCTCATTTAATTCCTCAAAGTCAGACGTATTATCATTTTTATTATTGTCCCTGCCTTTTTGACACATGAGAAAACTGAGGTTTATAGAGGAGAAATAACCTGCCCAAATTCACCCAGACGGGAAGTGCCTTAGTGTTCTAGTGCTGTGTGACAGATTGCCACAAATGTAGCAACTTAAAACAACTCACCTCTATCATTTGAGTTTCTGTGCTTCAGGAACCTGGGCACATCTTAGCTGGGTCCTCTGCTTCAGAGTCTTTTATGGGCCGACATCAGTGTCAGCCAGGGCTGGGCTTTCATCTGATAGCTCAGTTGGTGAGGATCCACTTCCAAGGCACTGTTGTTGACAGAATTCCATTCCTTTTTAGCTGTTGGACGGAGGGCCTCAATTCCTTGCTGCCTGCTGGCTGGAGGCCACTGTCAGTTCCTTGCCGTGGGGGCCTGTGTGATGTGGCTGCTCACTTCATCAACGTGTGTGGGCTGAGAAGGCACAGAGTGTCTGCTAATGAGGCAGAGCCTACAATCTCTTATCCCCTAATCTCAGAAGTGACATCTCATCACCTTTGCTATGTTTGGTTGGCTAGAATGAAGTTGCCCCCACTCAAGGGGAGGGCTGACCTAGCAAGGGCATGAATTCTAGGAGAGGGGAGGACGGGGGGCCATCTGAGTCAGCCCGCCACAGGAAGTAACACCTGGGGGTTTAACTCAGGTCCGTCAGCCTCCAATGTTTGGGTTCTTCTTTCTATGCATGCCTGGATCCTCAGTGCTTGTTCCCTGCTATGACCTGAACAAAAAGGTAACAGTGATGTCACCTTCATCATGGGACTCCATCAACTAAAAACTCTTAGCCAGGGATATTGAGTAACCCCAATTTAACAAGCAATAATTGGGACTTTCAAATTAACACACATTTTTAAAAAAATAAATTTATTTATTTATTTTTGGCTGCGTTGGGTCTTTGTTGCTGTGCACGGGCTTTCTCTAGTTGTGGTGAGCGGGGGCTACTCTTCGTTGCGGTGTGTGGGCTTCTCATTGTGGTGGCTTCTCGTTGCGGAGCGCGGGCTCTAGGCATGTGGGCTTCAGTAGTTGCAGTGCATGGGCTCAGTTGTTGTGGCTTGTGGGCTCAGTAGTTGCGGCTCACGGGCTCTAGAGCGCAGGCTCAGTAGTTGTGGTGCACGGGCTTGCTCCACAGCATGTGGGATCTTCCTGGACTAGGGCTTGAACCTGTGTCTCCTGCATTGGCAGGCAGAATCTTAACCACTGCGCCACCAGGGAAGCCCAACACACTTTTCTAAAACAGTGTTATTTAAAGCTGAGCAGCTTACGTGATGAAGGGAGGAGCAAATGTTGCCCTGTTATCAAGGCAGCTGATAACAACTGTCATCACCTTTTCTTTTTTTTTTAAACAGGAGAGGGGAGAGTGCAATTTTATTTTATTTTAATATTTATTTATTTATTTATTTGGTTGCTCCTGGTCTTAGTTACAGCAGGCGTGCTCCTTAGTTGTGGCATGTGGGCTCCTTAGTTGTGGCTCACTGGCTCCTTAGTTGTGGCCTGTGAACTCTTAGTTGCAACATGCATGTGGGCTCTAGTTCCCTGACCAGGGATCAAACCTGGGTCCCCTGCCTTGGGAGCTTGGAATCTTAACCACTGTGCCACCAGGGAAGTCCCAACTGTCCTCACCTTTTAACGCAGTCCTGCACTCAGAGACCACTGGTAAATTATCTCTGTATGCCCGGCCCAGCAAATTGGCCATTAATGGGACGCTGCCACTCTGGAGAAACAGATGGGGCAGAAGAGCATGAGGAAAGCAGCCCACACACTGTCACAGCAGCCTTCTCTGGGAGCCACCTTCTTCCACGCCACTGGGGTAGACAGAGCTTCCAGTCTGTGTGATGGACCAGGGCCCGACTGACTGACGGCTGTAACATCCTTCTGTGATGACAGCTGGGAGAGATGGTTAGTGTCAGCCCTCTCTTCCTATCTCCTGCAGCCACCACCAACACACTCTGAAAACTCCTGGCACGGACAGTTTCTAGCGCTGTGGCTTCTTGGCAGCTTGGACAGCAGTCTCGGACATCCCCTCTGCTCATACCTGTTTCTCAGGCCGCTGTTGGGTGGGTCTTCTCTCCCCCTGCCTCCCTCTCAGAATGCTCACTCAGTTCCCACGACCCTTATTCATCTCGTCATCTGCGACCTCTCTCTCTAGCTTGAGTCACATGGGCGTATTTACTTAATAACTATTTATTAGGAGGCCACCATAGGCTGGATACTCTTGCAGGCACTCTAAAGGAGATAGTGCTTGTATGTGGGTACAAATGTACATAGATACCTATGAGATAGAGGCTAAGAGCATGCCTTTGAAGTCAGATAGATCTTGCCATTTAGTAACAGGAAACTCTCCTTTGGCAAGTTACTTAAACTTTCTGAACCTTAGTTTCCTCTTCTGTAATTTGAAGATCACTATTCCTATCTTGTAGGACTATAGTGAGAATTAAGTGAAATAATTTGTGTGCAGCACTTCGTATCATGCCTAGCACATGGTAAATACTTAACAGTACTTCTATGCGATAGGCACAGGACAGACCATTAGCAGAGATTCCCCATCCCCACCAAACTCTAGGCTCCATGAAGGCTGGCACCACATCTGTCTTGTTCACAGTTGTGTTCTTAGTACCTGGTACAACACTTGGCACATGATAAGTGCTTAAAAAACATTTGTGAAATGGCTTAATCAATGAATAAGTAATATTGCAGTTAATGACAACAGAGTTATCTAGCGCCCCTTTCCAAGATGCTCAAAGACCTCTCAATATCATCTAATTCAAAGTCCAGCTTGGATGATAAATAACAAGTTTGGCCATTTATTTAGGCATTTGACCAAGGTCCAAAGGGGTAGGCTTGCCTTGCCTAGGACCATAGAGTTGAGCTGGCATGGTTATAGCGTTGGGATTCAGATTCTCGTACTCTCAGCTCACAGCTCCTACATATCCAGTATGCTGAGGTCATCTTCCCAGCCTGACTGATTTAGCAAATAGGGAAAAACCCCATCTGAATAGGGAAAGTTCTAATAGGGAAAACCCCATTAGAACTTTCTAATTCCTTGTGACCATGACTCACTTTGGAAGAAACCAATCATTTGTCCCAGGCCTTGTTCCTGAGCAAATGGTGGAGCAAAAGCCAGCTGCCTTCTACTTGTTAGTCCAGAAGTGTGATCTGAACATCCCTGCAAGAGTTCATCCAGTGCCCCCATGGGTGACTGTCCTGCATCAAGAGGTTATCTGCTCAAGTGCGACCAGCAGCCGTTCTTGGAGAATGAGAACCAATCTCAGTATCCAGTGATCTGGCTTCTCGTCCCAACTGCACTAGCTGTGTGACCTTGAACATGTTTCCTTAACCTCTTTGCATTTTCATTTTCTCCCTCGAGAAGGAGGGGAAAGAACACCTTGTAAGGATTTAATGATATGATGTATGACAAAAGGTACCTAGCACAGTTCCCAATGAATCCTTGTGCAGTTTAGATTGGAATGCAGAGCAGGCCCGGGAAAATCTTCCTATCCCCCGTTTCTCCCCCATAGTCTGGCCAAATTCCCACTGGCATTTTGGACAAGGGAGTGATTTTTAAGATTTATCTCAGAGCAGAACTCTTGTGTCAAGCACTTAATATGGAATGGAACTGAAGTATATGAAACTGACAAAGTGGAGTTTACTCATCAGAGCAGAGCTGGGGACAGCCTAGATCCTTGTCTGGGATGTGCCCGTCAACATTTTTCTGTGAGCCCCAAAGCTTCCCAGAACTTGGTTGGAAAACAGCTGAACTAAAGTATTCTGCATGGTCCCTGTCAAAGCAATAATAATATCAATACAATATTATGATATAAATACTAGCTTATTATTATTATTTATTACTACTGGCATTTACTGCAGTGGTTTTCAAACTTAGCTTGCGTCAGTATCACCTAGAAATCTTATTAAAACAAAGATTGTTGGGCCCACACCCAGAGTTTCTGACTCAACAGGTTAGGGGAGGGACCAAGAATGTGCAGTTGTAACAGATTCCTGGGAATGCTGATGCTGGGGTCTGGGAACGCACTTTGAGAACTGCTGATTAACTGTGTGCTTTCTGTATGATAGGCGCCATGCCAGGCACTTTACCAAGATAGTTTTATTTAGTGCTCACAACGTTGCTTTGAGGTAGGTATTATACTATTTATATCTCTTATTTACAGATGAGGAAATTAAGCCTTAGAGACTCTAAGTGACTTGCTCGAGGTCTAACAGCTATTAAGTGGCAGATTCCAATCCAGGTCTGACTCCAAAGACTTAACCGAAGTTTCATGCTTAAAATGAAAATGCGTTATAAGGGATGAATACACTTATTCCCATACACTTATTTGCATTCATTGACCCATTAACAAACAAGTTAATGGAATGAACTGGCTCTGAGGGAAAGAATTCAACATAGTTAAGGCTTGATGGAGAGCAGAAAAACAAGACAGGAATTCCTGAATAACATACCATTGTTCATCATGGTCTGCCCATTAGGGCCATGTGGGCGGCCATAAAACTCCTCAAGTCACCTTGGAGATATTTGACCAAGGGAGGTAGACTTGTGACAAAGGATAGAAAACAAATTTCACTTTATTCATTTATTAATTAATTTACAAAATACTTACTGAATGCCTGCTCGAAGCTGACTGCTCTTTGGGGCTAGAGGTACAATGGGAAGCAAAAATAGACATGGTCCATGACACTTGGAGCCTACAGACCACTTAACATTATTAAGTCCAGTAACAACTTTGCCCAAGTCTTGAATTCTTGAAATTCAGCTTTGACCACATGATTATTTTATGTCTGAACCCATTGGTTCTGACTCTTCCAAGTCTTATTATCTTATACTATTCACTCTGTCCATTGACCCAGTGAATTTCCGTTCTGACTCATGTAGTTCAACCCAATTCTGACATCATGATCTCAAAGGTCCGCCTTCTCAATAGGTGTTTTATTTTTTTTGATTATAGACAGAATTTGGCTGGTGTTTGATAATTGGTAAGTTGCAAACGTGACTAATAGGTAGAGGTTTTTTAAATTGGTCTGCTCTTGCGTTCTTACTCATTATTGCTAATTACCCAATGTGTCCAATATACCAGATAGACGCTCAAGGAATGGCCTAATGATGAAATGTGACACACCACATTCAGGTTCAAGAGAACCACGGTCCTGGGAGGGAGGTTGGTGCAGTTCTCTATTCTACCATCCAGCACCTTTCCTTTTAGAGCAGGTTTGAGGAGGCCAGATTAGATCCTGAAGATCTCATGACATTGTTTGATTCCAAGGAAATTTCCCCTGCATCCTGGGCTTAGCATACTTTCTGTGCAAACTCATTTTGAGGAAAACTCTGTCTTGTTCCAATTTAGATTTGCTCACTCTGGCAGTGTTGTGACCTATAAAAACGTAGTAATAGATACGGTAAGTCCTGACGGCTGAAAAGCCGAATTTCAAGGAATCATGTGAAAGAAAGAAGAAAAGGAAAGAAAGGAGTGCTAGGAAAGAGGGACTAGTAAGAAATCCATGACATAATGAAACGCGGGGTTTTCATAACAAGCTAGAGAAAACCTCTAGGCTGCCCCCTAGAGATGCAATTTCCTCCTATCTAATCTACAGATTTATTTGCATGAAAAGCAAAACTAAATTTAAGCTTCAGAGCAAACACTCAACATTCAGGGCAGGCATATGGACTGTTTGCTTTGAATGAGTGGCAGCGGCCAGTCTGATAGAGTTGACCCAGAGAAAAAGTTTAAAAAGCAGACTGTAATGCTAGCTGGTGCATGAGACCTGTGGAATGAAATAAGTTTTTTCAAAAAGAAAAAATGAAAAAAGAAGGAGGAGGAGAAGAAGCAGAGGAGGAGCTGCCGCCCACACATTCAGTTTTTTTGGTTAATATCAAATTTTTCTCGCCAATCCGAACAGACCCACCAGTGATTATCCTTATTTGGGTATTTCCAGTGGGAAAGTATCCGGTTTGTGAAAAGCCTCAGTAGCTGTGTTATGAAGGACGCTACTTTCATTTCGGCACAAAATTAGCCTGGGCTGAATTACCCCCACCTGGAGAGTTCATGCTGCCTACTCATGCCCAGCCCTGCCCTCGCCTTTGGCAGGGTGCCCCTCCAGCATGACATTCAGTTTTGGCTCTGTCCCCAGGTTGACCGGCCAGGCCCACAACGGAGTGGGGGGCGGAGGAGCTGGTAGAGCTGAGTGTGTAAGAGCTCAGGCCCTGGAGACGGAAAGACCTGCCTTCAAATCTCAAGTCGGCCTCCTACTCTATGATCCTGGGCCTCAGGTTCCAATTAAGTCTTGATAGTAACGTGGGTTGTTTTTTTTTTTCTTATTTTCAGTAACTTTTAAAAATTGAAGTCTAATTGGTTTACAATAGTGTTTTAGTTTCAGCTGTACATCAAAGTGATTTGGTTATACATATATATATATGTAAATATTTTTTTATTCTTTTACATCATAGTTTATTATAAGGTATTGAATCTTTACTGTGCTATACAGTAGATCCTTGTTATTTATCTATTTTACATACGATAGTGTGCATCTGTTAACCCCATACTCTCGATTTATCTCTCCCCCCAACTTTGGCAACCATACGTTTGTTTTCTATGTCTATGACTGTTTCTGGTTTGTAAATAAGTTCATTTATACTATTTTTTTAGATCCCACATATAAATGATATCATAAAGTATTTGTCTTTCTCTGTCTGACTTATTTCACTTAGCATAATACCCTCCAAGTCCATCCATGTTGTTGCAAATGGCAAAATTTCATTCTTTTTAATGGCTGAGTAATATTCCATTGTACATATAAACCACATCTTCTTTATAACATGGGCGTATAAAGATTCAATGAGATAGTATACACTAAGGGCACAGTCAGTGCCTGGCACAGGACATGTAATCAATAAATGGTACCTGTGATCACTGGCAACCTTGATCTTAGTATTAGTCTGAGCAGTTTAAAAGAGGGAAGTAGGTGGGTCAAGAGCAATTCTCAGATGAATTAGTACCAGATTATGAAGTTTGTCAAGTTAGTTTCTAAATCCATTATATACTGCTGTCCAAAAGAACATTCTGCAAGAATAGAAAAGTCCTATATCTGTGCTGCCCAATACAGTACAGCCATGTCACATGAGGTATTGAGAGCACTGGAAATTTGGCTAGAGGAAGTGAATTTTCAAATTTATTAAATGTAAATAGCCTTATGTGATCTGTGGCTACCACGTTGGACAGCAGAGCTTTTTAGGATTAAAATTGCCATATCTACGTGAGGAAGGGCAAACACTGTCAGGGAGCAGTTAAACGCAAATATAAGGAAGCATAGAGGTTGTAGGGTTGAAAACATCAGAAAGAACCAAATTTTTAACGCATGGTGAACATCATTCTTATTCTATCCCTTTAGTGTAAAAACAAGCAAAATCTGAACCATTTCTAAATGTTAGATGTCAAAGAGTCCGGTCTTTAGAGCTATCTGGCGAATTGTAATTCCACTGGAATAAAAGGATTGAACTCTGACTCAGAACTTACCATCCCAAAATGTGTGCCCTTTGGTAAACAACCATAGTGCACAAATGAGGCAGCATCAGATCTCATCAAACAGAGGAGCGTTTCCTGTGTCCTTCTCAAAGTACATGTTGAACCTGTACAGGTGAGGGTTATTTTTGGGGGGAAGGTGAAAGAGGAAGCAGTGCTTATGTAACCCACTCTGAGTTGGCAATGAGTTCGCTCATTGACAGCCTAATGAAAGAGCCCATATGGGGAGAAATTAATGAAGTTGGCATGTTTTCTGTTCCTACTGGCACAACCAAGGATATAGGTATAAAAAGTGTTTGTTCACTAATAACTCAAATGTGTCACAGACATTGTGGGAGAATGTCTAGTGTCTATGGTAAGTTTAAATATTAGGAGAATTATAACCCAGAGGGTCAAGGATCCAAGATGAAAAAAATAATGTTTCGGGCTTCCCTGGTGGTGCAGTGGTTGAGGGTCCACCTGCTGATGCAGGGGACCGGGTTCGTGCCCCGGTCCGGGAAGATCCCACATGCCGTGGAGTGACTGGGCCCGTGAGCCATGGCCAGAGCCTGTGCTCCGCAACGGGAGAGGCCACAGCAGTGAGAGGCCCGCATACCACAAAAATAATAATAATAAAATAAAAAAATAATAATAATGTTTCAAATATCACTGCTTTTACATTGCCCTTAATATTTACATGGAGGCCCCACAAAGCTGAAAGGAAAGTGGCCCTGTATCAGGAATTAAGACATATGGTTTTGAGACTTGGTTTCTGCTGGTTACCAGTTTGGAGTCCTTCAGCAAGTTACTTACGCTGCCTCCTGGTTTCCATACATGTAAAAATGGGGTTGAGACTAATTACCTCATGAGATTCTTGCAAGGGTTAAATGGAAAACAATTTGGAAAACTATAAAGCACTTTGCAAATGGAAAGTATTGTTACCATCATTATCATCATCGTTGTTTTGACTTTCTCAACAATCCTCTGGGGGAGCTAGATAGAGCAAGTTGACCACTTTATAGTTGAAGAAACCAAAGCTGAGAGGGGTTAAAGGATTCGCCCAAGGTCACGAAACCATGACCACCAGCATTCTTATCCGGCTGATGAGCAGGAAGGTTTCACATTTCTTTTGAATCCATTGCTTTAGAAATGCTTAAATTCATGGGATTGTAGAGTTGGAACAGTCAGAGCTGCCTTTAGATTCTGGGAAGAGAGGCCTCTGCCCAGGGTCCTGCGTGTGTGTTAGTGTGTTAGCGAGTGAGGTAGTGTGTTAGTGAGTTACTTAGTGTGTTAGTTAGCTAGCCTGCCAACTGGACCAAATCCAGCCTGTTTGGGTAAATAACGTTCTATGAGAACATGTCCACGCTCGTTCACTTAGGAATTGTCCTTGGCTGCTTTTGTACTACAAGAGTGGAATTGAGTACAGTAATCGCAGTAGAGACCAAAGCCAAAAATACTTACTCTCTGACCCTTTGCAGAAAAAATGTGCCCGTTCCTGCTTTCAAGGACCCGAATAGCACAAACCACACCAAAACAAAAAATTAAAGAACACACAGCCATCCTGTCCCTGGCCATCTAAGGATCTCCACTGGCAGCGGGTGACCCATACCCCTTAATAGCCACTATCATGACTAGCACACCTCAGGCTCCAGACCTCCACATCGGCCTTGTGTCCATCAAAGGAAGGTTTAGGGCTTCTGTGTTCCTGACTCAGGTGGGCACCGCTTTGGGGTGCAAGGACGATTTGAGCTGCCTAAGTACTTAGATAACAGAAATGACAAATCAATTAACTGGTCAGATCCTTCCTCTCAGACAACATAAATGTGCTGGACTCTTGCATAACGAAAGTATCAGTTCCTGGTGCAGCCAGGCATCCTGGCTTCTCTTTGAGTTTCAGTTCCTGGTTCTGGTTCTGGGGGTGCTCAGCTTGGCACGGTATTTACAACAGATGCACGTGGCAACTGGAGAACATTTTGCAATGTTAAACAACTTATATTAAGACAATTTTTTTTTTTTTTTTTTTTTTTTTTGCGGTACGCGGGCCTCTCACTGTTGTGGCCTCTCCCGTTGCAGAGCACAGGCTCCGGACGTGCAGGCTCAGCGGCCATGGCTCACGGGCCCAGCCGCTCCGCGGCATGTGGGATCTTCCCAGACCGGGGCACGAACCCGTGTCCCCTGCATCGGCAGGCGGACTCTCAACCACCACGCCACCAGGGAAGCCCTAAGACAATGTTTTATATAGGTCTTGCTATAATGTGAGTGAAATGTGACACATTTGTTGCATTGGTGACTCGATGGACATTGGATACTAGAACTGTGAATAGTTTTATTTTTCTAAAATTATTTTATTTAATTTTGACTCAAACTTTTAGCATTCATTGTAATTTGTATTTTGCCTTTGAATCTTAAAGATAAATTTTAAAGTTTTAGAAGACAAATACATATTCGATAACATTTTAAATGTTTAATTTTTTTACATTTATTTTAATTTACATTATTTGATGAAAATAGCCTCAAATTTTATATCCTTTGAATACCATTTTATCTTATCTTTATAACCCTTTGAGCATTAATGTCAATGAAATAAGATCCAGGATTCTCATTTATCATGGTTGTCACACTTTTCTGGTTTTGGCAAGAGCGGAAGTAATATGCCTGTCTTTGATTTTTTGTTGGTTTTTTTGGGGCTTTATTTAGACAACAGATGGGAAAGTGACTGAACAGAATCATTAATATGGTTATTTGTCCCCCATCCCCCAACCTCCCGATAGACATTCTCTATTCGGAGTTATGTTGATTCCATCCTACCTCAATATCTCTGGGAAGCTGTTTCTCAGAAAAAAGTTCTCTTCAGTTTGGGGACTACACAATCCTATTTAACTGCTTTCCCAGTGGGTTTGGATTTCTTTTTACACTGACTGGTTTACTGGGAGGCTGATAGTCAGAGCTTCCCGTGGCTGCCAGCACCGAGCTCCTTGAAGCGCCTTCTGAGGCTGCCTTTCCCAGGAGGAGGAGGGAGGGGCTGCAGGGCTGGCCTGGAAACTGGGAACCTGGTGGCTTTGGGCCCCTTTGTCCCGAAGACAGCTGCTTCCCCTGGGGTGCCACTAGGACCCGCCATTCAGGGAGCCAACCAAAACCCTGCTTCTCTTGTAGTAAAGAGACACACTTCCAAATCCACCCAGGGTGCTGCTGGAAAACTGGCGAGAGCGGTTTTTAATTACCTAAGTGGGCTCTGGGGCCAAGGCTTGGTTCTGCCATCCCAGTTCCTGGGGGGAGCTTCTCCCACACGTCAGAGGGAATAATGTATTCATTTGTGAGCTCATTCATTCATTGAACAAATACTGACTGCAGGCCTACTGTGTGCCAGGCACAGCACAACCGTGAACATGGTCAGCATTTTCCTGTGGTGTAATAGGAAACGTGTTTGGGCTTTTTTTTTTTTTTTTTGTACTGAAGTATAGTTGATTTACACTGTTGTGTTAGTTTCAGGTGTACCGCAAAGTGATTCAGTTATATATATATATATATATATATAAAACTATATTTTTTATATATATATAATATATATATTCTTTTTCAGATTCTTTTCCATTACAGGTTATTACAAGACATTGAATATAGTTCCCTGTGCTATACAGTAAGCCTTTGTTGTTTATCTATTTTATATATAGTAGTTTGTAGCTGCTAATCCCAAACTCCTAATTTATCGCTACCAATCCCCCTTTCCTGTTTGGTAACCATAAATTTGTTTTCTAATCTGTTTTGTAAATATGTTCATTTGTACCCTTTTTTTTTAGATTCCACATATAAGCAATTTCATATGATATTTGTCTTTCTCTGTCTGACTTTACTCAGTATGACAATCCCTCGGTCCATCCATGTTGCTGCAAATGGCACTATTTTGGTCTTTTTTATGGCTGAGTAATATTCCGTTGTATCTGTATACCAAATCTTCTTTATCCATTCCTCTGTTGATGGACATTTAGGTTGCTTCCATGTGTTGGCTATTGTAAATAGTGCTGCTATGAACATTGGGGTGCATCTATCTTTTCAAGTTAGAGATTTTTCCAGCTCTATGCCCAGGACTGGGACTGCTGGATCATATGGTAACTCTGTTTTTAATTTTTTAAGGAATCTCCATACTGTTTTCCATAGTGGCTGCACCAATTTAAAACGTGTTTGATCTCTGTCTCTGGCCCTTGGCACTGAGCTTCCAAAACCCTAGGAATTTCGTGATAGGACTATCTAGAGATCAGGCTCTACAGACACTCTCGAACACGGAGATTTGATGCGCTTCTGGGTTGGCGAGCACATGCCCCTGCTGGGAGGGTGACACACCCCAACTACGTGGGGACAAAACTCCTGCACTCGGGGCCCTTCCAGACTTCGCCTTATGTACCTCTTCATCTGGCTGTTCATTTGTATCCTTGATAATAAGCCAGTAAACATAAGTGAAGTGTGTTTGTGAATTCTGTGGGGTGTTCTAGCAAATTATTGAACCTGAGAAGGGGGTTGTGGGAACCCCTGATTTTACAGCTGGTTGGTCAGAGGTCCAAGTGGCCTGGGACTTGTAACTGGCATCTAAAACGGGGGTAGCTTGTGGGACTGAGTCCTTACTCTGTGGAGGTCTGTGCTAACTCTGGGTAGTTAGTGCCAGAACTGAACTGAATTGTAGGGTACCCAGCTGACGTCCACAGAATATTGGTTGTTGTCAGAAAACATCCCAGGGTTCCCTCACCCCCATGAGCTTACAGGGTAGCAGGGAAGGTCCATAATGAAACAAGTAATTACAATAAGGTGATGAGTCTGACGAAGGGGATGGATGAGGGGTCCTAGAAGCCTACAGCAGGGGTCTTATCCTAGTTGAGGAGATGGAAAAGCTGTCTCTGAGGAAGAGGCATTCAAGGTGAGACCTTGATACATAGGAGGAGACCAGGCAGAGAAGTAAGAGTGGGTCTGAATTTGAAGGACACCTGTGCCAGGTAACACAAACCCTGGGAGAACCTTAACCTCAAGGTGTCCTATAACAACTTCACAAAGCCTCTTGGGTGCCCTGTGGATGTTCAGAATGCCACTGAACCTCATTCATTTGTTCAACAAGTGTTAAGTAAGCACCTTCTATGTGCCATGTGCTAGGTGAGGAGCTGGGAATATGAAGAGAAACCAGATGCTGAAGGAGACGGCGCTCTAGCCGTGAAGACAAGCAGAGTGGGTGCCCACTTTCTTTTGCCCAGCATCTCATTGTGGAGAGTCCAGCTCCCAGTCAGTGTGCTTCCAGGGGTGCTATCTTCACCTCTGCCAGCTCCAGGGATAGGCATACGACCAGGCTTGGCTAATCAGAGTGCTGTGGTGACTGGTTCATAAGTGGACATGTGACCTGAGGTCAGCCACTTAAATCCTTCCCCAGGACCTTTGATGGAACCAAAGAAAGACTCTTTCAGCACCTGAGATAGCAAGATAAGGACAGTGTAAGACTGGAGACGCTAGGAGCCGCCTTTGCCGCCTCATGGAAGAATCTTGCCTGAAATGAGAGCTAACCTAGAGGAGAGAAGGGCTAAGAAATGGGTGAGAGAGAGTCAGAGAAAGGATGTGATTACATCACCTTAGTCCCTGGCCCAGCAGTACTGCATCCTAGACGGATGGATAGATAACCAACTTTGTAGTTACACGAACCAACAAACTCCCTTTTTAAAGTTAATTGAAGTTGGGGTTTTCTTCACTTAAAATCAAGAGTTCTGATTAATAGAGCAGACAGGCAGAAAATCTACTTCACAAGAATGTGACAAATGCTATTATAATAGAGGGAAGTAGGGAGGCAGGAAAGCATGATGGGTGAGGGGCTGGTACAGCAGATGCCGTTGGTGCCCTGCCTCCATCCACTTGGACGTCTGAATGTCTCCTGCAGCTTCTAGGGACCATTTCCATAGTCATCATCAGCTTCCTGCTCGGGTACCCGTGTCTCTCTGCCTGGAGGAGTGTGCTCAGCCCACCACAGGACAGGCTAGAGCGCTGAGGGGTTAGAACCCTGAGGACCAACCTTCAACAAACAAGGGACTGCATTTATGGCATCAGCTCCGCCGTCCGCTCACTCCTGGGTGCAGCAATTCTGAAGTATGTTTTCCTCAGCACTTCAGAAGGTCTCTGGCAGGCTGGAGCCCTGTTGTCCTCAGCGATAACCCTGCTCTGCCTGCTGATTCTTGCTCATGGAGGATCCTTTTCATATGTTTATGTTTTGTAATCCCACTCCAGCAAGCCTCTGTCTGGGCAGTCTGGGTTGAAGATGTGTCCCTCAGGGCGGTTCTGCCTTTGATTCTGCCGAATGTCTCAGGGGCATCATAGGCTTAGGACCAAGTTTTGTGTTCTTTTCTTTTCCCAGACATGAAACAATGCAAATTTAAAGCCCCAATACAAGTGGAGTTACGGATAATCATGAAAGACATTTTCCCCATCCAGAGCCAGGTCAAAGACAGACAGCTTTCTCTGTCGTCTCCCTTTGCCATGAATGGACTGTATCCGCCTAACTGGCTTGTTCGGTGTGTAGCCCTGATGGAGCTCTGCTTTCAGGAGGAGGTTTCAGTTCTAACTCTCCATCTCATGGACCCAAGGCTCTCTCTCCTGTTCTCAAAGGACATTCAAACTCAAACACCTTGAATGTGGTATTAACTGGGATACAGTATTGATATAAGCAGCTTTGACAGAGACCCTAAATAACAATACCTGAAACGAGACAGTGTATCTCTTTTTCACATGACAGTTCATGGTGGTGTAGCAGCCTGGCCCTGTGACGTTGTCAGGAGTTCAAGGTCCTTCCATATTGTCTTCTCATCAGCCTAGGGTGCTGACATGCTCCAGAAGGGGTCTCAGCCATGCCTATGTCCAGGTGTCAAGCTAAAAATTAGGGAGCGTTGGAGAGTATGGATATGGTGGGATGCAGAAACAAGATCAGTCTCTACCACAGTAGTGGAGACCAAAGCTCTTCTGCCCCAGAGCAGATGAAATCTGATTTAGAAAATCAAAGACACATGACGCTACTTCACCACCTGTGGTAGATGCTGATTAATGCCCATGACACTTCCTAATTGTGAGGAAACCATCAGGCAGTGGGTGGTGTGGACAAACTAAATAGGTTTAAAGGAGGAAGTGTCTGTGTATGCGTGTGTGTGCGTGTGTGTGTGTGTGTTATTTCAAGTGTTTTTATTCTGCGTGGTAGGTACCAGAAATACTGACAGATGTGTCTTAGTCTGTATAGTTTGGCAATCTGCATAGGCTCTCAGTCTCTGAGTTGATCCACTTTTACAGATTTAACAGATCCTGAAATCCATTTCGGGGCATATACTTCCTCCTTGCTCTCACTGGTAATCAAGCCAAAGTTGGAAACGTGCATTTTCAGACTTCAGTGAGGAACTCCAGATGGTGTCCCGCCGGGATGTAGATTGAGTCCATGGTCAGAAAAGATGGATTAAATGGGAACAAAATGGGAACCATGTGCTTGAAGTCTAACAGCAGCTGCTGAGGGTCATTCTGCTGTAGTAGCTATGCCTGGATTATTAGTATAAAGACCAATGTTACCCGTTCTTCAATTTGGGGGTATGTTTGTGTGTGCATGTGTGTGTGGGCGTGTCTGTTTGGTGTATGTGTCTGCCTGTGAGTACGAGGCGCTATATGTGTCTTTGTGTCTCTAATGTATGTATTTGTGTTTATACATGTGTGTAGGGGTTATGTGTGTACCTGTGTCTGTGTGTGTGTTGTGTGTATGTGTGTCTATCTCTGAGCTCCATGGGGCTATACCCTTTTTTCTGTCACTATTCAGCGTGATAAACAATAACTTGTCATAATAGAAGTGATCGTGTAGGGACCTCCCTGGTGGTGCAGTGGTTAAGAATCCACCTGCCAATGCAGGGGACACGGGTTCAAGTCCTGGTCCGGGAATATCCCACATGCCACGGAGCAGCTAAGCCTGTGAGCCACATCTACTGAGCCTGAGCTCTAGAGCCCGCGAGCCACAACTACTGAGCCCCCATGCCACAACTACTGAAGCCTGTGCGCCTAGAGCCCGTGTTCCGCAACAAAGAGAGGCCACTGCAATGAGAAGCCCGTGCACTGCAACAAAGAGTAACCCCCCCGCTCACTGCAACTAGAGAGATCGCGCGCAGCAGTGAAGAACCAATGCAGCCAAAAATAAATAAATAATGTTTTTTTAAAAAAAGAAGTGATCGTGTAATTTAGGATTAAATCACTGTCTATTCTAGCATACTGAGTGCAAATCTTAGCCCACAAACATAAGTGTGCATGAAATAAAACTGTTTTACTTCAGCAGAAGTTAATGTATATCCTAAGCCTCCTTTCTGGGGGTGGGGGAGGAAGAAACTGAATCGCAATCAATTCAGCTTTCTTCTTCTCCCAACACCCCTTCCTTTGAGATTGTCTAAGTTCCCCAGGACTTGAGTAGCACAGATATATGAGTCACATCTGGTCTTCATGGGCATCCGTCCATGTTGGCATTGACCAGGACCAGGGCTGAGGGACAGTGGGGGACAAGGAAGCCAGGACCCATTTCCAGGGCCAGAGATGTGGAAGGGGGTCGGGGTCCGACTAAGCTGCATTGTACAGATCTGCCTGAATCCTGTCTAGGGACCCCACCCAGGGCCTCCCTACCCCTTCAGATTGTTGAATTATGGTTGCTTGTTGTTTGGGTTGTTGGTTCACCACCCCTTGTTCCCTCCCATCCCTGGTCTCTCTTTGTGAGTCTAGTGCCCTTCTTGGGCACCTGGGAACCCAGTGGCTCTCACAGAGAACTCAGGAAAGTCTGCAAACATCTTCTCTGCCATCTTGCCACTTCCACAAATCTGCACACTCCAATTCCTCCCACCTTCTAGATTTTTCCATCATCCGTCCCCCTCTCTGAGTCTCAGTCTGGAGTGGAGAGCAGGTCACAGTGCACCTCCAGGACCCATTAGTGTGTACCCACTCCTTCCTCTCCTTTCCCCAACTGGGAGAGTTCCAGATTGGGTGAGGAAGCTGGAGTAAGGGTAAACTATGGCCCCTAATCAGGTGTTGTTCCAAATGTATTTTTGATGCCCTCGATTTTTCTTGCTGATCCTGAGGCTTTTAGACTTTTAAAAATCAAAAGCTAAGAACCGACTCTTTAACATATTGCTCAGCTTTCTGCAATGTCTCTTCACCTCTGTGGCAAGCTGGGTGTCAGGCTGACTGATAAGGAAAGGACAGAGAGTAGAAGGGCAGAGGGGAAGGGAGAAACACATCCGAAAATACATCATTCTAGCACCTGACCACGCCAAGAAAATCACAGGGCTACAACTGAATAGGATACCATAGCTTCCTGTAATCAGGATTTGGAAACCTGTTTCACACACCTATGTCTGGGATATATTTTGCCCTGGAAGCTTCAATAAGCCCTGAAACTATTTGAATTTTGTAGAGAAAACTGTGCACTTTTCCCCATCTCATCTGCTAGGTTGTGGACCAATTTCAAAGTAATAGCAAATACCATGAAAATTCTCTCAAATCCAACATTCATAGGAAATGTGCTAGCCTCTGATCTGCTGCCAACATAAGTGTCAGATGTGCTTCCAAGGCTGCCACTCATCCCTGTGACTGGCCAAGAGTCTACCTCTGATCAGCAGAACATTGCCGTTTCTCTAGGAATGAGTGCACACTCAACCCAAACTGGGAGTTGGCAGCTCTCTCCCATAGTTGCCAGCCTTTGCAAGACTACGCTTCAAGCTTCCCACTTTCTGGTCCTTCCGGTTTGGTCCTTCTGGTCTACCTGCCCAACCTCACTTGCAGGGTATGTCAAGGTCATACAGAAGAAGAAGGCTGACAGAGGGTCAAGGTCACCCTTCAGAAGAAGAAGGGAAAATGTGTTGGTAGCCAACGGACTGCATGTCTCTTCTGGCACAAATTTCTTGCAGGTGCAAATCTCTGCTCCACGTGCATGAAAACACTATCAATGAACTTCAGGCAGGTGTGTTTTTCCTAAAGTGGGTTCTGTGCAAAAGTGATAGATATTATATGAAAATAGGAATCTGTGACCAAATATATTTAGCAGGTCAACTTCTCAGAGTCTTTAATATATAACTGTACAGTGTAATGCTCCAGATGGGGGTATAATATGTGATGTTGACTAATTCAGTTGGCCCCCAAAGACTTTCTGACACAGATAGCTCCTGGGACTGACACAGATAGTCGCTGGGAGAAATGCCATGGCAGTGCACACTTCTCTTGTTACAGTATATTGCTCTGTGGTTCTGACCGTTGTGGTTTGGGGTTAAAAAAAAATATTATCTTGTAGAAGCTAAGTGACTAAGAAGCAGCAGTTTGGAATCACTATCAAAGCAGCATCTCATCATTCCTGTAAATGTCTAGATTCTAAGAAATCAATGGCTGGATTGTTGTCACTGCTCATTTCAGACCTGGGTTTGTCTGGCTTTGTTACTATTTGTCCAAGATCCAAATTGTTTCTTTTCTTTATACTTTCTTTTTCGAAACACAGACACAATCTTCAGTAGCCCTAAAAGATTGTCGGGAGGGTCTTATGAGCATCTCAGAGTCTTTCTGGGTGATAAACCAGTAGCCTATTTATTATTATTATTTTAAATGTATTTATTATTTATTTATTTATTTTTAGCCGTGTTGGGTCTTCAATGTTGCGCACAGGCTTTCTCTAGTTGCAGCGAGCGGGGGCTGCTCTTCGTTGCGGTGCGTGGGCTTCTCATTGCAGTGGCTTCTTTTGTGGAGCATGGAGCATGGGCTGTAGGCGCGTGGGCTTCAGTAGTTGTGGCACGCAGGCTCAGTAGTTGTGGCTCGCGGGCTCTAGAGCACAGGCTCAGTAGTTGTGGCACACGGGCTTAGTTGCTCCACGGCATGTGGGATCTTCCCAAACCAGGGCTCGAACTCGTGTCCCCTGCATTGGTAGGCAGATTCTTAACCACTGCACCACCAGGGAAGTCCCCCCTATTTATTATTAAATTAATTCATCCACCCGATGATTAGTATCAGCTATGATGCTAATGGGCCCTTTGGAACATACAAAGTTAAATAAGGTAAACTTCCTATTCTTTAATATCTTCTGTGCCTGCTCTGTCTTGATGTCTTCAGCCATTATGTTCTAGAAAACATTAGAGTAACATGTTTATAGATAAAGGAACCCATCTGGAGATGAAGTTAATAGGTGGTTCCAGTTTGGGTGCTGTGAGGTGAGAAACTGTTCCAAGACAACAGAATAAGGAAGGACGATCATTACTTCAGTTCTACTTAATTTCAGTGAACTTCTTGGAAGAGGTGGTATTTTAAAAGATTTGAAATAAGGACATTGGACTGATCTCAAGACTAGTTGTTCAATAAATGTATGAGGATCCAGCTTGCAAATGTCAGCACAATGAACGAAAGGAACAACCTCCACCCACAGCTGAGAAGCAGTGGCACTGGGTATCCTAAACGTCTTTGTTCACAGCTGAAGACAGCATCTCCTATATTTCCTTAATTCCCACTGTTGTGAACTCTCAAACCAGTGTTTCATTATAATCTTGGCCCTTAAACAGCACAGTTCACGCAGAGATGACAGGGTATTATGAACAGAAATTAGGCCTTGGACCCAGTTTGTAATAAATCATAAGCTTCATTGTGTAGGTGAGGAAAAGGGACCAACCGCTAGATGACAGATTTGCCATGTAGCAAGAGGGCAGACTCCACGTGGGCACTGCAGAAAGATTCCATTGTGGATTTTGACCGACCCATGAGGCAACTCTCTTTGGGGGAAGTGGTGTGGAAGGAGAACAATAAAAGGCAGAGAAAAAGAGGGATAATTGGGGACAGATGTCCCTCCATCCAACTACTCCATCAAAATCATTTGAACTCCCAGATAAATGTTAGCACAGCACAGTGCTTACTAAATATTAAAGGAGAACCTCAAATTATTTTCCTATTCAAGCCCGATTAAGACCTACGTGAAGAACAGGAGAATTTTTCCTCTGACTCAAAATGAACAAAAGGCGTATGAATAATGTTAGGATGTGACCTCACTGTGGTTAAAAATATTTGCGTTGCTTGTATGTAAAATGGCAGGTAAACCACT
This sequence comes from Delphinus delphis, assembly GCF_949987515.2. Taxonomy (NCBI): domain Eukaryota; kingdom Metazoa; phylum Chordata; class Mammalia; order Artiodactyla; family Delphinidae; genus Delphinus; species Delphinus delphis. The sequence goes on from NC_082691.1 coordinate 61,346,934, forward strand.
CAGGACTAGTATGGGCAACAAGAAATATAAACATAAAAGAGAAGAGGAAATGAAAATGCAATGGTAATAATAGACTTGGATTAATACCAGTATTTTCAAAGGAGCCCAAACAACTGCAGATTCAATAGATGTTTCTTTGCCAAGGACTCCAACACATTCCATCTATCAGCAGGCTAGCTGCTGTTTCCTAAGGAATGTCTCTAAGATCAGCCCTTTCCCCTTGGCCCTCCATACAGGGGCTCATGACCCACATGGCTTGCTTTAAGTTTCAATTTCCTCTTAGGCTTCTGAATGGAAAATTTGTCTTCCTCTCTATAATACGTTCAGTTTGCTTTCATACAAAAATAATATTAATTAAGATTTCGCCCTCAAGTTGAATTGACTTTTAACCTGGCATCTTGAGTAACAACCATGTTAAAGTTTGGCTCCAAAGATTCCTGCTCCTTCCCTTTGCCCTGGTTGTTTGGTGAAAAACAGAGTTACATAAGGAAACCACTGCAGGATTTTAGTAAGTTAGTGCCTTTTAGATTTCACATGCCTGATTTAGTTCTCTAAAAACAAAAATCAAAACAGCCTTCGTCCCATTTTTTGTTAATGCTGAGACTATTAAAAGTGTTTTAATTACTTGATTTGACCAAAAAGACAGAACATATTAAAAAAAAAAGTCCAGAGATGTTTATTGAATCCATGTCCCTCTTTGGGGTGGGCAGCCAAGGTGTGAGGATAGCTAATGTCTTTTTTTCTGCCTTATATTCACACCTTGGTGAGTTTTCCTGCTGCTTCGGTTGAGGTCACACTACCTAGAAGGTGACAAGCCAGAATCATAGCCTGGGCCCTGGAGAGTCCCCTGGAGTCCCCCTTGCTTTGATGTTCAAGCAGGAATCCATCAAGATTACCTGAGATCAGGGAAAGGGCACCTGAGTCTGCTCCTGGACAAACTGAAAGCCCCTAGTTCCCTTTATCTCTTCCCAGTATTCTTATTTGCCTATCTTTAATGACCTATCTAGTGAATCACTGAGAAATTCACTGTCAGAGGCAGAGCAAACTCAATGAGCTGCCACCATCAGCTGAGGAATAAGCATGAAAATGAGTCGCCCTTGGACCAGCTTCTCTGCATCTCACTTCTTAATTTTACCCTCTGATCTCTCAACATAGACTTAATGGCCATTATACTGACATAGAATCTTCAAAAAAGTTATTGAAACCAAAAAGAATGGAAAGCAGGGACTCAAAGAGATATTTATACATCCATATTCATAGCAGCATTATTCAAAACAGCTAAAAGGTGGAAGCAATTCTTGTCCATTGATGGATAGATGGATAAACAAAATGTGACCTATACATACAATGGAATATTATTCAGCCTTAAGAAGGAAAGCAGGACTTCCCTGGTGGCGCCTGCCAATGCAGGGGACATGGGTTCAAACCCTGGTCCGGGAACATCCCACATGCTGTGGAGCAACTAAGTCCATGCGCCACAACTACTGAGCCCATGTGCCACAACTACTGAAGCCCTCGCACCTAGAGCCCATGCTTCTCAACAAGAGAAGCCACCGCAGTGAGAAGCCCGTGCGCCGCAAAGAAGGGTAGCCTCCTCTCACCGCAGCTAGAGAAAGCCCATGCACGGCAGCAAAGACCCAATGCAGCCAAAAATAAATAAATTAATTAATTTTAAAAAAGAAAAGGAGGCAATTCTGACACATGCTACAATATGGATGAACCTTAAGAACATTACGCTAAGTGAAATAAGCCCGTCACAAAAAGACAGATACTGTATGACTTCACTTATGTGAGGTACCCAGAGTGGTCAAAGTCATAGAGACAAAAAGTAGAAGGGTACTTGCCAGGGGATGGGGGGAGGAGGGAATGCGGAGTCACTGTTTAATGGGCACAGAGTTCCAGTTTGGGAAGATGAAAATTTCTGGAGATGGGTGATGGTGATGTTTGCACAAAATACGATGTACTTCATTGCCACTGAACTGTACATTTTAACATGGTCAAGATGGAAATGTGATGTTATGTGTATTTTACCACAGTTAAAATTGTTGTAGGGACACAACATGGGAAGAATCGGTTGGGAGGAGGTGATGATCCCCTCTCCTCACCCCCACCCCAGACACACCTGGGCAGTTGGAGTAATTTCTTTACGTATTTAGTTTCCATGTGAGCACCCAGTTAGTGATTTATTTCGCTGCTTTACACTCCTGAGCGTAAGAATACAACAGCAAACTCCTCCCTCTTCCTTCACAGTGAAGGGTCAGGTTTTCAGGTTCTTTGGTATTCTGCCCCTTCTCCCATTGAGAATGATCGGCTCTTCTGTGTTCTAAAGGCTGCTTAAAAGACAACCCCACCTGGGTGTGGATTTGGTCTTTCTGGACCCGTCTAGGGAGGGTTGGGAGTTATCCCAAATGGACATGGGTTGGAGCAGGGAGGTGGGGCATAGGAGTTTGAGATGGGGGCTTTGAAGGGCTGGGAGAGCTTGCAGCCCCAATGTCAGGAAGGGCTGAGGGTTTGTGGATTTGGGATCTCTGGCCCCAATGGGAAGTTATGTTAATACCTGGAAGAAGGAGTCAATGGTTGCAGTAAGGGGCTTCAAGGGCAGGTGCCCATATGCACACAGCATGGCAGTCCTGTGAGGACATGCCCACCAAGGGGACATAGGGAGGCAGACACTTACACTGGCAGCAACACAAGTGGCAAAAGAGCAAGTACCCAGGACAACCACAGTGGATTAAGGAGTTTATGGGACCACATAATCTCCCTGTTCCTGTGCCAGTCCTTAGAGGGAGGGGAGGGAGCCTGGGCTTGAGGGGCAGGGGAGGAATATGTGCTCAGAGCTGCATATGAGTCAATGGGGAAGAAACCAAGAAGTGTGTCGCTGCCTACACCTTTAACGAGTGCCTTGGAACACTTCCATCTGTCACAATTGTCCATATTTTGCTCTGAATCCAATCTGTGATTCCTATTGTCTTCTTACACTGTGGGATGCTTAGGAAGATGTAACAGATGGCCGTGTGTGGCAAGAGTACTCCTTCCCCACTGTCAGGAGTGGTTTTTTTTTTTTTCATACATTCCTTTTTCTCTCATCCAAAAATAATTTTCTTTATATCAAAAGCAATATGCTGTTTTCATATCGTAGAAAATTATAAAGAAGAAACTTTAAATCTCCCATTATGCTACAGCCACTGAGACAACCACTATTAACTTATTACTGCATCTCCTTCCCAGTTTTTCCCGTGCATTGTTTAAAGTCTTTAGCCACAGGCCTCTTTCAGGTCCCACTGCCCCAGGTGTGCCAGTGAACCTGTACTAAACCTTTTACACGCCACTCATGCATACAGTCGCAGATGGAGCCAGGAGTGCCATGTGTGACCCAGAACAGAGAGAAATCTAATCCGCTCATAAAGGATGCAAACCCACCACCTTCTCAGCAGATTCCCCACCAACCACAGATCTGATCCTGATGCAGGCAGTTTAGATGACATTGAGCTGTTTCCAAACGTATATTGGAACTTGCATGATATTTATCTATAAGAACAAGATTGTAAATGGTGTTTAGGTTTCCAGGCCAGTTCAACAAAACTGAAGTGACCAGCAACGTAACTGAGAGATCGTTGATAACACTTCTGATCACAGATTCCTCCAAAGTCCTTCTGAATTCCGGGTCCCTCTGAGACCCGAATCTCAGCTGTCCAAGTCTTAACCCCTTCCCCTTGTCTTGGCCCTCTAAACTTGGAGGGTGTGTGCATTTGGCCTGGCAGATGGCAGTGGAAGGTCAAAAGCAAGATGAGAGGACTCAATGGGAGAAGGATGGCATCATTTACATGTCTAGTGCTATTAATCTGGGAGTCAGAGTTGAAATCTTGGGCTTGGGAGTCAGTCTTGACTTAGGGTCAGATCCCAGCTCTGCCTTTTATTAGCTGTGTGAGTTTGGGCAAATCGGTTAACCTCTCTGAGTCTCAGTTTTCTTATCTATAAAGTGGAAATAGTGATACATATTCCTAAGGACTTATGAGAAGATTATATGAGATAGGACGTCATTTCTCAGACTTGAGAATGACTCTATCTTAGATCCCCACTGTTGATTTGAATTATTTAAGTTAGGACATGTCTTAAATACTGACAAATATATTCTTATACAACTATACAACCAAAGGCAAGTTTACAAGTAAAAAGAACAAACAAAAAGCCAATAAAAGTAAAATCAATTAACGTGAAGGAAGACGTTATTTTGCTGAAATTAATTCAGCTTCTTGAAACATTCACTTCTAGCAACTGCCAGAGCATGGTTCTTTTGAGCTTGGCATCTCTAGTCCACTACATGCTGTATGATGATTAGTCTCACCTACAACCTGAGTCTTAGATGTTGTACCCTGGAGGACTGCAGGCTGTCTTCAACCCAGGGACATGTTTCATTTGCCCCTCACAATATTCGGAGTTTTTTTTTCAGTTAGTTGCTATTATAGAAGAATTAAGACATTTCACACAAACTCTGCCTTTCCAGCTTCTCCTGAATAGCTGGAAGATCTAGCCCCATGAGGCCCACATTCCCACAAGGCCACAGAGTCTGGAGCTGAACGGCGGCCCCTCTAGCCTAGGCCTGGGCTTCGGTTTTGCCCCCAACTCCACTCCCCCGGCTGTACTCATTCATGTCAGCTGCCAGACCCTGTGGTATTCGGGTCTGTGACCCCTCCCTATATGACTTGTTGAAAAGCATCTGTTCTTTCTTCACTAGCTAGTGACAATTAAACAGCGCTTCAAGACACCCACAAAAGGTGAGAAACCCAAGAGCAAAATAGTTGCTGAAATTATGAGTATTCAGTTACAAGGTGTCCATCTAGATGACCCAGCCAAATATGTTTATGTAAATGTGTTTGAAGATTACAGGCATACTTTGTTTTATTACACATCACTTTATTGTGCTTCACAGATAATGCATTTTTTTTTTTTTTTTTTTTTACAAATTGAAGGTTTGTGGCAACCCTGTATGGAACAAGCCAATTGGCACCGTTTTTCCAACAGCATTTGCTCACTTCATGGCTCTGTGTCACACATTTGGTCATTTTTGCAATATTTCAAACTTTTTCATTATTATTATATTTGTTATGGTGATTTGTGGTCAGTGATCTTTGACGTTATTATTGCAAAAAGATTACAACTCACTGAAGGCTCAGATGACGGTTGGCATTTTTTAACAATAAAGTATTTTTTAATTAAGGTATGTAGATTGTTTTTTAGACATAATGCTATTGCACTTTTAATAGACTACAGGATAGTATAAACATAACTTTTATATACACTGGGAAACCAAAAAATCCATGTGACTTGCTTTATTGCAATATTCACTTTTTGCAGTGGTTTAAACCCACAATATCTCCAAGGTATGCCCACCTTATTGAAGTGAAAATACAAAATGTTTAAATTCTCCCAGGATATTCTTAGTCCCTGTGGGGTCCTTGAACCCCAGTTTGAGAACCACTGAGATAAGGGTGTCAAGCACTTAGAACTGTGCCTAGCGCAAAGACTAATAAAAGGGCAAGGGTGTTTCAATGATATGGCCTGAACAATGGGAAAGTTGCCAGAAGGTTCCTGCTGCCTGCCTGCTTGACTCTGAGTCACAGGTTAAGCTCATTGACATTTGACTTGTGGTTCACCATCCTTTGCAGAGCTCCTTCTTTGGGGTGTACACTCTGAATTGTCCATCTGCTCCGAGAGCTCTGCCCCTAAGACTTCTCCTTGCAGACCTTCATTTGCAGAGACCAGAGTAGCAGAGAGGTGACTCCACCCCTCCCCCTCTGAAAAGAAACCATGCACTTTTAGCTTCTGGAATCTCTGTGTCAGGTGGTTAATCCTCACTGCTCATGGAGGGGCAGAGATTCACATGCAAAAATGAAGTCAAGGGCTTCTCCAAACCGATTACAAGGCATTTGCTGACTTTTCTTTTTTTAAATAAATTTATTTATTTATTTTTGGCTGTGTTGGGTCTTCGTTGCTGCATGCAGGCTTTCTCTAGTTGTGGCGAGCAGGGGTACTCTTTGTTGCAGTGCGTGGGCTTCTCATTGCGGTGGCTTCTCTTGTTGCGGAACACAGGCTCTAGGCGCATGGGCTCAGTAGTTGTGGCACGTGGGCTCAGTAGTTGTGGTGCATGGGCTTAGTTGCTCTGCGGCTTGTGGGATCTTCCCAGACCAGGGCTCGAACCCGTGTCCCCTGCATTGGCAGGCGGATTCTTAACCACTGTGCCACCAGGAAGCCTGGCATTTGTTGATTTTTTAAGCAGATCTTAACAAAAGGAGGTGGGGGAGTAAAGGGAGATATGCTTATTTGATTTGAATGGTCTTAGAGAAATCAACAATATGAGAGAAAGTAGGAGGAAAAAGTACAGGTCTAGAGATCACACATGGGAATGGAAGGGTGCCACTGAACATTGTCTAAGGTAGGGACACATTTCTAAATCCCAAATGTCCAATAAACAGGATCAAATTGATCAGCACCAAAAGATGAGCCCACTACCTGGACACTGCTGAGAAGTAAATGGAAAAAAATCAAAACTATAGGACATAGAAATCCATTTTCCCTTTGTGGATCAAATTAAGTTTCCATGGCAAGCATAACCCAATCTTCTTATTGTTTGAGGCTCTTAATTAGTAGTAAGCCACCTCCAAGCATATACCCCTTCAAATTTTCTTTGCTAGCTTACTGTGAATGGACAGTGATGAGAATGGAGAATAATGGGGGAACAGATGGAAAAGAAGTGGTGTCTGAGTCTTGCACGTGCTGCTGGCAGATGCCTGGAGGGAACTAGTGCAGGGAGAGGATGAAAGGTCTTGAAGCACTTTTCTGAGAGTTGGTGAGCAACCCAAAGACACACTGAGGACTTTTCTTCCCAACAGGCTCATGCTGACCCAGCATGTGGACAGAGACTGGTCAAGGGCAGGATGGTACACAGAGCCCCTGACTTACTCACGGAAGTGAGTAAATTCCTCAGGATCAAAACAAACAACACACTCCTCAGTGACTATAATCATGACCAATCCTGCCCCACAGGAGTCCTGCTGCACCATCCATGGCCACTTTTGGTCCATGAAAGGCTGGGGAAGGAGCCTTCACTCTAGTAGCTCGTCCTGCCTAGAACTGAATAGGGGACTGTCTTGGCCTTCTCAGGCTGACATAACAAAATACCCTAGAATGGGTGGCTTAAACAACATAAATGTATTTCTCACAGTTCTAGAGGCTGGGAAGCCCAAGATCAAGATGCTGGTCCTCTTCAGTGGTCCTCTTCCTGGCTTCAAATGGCCACCTTCTTGTTGTGTCTCACATCTGCCACTCTTTGGTGTTTCTTATAAGGACACTAATGTTTTTGGATCAGGGCCCCACCCTTATGACCTTAATTACCTCCTTAGAGGCCCATCACCAAATACAGCCGCAATTGTGGGGCTTAGGATTTCAACCTATGAATTTTGGGGGGACACAGTTCAGTCCATAGCAGGGACTGTCCATGCGTTATCATTTCAAGTGTCACAAACACACCCACCCAGTCCATCCCAGTGGCTTGATTGATGTTAATACAGTCTCCACAGATAGAAGTAAGGACATACTACACTTGTCCACTTAACCAGACCTAGTAAAAGTTTTTCCTACCAGCAGTGACCAGAGAATGCCTTTACCCTGACCACACAGAGCTTCAGCTTGAGGGGAGAGGGGAAAGAAGCCTAAAGTTTCCTTCAGAGGCCAACCTCTCCATTTTGCAGATGAATAAACTGAGGCTCAGAAAAGTAATGCTTTGGATTTGTTAGGGACTTAGAGGCCCATCCTCATGCATTTATACTCTGCACCAGGTCTGTTTGAATTGGTAGAAAAATTTAGTTTCATGTATGTTTTCCCATGTTAACATGCTGAGGACAGTACTGGGAATTCTCTATGGGACTTCAGCCATGGAGCCAGCCATGGGCACAGGAAACAGAGGGACCCTCAAAGTGCCTTCTGACCATGCTCGGCTGGATTCCAGTGTCCAGGAGTCTGGAGAAAATTCTGCCCTAAGTTCTCAAATATAAGAAAAAATGAGCTTATGGAATGAAAAGTCCTTTAAAAAGAGAAGATATTTAAACCCAGGGTACAGTTCCTCAGATTAAAGTCATGCATCCCCCCACCTCCCTATTATCCTGGGTTTTTTTTTTAAATAAGAACAGATGAGATGGATTGCAAAGCAATTCTGCCTTTGCACCACGGTGGCTTAACGCTTCAGTAAAAACTTCAGCTTTAGTCATTATTATGGGTTGAATTATGTCTCAGAATGTGAACTTATTTGAAAATAGGGTCATTGCAGATGTATTTAGTTAATTTGAGGTCACACCGGAGCAGGGTGGGCCCTTAATCCAGTACAACTGGTGTCCTTATAAAAAGATGCTGCGATGTTACAAGGGAGGAAGGCCATGCGATGATGAAGGCTGAGGTGGGAGGGATGCCACTGCAAGCCAAGGAATGCCAGCAGTCACCAGCAACAGCAGCAGCTGGGAGAGAGGCATGGAACCAACTCTCCCTCAGAACCGTCAGAAGGAACCAACCCCGCCGACACGTTGCTTTTGGACTTCCAGCCTCCAGAACTCTGAGAGAATAAATTTCTGTTGTTTTAAGCCACCCAGTTTGTAGTAATTTGTGAGGACAGCCTTAGGAAACTAGTATAGGCGTTTTGCATAGAATTAGACCCCAGAAAAGAATGAACTGGCTGGGACCGTCACTGAAAGGTACGAGACTAGAAAGAGGAAATAGTCCCAGTCCAAAAATGTAAATATGCAGTTCCAGTGTCGCCAGTCCCCTATCCCTTGCCCCAGGTGGACATGGCGAATGGGTCACAGCCGGCTCTCCCACGGGGCCGGGGCCAGGCGTCTGAGTGCTTCTCTACCAGCGCTCCAGGCTGCCACTCACGTCGGAGACCCCTACCCAGTTCTGATCCCTTCCTCTTCAAGAGATACTTTCGACTCCCTTGTGCCTCCTTACTCCACAGTCCACTCTTTCTCTGAGTATTTAGTGAGCGCCTGATAGACTGAACCACAAGAACAGCTTCATGGCTGAGAGAGACGGACGAGAAGCTGGGTCCAGCCCAGGAGTGGGAGATGCTGCTAGGAGAGAGAAAGGCCGGGAAACACATAGCATATTAATTCATGTATTAATTAATTCCTATTAATTAATTTATGCCAGGCAGACGGTGACAGCATCTACAGGCAGTGCCCTGAGTATCTAATAGTGAAATCTATGCTCCTACTTAGCAATTCCAAACAAAGCTGTTTTCTCTTTTAAGGAAAAAGGAAACCTAAATAACACTCCAGTCTTCAACAAAACTGTCTGCACAAACCAACCATTCATGCAACGTGGGTTTTTAAGGACAGGTTTCCATTTGCTGCAGGTGCTTCCAAGGCATGGTGTGAAAAGTTGTGTTTCCTCTAGCTCTCTTTTCTGTGTAGCCTGGACACAACTGCATCTGTGCTTTCCCTGCCTTTCCTATCACTACAGTCACAACAACTCAAATGAACTTTAAACAAAGACATGTCTTGTTGTCACGCCCACTTAGCCCACTGCCGGCTGTCTGAGTAACATGTCTGTCCTTAGGTCTTTGGAATAAACTGACTCTATTTTATCAGAACTTATGTCTCCTCATCTGTTATCTGCATGCCCTTCACACCGACATGCTGTGTTCAACTTTTTAACCAAGTGTTTACTGCTGGTGGCACCCCTCCACCCCCCCACCCCGCCCCATTCACTTCCTGCCATTCTTGTATTTGCATTACATTAATATGCAAATGAAATGAAATGAGACACTTCTTTATTCAGTTGAGAAGTCACAGTTCTAGGACTGAAGATGGGCTGGTTTATTTTTTAATAGATTTTTATAACACCAAGTTTTGCTGCTGTTGGAAAGCAGATGTTTGCCTGCCTTCTTTCCTTTTCTTTCGTTTCTTCCTTTCTTCCTTCCTCTTTCTCTCACTTGCCCTTGATGGTGATCAGGACAGTCTACCCCAAAATATGGCACCTTGGCATATTAAACATTTTAAACTGAAAGAGTTTGGGAAAAAAGGCAAAAGCAGGAAGGTCACTCTGACCTCCCCCCACAAACTTTCTTCCCTGAAACAGGTCATAATCTTCATTTCCTTATGAAGCCTCTCATGTCACATAAAACTTCTATTAAATAAATTGTGTGGGGACTTCCCTGGTGGCGCAATGGTTAAGAATCCGCCTGCCAGTGCAGGGGACACAGGTTTGAGCCCTGCTCCGGGAAGATCGCATGTGCTGCGGAGCAAATAAGCCTGTGCGCCACAACTACTGAGCCTGCGCTCTAGAGCCCGAGAGCCACGACTACTGAGCCCACATGCCACAGCTACTGAAGCCCGTGCGCCTAGAGCCCATGCTCCACAACAAAGAGAAGCCACCGCAATGAGAAGCCTGTGCACCACAACAAAGAGTAGCCCCAGTTCACCGCAACTAGAGAAAGCCCGCGTGCAACATCGAAGACCAACGCAGCCAAAAAAATTATAAATAAATAAATAAATTGTGTGCTTTTCCCTGTTAATATGTCTTTGTCAGTTTAATTTTCAGACCCTAAAATGTCAAGAGACCCTAAGAAGGTAAAGAAAACTTTTTCCTCCCCTGTACCCTCTCTTTGTTTCTTCCTTCATTTCTTATTTATTTATTTTGTTGTGGTAAAATATACATAACATAAAATCTACCATTTTAACCATTTTTAAAGGTACAGTTCAGTGACACCAAATGCATTCACCAGCAAGTTAATTTTGGAAATGTTAACAAACTGATTCTAAAGTTTGTATGAAGAGCTGAAAGACCCAGAATAGCCAACACTGTATTAAAGGAGAAGAGTAAAGCCAGAGGATTGACACTACTTGACTTTGACTTACTATAACACTGTGGTAATGAAGACAGAGTGTTTTGGTGAAAGAATAGACAAATAGATCAATGGAACAGAATAGAAAGCTCAGAAAGAGACACAATACAATGTGGAAAAGATAGTCTTCAATAAAAGGCACTGAAACAACTGGACATCCACATGCAAAAAAATGAATCTAGACAGAGAGCTTATACCTTTCACCAAAGTTAACTCAAAATGGTTCATAGACCTAAATGTAAAATGCAAACCTACGAAACTCCTAAAATTAACACAGGAGAAAAAACTCGATGTCTTGGGGCATGGCAATGACTTTTTAATATACCAAAAGCACAATCCATGATAGAAATAATTGGTAAGCTGGACTTCATTAAAATTGAAACCTTATGTTCTGCAAAAGACACTGTTACGAGGTTGAGAAGACAAGCCACAGAACTGGGAGAAAATTGCAAAAGACATTTGATAAAGGACTATGAGTCAGAGTACACGAAGAACCCTTAAAACTCACAAATAAGAAAACAAACAACCTGATTAAAAACTGGGCAGAGGGCTTCCCTGGTGGCGCAGTGGTTGAGAGTCTGCCTGCCGATGCAGGGGACGCGGGTTCGTGCCCCAGTCCGGGAAGATCCTGCATACCGCGGAGCGGCTGGGCCGGTGAGCCCTGGCCGCTGGGCCTGCGCGTCCGGAGCCTGTGCTCCGCAACAGGAGGGGCCACAACAGTGAGAGACCCACATACTGAAAAAAAAAAAAAAAAAAAATCAGTGGTTGCCAGGGGCTGGTGGGGAGGGAGGGATGAATCTGCAAAGCCCAGAGGAGTATTAGGGCAGCGAAATTATTCTGTATGATGCTATAATGGTAGATACATATGATTATATATTTGTCAAAATCCATAAAATGTACAACACCAAGAGTAAACCCTGGTATTAACTATGGACTTTGGTTGATAATGGTACGTCAATGTAGGTTCATCAATTATAACAAATCTACTACTCTGGCACAGGATGTTAATGGTGAGGGGGCTGTGCGTGTGTGGAGGTAGGGGATATATGGGAACTCTCTGTACTTCCTGCTGTGAACCTAAAACTGCTATAAAAATAAAGTCAATTTAATAAATAAGTATTTTTAATAATTCAGTATTCACCTGCTGCTGTATGACCTTGTTATTCCATTCCTAGCTATTTACACAAGTGAAATGAAAACATATGTCCACACAAAGACTAGGACACAAATGCTCAGAGCAGCTTTATTCACATGAAATAAAAACTGGAAACAACTCTGATGTCCATCAATGGGTGAATGGCTAAACAAAATAGGGCATATCTATGAAATGGATATAGCAATAAAGAGGAACAGACTCCTGATACCCTAAAATCATTATGCTAATGCAGAGAAGCCAGAGCAAAAGAGTACAGACTATATGATACCATCTATATAGAATTCTAGAAAATGTAAATTAGCCTGCATGGTGACAAAAAACAGATCAGCAGTGCTGGCTGAGGGGTGGAGGGAGGAAAGTACTGGAATGGGCATTGGGAAACTTGTGGGTGATGGAAACGTTCTGTGGCCGATTGCTGTGGTGATTTCACAGGTGTGGATTCCTGTTAAACGTCATCCAATTGTACACTTTAAAAGGATGGAGATAACTTTATTTACAAAACAGAAACAGACTCATAGACTTAGAAAATGAGTTTATGGTTACCAGGGAGGAAGGGTCGGGGGGAGGGATAGATTGGGATTTGGGGATTGACGTGTACACGCTACCATATTTAAAGTAGATAACCAACAAGGACCTACTGTGTAGCACAGGGAACTTTGCTCAATATTCTGTAATAACCTAAATAGGAAAAGAATTTGAAAAATAATAGATACATGTATGTGTGTTGGGTTGGCCCGAAAGTTCATTCGGTTAATGAATACGTTGTTCAATAAAGTTCTTGGTGAAAATGAAAAATGAGTCTCTTATTTTTGCTTAAAACCGAACGAACTTTTTGGCCAGCCCAATATAATAATCACTTCGCTTTATACCTGAAACTAACACAATATTGTTAATCAACTATGCTCCAATACAAAATAAAAATTTTACAAAAAAGGATGGCATTCATTGTATGTAATTACACCTCAATAAAATTTAAAAATCTAATCAGTTAAATGGGTAGCAACTGTGGGCTTTCACTTGAATCAGGTTTATGGAAAAATTGAACATTAGACTAATGAAATGCCATACCTGGAGAAGAATATACGTTAAAAGCTTTCAAAATGTTTTTGGGCCCAAATCAAGGAATGTATTCTGAGGAAATCACAAGGGTGTTCATCCTAATATTATTTATAAAGAACAAATTGAAATGACCCAAATGGTCAGTAAGGAGGATTAGCTGAGTATATTACAGTACACACATATGCTATTCCACGATGGTCTTTGCAAATAATGTTGCTGAAGTGTATTTAATGCCACAGACATTTACAGTACATTAATGAGTGAAAAAAACCCTGGTTGCCAAAAAATCTGGTTGTATATATGGTATGACCCCATCTTTAAAGAAATCACGTTGCTAAATACTTCGATGTCTGGATGGCATACACTAAAATAGTAACATTTATTATCTCTTGGTGGTAAAATTATGGGTAATTTTAGCCTTCTTTTTCTGTCTCCTTCTCCTTTGACTGATGCACAATAAGCAGGCGTGATGTTTATTGATAGTGATAATGATTTCCCAAAGCCTGTCAGCTACTCTCGGAGGAGGGAACCCTGGCATGATTATTCTATAAATGCTGTTTCTTGGAGACGGTGAAAGGGATGCCCTGAGCACTGCTTTGACCCTTCCCCACCCCATTCCCAACCTCAGGAATGTAGGTGAGATCACTGAAGGTGCGACATTAGGACAAATGGTGAGGAAGGAATTTGCTTCCCTCCCAGTCCCCAGACATGCCACAGACCCTCCCTGCAGTTTGCTCTTGCCTCCTCTGTCCAAGAGACAGGAGGAAGGATGGCCTGGTGATGCCCAGAACCACAGGAGGCCTCTGGATGCTCTGGACTAGCTGTACCTTCTTTTCACCTGCACAAGCTCCGACTGGCAGGGAAATTTCCTTCAAAGCCCAGCCATTAATGACACCACCAGGAGATCTTAAACCGGGTGCAGCCACCAACACCCAGCTAGGGCAAAGTCTGATGACAGCCTCAAATAGGAAGATCAGCATTTGACTGTAACACCGACGCTGCCCAGGTGGGGTCCCCTTGCAGGACCTGACATCTGCCTGCCCTCCAAGTTTCTGATTGTGGGCCCCTCCCAGAATTAGGACTTGGGTTTTAATGATAATCTTTATCAACCTTCTCCACTCTCCCTGCTCCTACATAGACCTACAGTTGAACCTGTACCCTGTCCATATGTGAGCATGCCCCACCCCCAGGCAACCAGACCCCTTTATGAATGTTTAGCCCCAAGTATTCTTTCTGGTAACACTATCAGCCACGTCCAGAAAGCATCCAGGTGGGAGAACAGTGCAGACCCGCCTGACACATGTGCTCACTTTGCTGGCTCTGCGACTCAGGCAGGTGACCTCACTCATCTGAGCACCACCTTCATCTTTAAAATGTGGATAGTACTGTCCTTATGGATTTGTTATGGAGATTACATGAGAGAAAGGAATTTATAAAGTGCTGTATAATATAACCGTCTTCAGGGAATTCAGACTTCTTATGGCTTTTCTCCATGAAATCTTCTTATACTTTTCTATGTTAAAAAAAAAAAGTCTAATAACACAAAACAGGAAAAATATTTTTAAAATATTCATCCTCCTAAGTTTGGAAAGCCTTTCGAACCTCTCTCTCCTTCCACACATACACCTTATATCTATAGATGAGCTATGGCTAATATCAAAACAAATCTGCTTTTCCTTAGAAACAGTGGGTAAAGGAGCGGGGGATTCAAGACAGCCATACGAGGGTAAAACTAGGGACATCCTTTAGGTTATTAAATATCAAGGAGTATATGTAGAGTGAGAAAAGCAGAGGGTGGGATAAGGCCTATGGGGTCTCAGCATTTGAGGATGGGGTTGAAGAAGAGAAGCTTACAAAGCAGAATGAGAAATAGTAGTCACAGAAGTCGGTGTGGCAGAGACGACTAGTTGCCCCAACATTCATTCTCTTTTCCATGGTGGTAGAATTTTAAACAGGTACATGGCTACCCAACTAAAGACTGTATTTCCCAGCCTCTAGTGCAGCTAGATATGAACATGTGACTCTGTTCAGGCTAACAGTATCTAAACAGGAGAGATGTGGACAACTACAGGTTATTCTCTTAAAGGGAAGAAGTGTGTCCTCCCCTATGTATTTTCCTTTTATCCCAGTGGTGGAATGAAGCTGTGGTGAAGAGCCATCTGGGGCGATGCACACAGGTGGAACATCTAGGAATGTTGGAGCAACAAGATAGAAAGAACCTGGGCCTCTGACAATGTCACAGAGCAGAGCTAAAATACCAACTCCAGTGTTGGCATGAAAGTGAAATAAGATCCTATGCTTTCTAAGCAGCTATTTCTTTAGATCTCTTAAATGTGGCTGAATCAATATCTGTCTTACCCAGTGCATTCAGGGAAAAGACAAGTTAAAAAGGGAGTGACTAACAGAGAAATGCAGCTAATAGGTCAAATAAGATGAGGGCTGAAAAGCTTCCTCCTGGTTAAGCAAAAAGGAATTCACTGGCGACTCCAGTGAGAGCATTTTCAAGGGGTGATATCATCAGAGGCTCAATTCTAAGAGTAAACTCCAAGCGAGGAAGGATGCACAGTAAATATAAGCACTTTGCCAAAAAGTTCAACTGTAAAGGAGGCAATAGCTAGGTAATAACTGGAGCATGACATGGAGTTGAAAAAAAATCCTGCCTCACCTCTCTTGTCCTATTTTATGGGATTCTCAAAGAATAGGAACCTATCCTAACAGTAATTGCTTATATTCTCTACCTATTTTACTTACTGATGATGGTGTAGCAAATCACTTCAAAATTTAGTGGCTTAAACTACAAGAATTTACTACTTCTCAGGATTCTGTGGGATGACTGAGCTAACATGTTTCAGGTGATGTGGGCTGGAGCACTGGCATGTTTGGAAGCCCCAAATGGCTGGTTATTTATTGACCAGAGGTCCTCTCCATATGGTTGCTTGAGCTTCCTTGTGGCATGGCAGTCAAGTTCCAAGAAAACACATATCAAGAGTACAAAAGCATGAGCTGCTAGTACTTCCTAAGACTTAGACCTGAAACTAGCATGGCATCACCCTCACCACAATCTTTTAAAATAGATCACCGGGCAGCCAGATATAACGGGAGGGGGCTACATAAGTATATGAATACAAGGAGGTTTGGGGAACCACCAAAGTAACAGTCTACCACATGGAAATGACGCTGCAGGGGAGAGAGAGATTACAAAGAGGTGGGAGGAAGCTTTTTGACGTGGTGGGTATCTTTTTATATTGGTTGTAGTGATGGTTTCATAGGTGATATATATCAGGGAAAATTCAGTTAACAATCAAACTAAGAAGAACAACAAAAAGGGGGGATTATATTCTAGCCAAACTGAGGATTATAATCCAGGGAAACAGACTCTCAGAAAGCTCTGAGAGCTGTTACACCTGTTAGAAGTAGAAGGCACAGTCAGACACATTTTTGAGACAAACGATCTTACATCAAAATGTCATATTGAAAAAAAAAATGTCATATTGATATTTTGCATAAAGTTCAGCAAGGATACATAGTCCAGGCAAGCACATACAAAGCAAGTCACCATGACCCCCTACAAAGCTGGGAAGGAACGCTATGCTTTTAAGAAGTTGCATTGCTAGCGTCAGAAGAAAAACAAAGATCTTTGTTTTTGTGGTGGAGCAGGCACTCCCATCTTTGAGGAAGCTTGGTTAATGTGTAATGCAGATGCTCACTGCATATTAGTGGGGGAGGGAGGAGGCCCATACAAGCACGGAGAGGGAATTTTATGTTTAAATTTTCTTGTCCTGCTTTAAAATATTAATTTCATTTCCATATATATAGAGAGAGAACTTACCGAATTATACACTTTATTTTTTTATAAATTTGTTTATTTATTTTTGGCCGCGTCGGGTCTTCGTTGCTGCGCACGGGCTTTCTCTTCTGTGGCGAGTGGCGGCTACTCTTCGTTGCAGTGCACAGACTTCTCACTGCGGTGGCTTCTTTTGTGGAGCACGGGCTCTAGGTGTGCAGGCTCAGTAGTTGTGGAACGTGGGCTCAGTAGTTGTGGCTTGCAGACTCTAGAGCACAGGCTCAGTAGTTGTGGCGCACGGGCTTAGTTGCTCCTAGGCATGTGGGATCTTCCTGGGCCAGGGCTCGAACCTACGTCTCCTCCATTGGCAGGTGGACTCTTAACCACTGGGCCACCAGAGAAGTCCCCAAATTGTACACTTTAAATTTGTACAATTTACTGTATACCAATTGTAACTTAATAAAGTCATTTTTAAAAAGAAAGCAATCTACTTACAGAAGAGAGAAATATTTCAATAAATGATGGTATATCCATTAAGTGGAATCTTTTATAGCCATTATCCGTGATAAGAAGAGTATGAAGTTACACTGGGAAATGTCTATGACGTGAGGGCAAATGAAAAAAGCCATATGAAATTCTGGGTGGACTGAAAATTTTGTGAAAATGTGTGAGCCAAACTAGAAAAGCACATGCAAGATGAAGATACCTTCATTAGGGAGGGAGAATACCATGGGTTTAGAATACCATGGATTTTCCTCTTTAATTGTCTAAACGTTCTGCTATGGTGTTGCTGTATTTTCTTTAGAATTCATCTCGCGATCCTTTTATTTTGCATGCATTCAGTTATCTAGGCCTCTTCAGCTCCTGCCCTAGCAGTGTCAATCTGTGTCTATCTAAAGCACTTTCTTCCTGTGTGGGTCACTCCTGATGCGGGGCCACTTGTACTGGGCTTCAGGTGTGGGCAGGCTGTGCTGCCGTGGGGTGACGCGACGCTTCTGTGCCCATCGGTCCTAATAATAGGCTTTTGCTACCTCTCCCACCGGGAGCTGTCACACCGGCTTCCAAACCTAGATAGGTTCTATTTCAGAAATACTTCCTTATCAGTCATTCACTTCCCACTTCCCTTTGCCGCCACCTTCTTCTAAAATACACTGGCTCAGCAAGCTCTTTGGGCCTGAATCACCGCCAGACTCCCAGCTCCCTGCCTGCCTGCCCCAGTTGCTCACCCACCACTTAGCAGGACCGCACAAGGCTTCATTTACCTCGGCCGCATCCAAAGATGGGAACTTAGCTACCACCAGTGTCAGCCGCTACTACCTGCCCCTCCATCTCTCTCCCTCCTTCCTGACATATTATCTTGTCACAAAGGAGCTACTTGGGGAAACATGCTATTATTCTTTCCTAGGTGTCACACAGTCACAAAGGCAAATTTCCAGGGAGATGGGCCTCAGCAGGCCAGTGCCCAGGACTGGGAAGAGAAGGGAGTTGGACCTTTACTCACATCCCACTGGCTCCAAGTACCCATTTTACCTGCCATGATGATGCTTACTGTCTGCTTAAGGTCAGCTCTGCCCCTCAGGATGATGGACGCGGAAAGACAGGCGATGGCAGGCTGGTGTTTACTGTCTTCATCCCCCAAATGAAGCGTGGGCAGCAGGTCTGTGATGAAGGATTGCAAACCGGAGCCAGAGAGGCACCTGCCAAGCTCTGCACCTGGTTGACAGAAGGGTGGGGTGGAGAGCGAGCATGCCAGGGATGCAGGGGTGCCCGCCTGCACCCAGCTCCTGCCATGTGCTCTGTCGGGGAGCCTCTTTGGCTGTGGCAGGCAGCCTGACGTCTGTTCAACTGCTCTGAAGGTGGCCACGCGAAGACTCAAGCGTGGTACAACAGAATGGCTCAGACTCTGTCAAATTGATTTGTTCTGAAAAAGGGACTTCTTTTTTCTCTCGGCGGAAGTCCTGTCAGTTGTATCCAGGGCAGCCCAGGCTGCTCCTGGAGAAAACGTAGCTCCTTAGCCGCGTGTGGGGCAGGCTGGCCTCCGACAGCTGCTCTCTTGGTCTTACCAGCCCTTGCGCTCTCCTCCCAAGCAGCCTTATAAAGCCATCTTTTCTCTTATATTTCTCTGCTGACCTTCTGCCTCTCTCACTGTCTTCTTCTTTTTTTTTTTTTTTTTTTTTTTTTTTTGCGGTACGCGGGCCTCTCACTGCTGTGGCCTCTCCCGTTGCGGAGCACAGGCTCCGGACGCGCAGGCTCAGCGGCCATGGTTCACGGGCCCAGCCGCTCCGCGGCATGTGGGATCTTCCCAGACCGGGGCGCGAACCCGCGTCCCCTGCATCGGCGGGCGGACTCTCAACCACTGCGCCACCAGGGAAGCCCCTCACTGTCTTTTTGATTCTCTGCTTTAAGTTTGCACTAAACTTTTCGCAGAAATACATTTTGCCGGCTATGCTTGCCATTTAATCATCCAAATGCCAGGGTACAGTCTGAGGAACGCGTGTTGATGGGCTATGCTGTAGCCAGGATCCTTTGCCCTTTCTCTCTGCCCTCCTGCCTTTCCCTGGTCACAAACAGGCAAGAAAATACAAGAACGGGCACAGGTGCACACCCATTCACCACCCCCATTCCCCCACACACAGAAATTCTAGAAGAAAATAGAGTGCCCCAAATTCTCCCTTTTCATTGTTCATGATTTGCATAATAAAAAGTTTCCTATCTCTGTCCATTCTATTATTATGCAAATATACAATATTGCAAAACTGTGGGAAAACAGTTATCAAGTTGGACCCTCAATCATTTACAATTACATTTATGCCTCATCCAGAAAGCTTTTTTTTGTAAGCAGCTGGGTGACTTGAGGGAACTAGATTTATATATCCAGATTATTTTTTAAGGTTAAGAAAATGCTAACTATAATATAAAAAAGTGATGGTGCTTCAAATCCCTCAGACACCCTAAGCACTAATCATAAAGATTTTAGATTTTATTCCACTCTTTACAGATTCAGAAACTGAAGGGCAGATAGGACTCGACTCTCCTGAATTCTAGGCACTTGCCTGTCCCCATGAGGTGGTGGGGTCCTCAAAGGTAGAGTCTGTCATGTTGAAACATCTTTGCAGCCCCATTAGGTCTGGCACACAGTAGGGACTCAATAAATATCTATTTGTTAATAAGTGACTGGAAAGGACCAGCTATATCAATATGTTCAACATGGGCACTTTCATTAGAACAAGTAATTATTTAATAGATGTATGAATTTGATATTTCTCCCAAATTTCACTCACCTCAGAGGAATCAGCTGAGGTAGCAAACTGCCATGGACAGCAGGATTGGACAGCAGTGTCCAAGTTAAGTAAGACTTAGTTTCTCAGAGAGGTACCATTTTCACATACAGCATCAGTTTCTGGGATTTTGTGAGACAGGACTGTTTGTACAGTTTTACAGAGATTTGACTGCTTATACAGCCAGACTTGCTCCGGAGCCCTCAAGGATGTAAGTTTGGGTGTGTTTACCCTGCCACATGGCAGTTCTGAAGGTGGCCACATGTTGGGTGTTGGACTTGCCTGTGACTCTCCGCCCAGGCTGCGTGGCAATATCACCTGTGGAGCTTCTTAAGCAGTACCTTTTGCCCAGATTAAATAAGAGCTCTGGAGTAGGGTTCACGTGTCACATTTGAAAGCTCTCTAGAGAGGCCTTCAATGCAGCCAGGCCTGGCACCCTCTGGCAAGCCATGGGGAAAACGAGGCACAGAGAAGGAGGGGTGGGAGGAGAGAGCTCCCTTCTGCCTTCTACAAGCTTCGAGTTTGCTTCCAGCCAGTAGAGCTTGAACTCTGGTGTATACACAGATCACCTGGGCATCATGCTGAAATGCAGATTCAGATTCAGTAGGTCTGGCTGGGGCCTGAGATTCTAGAACACGCTCCGGTTACTTAGAATTCTGTGCTCACATGGTCAGAAGCTGATTGCCAAGGCCAGTGTGGATCTCTTCCCTGGATCTATCCTCCCAAGAATGAGCTCCACCCCCAGAGGGCTCTCCGATTGATCTGAGCCGTGGCTAAGGGCAGTCTTTGGGGAGCATGGATGGAGCTTGTGTACAAAAGTCCCTCTCAGGGAAAGATGGAAGCAGGGTGGGAGGAGAGATGGAGCAGGCCATGTGCTGGGGGCATCCAGTTGTACTCTTGCTCTGGGCCCCACCAATGTTAGGGGCAGGCCTAGTGCCCGGACCTGATGCCCAGGCCCACATGTGGAAGGGCTGACATAGCTGAAAGTGGGCTGCATTCCAAGACTTTGCTGGTGACTGTGGGCTTGGAGACCCCGCCTCACACACAATCACTGAAGGGAAAGCGTTGCTACTGCAGTGATAAAAGGCCATTGGGACTCCAATCTTTGGAAGTCCTTTCTGTGCCTTGGCGTAAACCAACTTAGACTGTGAGGGTAGCAATTTCCCATCCTTGCCTCCCAGCTGACCAACTTTTACTCAAGCTCAAAATGGTCTGCCTTCTGAAAAGTAGCCTCTTTGTCCTGGAAAGCAAAAACTGGAAGCTTCATTGTAGAAATCACAGCGCTGGAACTTTTTTCAATACTTTAGCATCACTGGAAAACTGAGATTCGATAAAGAGTTCATTATGTTGGAGCAAAAAGATGCGAAAAGGAAGAGCAAGGGTTTATTTGAATTTCTCTTTCTGTGAAATATAGCTGGTGGTAATACATGCCCTTAAGCCTTGTTTGCTGAGTGCCTTCAGAGCATTCTCAAGTCTTAAAAAGGAAGATTCTGGAAAACAGAGCATTGCTGGACTCTTGCTCTTGCTGGGCCAGTGACAAGAGGAGACCATTCAGAGCTCCAGTTCGAGGCCTCTATACCTGTAGCTGTGAAACATTTTTCTTCTATTCACCTTCCCCCATGGTCTTTCCTGGGCTTCAGGTGGGATTCCTGAAGGTGCCATTGTGGTACGTTGCTTTGTTCACAACATTTAAATATTCCCCTTACCTAGAAGCCTGTCCTCAGCCTCTTTCTGAGTCTTCTGTTCTAGCAGGATTGTCTTTCGAATTGCAGGTAAACTAAATTTTTGACATTCCTCTTAACTGCATATAAAATAAATTCTTGCCTTTACTCCACTAGAAAGAGAGAGAAAAAAAAACACAGCGGCAGAGGAAGACTCTAAACCGCCTTCAAGGTCAGGCGAAAGAGAAGATGATATTTATTTCCTCTGAGATCAGAGTAAGAGGCAATTAATTTCCTTGGCTGTGCAAGGGGCTGTGGATAGATGTTGAAAGAACTCCTAGATAATAAGGATTTCTGAACTAGCCGATGAATTACCTGGGTGGGACAGAGTCTCCTTCCCTTGGGGTATTTAGAAGCTGGAGCAAGAGGTAAGCAGAAGAACTTAAGTGCTGATTGACGTGCAGGGAGAGAGAAAAATTAGCCTCGAGTCTACTCAGGAGGACGATGGGAGCAGCTAGCTGAATGAAATCAGTCTTTCCTCTATATCTTCTCAACCAACTCCAATAAACCAGGCCACCAGTAATGAATACCTTGCCTTGTTTATTTCCAAAATACTCTCATGTTACTTCAGTTGGTTCTTACCGTGGCAGCTCCACGACTTAGATGGGAAGCGCATGTATTGTTATCATCATTGGAAGAGGAGGCCAGAGTCAAGTGAGCTGCCTGCACTCACACAGCTGGTCAGTTAGCATCAGGGCTGGGACGTGGTTTCCCGATAGACTGTGCTTTTCCACTGCTGTTTGAAACTCTTGAGTCTGATGAAGTATTGAGGATGGTGGTGATTCCGCTACAGCTTAAATTGCATTTCGGAAAATTTTCGTTGCACTTCAAAATGGAATCATAGGGACTTCCCACCTTATCTCCTTGTTAACGTTTGGCTGGAGGGAGGGATGGCTTGACTTCTAACTAGCCTTATTAGAACTGACACAAACCGCAGATGCAACTTCGCTGAGAAAAAAACAGGAGAGAGGGGGCGTGAGCTCTCCTCTGCCTAATTGCATGGTCTACTTAATTGCCAGGCAGTGACCCAGGGGCTTGACTCCAAACCAGAAAACTCCAGGGAACATATTGTTGGGAAGTGCCCTGCCTCCTGGAGATAAATAGACCAGATGATCTGATTACAGCTTCATCAGCCCAACTCAAGTCCTGCATGGCTCCTTTGCTTAAGGAATTTAGAGTAAAATTGAATTTTAAAAAATAATTGAAACCTCTTTATATCTCTCCTATGGATATGAAGTCAAAGAAGGGAGTAGCTGAGTTTCTGCATTCAGAGGGTCTTTTGGGGGTAGTGGAGGGGGGGAGCAGACCTAACAGCGAAATCAGCTGCCAGTATTCACCTTGTGATCGATTGTAAAATGCCCTGCTGGCTCCCCACCACCCTGACTGCAGCCCTCGCCTATTCTTGTTTTTTGGGTTTTTGTTGTTGTTGTTTTTGGCTGCCTTGCATCTTCATTGCTGTGTTCGGGCTTTCTCTAGTAGCGGTGAGCAGGGGCTACTCCTCGTTGCGGTGTGCGGGCTTCTCATTGCGGTGGCTTCTCTTGTTGCGGAGCACGGGCTCTAGGCACACAGGCTTCAGTAGTTGCGGTGCACGGGCTCAGTAGTTGTGGCTCGCGACATCTAGAGCGCAGGCCCAGTAGTTGGCCCTCACCTATTCTTGTTTTAAAATACAGGCTTGTTACAAAAATGACAGATATAGATCTGCAGTGTCTGTGAAAATCAGGAAAATAAATATTTATTCCAAAGTATTTGTAAACATGAAAAAACAAAAGGATGTTTAATACTTCTGTAGGAAATGTCAGTCTGGATTTGAGAAGAAGGAGTTATATTTTCTGCTTTAAATTTTTGGTCACACATCATGTGTATATTCCACATATGCACACACACACATGCATTAATGTGTGTGTAAATCCCTTATTAGACATACAGCTTCCCCTATATAATCAAATCTGTGTGTGCCTCTGTGTGAACATGCCATATAAATTAAGCACACACACAGGCTTTAATGTATGAGGGCTCAGCAGAACTGAATTTTAGCAATTTTTGTTTTGTTTTGTTTTGTTTTCAACAGAATTATGCCACTTTTCATTTTACCTCTGTAACCGAAGGTGTGGTGCTCCTGGCTATAACATCCAACAGTCCTCTCTCTCTCTTTTTTTAATCTGCGGAAGGAAGGAAGAAAGGTAGGAAGGAAGGAAGGGTTTTAACATAGTCAATTGGGTAGTAGGGGTCTCTAGAAAGTGACATGACTCTCACAGCTAACAGGGAGGGAAGAAATAGAAACTGGAGGGGAGAATTTCCTGCTCCCATTTCCTGCACTGTTAAGAACCTCCCTCTTGAAATAAGTTGGTACAACCCTTCTGCAGGGCATATCTGTCATATGCATCCACTTTGACCCAGTTATTCTGGGAATTTATCCTAAGGAAGCAACTGGACAGGTGTGCAAGATGGAAGTGTTGGAATGCACATTAGTGAGAAATTGGAGAATTGGAGACAACAAAATGTCAAGACAAGACCTTATTTAATGTCTGTTAAATAGACCACAAGACATAATGAGCTGCCATTCAAATGGTGGTGATCTATATTTCCTGCCTGGAAAGATAACGAGAGCTGATTTTTAATGCGGGTTGGCCATGTGGCAAGTGCTTTACATATATTGTGTGATTCGATACTCATAACCACTCCTTGAGCTAGGTATTATATTACTCATTTGATAGATGAGGAAAATGGCCTGAAGTTAAGTAGGCTTAAGGTCACAGACTTAATAAGCAGTTGTCAAGACTTAAACTTTAGAGCCCACTGTAGAAACATCTTTGTGAAGATGCCCCCAGCACCTTTTTGAATGAAACAGAGAAACAAAGGCCATAAAAGGACGCCATTTGTGCAAATATATAAACAGAAAGAAGAAAGCAGAAGAGTTGGAGAGATCACGCAATGGTTAAGATTTGCAGGCTTTGGAGTAAGAGAACCACGTTCAAATCCAGTGCCACACTGACTAGTTCTATAAAATTGAGCAAGCAACTTGACATCTCTAGCACTTCAGTTCCATAATTACGAGAGATATAATGTTGCCCATCTCATGAATTTCTTGTAAGGCTGGATAATAAATGGGAACTGTTGTATATGCAGACAGACATCTAGAAGAATGTTCACCTATGCATGAACAGCGGTCATATCAGTGGATAGCAAAATTTGGGGGTGATTTTTATTTTTTCTTTCTCCTTTTCTGTATTTCTTTAAAATTATTTCAAAGGGTTTGCATCCCTTTATAAATAGAAAAACCAGTAAGGCTCTTTTCATTTTGGAAAATGATAATCAGTGACAAAGAAAGAGGGCAAGGAGGAGAAGGGAGAGAAGATGAAGTTGGAGAAAGGGGACGAGCCGTCATCTTCTCTAGAGCTAACTGCTGTGGGCAGGACCTGGAGCTTGAATCAGGGCCTCCTGCCTTTCCAGTGAGCATAATGTGCAACTTCATCAGCTTGAAGGACATTCTGCAGGAGGGAAGCAGGTCTACTCCTGGAGCAGGACATTTGCTAAGGCTGCTGTTACCTGGCCTGGCCCACCTTGCTGTGCCCTTTGCCAGAGTCCTGTCTTCTCCTGGAGCTTTCCTCTGGGGAGGGAAGCAGTCTAAAAAATGAGTCATACGAAGGTATAAGTGATTCATCACGTTCTGGGAGTCCTCTCAAAGTCTTTACGTTAAAAAGAAAACATTGAGTGGAACTCTTGGCCTGTTGGAGGCAGACTAACTTTGTCTAACCACTTAAAGTTAGATTTCGTTTTTGATTTGTACCAAAACTCTTAGAATTGTACACACATTTTGACCTAGCAATTCTACTTTTTAAAAAAAATTTATTTATTTTATTTTTAATTTTGGCTGCATTGGGTCTTCGTTGCTTTGTATGGGCTTTCTCTAGTTGCGGGGAGCGGGGTGTACTCTTCGTTGTGGTGCACGGGCTTCTCACTGTGGTGGCTTCTCTTGTTGCGGAGCACAGGCTCTAGGTGCGTGGGCTTCAGTAGTTGTGTCACACGGGCTCAGTAGTTGTGGCTCGCGGGCTCTAGAGCACAGGCTGTAGTTGTGGCGCACGGGCTTAGTTGCTCCGTGGCATGTAGGATCCTCCCAGACCAGGGCTCGAACCCATGTCTCCTGCATTGGCAGGCAGATTCTTAACCACTGCACCCCCAGGGAAGCCCCAGCAATTCTACTTTTAAGAATGTATTCCAGTAATAACCTATAACGGAAAAGAATCTGAAGAAGAATATATAAATAACTGAATCACCTTGCTGTAACCTGAAACTAACACAACATTGTAAATTAACTATCCTTCCATTAAAAAAAGAATGCATTCCAAAGAAATAATCATAAGTACACAAAATGTTTAGCTACAGAAATATTCACTATAGCAGCTCTTTAGTATGGTGAAAATTAAGACCTGTCTACACGTCCCACATCAGCTCCATTCAATGGAATACATGATCCCTTCTAAAAATGTTGTCGTGGGAGTATATTTATTGTCAAGGTGAAATGTTCCTAATATGATATTAAAAAAAAACAGGTCCCAAAATTAATTATTCCCACGTAAAACAAGAAAAGTATACCTATACTAAGACTTGAAAAATAGGAGAATGTTCGTATTTGTTCCTGAATTGTGATTATTTTCTTCTCTTTGTTTATTGAATATATGTCACTTTTGAAATAAGAAGTAATGTTAACACAATTTTCTTTAAGGCATAGAAACCCAAAGTATACCCCTATACCCTGCAGCATGCTACGTTGGTAACTTCACAAGCACATGTACATCTGTTTCAGTGCGTCACTGTGATTTCAGCACCTGGCACAATGCCTGACCGATGGAAGTTCTTCATGGATATTTGTTGAATGAATGAATGAATGAAAGAACAGTAGAGGGCTTCCCTGGTGGCGCAGTGGTTGAGAGTCCGTCTACCGATGCAGGGGACACGGGTTCATGCCCTGGTCCGGGAGGATCCCACATGCCGCGGAGTGGCTGGGCCCGTGAGCCATGGCCGCTGGGCCTGCGCATCCGGAGCCTGTGCTCCGCAATGGGAGAGGCCACAGCAGTGAGAGGCCCGCGTAGCGCAAAAAAAAAAAAAAAAAAAAGAAAGAAAGAACAGTAGAACAAATGTATGAACAAACAAAATGGTGGTAACAGGGGACCCAAGATCAGGGAGAAACTCACAACAAACTCTGTACAAAACTGCTGGACCTCCTGCATGTAATTTGGTAGTTGGGCTCCATGGGATGAGACCTATTCATCTTTGAGCTCCTTACAGTGCCTTGCTCATGGTAGGGGGAGCTCAATAAATGTTGCATGAAACTATAAATGATGATTTATCTTCTTCCTCCTGGGATCATTTCTGCAGACTTTCCTGCAGCAGGTAAATGCATGCCCCAGTGGCAGATCATGTGCGAGAACTGTAATAATAACCATTACAATAGGAAGCTGTGCTAGTTGGGGTTAGGTTTGTCATAAAGTAACAGAAAGAAACAGAGTAAAAATGGCTTTTAAAAAAACTTAAAGTTTATTTCTTTCTAATGTTCAAGAAATCTAGAGGCAGGCAGCTTGGAGTTGGAAGGGAGCTATCACATTTCTTCTATCTTTTTGCTCTGCTGCAAGTGGCTGCCATTCCCAAGGTCACCTCGTGGTCCAAAATGGCT
The DNA here is from genome assembly GCF_949987515.2 of Delphinus delphis. Lineage (NCBI taxonomy): Eukaryota > Metazoa > Chordata > Mammalia > Artiodactyla > Delphinidae > Delphinus > Delphinus delphis. The sequence goes on from NC_082691.1 coordinate 61,374,494, forward strand.
CCTGGGGCTCCAGTTATTTCATCAACCTTCCAGAAAACAGGAAGGAGTAAGAGGAGAAGAAATACATGCTCCCTTTCCAGCAGCTGCACATATGACCTCCACTTATATGCCTCTTCCTGTGGAAGAAGGGAAGAACTGATATGGGGAAACAACTGGCAGCTTCTGCCACTGAGGTGTCCTCAGCCATCCCATCACTAGCCAACCTGAGTCTCATCAAATGTGTGACAACTGCTGTGATGATATAGGGAAAGTCACCCTGACAGTGGCTTACAACTAACCAAGTGTTTGGGGCTGCTGCTGATAAACACTGCCCAAGGGATGACACACTTCGCCAGTTGCCCTCTAATGGCACATTTCTATTTGCGGCAAGTTCTCTGTTATAGTCACGGGGTGATCGGGTCACTATTCTCTGCCTAGCAGAGCTGGACCATAAAGTGCAAGTCAGCATCTTTCCTGCTGCAGTGATTGCTTCTGTCCTGCAGATCCTGGCTGACTGCAGCATTCAAATCATCAGAGAAACCAAGAAGTTGCTGTGAGGGATTCTAATTATACCAATGAGGAAAGAAATAGAAGAGGTCCAAGTTTCAGAGTACATCTTTAAGGTATTTGAGTCACCCTCTGGAGACTGTGGGGTCCTGTGCTTTCTGACATCACCATGGGACTGACAGTTCACGAGATCTGAGAGTAGCAAAGCAATGTTTGGCCACTTTAGAGCAAAGGAAAAGGAATGGTCCTTTTTTTGTGGAAGTGATAAGAAGCAGATAACAAAAATCATCCTGTTACCAGCTACTATTTAGTTAGGTACCGTGCAAGTCCTTGTGGTTGCCAGCATCCAAGACAGCCTACAATGATCCTTGCTTCCTGGTATTCATGCCCTCGTACAGTCCCCTCCCACACTGAATCAGGGCTGACCTATATGACCAATAGCATACAGTGGAAGTGGTGATGTGTGACTTCTGAGGCTGAGTCATGATAGACATTGCAACTTCTGCCTTGGTCTCTAGAATTGATGGCTCTGAACACACTCTAGACATCCTATAATTAGGCCCGTGTGGAGAGGAACCAGGACCAGCACCAACATATCTGCCACATAGTGAGCCACTTTAGAAGCAGATCCTCCAGCCCCAGTCTGGCCTTCCGATGACTGCAGCCCCAGCCGACATCTGACTGAACTCTTTGAGAAATCCCAAGCCGGAACCCCCCAGCTAAACCACTCCTAAATTCCTGACCCTCAGAAACGATGAGATATTAGATGCTTATTGGTGCTTTAAGCCACTAAATGTTTTGGGGTCATTTGTTATGCAGCAATAGGTAACTCACACAGCCTTTATATGTAATTTATTCATCACAACAACACTCTGAAGACATTGTTATCCCCATTTTACTGATAAGGATACCGAGGCTTACAAAAGTTAATTAATTTTCCTGGGGTCAGAGCAGCTGGTAGAAGCAAAGCTGAGCCTCCAGCTTAGCTCTGCATGCATGAAACCAGCACATTGAACAACTGCTCACTCTGTTGCATGTCGTGGAGACCCACCTAGGATTTCCAGAATGCCTGGACACCAAGAAAAGCCAGATGTCCCCAAATGAACTGACTGGTCTTGTGACAGTGAAGTTTACATGCTACCATTCAGGATTATACAGGCCCAATAGGTGCCTGTTGATCCATGGTCCAAAATCCACAACCAGTTTGAAACTCCAGTGCACGATTGTGTTGTGAAAATCAGTCAGTTTATTCCAGGGGGAACCTGCCACGGGAGCTCCCACGTAGGTCCTTGGGACGTAGAAAGGTTCCCAAACTCCCAGAAGAAGTTTGCACAGCCTGAGAACAGTTGCCCTTCCTGGGGCCTTACAACTTGATGTAGTTTGGGGGTTGCTGATACTTACAGTTTCTGAACGCAGAGAACAGGGATGTGGTCTATGGCAAGGGATGTCGAGTGCGATGACCATTTGCCCTTCACTTGCCTCCCGTGCCGGGTCAGTTTCTATTTAACAGATTGGCGGCTTGCTAGTGTGCTAAGGGGGCCAAATTTGACAAGTACCTAACTGTCAGCCAAAGAATGTGAGCATTCCTCTGAAGTCACATCAAGGAATGAGCTTCTGAGCTCTCGTCTTGGACTAACTGGTAGATATCTGTCTCATTCTGGCCAGAGACCAGCAGCCATTTGATGGAGGCTAGTCTAGTGGAAGCTTCTGGTCCTGCTGTCCTGTTGGCTAAGAAACCCAGGCTTGTCGGCAAGACAGAAGCTCGTCCTTGTTTTCCAGGCTTACCCATTCCACTGCAGATGCAGATCTGTTTTGGCAACCTCATAGGCAGCTAAGTAAATACCGGAGGAAGAAAGGTCCCTTTCTGAAGAAAGAAATGTCACTTCTACAACAAAATTCGTCATCTCCTTTCAGCTCTCTCAGCCTTTCCATTCTATGGCTTGTGCCAATATGCCCCTGAGCTTAGAACTTTGGCATCTACATCGACTGCTTCCTCCTTTCAGCCCTTCAAATTGAGCCAGTCATCCAGGCTTGTCAATTATGCCTTCAAAATACCCTAGGATGATTTCCTCTCCGTTTCTACTCTGCGTTTGGAACATCACCTAGATAGGTACCTGGATCCAAATGTCTCTCCCGGTCAATAGCTCTAAACTACCTACTGCAGTGATTCCACATGTGTTCACCTACCTTTCAATAATGTGTTTATAATATGTCCTGACCTAACCTGATTTTCCAAAGCTCTCCAGTGCTAACCCTGCTCCGTACACACATGCACATGTGTGCACAAATGTGTAAGCACACATGTGGACACATATACACACTCCTGTGTGTATACACCATGTCCTGCACTGTCACCCACTTTTATTGCCCCTCTACAGTTTGGGATGTGCTTTGTAATCCTTGTTCTTCTGGTTTAACTCATCCTGTAAAGAAAACTTGTTTACCACCTCACATACGTCCCAGTAATCTCTCCTTTCTCTATCTTCACGGGCTGTTATTTTCGGAGGTAAGCCACACCTCTGTACTGGCCCCATTTTTCAGATCCGTCAGGCTTCTAGAATCCCTCTGGAGTCCAGAAATCTTGGGGAAAACAAAACCAGAACTGATTGACAGTAAAGCGCAGCCCTGAGGGCTCAGCTCACCAACACTGTTATCCAGAGCCACCGTCCCAGACCCGCAGTGTGCTGAGAGTCAGGGTTTGCTGGGCAGAAGGAGAAGTGCCCACTAATTGGTTATGACCACAAAGATCAACCACAGAACACCGGTAAGACAGGTATGATAAAAAACAACAGAAGGCCAGGAGAGGAGAAAGCTGCGGTGGTTAAGTGGTACTTGGATGTGATTAGAAGTGGCGACAGGAGTTATGAGCAGCAGACACTCTGCAGTGGAGAAGTAAGTCGATGATGAAGTGACTGAAAGATGTCTGTGGTCTGCAGGGGTGGTAACAAGCGCCCTCTCTCTCTCTCTCTCTCTCTCTCTCTCTCTCTCTCTCTCTCTCTCTCTGTCTCTCTGTCTCTCTTCAATAGCCCTTAGAAACAAGGAAGATCCTGGCGAAAGCAGCAGCTTCCTGTCCTGCCTTGAGGGCACGGGGCTGCTGCTGCCAGGAGAAGTCAGCTGTGTGGAGCACCTGGGCAGCATATGTGACCTGACTGCCTTTGCAATTGTCTGCCAGAGGCTGCAACTCAAGTGCCTACAGGGACCAAGCAGGTCATGTGAATGCGCAAAGTAGGGCAAGTATTAGAAGGAGAGAGGGGTAGGGACCGTGACCAACTGAAGGGCATACACCTCATCCAAAGGCATCCAAGTACACATCTTAAGATACCACATAGGCTAAACAAGACATATACTTGGGACAAATATGGCCCACAGGCACCCTGTGTGTAGTCTCTGGCTCCATAGGTGTATGTGCAACACATCACGAGGACTGATGATGATGGGAATGATGACCCTGAGTTGCCAACATGTTGGTTAAGCTCTTTCAGACTACCAGGACTAATGTGATCTGATGGGGAGTGTATCTGGGGAGATAAGCTAGATGACATGGCTTCACCAGCCACAGAGCCTAGTCAGTGATCAGCCTGGAACCATAGTAGCTCCTATGGCACCACAGAGCTCTAGAAGGTTGACAGGGAAGGGGCCTGGCCACCTTATTTGTCCTTTAGTAGCAGCTATTAGTGGCTTCCTGCTTTGAAGGCAATGCAATTCTCCTGTGGTTACCCTGTAACTTTTCAACTTTCCTTCTTTCTACCTCTTGGTTTCTGCTTATTTCTGACTTACATTGCTTCATCGCAACTGCTTATTCATGACTTGTCTTCCAAGAACCCACACACCTCCACCAGCCAACTTCCCTTTAACATCTCATTGGCCTGGACTGTGCCACCCACACAAGCTGCAAGGCAGGCTGAGGAATCAAGTACCTAGCTCTCCGTCTACATTGACAGCATCCTGTTTCTTACGCATGGGGATATTCTCATACTGTGTGTGCGCCTATGTATTTCTAGTTCAAGGCACCGTAGGGTGTCTTAGGCAGGGAGTGTGAGATAACAAAAAAGCACAGAAGAAAAGTGTAGGTCTGAATACCAGCCCCGTCATCTACTGATTCTGTAATCTAAAAACAACCTTACCGAATATCATTCTCCTGCCAGGTAAAAGGGCATACTAAATACCTCCCTTGCAGGGCTGTTGTTTGGATTAAATATGGTAGGGTTTTTACAGTTCCTAGTCCTGAAGCGATACCCCCAAATGGTTACAATTTTACTGTGGCGTGCTGTCTTCTGTTTGATGGGCATATGGTAGGTGGACGCATAGTAGAAGGGAATAGAGCTTGAAGGTCAAGGACATAGACCCTGAAGTCATGCTGTTGGGCCCAGACCCATCCTCTACCACTTAACTAACTGTGTGACCTTGGAGAAGTTACTTGGCCTCTCTGAGCTTCAGTGTCCCTATCTGTAAACTAGAGACAGTAATAGAACATATCTCCTAGGGGTGCCTTTGGAAGAAAAGAAGAGAGAGTGCACCTACACTGGGCACTGTACCTGGCAGAAAGCACATACACAGTAAGTGTTGACTATTATTAATATTGATTGCTTTTTTTTCTTCCTTGGCCCAGAACTAAAATTTATTGAAACAGCAGAGCAAGTGCCTTGCTGTTGAAATTCTTTAAAACCAATCACCTAAAATACACCCACTATTATAACTGGAAGCAGCAGCAAATCAAAAGTAAGGTGTTGGGGTAAGGTGGCCTGCCCTGGATTCAAGCAATAAGAGGGTCCATTGTCTCTAGAGAATTTTTAAAATAATTTTTTAAAAACCCAAGTAAAATTAAAAATTGCTCTGCTTTTTATTGTCACCAGGTGCCAACATTTCCAAACAATAGTGATAAAATAGCCTCCCCCTTCCATCTTATTTGCTAAGCTCTAAAAAGCACGGCTGCAATTAGTTTCATGTTAGCACATTTTTGTTAGTTATGTACCGGAGAACTCCCAGTTATACAATCAGCCTCTGACATTCCGGACTCAGGTGCTAACAGTTTCAATCCCTTCAGTGTGTCTCCAACCCCTACAGCCCTTCACACTCCTGAGTGAAAACAGTAGACTCAGAAGCAAGGATGAGAGCTCAGGGCTTGTAAAGACAAAGAAACAAAACTTGAGTTACTTCAATTCTGTGTGACTTCCGGGAATTCATCTTAGTATTTAAAGTTAAAACAGCTAACAGAAGGTGGAGTGTGAGGTGTGATAGTTTTGTTTTGCAGATGCAAATTTTAGTTCATGATATATTTTATCACAGTTGAGTGATCTTTTAAAATGAAATCCCTCTAAAACAAGTGAAATCACTCTTTTAAAATTATTTATTTGTTTTTTAAATTAAAGAACAAATTCAGGAGATTGTGCTAATTTCTGATTACTACAGAATTTGTGCTGAAAATAATTTTGTTCTGTAGAGGAGGATGGTAAAAATGATTTGCTCCGATGAGATTGTTATGGTGCCTTGGTGCTACTATTAGCAAAGATGGGAGAAGGCAGAGGAGAGTGAGCAAGCTACCATATTTCATCAATCCTAAAATGTATATCTTTACTCACATTTTAACCTATCAGAAATCAGAATGCATTTCTCAATCACCATTGGTCGGGTAGTAGTCATGAAGTATTGTTGCCACTGGAGCCTGTGCGTCAAACCTAGCAAGGGCTTGGAAGAAAATCCTGGTGACAGGGACTTCCCTGGTGGTACAGTGGTTAAGGCTTCGTGCTCCCAATTCAGGGGGCCCGGGTTCAATCCCTGATCCAGGAACTAGATCCCACATGCATGCCGCAACTAAAGAGCCCGCCTGCCGCAACCGAGACACAATGCAACCAAATAAATAAATAAATCAATATTAAAGACAAAAAATCCTGGTGACGATAATGGAGCACTCTTTAAGAAATGCTGTAAGAGCAACAGCCTTGAAGGAGCAAAGTGCTGTGGGGAGGGCAGAAGGGAAGGATGCCAAAAACTAGGAGTGACTTAGAAGAGTCCAACGGTGAATAGGAAATTTTAGGAATACCTGAACCAATTTATTTCACTTTTTATTTTGTTATATGAATGCACAAGAGTGATAGAAGATAAATGTCAAAGTATAAGGATCCTCTTTCAATAAACAGAAAATTTTGTAATTAAAAAAAAAAAAAGGTTTGCTCTGTTGACTGGAAAAAAGTGCACAACCTAAAAGTTAGCCTTACCGAAGACTATAGCTGGGGACAGCACCTCTCAGATAGCTCTGAGGAATTGTTCCAAAGAGGTAAAGGAAGAGCCAGGGTATATAGGAGTTTCTGCTGGGAGAAAAAAACAAAGAAACAGGTAGTCAAATATCTAAAGGTTACTGCTAATCATAAAAAAAAAACCAGACATCTCAAGTTAATTTTAGTGCTTTTCTATGTATGGGAAGATGCAAGAATCGGGGCTTGTTGAAATTATTCCTTTGATAGGCACTGTAACTACCTAGGGCCAGTATCCTGTTTTTCTCCATCCTGAATCCCCTCAGGGTGCACTGTAGGGGCGGCTGCATTGGCCGAGGGCTGCAACATCCTTTGTTTACTGAAATGGCAGGTGACATTCTTCGTCCACAGCTCCGTAGCAAACATATATGCATGTGCATATGCCACTGCATAGGAACCAGAGGGACCTTAGAGAGAACTGAGCCCAAGCCCCTTACTTTACAGCTGTCCTGAGGGGCGTTGTCCCAGGTCACCCAGACAGGAGGCAAGGAGAGCTAGAGGGAAGTCCCCTAGCTATGGCTGGGTTTTTGCCATCGTCCATGCTCAAGCTAACTGAAATAGTACTACAGTGTTGGTGCTTCGAAAACTGTGGTAAAGAATCCATTTTTACCATTTGCAATCAGATACTGGTACACAGCTCAGGCCACTTGTGGCTCATTGTATGGGGTCATTTCATCCAAAAGGTCTCCCCCCACTCAACAAGACAAATGGCGATCACTTGGCTATAGCAGCTGTGTCAAGTTGCCACCACAGTTTCTAAACCAGTGACAGTTCTCAGGCCAGCTTTGAGTAGCTCTGTACCATGTCATACAGGGTCTATAACAAAGATGGATGATCAGGAAAACATCCCTGGATATTACTATGCAAATGCTTAGCCTTTGGGTTGCTTTGTTTTTGTCAACTTCCTGAACACATTCTATGAGAGTTAAGAGTCCAGGTGTGAGCCAGGGTCACTTCTAGCTCTGTGGCTTTGGGCCAGTGCCTAAACCTCTCTAAGCATGAGTTTCCTCATCCATAGAATGAGGGTATATTAGTACCCAGCTCAAAGGGGTCGACAGAGGTATGTGTGTGTAAACACCAGGGCCACACAGTGGGCTCTCATAAGCATTAACTATTATTAGTGTTATTGTTACCCGAAAACTGGGTTCGCCTCTTGGTGGGTGTCGAGCCAACAGACAGAACCAGGCCAAAGATCAGAAGGAAGGATCTATTATTACTTGCAGCAAGTAAGGAGAACACTGGGTATCTTTCCCGAAGCAGTATCTCCCTGAACAGCAAAACTGGGGTAGTTTTAGGCTAAGAGTACATGCATAGTCATGAAGGGGCTTAAACAGAGGGGAACTCAGCATAGAATTGGGGCAAAGGTCAACAGAGTCCAAGCTTTAGTTGATTGAAGTCAGGAGGGTCAACATCATCATTCCATCCTCCACCTGAGTGGGAGGCTTAGTTCCTGCAGAACTCAAAGGTATGTTATTATGTGTACCCCTTGAGGAGGAACTAGGACTCTGCTTTGTCACTGTACTATTCTTTGAAGGCCTTTTTTCCGTTCCCGCATGCCTTTGTTCTCTTAAGATCATTAATTACTGACACCTGTTCAAGGGCAAGCATTGTGGCCAGGCTTAGATCACAAAATGGCTTAGGCCAAAATGGCTTCTCTTATGTCAAGAAAGCCATGCCTGGTTCCTTTTCTCCGCCCCCACCCCCTACCTTATCTGCTTGCATTATTAGCCCTCCTCTCCTTTTTGGGTTGAGGGGATGTGGGTTACGGGTCAGGGAGTAGCTACCGTTGAGGCAGCACAGGGCAGAGAGCCCTGAGGCAGGGAGCAGGCTTGTTGGCTCTGGCTCTGTCCCCTGGTCACCAGGGATGAGTCCCCAGGCTGCACGGGCAGTCAGCAAGCCACAGCGGGCACTGCCCCGGGGCCAGGCCTTGCGCTGGGCACTGACTGAGAAATGGTCTCTGCCCTGGGATCTCTCACATTATGGAGTAGGCAGAGACGCTGGCAGCACGCAGCACGTGCCATCACAGAGGTCGGAACCGCGGGCAGCTCGGTGGGAGCACGTGAGCCTCTCCATCCTGTAAGTTCTGCGTCTGAGCCCACGGAGTGAGCATGAGTTAGAACGGTGTTACAGGGGGATACTTTCCCCTTCTTTGCCTCCCGGGAGGAGACATTTTGACCGAAAGACACCCTTTACTCCCTCCGGGTGTGATCTGAGCGGTAAATCTGGGAGAACAACTAGGAGCTGGTGCTGCTGGGCGCTCGGCTTAGCGGCTCCCTCATCTTGCCTCTTGGGAGCCTCAGCGGGTGAGAAGCTGGCCCTCTGTCTGGGCCGCAGGGGCAGGCTGCCGCCCATCCTGGGGCCCTGTGGGGACCCCCCAGGCCAGCTCTGCCTGCAAAGATGGCAGGGAGGCTTGGCTGGTTTGGGTTTCAGGTCACAGATGCATTTGGTCCTCCCACTGAGCCGTTCTCCGACTTCACCTTTACCAGGTACGCGATACGTGTGGGGCCCATTTGCCAATATTCCAATTTACTTCTCAATAAGTTTGGAATTTGGTCAAGATAGAGGGGTGCTATTTCTTGGCTCCCTGGGGGACCCCAGGAGTTAGACATTCCATGTCATTAGACAGACAACAAGCTCCTTGCTGTGGGCCCACGATTATGTTGACAGTGCCGCATCTCTGCCTGGGGCGCATGTAATCGTTGTTCATTGATACTGGTTAAACCGATTAACAGTTTCAGGGGGCTGAGCAGAGGGAAACAGGAAAAGCTTCAGAGAAGAGGAGACGTTTTATTCAAGCTTCAAAGGATAAGAAATCTGCCAACAAAACAAGGTAGAAAAAGACACTCTAAGACCTATGAGGGATGGGGCATATTCTGTGACAATTTGTATGTCCCCATCTTTCCGAGAACCAGTTTTCTCGTCTGTAGAATGAGGATAAGAAAGCTGCCCTTGCCTCCCTCACAGGGTCCTTGGGAGTGTCATATGACATACCGGAGGCAGAAATGTTTTAAAAACTGTAAAGTGCTGTACAAATCATTATATAATACTCAGCCACCAGCATAAACATCAACTGTCAGCAGAGGGTCAGAACGAATTTTTTTTTCAAGTTGCTGAATTCTTTTAATCTTTTATAAACTGAACTCTCCCAGAAATGATTTTCATTAATGTCCAATGCCCACAGTTGAACCACCAAGCCTCTTGGCTCCTACTAAAATACTGATAAAACACAATCTGGCTTGCCTTTATGGATACCTTAACAATTATATTTTCAGAGAGAACAATAGAAAAACAGTGTTGTCAGTTTGACATTCCTTGCTAGGATATTTTCCGGCTGCCAATGTCTATATGCAAACAATACATTCAGAAACCAAAGGAGTGCTTTATGAATTTCTTTCTTCTGCCCAATTTGCATAGAGGGGAGCGGAGGCCAGTAGAAAATGTAGTGGCAATCGAATTTCAATGGTAGTGAAACAATGAGGCGTTTCTGACTGTCGGTGGGGGTGGGGGGTGTTGAAATAAACATGAAAGCAGCAGCTGGCTCCTTTCTCTCTTTTGTCCAATTAGGAGCGGTTTTCTGTGCGAGGAATACTCAAAGGCAATCATACCTTGATCCTCCTGGTGTCAAAAGTCTGTCTGGAAGGCTGACTTATCATCCAACGCCATTTAAAAGCAGAAACAGCACATTTATTTTTCTGTCTCAGTATGACACCACCTCAGAGAAGGGTTGCTAGCTTTGAGCAGAAATCTTATTTCCTCCCTGGTGGGTAGGCGAGGGCTGCGTCTTCTAGGGATTGGAGAGAATTGTGCCAGTAAGTACCCAGCATAGCCAGCTGCTGGCAGCAAACAAAGGGTCTCCGCGGGACACATGAGAAAAAGTGTCCGTTAGGGCGAAGAGGGTCGGAGTACATCCGCATATTAGCGGCTCTGGGAAGAGAGAAGCTCTGTAAATAATCCACTTGCAGACAGCTTAATACTTTGAACATAGTAACAGCCCACGTGCAGAAACCACCGGATAGGGCAGACAGCAAATTTCACTTCCAGCAATACAGTTGTGCTTTCACGGCAAACGAAGGTTCTGGCAGCCCAGGGAGGAAGAGGAAAGAGAAGGAGGAGGGCTTTGAAATACAGCCGTAGCCTTCCTCCTGCCTCTGGGGTGCCACAGGGAAGGAGCTCTGTTGCAGAAGGGATTCTAGCTATGGACTAGAGCCAGTGTCATTTTTTTTTTTCAGACTTAAGACAGTTCCCCAGTTGCTGACAGACTTCAGAGTCTGTAGTGTTCCCTGGCCACCTCTTGTATGTGCAGCGTGGTGCTAGGTCTTCTGGGGGATTCGGAAGAATCATCATCATAATCCCTAGCATCTGTAGAGTGGTGTATGGTTTACAAAGCGTTTTCCACTTAAAGTGTTGCATATTTGTGCCAATAATCGTGAGAGGTAAGAAAGAATGTGGACGTTATTTCCCTGGAAGAGGGGTAAAATAATAAGACCTCATCATAACAATAGCTCAAATGTATTGAGCATTTACCAGATTTATTTTCTGAATTGTCACACTTAAATCTCATAAGCCCCTTACAAAGAAGGTACTATTATGATCTCCAACTTGTAGTTTAGAAAACAGGGGCTCAGAGAGATGAAGTGAATTGCCCAGGTCAGACCACGAGGACATAGCAGAGCCAAGCCTCCAAGCCAGCTGAAGGAGAACCTGCAGTCTTCTGAGTCCCCAGCCTACGCTGCCTGGGTCCCCTCTGTTTTGACACAGTCCTGTTCCTCCCCAGGGGAGAGACATTCAACAAGCATTGAGAGCCCACTGTGTCAAGAGCAGCTCTAGGCACTGGGGATGAGTGCATTCGTTCAACAAATATTTCCTAGTGTTCATTACTGGCCAGGCACTGTTTTGTGCTCGGAGCACATTAGCAAACACTGGGCCTAGCAGACAATAAACAAGATATGTTTAAGGAAATAGTATAATATATTAGAAAGTGATAGGCTCTATGGAAAAGAGGAATCATAGGGCACAGTAAAGGGGACCAGGAGTGCGGGAGTGGGAGTGAGGGGACAGGATCCACTTGTGCAGAAGGTGGTCATGGGAGCTCTTGTTGAGAAGGTGACATTCGAGTACATATATTGAAGGAAGCGAGGGAAGTAACCATGCCTTTACATGAGGAAGAGCGTTCCAGGCAGAGGGAATAGGGTATGCGTGGTGTGTTCAAAGAACAGCGCGCGCAGTGGAGAGCAATGGGAGATGTGTCAGAGTGTAATGGGGTGCCCGGTCATGGTGGGCCTCCTAGGCCTTTGTACAGACTTGTCTTTCACTCAGAGTGAAGTGCAGGACCCTGCCAGGCTCTGAGCAGAGGAGGAGCCGGTTCTGACTTCTGAATTGAAAGGACCACCCTGGCTGCTCTTTCGAGAATGGACTCCAAGGGGCCAGGGTAGAGGCAGAGAGGCCAGTCAGGAGGCCACTGCAGTGATCCAGATAAGAGATGATGCTTTTTTTTTTTTGACTCGGCCTGTGATGGTGAGAAGAGATCAGATTCTGCATGAATTTTGAACATAAAGCCACACTGCTGGTCTACCCAATCATTAGACCAATTGGAACTGGTGAAAAGAAAGCTGCTTTATAAAAGAGGAACAGAACATAGGAACTTGTGAACGGTGATTAAAAAAACTGAGAAATACAGCCAGCTAGGAATGAACTATACTTATAATGACTCAACAGAAAGCACGACAATTGTAAAACTAGAAGACATAATAAAGTCTTTGTTTTTATCCTTTATATCATTGAATTCAGTGTAGGCATGCAAATAAGTGAGCCTTACTAGCAAAGCCATATCATTTATAACTTTATCCTCGTGATTGTGCTGTGAGCACAGTCCATAGAAATACAGTATTGTTGGAACCTTTGCTTCTTTGTTTTCCAAGCTGAACTCTTAACTATTTTAATCCACTGGGAAATGCAAATAAAAGGAGAAAAAGGGAGCAAAAGAATGCACGTATTATTTAACCGTTCCTGATCCCTATGACGATGGACACCTTGTGATTATGAGAACTGAAAGGAGATTGGGTTTTTCTTTTCCTATAGATTCCATGTAAGATACTTATTCAGAAAATAAAAGTGGCCAGATGGATTTGATTCACATCCTCTTTCATGAAAGGACAATGAGTTGTACATAGTGAGGAAGGCAGTCATCCTCCGGCTTGGTGTTTTTATCCTCTCTAAATATAGCAAAGAAGTGTTTTGCTGTTAAGATGGGTTGGATCATCATTTGACCTTTCTTCACGGATAAGTGTGGGCAGGAGATGAGTGTCAGCAATATTTACCGACTGACTTTTGTGTGCCAGCACTGTGCTATCTTATTCACCTTTGTATACCTAGCTTACAGTCTTTGAGTTTTGCCTGGTATTGTTCTTTATTGAGACGCACACCATCTTGAATGTTCACAGTTGAATGAAGATCTTGCTTTCTGCTTAGTTGTCTGCTTAATCATCTTATATTTTATTATTTATTAAAATTTTTTTATTGAAGCACAGTTGATTGACAGTGCTGTGTTAGTGTTAGGTGTATAGCAAAGTGATTTAGTTATACATACACGTATATGTATTTTTTTTCAGATCCTTTTCCCTTATAGGTTATTACAAACCTATGAAGTTTAGTTCCCTGTGCTATACAGTAGGTCCTTGCTTATCTATTTTATATGTAGTAGTGTGTCTATGTTAATTCCAACCTTCTAATTTATCCCCCCTCCTTAATCATCTTATATTAAGGGGACATTACTCTCAATGGAGCCGACTCTCAAAAGTGGACTCTGGGGGCTTCCCTGGTGGCACAGTGGTTGAGAATCTGCCTGCTAATGCAGGGGACACGTGTTCGAGCCCTGGTCTGGGAGGATCCCACATGCCGCGGAGGAACTAGACCTGTGAGCCACAGCTACTGAGCCTGCGCGTCTGGAGCCTGTGCTCCGCAACAAGAGAGGCCGCGCTAGTGAGAGGCCCGCACACCGCGATGAAGAGTGGCCCCCGCTTGCCACAACTAGAGAAAGACCTTGCACGGAAAAGAAGACCCAACACAGCAAAAATAAATTAATTAATTAATAGACTCCTACCCCCAACATCTTAAAAAAAAAGTGGACTCTAATGCTGGATTCAATTCTAAGCATCAGAATCTAGGCTGGAAGATCTATACACTCCTGCTTGTCAGGTGCCAAATTGTGCGGCCAGTATCAGACTGTAGGTTAAGAAAGCATGAACCAAGTTTCCCATAAGCAAACAACTATGGGTAAGTGTCTAAGCTTATTCTCTTCAAAATATGTTTTTAAAAAGTCAAGGCATTCTTATTAATCAAGATCACTATTTCTGGAAGTTCTAGCCCCTGAAAGACAAGAAAATGAAATAAGTAAACAATACTTTTGAGAATTAAGTAGAAGTAACACAAGTTCAATAAGGAGCCACTGCTAGAAATCACCTTATACGTCTTTGAGGAAAAGCTCAGAAAAGATCACCGGTGGCTGGGCAGAGCATCAAACATCAAGTTTCTCACTGAAGGCAAAAGGGACATTTATTCTTTCATTGAACTTTGTTAACACTCGAAGGTGAGATCAGAAGAAAGGGAAAAGTTTGCAAACCTCATGTCCAAGAATAAAAATGTGGGGCTAAAAACTGTCTTCCTTATTTTATTTTATTTTTTTTGCGGTTCGCAGGCCTCTCACTGTTGTGGCCTCTCCCATCGCGGAGCACAGGCTCCGGAAACGCAGGCTCAGCGGCCATGGCTCACGGGCCCAGCCGCTCCGCAGCATGTGGCATCTTCCCGGACCAGGGCACGAACCCGTGTCTCCCTGCATCGGCAGGCGGACTCTCAACCACTGCGCCACCAGGGAAGCCCTGTCTTCCTTATTTTTTAACCATCTCAAAAGGGAGTCAGACATTCCAGACCAAGGACTACCACTGTAGGAACTCTGGATGTATAGTCAAATTTGTCACATTTTTAAAAAACATTTTGTATTCAGGAGCAATGATTATGAGATCTTTGTCCTATCCTACGGCCAGGTTTGAGAAACCCCCAGGGATACAGTAAATGGTGACTGAGGTTGTAGCTAGGCTGGATTTGGGGAAACGGAGTGCCATGTGTTTAAAAATATACCCGAAATTAAGCTTGGAGCTAGCAGATAATCCAGCACTGAGAATGACTGAGGGAAGCAGGGATGATAGCTAGACCTCTTGGGGGTCATCTCAAAGAATATTAGAATACTTTTTCTTTTGGTTTCAAAATCTCTCCTCCATAGCTTTCAGTTCACAGATCTTTGTAAGTGTGCCTGAATCTAAAAAGATTGCCTCATGGCAAGGCATACTTCCCCCTCCCCACTGCAGTTGCTATGGAAACAGCACTTGCCCACGTGTAAGGAGCTCACACACACACAACACACACACACACACACACACACACAGCAGATTAATATATTCTCAGGGAAATGCCTTTTATGCCTTTTCCTTCTGGTGTTCTTTATACTTCTAAAAAGACATATTCAGAGCCAAAATTTTACTAATTCCTACCATCCAATTGCTATCTATTGTGTCCTTTGTTTTGATGTTAAAAATTCTGATTTTAGGTTTTTCTTTAACATAATCTCTCCTGGAAGTGAAATAATCTATTGATATTATTCCCCCCTTCGCCTACCTCCAACTTTTCTCCCACCCCTTAAATGAACATACTGTAGATCTCAATACATTTAGTTTATTAACTAAAAAGAAACCTATTTCAGATTCTACGCAATTTCTTTGATGAGTATAATGATGCATTTCATGTATTTCATTTCCTTAAATATTCTCTACCCAAAATACTAGTTTTAACTGGCAAAACAGCAATTCTTCTGAAGGATGCTGATGACTCACAAGTTCATGTGAGTATAGGGCTATAGTTATCTGGTTTAGTTTTTAATCTACATGAACTTGAAAAGAAACTAAAGGAAAATCTGATGCAGGGAAATAATTTATTTCAACCAGTATTTCTTTTTTTTTTTTTTTTTTCCGGTACGCGGGACTCTCACTGTTGTGGTCTGCCGTTGCGGAGCACAGGCTCTGGACGCGCAGGCTCAGCGGCCATGGCTCCCAGGCCCAGCCGCTCCGCGGCATGTGGGATCTTCCCGGACCGGGACACGAACCCGTGTCCCCTGCATCGGCTGGTGGACTCTCAACCACTGCGCCACCAGGGAAGCCCCAACCAGTATTTCTTGAGCACGTACTATCTGACTGTATCTAACCCAGTTCCCTTGAGAGCTGATTCTGATTACGTGGAGGAGCTCGTGATCAGCAGTAAGGCCCATGGGGGCAGCATGGTGCGTGAGAGTCAGGAAATTGACCTCGATTTCACCACCAGTTGGGAGCTTTCACTTCAACTGAATTGGGCCATAGAATTGTAACCTGTAAGATGAGGAACTTGAACTAGACTATCACCCTGATCCCTTCAGCTCCAAGATGCCATGACTATAATTCAGCTTCAGAGCGGCCTGATGGAGGCATATGGTTGATTAAGCAGCCTTAGCCCACAGTCCCGGGAGTGACTCAGCCGTGGCCCTGGGTGAAGTCTGACAGCCATCAGTCTTCCCACCTCTTGTTGTACCCACATCTATCCAATGCCTCAGCCCATGGGGAGAGATAGAGCTCCTACCCAAGTGTCCCTTCAGACCATTCCTTCTTCTGTCTTCATCAGCTCTGACTGTCCTTTGTCACACCCCTACTGAGGCTTGCCGACCTGATACACTCTGCACACCAAGTTATCCAGTGGGCTTTGTTCGTACTCAAGGCAACATTCTTTAATTGTAAAGTTACTTTTTGGAGCTACCAGACCCTAGTAAAGTCTCCAATTTAGTTCCTACAACTTTCCTTCTCACATGCTCTGCTTCAGCCTCAAGGGCAATTCCTGAAACTCACCAAGCTCTTGGACCTTGGCCTGCGCCAGTGTTGCTGCCACTGCCCAGAGGACCCCCTCCCACCCCCACTCAGCTGCTACCTCCTTCCCACCCTTCAATCTCAGCCTCAAAGTCTTTTCCCCCAACTGAGCCCTGGCTCTGCTCTTTTCCTTCTTAGATTTTGCTACCAAATATCACAACAATTTCATAATCGCTTAACGCCCATCTCCCCCAGGAGATGATGAACACCACGAGGACACTGCACCACTGTACACCCAGTGCCTGGCCCACACAGGGGTTCGGTTAGTAACTGTCAAGTAAGTGCATGGATGAACAGATGAATGAAAACACCATCTTGACCCAAAGAAGAGACAAATGGTGGGAACTTCAGGCCCTGACACATGCTGAGGGGGGAGAGACAATTTTTTAAAAAATTTTATTGACGTGTAGTTGATTTACAATGTTGTGTTAATTTCTGCTGTACAGCAAAGGGATTCAGTTATACATATATATTTTTTTCATCTTCTTTTCCGTTATGGTTTATCACAGGCTATTGAATACAGTTCCCTGTGCTATACAGTAGGACCCTGTTGTTTATCCATCCTATATATAATAGTTTGTATCTGCTAATCCCAAACTCCCAATCCTTCCTTTTGCCACCCCCCCTCCCCCTTGGCAACCACAAGCCTGTGGCAGAGACACTTTTAACGGGTAAAACTTGCCTCTCATCTCTGTCTGCAGTGCTAACCTAGCTCTTGAAGGACAGACACCCGCAGCAGAAAGCATCGTCACTACTAAATGGTCTATAACTATTTGTCACCGGTAAGCCTTTGACTCATGATGAAAGCGTTCTTTATATAAATCCAAAGCATTTTACCTTGTGTTCGGGCAAACATGTGAGTGACCTCAACCCTTAGAATGTGAAGCACAATGTTAGGGACATTAGGCTGAGATTAAAAAGTTGAGAAACTTGCTGCTATCTCACAGTGAGCCTTTGGCAGAATGAGGACCAGAATCCAACTTTCGCCAGTCAAGTCGCTTTGCCGCTCTGGGCCTGTGTTCTTCCTCTGTAGATGATTTACTCCCTTCCCCTACTCCACTCCTCAGTGGACCCTGAAACTCCTTGATTTAAATGCAACTCTGCTGACATCAATAATGCCCAAATCCTTCACATGTTTAAAAACAAAGGAGTATAGAAGTATGTCAGGCATTTAATTAAGACTCAGATAATATCATTTTTAGATTTGTGACATTTGTGATTTATCAGCTTTTAAACATTTGTTATATTCTCTAAATAAATATTTATGTTTATATCTTAAAAAAAAACACTCACATGTAAACTTTTCTTTAAATAATTGGCTTATAGAGTACACATAATCTTGGGAATAAAAAAAGGCATTAATGTTGTTTTTGCTGTCCAGACTGATGCTGGCAGGTTTACAGTTGCCCTACTTATTCTATCTGTGTGTCTGCAGCATGGATAGGTGACTGGTAGATTGCTCTCAAATCTATGAATATCAGTTCCAGCTTTAAAATAGGATTTTGCATCCTGTTTTCACCACTAAATCAATGTGAATTAGAAAAATTATTTAACCTTTTTTATGTCTGGTTTTGTGTTTGTTTGGTTTTTTTCATATGTGAAAAGGAAAGAGTACCGTTTTCTACTTCTGTCCTGAGGAATTTGGCAAAGGCTGTTGGAATTAGTGGCCGTGGCTTTGCCATTTCCATGGAGAGGCCTAACCTCAGGGCCGTACACTGATGCAGGCTTGCCAGGGGTTTGTGGCACCTCTGTTGCTGGGTCCATGGAAGGTTTCTAGAGCGAGATGCTGATTCATGGGGTTCTGTGGCCTGAGAAGATAGATGTGGTGTTACTTCTAGAACAGTGGCTTCCTAAAAAAACAGTTCCAAGTGGGTCTTTCTATCAATGAGAAAAAAAGGATAAATGTGGGGTGTGTGTGTGTGTGTGTGTGTGTGTGTGTGTGTGTGTATGTGAATGTGTGAATGTGCGTATTGTTGCCAACTGTTCTTTCTTCTGATATAATGTTCTTCCTATTTTTTGGCATTAAATTGGTGTTTTTAACATCCATAAAATGTACTTGTCCATAAGATTCCAAAGTCTGCTTGGAAACACTGAGCTGAAGGACAACCTTGTTATTGTTTCCTAGATCTTCTGTGACCTGGTTTTGTCAGTCAATGATTAACTTCCTTTGGCTAGCAGAGATAATCTAAGCTTTGGAAATCTATCCAGCTTCTTAAGTGGAAGGACACTAACATTCACTGAGTGTATACTGTGTGCCAGGAACTGCATTTGGTGCTTTCATATCCATTATTGCATTAAATCTCCTTAGTAACTGTATGAAGTTGGAAGCATTATGCCAATTTAAAATAGGAAAAATCAGAAGCTCAGAAAACAAGTCACTCGATCAAGGTCCTGAGCTGTTAACCGGCAGCAGTCTGAATTTGAACTCAGTTTGTCTGAGCCCAAAGTCCATGATTTTCTAGCCTCACTAGCTTACTTCTCAAAATAAAACCACTGGACACATATTTTAATCTGGGATATACTTTTGATGTCAACTGAAGGCTATTTGGGGACTGGCATTTTAATCCTGATGCCTAAAAAGAAGTTATGAAAAGACTTTAGGGGCACAGAGACTCACCGTTAACAGAGACAATCCTGGGTTGACCAGGACTGGTTAATCCGTTGACACCAGGGCCTCTTCTGGTCTGTGGAGGGTGTAAGGGACTCTGAAGAGGTTCCAAGGCCAGGGGCCAAGTGAGACCAAGTGCCCAAGACACACTGTGGCCCTGAGTACCTTCCAGAGCTGGGTGTAAAATATCTGGCTTATCTCCTCTTTTGTATAACCTATCCTTGCTTCTCCCTCTGTCCATAAGAATGATCGATGTTGACTAAATGTCATGACATAGAAACAAATAGTTCATTTGCCCTCCAGGGCCATAACCAGCAATTGGCCTTGTATTCAGTGATACACGGGCCAGTGTTTATTTCTAGGTCTGATACCTTGTTTTATCTGTGATTAAGTTCTACTGTGATGATGACAAAGAAAGGCTAATGTTCTGTATTGTCAAGACTTTATTGTTAAGGAGTCAGTTCAAGAGAAGGCCAAGTCTTTGGGCAGAATGACTAAAAGTCTTCAAGCCACAGGTTTGCAAACTTTAGTTAAAACTGTAGAGTCCTCGCCCTCTTGTCAACAGGCCTGGGGTGAGGGCCTGGAATCAGTATTTTAACAAACAAACCAGGGTACTGAGTGCAGGCAAAGGATCCAAGGAGCACACATCAGGAAACAGTTCTAAGATACATTTCATTCAAAGGGTATGTAATCATTTGTTTGCTCAGTGCAGGCTTTCCCTTTATTGTTTTTTTCAAGCGACAGAGATAAAGGACAGAGCTTTTTCACCCTAGTGCTGAGATGGAAGTGCATAAGCCTCCAAATAACAACTCATTTTCTTGGTATGTTTCAGTATGAAAAATGGGCCAAAGAGAAAAACCCTTAGCTGTGGAAAATTCCAGAGGGTTGAGGTGGGGGAGGGGTGATGACCAAGTAATGCTTAAGATCCAATAGAGGACGGCCTTACGCATACCCTTCAGAAGGGCAAGGAATGTGCTGGGCCCCTCAGCGTGAAGGCCATAAATCTGGACCGGCAGTCACTCTAATTCAAGTCCTTTGGAATTTCCAGACGGTTCTGTTTTTATTGAGTGTACACGTCAGCATATCTTTTAAATGCTGCCCGAAAATACCAGCGCCCTGGCTGGATGCCATGCTTCTTCAAGGTAACCCGCACCATTGCAGGGCTGTCTTCGTGGCTGTTTATGGGCAGGGAGCCATTGGTTGATGAGCACCTGAGCCGAACCAGTTGCTAAATATACTAAATGTCTTCCCTAACTCTGCCAGTGCCTCTTGGGTAAGTTGTGACCATAGAGAGTCACAAAGAGTGAAGGGCATGAAGGATGCCTTGAGAAAGGAGAGCTGGAATCTGAGGCTGGTGGCAGAAAAGCAGGAAATACAGCAAAAAACACTTAGTCTGCTGTCCCCAATGAATTGGGGAAACTAGGCCAGGGGTGGCAAAGTTTCTTTAGGAGAATTAAAGCTGAAGAAGAGGTAGTGGCTCTGTGCCCTGAGCTGAAATAGATTCGAAGACCAGTCTCAGCAGTGATCATCTACAATGATTGATTACCGATGTCTGCCAAGGGCTCAGGAAGGGGCATACTCGTGTATACGTGGCATACTCATTGTCATACTCTAGGTGACATGGGGCTACATTTTGACCTCTCTGGCTTTTGCTGATCTCTCCTTTCAGAAACACACACCAGCTCTTTCTTTCTCCCCATGAATATACATGGCCATTTCCATGCTGCTTGACTAAGAGATTTATAGTAGTTTAGGCAGAATCTCTTAGAGGTATCTGGGCTAATGAGCAATAAATGCTACTCAGCATGTGTCTCTAAAAACTATGAACAGGGAAATCCCTACAAGTTGGCTTTCCCTGTGTAGTCACTTATGCTCTTTGCAACAGATGGCCAACATGTCAGGTTCCCGCGTGCCCTGGAACCAACTGTCACCCTCAAATCCCCTGGAGTTTATCATGACTGTGGTAGAATTTACAACATCTGTCGCTGGGCTTCACATAGAAGACATGGTAGATTAATACTAATTATGACTGTGAAATCACCACTACTTTCAGTCATAACTGAGCTCTCTGGACCTGAAGGTGTTATGTTCCCAGTTGTGACGGGCTGAATGGATGGGAAGTGGTACAGAGAGGGCACTCACCTTGCTTCCTTATCACTCCACTGCCTGGCTTTGGGCCATTTTTTTAAAAATAAAAATCAAGTTTCCTTAAATGTTAAATAATCTTGTCTTCAGGGACACTCTCCCTTCTAGAAGGTGTGCTTTCGTTGGAAATCACCAGCCTTTGCTAATGTAACCAAATTTTCTAACAACCAAGAGTTTGCTTGGCAGTTCGACCTGAAAGTGTTGTGTTTTGGGCTTTTAGGGAGTTGATGTGCTTGTGGTACTGGGCTGCATTAGTCAGGGTTCTCCAGAGAAACAGAACTGATAGGCTATATAGAGATATATATAAGAGGAGATGTATTATAGGAATTGGCTCGTGTGAATATGAAGGCCGAGAAGTCCTATGATCTGATCTGCCGTCTGCAGTCTGAGAACCAGGAAAGCTGGTGGGGTGATTTAGTCCTAGTCTGAAGGCTCAAGAGCCAGGAGCACTGACTGATGTCCAAGGGCAGGAAGAGATGGATTTCCCAGCTAAGCAGAGAGAGGGATTTCTCCCTTCCTCCAGCTTTTTGTCTTACTCAGTTCCTCAGCGGATTGGAGGACGCCCACCTGCATTGGTGAGGGCGATCTTCCTTACACAGTCTACTGTTTCAAATGCTAATCTCTTCCAGAAATCATCTGGAATCATCTGGGCATTCCTTAGCTCAGTCAAGTTGACACATAAAATTAACCATCACATGGGTTGAGAGCATAGAGCCTTAAAAAATCATTAAGATTTAGAGAAATAATGGTATCTTTCAGGTTTAAAAGGAACAATGAGTGATTTGATTGCTAATGCTTATCGTAGAAAAATGCCATTGAAGAATCGTGTGGGAAAATACAGAGGAAACTGCAGTAGGGTGGTGGTGGGGGGGAGATAGCTTTTGGCCATTTAACCTGTATTCTGTTAAGTGACTTGACAATTCTGCTTGTTGCATTGTCAGTATAAAGTAGAAGTTCAGGAACCACATCTGACTTCAAATCCTAACCCATCACTTACTAGCAGTGTGATCTTGGGCTAGTTATCTAATCTCTCTAAGCCTCAGTTTTGTCGATTGTGAAATGGGGGTAATAACAGCTCCTACTTCATGAGATTCAATGAGAAGGTATGCAAAGTAATTTAGCACTGTGTCTGGCACACAGCAACTGTTAACTAAGTATAGGCTATTTTTATTATTATTATCATTATTTACTAACAGTATGGTGGGAAATGTAAGCACTAGGAAGCAGGAGCCCTTTCCTCAATTACTTACTTAAATTAGTAATTACAATAACAACAACAAAGTAGCAAACACATGGCTGGGGTCCTTCCTATGCATTCATTTTCAACCCCCCAACGAGGTAGGTACTATTATATTATCATCCCTAACTTATAACTGAGGAAACTGGGTCACAGAGAGATTACATATCTTGCCCAAAGTCACACAGCTAACAAACAGCAGGACCAGGAGTTGAACCTAGACCTAGTTGAACCTGTTTCCAGAGCCAGCATGCTGAACCACCATGACACATTGTCTTTTGGCGGGTGGGGCCTTGGCTGGTGGCAATGGGTAGACCAATAATCTGTTGGGATCTCCTCTATGTCTGAGATCTATGATCCCTTGTAAATGTACCTGACTTTAGATTTATAGTTACGCTCTGTGACAGATAGTAAAAAACACGGTACTAAGTCCTTAGGCTGGGAAACTCTCATACATTTCACTTAATACAGTCAAATGGTACACAATCCAAAAGTAAAGGGCACATGGTATAAAGTCTCTTCTTACACCATCATCCAGCCAACTAGTTTGCCTAGAGGTAACTAACGTTAGCTAAAATGGGGTTGATTCTGAGCAAATTGTTAATCTAAACCTTACCTCTTTACTATCCAAGACATCGTTGCCATGCCCCACCTTCCCTCTCTGCACTTACTTCCTGGCTAGAGAGAATTCCTAACTGGCTAGTGCTTTCCTCTCTTTTCCTCATCCCCGTTCTAACCCCACCCTAACCTTTCTTTCCCAACTCAGACTATTAGCACTTTCCACTAAACTGAAGGTAACCTCAGAAGATTGGGATTATCTACTTTTTCTTCTACAACCCTCTTCTCTACCATGACTGTTGTTCTGAGTGTATCACCAATTAATATAACATACACGTTGTGAAGTATAAGGGCTGGTGCATCTGGACTCCTTAGGGAAACTAATTCTCCACAGTATTCCTAAACACAGAAAGAAATAGGTTTGTCTGTTTCTAAGTATTCTAGTACTGAACATTGTAGCTCTAGATGTACAGGAATGGACAGACGTTATGACACGTTATTGATCCCATTTAATGAAAAGCAAAAATTATAACATAACAAACTAAGTATATACACATTGACTAGCACATTAAACTGCTAACAGTGAATAAGTTACACGCTAAACATTTTAACTTTTTATAAGAAGCATGAATTTCATATATATATATAATTTATATAATTTTCAGCTCTTTTCCCCCCTTTTTAATGTGATAAAATATAGATAACATCAACATTACCATTCTGACCATTTTGTTTGCTTGTTTGTTTTGTTTTTTGCGGTATGTGGGCCTCTCACTGTTGTGGCCTCTCCCGTTGCGGAGCAACAGGCTCCGGACGCGCAGGCTCAGCGGCCATGGCTCACGGGCCCAGCCGCTCCACGGCATGTGGGATCTTCCCGGACTGGGACACGAACCCGTGTCCCCTGCATCGGCAGGCGGACTCTCAACCACTGCGCCACCAGGGAAGCCCTGCCTGTCCTTTTTATGATAGCTACCCTAGTGGGTATGAAGTGATAGTTCACTGTGGTTTTGATCTGTATTTGCCTGATGATTAATAATGTTTAGCATCTCTTCATGTGCTTGTTGGACATTTGTAGATATTCTTTGCTCAGTTTTCAATTGCGTTATTTGTCTTATTATTACTGAGTTGTAAGAGTTCTTTATATATCCTAGAAAGCAGACCTTATAAGATATATGGGGGCTTCCCTGGTGGCGCAGTGGTTGAGAGTCCGCCTGCCGATGCAGGGGACGCGGGTTCGTGCCCTGGTCCGGGCGGATCCCACGTGCCGCGGAGTGGCTGGGCCCATGAGCCATGGCCGCTGAGCCTGGGCGTCCGGGGCCTGTGCTCCGCAACGGGAGAGGCCACAGCGGTGAGAGGCCCGCGTACCACCAAAAAAAAAAAAAAAAAAAAGATATATGATCTCCACGTATTTTCTGTTGCTAAGATCATACGGTTTTTGTCCTTTATGGACATGGTGTAGCACATTGATTGATTTTCATATGTTGAACCAACACTGTATTACTGGAATAAAAATCACTTGGTCATGATAGTGTATACTCCATATTGCTGGATTCAGTTGGCTAATATTTTGTTGAGGATTTTTATATCTGGATTCATAAGGGTATCAGTCTATAATATACTTTTCTTGTGATGACTTCATCTGGTTTTGGTATCAGGGTAATACTGGCCTCGTAGCATTAGATGGGAAGTGTTCCTTCCTCTTCTGTTTTTCAAAGGCGTTTTGAAGGATTGTAAACCTTTGTTAGAATTCATCAGTTTCTTCATACAGTGAAGCCTTTTGGTCCTGAGCCTTCCTTTATGGAAATTTAAAAATTATTAATTCAATCTTTTTACTTCTTGTAGGTCTATTCAGATTTTCTATTTATTCTTGTGTCCATTTTGGTAGTTTGTGCCTTCCTAGGAATTTGTTCATTTCATCTAAGCTATCCAATTTTCTGGCATAACAGTTGTTCATAGCATTCCCTTATAATCCTTTTATATTTCTGTAAATTTGGTAGTAATGCCCCCTCTTTCATTTCTGATTTTAGTAATTTGATTCTTCTCTCTTTTTTTCTTTGTCAGTCCAGCCAAAGGTTTGTAAATTTTATCATATTTTCAAAGAATCAAGTTTTGGTTTTATTGATTTTCTCTATTGTTTTTCTCCAATTTGTTTCTACTCTGATCTTTATTGTTTCCTTCCTTCTACCTAATTGGGGTTTATTTTGCTCTTATTTTTCTAGTCTTAAGGTAGAAGTTTATTTTATTGATTTGATAACTTTCTTCTTTTTTAATATAGGTGTTTATAGCTAAAAGTATCCATCTAATCATTGCTTTCACTGTATCTCATAAGATTTGGTATGTTGTGTTTTCATTTTTATTCCTCTTAAAGTATTTTCTAATTTCTCTTGTGATTTTCTTTGACTTATTGGTTATTTAGAAATGTGTTGTTTGATTTCCACATTTTCGTGAATTCCCCAAATTTTCTTCTGTTAATTGACTTCAGTTTCATTGTATAGTGGCCCAAGAAGACATGCTGTATAGCTTTAATCTTTTAAAATTGTTTTAAACTTGTTTTATAGCATAACAGTATAGTCTATCCTGCAGAGCATTCCATGTGCACTTGAGATGAGTGTGTATTTTGCTGTTGGCAAGTGGAGTGTTTTATAAATGTCTCTTAGGTCTAGTTGGTTTAAAGTGTTGTTCACATCTTCTGGTTTCCTTATTGATCTTCTCTCTAGTTGTTCTATCCATTATTAAAAGTGTCATATTGAAGTCTCCAAATATTATTATTAAATTGCCCCTTCCTTTGTTTCTGATAGTTTTTGTTTGTTTGTTTGTTTTTGACACTTAAGTCTCTCCTCAGTTAGCTTAGTGGTTAGGTAATTATTAGATAGAGATTTCCTTAAATGTTGGGAACCAATGAATCTCCCAGTCTTTACAGAGGGGGCTCTGTGTACGTGTTGGGTCATGCCTTCAATATCCAGTCAGGCAATTGAAAACTCTGCCTTAGCCTACACTTCCTACTTGCACACAGCTTCAAGTTTAGGTTACACAGAGGTGAAAACTCAGGGCCTACTCGGGTCTTTCCTGAGCTCACCCACTTGCACAACTTGAGCATGTGTACAGCCCCATGCATGCACATGGCCTTCTAGTTTCCCAGAAGTGTGTTGGAGTTTTTTAAAGTCCCTATGGGCATTCCCCATCTTTTCCTTTTAAGCTTCTAGTTTAGCCTACTGTTTGCCAACAGTTATCCACTGCCTCAAGTGGTAATGAAATTAAATAATTGCCTCTAAGTATTTTCAACAAAAGTCCTCAGGGAAAAGTCCTTTTCCCACTGGGTGAGCTCCAAAGAAGTCAAATAAAGACTGCCTTACGATTGGAATATTCCAGGGAAACACCAGACAGGTCAAATTATGACAGTTCTACGAGAATGAGTCTTTGAAAGTGCTCTGGTTTTATTTTACCCTCTCCAGTTGCTGTCAGCATGCTGGTTTTCACTGTGCTTGTTGGCTGTTCATTTTCAAGGCTACAAATTTGGGAGATGTGGGTAATGGGAACAGGGCAAATTAAGCTCACTGTTCTTAGTGAGATTCAACTGCTTTTCTTGAATAAAAACTCCCTGGATTGTTGCAATATTTGATTAATTTCCAGAGTTTTGAAAAAGTTGATTCTGACCATTTTTGCCAGTTTCTTCATTGTTTTTGTGGAGGAGAGAATTTTCGGAGATCCTTACTCTGCCATTTTCACTGACATTACTCCAAAGAGGTCTTAGTGGGGAAAACAAGTACACGTTTTGAAATAGTGGAATAGTTTCAAGTAATGACAAAATCCAGGGTAAGTTGGGAATGGATAGCTGGAGTGGAGTGTAAGTAAATGTTACTGCTGTGGGGGAGAGGGCAGGTAGTGGATTTTTGAGGCCAGGCTGATGAGAGGGTAACATGGTCTGTATGTTTATATCCTCCCAAAATTCATGTGTTTAAATCATAACACTGAAGGTGATGGTATTTTGAGGTGGGGCCTTTGGGAAGCAGTTAGATCATGAAGGTGATGTACCCATGAATGGGATTAGTGCCTTTATGAAAGAGGCTTCAGAGAACTCCCTAGCCCCTTCCATCATGTGAGGTTACAGTGAAAAGATGGCCATCCAGGAAGCAGGCCTTCACCAGACACCAAATCTACTGGCACCTTCATCTTGAACTTCCCAGACTCAGAACTGTGAGAAATAATATTCTGTGGTTTATAAGCCACTCAGTTTATGACATTGTGTTTTAGCAGCCCGAATAGACTAAGACAGAGGGTGTCCATATGGATTTTGAAATCTTCCTGATTGATACTACTTGGGAGAGAAGGATATTGAACAGGTGCCTAAAGTTCCGCATGACTGAAGAGGAGGTACCTGAGAGTGATGGATGGTAGCAATGTCAGTGTTTGAAATTTGAGAAATAAAAGTTATTATATGCATAGCCAGTATGATAAAGCAGTGGTAGAGAAATTCTCAAGGTGGAAGATGACCAAAAAATTTTAATATAACCAATATGGTCTATCAGTAGGAACATTTCTTTTTTTTTTTAAGAACCATTTTTTTGTTTTTTGTTTTTGTTTTTGTTTTGCGGTACGTGGGCCTCTCACCGCTGTGGCCTCTCCCGTTGCGGAGCAACAGGCTCAGGACGCGCAGGCCCAGCGGCCATGGCTCACCGGCGCAGCCGCTCTGCGGCACGTGGGATTCTGCCGGACCAGGGCACGAACCCGTGTCCCCTGCATCGGCAGGCGGACCCTCAACCACTGCGCCACCAGGGAAGCCCAAGAACCAATTTTTTAATTAATTAATTTTATTTATTTATTTTGGCTGCATTGCGTCTTCGTTGAGGTACGCAGGCTTCTCAATGTGGTGGCTTCTCTTGTTGCAGAGCAGGGCTCTAGGCGCGCAGACTTCAGTAGTTGTGGCTCACGGGCTTAGCTGGATTCTTAAGCACTGTGCCACCAGGGAAGTCCAAGTAGGAACATTTCTTTTTTTTTCTTTCTTTCTTTTTTTGCGGTACGCGGGCCTCTCACTGTTGTGGCCTCTCCTGTTGCGGAGCACAGGCTCCGGACGCGCAGGCTCTGCGGCCATGGCTCACGGGCCCAGTCGCTCCGCGGCATGTGGGATCTTCCCGGACCGGGGCACGAACCCGTGTCCCCTGCATCGGCAGGCGGACTCTCAACCACTGCGCCACCAGGGAGGCCCAGGAACATTTCTTAATGCCAACAAATTATTTTCACTCATTGCTTCGTGCATCAGGAGGTGAAGGCAAGAATTGCAGCCTTGATAGCTGTATCTTCTCGTAGAGTTACCCTCTATTCATTCTTCAAGGGAGTCCTCATTCTCTGAACTTTATATTACCTGGATTTCTCTCTAGCTTTATATTATAGTAGAGCCCACAACTTTCTGTCGCTGGGGATGACCCACCACAAGGACAAGTTTGGTAACCTGCATGTCTTCAGACCAAGGTTAGTCAAGGCCTTGAGAATTCAGGTGCCCCACACTATCTTTGGAAAGTCACGGCTTTCTGCAAGCTCTGAGGGCACTGATTCATCCATCTTTGGTCTTACACACAGAATCATGAGTATTCATTATATAAAATTCTTTCAATTGACATTTTCACTGTTTATAATAGCTAAGCTATAGTGGCCTACAACACATGTGCAAAAGCATTATGCACTGAAATGTCCTAACTGGGCCATTACCAAGTTACATCTGAATACAAGACCTCAAGATTTGGGACTGGAAAACACACTCTCAACATAATTGCTTAAAGCTACCATCAATCTGGACAAGGAAAAGCACTTTAAGTTCAGCTCTCCTGACTGTGACTGTGAGACCCAGGGGACCTGGGGTAAATTCAGCTGCTTTTTCTAACCACATGTTATACCAGACTTAAGAGTAAACAGCACGAGGAAAATGAAGCAGGGAAACTGCCTCCCCTTCAAGCTGCTGTAACTCCTTTTCCTGCCGGTCATTGTTGACCTCCCGGAAAGAGTGGTCTATAGTTGCCTTCTAGTACTCATTCCCAAGCAGTCTTCAGTAAGCAATGGCCTGGCTTCCACCTCCACCACTCTAAAAAGATCAACAGTGAGGGATGCTGTCCTGTCAAGGATGATGTCAGTCTTTATCGTTCTCCACCTGTTTGAATGTGCTGAATGAATAACTCGCTCCTTTGTTCCCCTATATCTCCCATCTCCACTTGTGAGCCCCATGCCTCCAGCTCTACTTGCTTGACACTGATATTTAGCAAATATCTCCAGCTCAACATGCCTCAGATTGTACAAGCTGTTTCCCCCAAACCTGCTTCTCTTCTTATCTTCCTTAATCCCCACATCAACCAGCTTGGAAACGCTGAGTCCTTACATTTCGCTCTCTCTCTCTCTCTCTCTCTCCCCCTCTCCATCCCTCCCTCCCTCCCCCCCTCCCTCTCCCTCTCCATCCCTCCCTCCTTCCCCCCCCCTCCATATATTCAGTTCATTCCGTTTCTGAATAAACCATTCCTAGATGTCTCTCTTCTCCATCCCCATTGTGTTCCTAGCTATCCTCCTGACTATAGGCACCCCTTCTGCTTTCCAATCTGCATTGCTACCAGAACCCCCTCTATAATACACACATCTGAACAGTGTCAGGCCTTAGAGGTTTTCCAAAGCTAGGGTGACTGAATGACCCTGTTAGCTCTGGAAAGTGCAGTTTTATGTGGGGTGTTCTGTTATCCCATCTGGTTAGCATGCCCTTCTACTCTCAAAAACGACCCATTTGGATGATGAATTATGTGGTCATACTACCATGGCTGACAGGATAAAATCCAAACTCTTTTTTCTGACGTACAATCTGGCCCCAGGCTAACTTTTTGGCTCCATATTCTTCCATTCTGGCCACTGGCCATTCCCCAAACACACCACGCTGTTGCCACCTCATCGTCACTGTCCACGCTATTCCCTCTTCCTGAACAACTTTCCCCCCCATTTCCCATTTACCGACTCCTCCTTGACCTTCATTGCCCAGCCAAAATAGCACCTCTCCTGTGAAATACCATATCCTGCTTGGCCCTGTCTCCACGTGTCAGAGCTTGCCTCCCACTATCCCCCAGACCCCCACCTGTGATCCTATAGCAATTTGTTCAAACCTCTGTTTGAAACTGGTACAACACTTGGCACATTGCAGGTCTTCAAAGTGTTTTGAAAAAGAGGCATGAAGCTGGGAGTATTTTCTCTGGCTCTGATTAGAATCAAGAGCTTTTATCCTCTATATGGGACATGCTTGAGAAAATCCGACATGTCAGAGCCAAGTCTATGTCTTCTTCATCTGTAAAGTAATATGGAAAGTAATTGCTTCTACCAAAACCTACCCATGTGAACTCAATAGGGTAGAAAAACAAGTCCTGCTGTTGAACTATAACATGTTGAAATGAAGAGATGAGCTTTCCATCTTTTGTCATCTGGCCCCACAGCCTAGGGCCTGTGGAGGGTAGGGGCAGGAGGAGGTTCTGAGATCTGGCAGATGGCTAAATAGAGAATGTACCTATGGGGGGATCAGAGTGATTTATTCCAGTACAAGTGAAACTGATTTGAAGAACCATTTATTGACCATGTAACATGGGTCAAATACTGTGCTAAGAAGTTTACATACCATTTCTTTATGTAAAGCCAATCTTGTGGGATGGATATTATGAGTTCCCATTTTATATTTGAGAAAAATGAAACTCAGAGAGGTTAAGTAACTTACCAAGGACACAAAGCTAGTAAGTGGAGTGGGAATACATAATCATAATACTAATAAAGCACACGTATGTGCCAGGGTCTTTATGAAGTATGCTGCTTGGTCTTCACAACCACCCTATAAGTTAAGATACTGTCATGTTTCCATTATCAGATGGGAAAACCTTTAAGTAACTAGCCCAAGGTCACATAGCTAGTAATGAACTATCCCAGGCAGTTTACCCCAGAAGCCACGTGCCTGGTCACTACCTTCGCTATCTTCCAGGTCTGTCTGATTTTGTTATCTTGGTTCATTCTATATTGCCAGCATCCATAAGATACTCTTCCATAGCTCCTCAAAGTCAGCAATGATGCAAACCAGCAGCATTGTATGTTCTAAAATTCTTGAGCCCCACTCCAGACCTAGGGACCCAGAATCTGCATTGTAACAAGATCCCAGGTCCTGGTCTAAACCAGTGGGTATCAACCTTGTCTGCACATTGGACTTCCATAGGGACCTTGACAGAATCCTGATGCCTGGGTTCCACTGAAGGTAATTCTGCTTCGTCTGGGTATGGTCTGGGTATTGAGCTTAGAAAAAGCTTCCCATGGGATTCTGATGTGACGCCAGGTCTGAGAACCATTCCCTTAAGCAAATATAGCTTGTTGGTTCCTTCCTTCCTTCCTTCACTCATTTCTCTTATGTGCAATTGACTTCGTCAAACTATAGGCAGAGCTTTATGGGGAGATGAAAAAAACAATTACAATTACAATAGCACTATAAAATCATTATCCCGCGGGCCAGGGGAGATCCAGAGGAAAGCCTGACGTCCAAGTTTGCATAAAAGAAACAAGGCAGATTGCTCCCAGGACACCACATGGGTCTCGAGGGCAAATGGAGCTCTTGGATTTGTTGATGGGGATGGTGAGCTGGAGTGGGTGAGGGGAGAGTTCTGTGTTTACTGTGAAACTGAGAGTCATAGAATTTGAAGCCATAACAGATTATAAAGATGATTTGATGAGTACAATGAAATAATATTTACCTTCACTACATGTGATGCACTTTGATATTTTCTAGTCTTTCAATACTCTTTTCTTTTGTTAGGAAAAAAAATACTGGTCATGCCTAACTGAACTGGTTTCCTGCACCACTAATGGGTCACAACTTGCAGTCTGGAAGACCTGACTTATTCCTTTTCATTTTTCCTTGAGGAAACAATAACCCAGAATATCGAAATAACTTAGCCTGGAAGAGTGAGGAAAAATGTGTTCAAATTCCAGTATGAAGGATTGGTGTCAGAAACAAAGAAAGCCCTCTGTATTGTTTTGGTTGCTGGATATTTCAGAAGGACTTGCCTTCCCTGGAAGTCCTACCCATTTTCTGGGAGGCTAAGTCACAGTCCTGTAGAGGAGGCAAGATGGTGAATTAAGAAATGAGATGTCTAGGTTCTTTCTAGCCCCACTCAAATATCCTATTCTATTAATACTACTGAGCCGGAATTCTCAGTTTAGCTGGGTTTGGGAAGGGGTCATTGCCACCTGGGAGTGGGGAGAGGGCCTTATTAGAATCACCCAGGGCCTTTGTCTAATGTACATGACTCCCGGCTATTCTGATATGCACCCTGACCCTTTAAGGCCGAAATTCCAGCTGACAATATGATGCCGTATCGAGGCTCTGGTTGATGGAAGTGAGCCATGGCCGCTGGGCATGCGCGTCTGGAGCCTGTGCTCTGCAACGGGAGAGGCCACAACAGTGAGAGGCCCGCGTACCGCAAAAACAAAACAAAACAAAACAAAAATAATAATGTCTGAATAATATTTTATTGTATGTATATACCACATTCTTTTAATCCATTCATCCACGGATAGATATAGGTTGCTTCCACCTTTTGGCTATTTCGAATAATGCTGCTATGAACAGGGTGAACAAATCTGTTTGATTCACTGCTTTCAATTCTTTGGGGTATATACCCAGAGGTGGGATTGCTGGATCATATGGTAATTGAATGCTTAATGTTTGGAGGTACCACCATACTGTTTGAAGACAGTTAGCTTTTTTTAGATAAGGAAGCAACTACTGCGTTGTCCTAATTTTTCTTAGTTCACTGGGAAAACTTCATCACAGACCTGCATTGGTCTGTAGATCAGTGCCTAGAATTACTGCTCCAACAGATATAAACTTCTTCCTGAAGCTATTTACCCTTCAGATGAGGAAATCTGGATTCTTTATATTTTGCCTGACAAGAAAGATAATTATTTTTTCATCATAAAATATCCAGTAAGGGGCTTCCCTGGTGGCGCAGTGGTTTAGAGTCCACCTGCCGATGCAGGGGACACGGGTTCGTGTTCCGGTCCGGGAAGATCCCACATGCCGCGGAGCGGCTGGGCCCGTGAGCCATGGCCGCTGAGTCTGCGCGTCCGGAGCCTGTGCTCCGCAACGGGAGAGGCCACAACAGTGAGAGGCCCGCGTAGCGCAAAAAAAAAAAAAAAATATATATATATATATATATATATATATATATATATATATATATCTCCAGTAAGTAGTTTGGAAAAGTATACAAAAACCATTAGTTTGATTACACTAAATTATGAAAAACAAGACCGTTTCTATTATTCACTTTATCAAGCCATCGCCATTTCAAATTTGACTATAGGCCATTATCATTCTAATATTTACACTGAAGATAACAGACACTTGTTTTCCCCTGCATAATGACTGAGTTTACAAACATCCTAGAGATGATCTTCCTTTCCAAAACTCTTGCTTCTCTGAAGTTCATATGTATCAAGTTAAGTAAATTTCCTGCATGGTGGGGCTTTAAAAAATTTTTTTAATTCTACATATTCAATTCTTTGTGAGTTCCGGAAGAAACTCTTCTGCTACTAAAAGTCATGAGTTATTATCAAATAACTATAATTCAGTAGAAAAAAATCCTGCTGTTTTAAAATGAAATCTTAATTGTAGCTGCCATTCTCCTCATTAATATTGGCCTTGACAGTATTTTTCATGTCACCCAATCATTGGAGGGGGGCAGGCATGAAGAAACAGAGCAAAATTTATAAGTAGCATGACATTTGTGAAAAGACATGCTAGAGAAATCGGATAGATGTACGGCTGAACGTTTAATTGAAATGTTGCGTTTTCTGAAGAAATTCCAGATCTCTCCTAATTCCTCCCTGGAATTTCAATGAATCACAATTTCAATGTATTACAAATTCTAAAAAGTAACAAATTGTCATTTCCAAATGTATGAATCTGCTGTTTGCAAAAGTCATGTCTGAAGTTCCTTCCTATTCAAATATCTTTTCCTTTTTTGCTTGCCTCACCAAAGGAGCTCAATTATGGAAATGTTTTTACCTCTCTCTTATTTCTGACACTCAACACTGAATCAGAGATGCCTCATGGAGTGTTCCGTGTGTGTGTGTTTTCTTTTTGCCCTTTCTCTGCTAAATCTGTGTGCTTTTAGTGCAGCACATTTCCCATCTGTATGATTTGCTTGAAGCTTGGTATTTATATGTCATAAAAGAAAATATTCTAAATGTATGAAGAGAAATACATTTCGTTGTAAAATCTGATTAAGTTATTCCATACTGTTTAAGTCTGTTTGTTTCAATGAGACAGTTGTAAGAGCGTGTTGGCATTAATCTTTTAGAGTTTAATATTGGTTCACAATTTGCCCATGCTATGAAAATGAATCTGCATCCTATCATTTCGTTAGACCAGTAGACTCTTCTTCCATTCCCACTGTTACTGATGTGGGTCAGCCTCTCATTTTTTTTTTTTTTTCTGGTGGTAAAATATACATAACATTAAATTTACCATTTAAAACATTTAAAATTTTTTATTTTATTGAAGCATAGTTGATTTACAATGTTGTGTGAATTTCTGCTGTACAGTAATGTGATTCAGTTATACATACATATATTCTCTTTCATATTCTTTTCCATTATGATTTATTACAGGATATTGAATATAGTTCCCTGTGCTATACAGTAGGACCTTGCTGTTTGTCCAAAGCATTTTTAAGTGTACAGTTCAGTGGCGTTAAGTACATTCACATGGTTGTGCAACCCCATCATCATTTTGTACCTGTACAGCCTTCAGAATCCAGTCTTGCTTCTAATTTTGCCCCCTTTAAGGAAAGAAATAGAAATTGAATATCTGTGTTGACTTATTTTCACCATGCATCGGAGAAAAATGGAAGAAATGGAAGGGGATTTCTTTGCCATTTCTTCTGTGCTTTAGGCTACATAGCTGATGAAGATCAAATGCAGATAGAGTTCCAGGGGCAAAGAAGGGCATGTATCTGCTGCACTTGCGCATCCCTGAGGCAGATTATTTCTTGCTCTGGACATCACAGTCTAAGGGATTGTTTTGTGAACCTGGAAAACATAAATGCTCTTAAACTCATTTGGCACTAAAGTGTCTGGCCACCAGAAGCACAAAAAGGCTTTTAGAAGTATAATCTGTAGCTTTATAATGTGCAGAAATGATAATTTCTAAAAAGTAAGATGCAAAACTCTTAGATGGCTGACTTTGTACCGGTGAACACAGCATAAAGGAGTCTGACCAGTCTCGGCTCTGCCCACGGCCGCTGACGTCACCTGGTCCGTCTTCGGGTCCGCGCTGCGTCTTGAACCCTCTTGGGGGGTAAGTGCATCGAAAATGAGGAGCCCGTCGACACAAATGGTTTCAGGTTTGGAGCCTTTGGCAGTGCAGTTTTGTTATCACTAGATGTCAGTGTGGACTTTTCCGACCGCCACCCTCTCTCTGCAGGAGATGTACCAGACAGCACCCTGGGTCCTTCCCCAAGTCCTGGCAAACACAGGGCTATTTTCAGAACTGTAATTTCACCAAATATATTATATACTTACACATTTTAACTTTTCAGAGTTCTTTTAAAACACAGAAACCCTGAACCAAAGGCTGTACTGTTTTCATGCTGTAATCTTCTAATCTCTGTGCTTGCATTTGGAAGGCAGCCTACCAGGCTGTTTTGAGGCTGGTAATGGGAAGTCCCAGCTGTGTTCCACTTAGGGTCTTTTTTTTTTTTTTTTTTTTTTTTTTTTTTTTTGCGGTACGCGGGCCTCTCACTGTTGTGGCCTCTCCCGTTGCGGAGCACAGGCTCCGGACGCGCAGGCTCAGCGGCCATGGCTCACGGGCCCAGCCACTCCGTAGCATGTGGGATGTTCCCAGACCGGGGCACGAACCCGTGTCCCCTGCATCGGCAGGCGGACTGTCAACCACTGTGCCACCAGGGAAGCCCTACTTAGGGTCTTTTAAAAGCACATGCGACCTCAGATACCTGTAGTGCCCAGCTTCAGGAAACCAAGCATCTTACGCTACCATGGCTCAAGAGTAGGGCAGGAAGCCAAGAAAAAATATTTATGATTAGCTACATAAGGATTTCATTGGCCACGTTTACGAGAATATTTATTTATTTATTTATTTGAGGCAGTTTGTAATCAGGGAGCTTCTGAAGTCTTAAAGAACAGTCATTATATTAGTTTCCTATGGCTGCTGTAACAAATGACCACAAACTTGGTTGCTCAAAACGACACAAATTTATTACCTTGCAGTTTTAGAGGTCAGAAATCCTAAATGGGTCACACTGGGTTAAAATCAAGATGTTGGCCGGGCAGTGTTCCTCTTGGAAGATCTGGGGAGGATCCATTTCCTTGCCTTTTCCAGCTTCTAGAAGCTATCAACATTCCTTGGCTCGTAGCCCCCTCTGTCTTCAAAGCCAACAATGGCACATTGAGTCCTTCTTGCACTGCATCACTCTGCCTCTGCCTCTCCTCCTCCCTCTTTCATTTATAAGGAACCTTATCATTAAATTGGGCCCACTCAGAAAATACAATCTCCCTATCTTAACACCCTTCATTTATTTACACCTGCAAAGTCCATATTCACAGGTTCCATGCATAAAGGCATAGACATCTTTAGTGGGCATTTTTCTGCCTATCACAGTCATTATTTTAAATAAAAATACTATAAGATGCAATTTTTGAGGTGATGAACTTTTTAATAGCCTAATTCCATGTGATAGAAAACTGCTGTTTGTAGTAAACTGTGTGGGAAAATAATAAGGCCTAAATTTCCTTCAGTCATGGAATGTTAACAAGGAAGAGAAATAAATTTGCCACACCCAGCATTAATATTTGGTGGCCCTCCAACCTGACTGTGCACAGCACTACCTCTGCTACCCCTTGTGACTCCCCATTTTCAGGATGTTGATCCTAGGAATAACACTGAGTTGGTTCAGGGTGAAGACACAGGGAGAGCAGGAGACATGGTTCCTGCACTGAGAAACATTGTGCAAAATGAAATCCAGGGCTCTGAGAAAGCTGTTTATAGCCCCGTGCAAATTCAGTGTAGGATTGGATGCCTAAAGCCAACAGAACTTAACCCCATGCCTTGCTACAACCTAAAGGCTGGTTTTGTTCTGCCTTGTAGAGCTGAATTCATCTCCCACTTCTCAAATTGATCTTTCCTACCTAGTGCTCCCAGGGACCCAAAAGCTTACCTGTCATCCTTGAGTGTCCCTTCTTAGTCATGCACAGCATCCAATTGGTCTCCAAGACCTATGGTGGCTATTCTCTTAATAGCTTTTGAATCTGCCCTACATCAGTCTCCTAACCAGTCTTCCACTTCACTGTGCTTTCCTCCATCCTATCAAGAAATTCTCCAAAATACTGCTTGAGTTATCCTTCTAAACTGTATATACACTCATGCTACTTCCCTGTTTATGAAAGTGGTTCCTTTTTGTCTCCTGGATTGATTCTAACCTCTTAACCCAGCACACCATGCCAGTTAGTCTCTGCCTCAACCTGCTTTTCCAGCCTATTCGCTCACCTCATCGCCTCCCTACTCTTCGTTCCAGCTGTAATGAACTGCATGCCGTTCTTCAGATGCTCAAAGCTCTCACTTGCTTCATGCTCCCTCAGGCTGGAATGCCTGTGGCTGCTTAAGCCAGCTCTCTCTCTCTCTCAAGATTCAGCTCAGTATCACTTCTGGGAATTCATCTTTGTCCTTCACCCAACCCCCATCCCTGCACTCCACCCCAGCATGTATTTACCACACTGCACTCTAATCATCTCGTTATTTATATCTATG
The DNA here is from genome assembly GCF_949987515.2 of Delphinus delphis. Classification (NCBI taxonomy): domain Eukaryota; kingdom Metazoa; phylum Chordata; class Mammalia; order Artiodactyla; family Delphinidae; genus Delphinus; species Delphinus delphis. Next base: position 61,412,535 of record NC_082691.1, read on the forward strand.
TCCTCTGACTCTATGCTGTAAGGTTTTTGAAGGCAGGGACCCTGTCTGGCTTAGCTTTGCATTCCCAGTGATAAGCACAGGGCCTGGCAATGACAAATGCACAGTCACTTTTTGCTTAAGGGATGAAGACATCTCCAGTGCAGGTCCCAAGGTATTCTGCTGTTTCCATGCACCAGGGATGACCTGGTTCAGGGCTATGTTCCAAAGCCTACACGGTTTAGACCTGTATCCCTAGAGTGCAGCCAGAGCCCAGCTAGTTTCTGGGAAATAGAGGGTGGGGCAAGTTGAACAGTAGCTCTTATTGCTCTGTTTTCTTTCTGGTTGCCAGGGAAAGATCATCCTGAAGTTATGAGTTTACCACTTGCAACCTGGCCAAACCTGGGGGCATACGTCAATCAATAGCAACTCAAAGGGAATTGGCCACCTAAGGTATGGACTGCCCTGGATGAAAAGTGTAGAAGATGGCAAATGGGACACACGCAAACTTAATGCGGTAATGACAGCCTGCTAAGTCGGTAGTGATTCAGGACGGGTATTGTCACTGCTGTCTCTCGTGATCCACAGCAGTTACTGATGTCTCCTGTGTGCAGACTGTCTCAGAAGCAGGCACTGTAGGGAGTTAAAAATAAAACAGAAACAGAGTTCTGTATTTGGGAGGCTTATGCAATCTAGGCCTAAAATAAGGGGCTTGCTTTTATTGGGGCTTTTGGCTACCTTTCCGGGTAAGGGAAAATGTCTTATACTACTACTTAATCATTCATGTATAACCATAGTGATTTCCGCAAGTGACAGGAAGCAGGGAGGTGGTGCATATGCACTGGAGGAGGCACTGCATGCATTATGTAGCAGAGAGCTATTTTTTCTCCAAGCTGTTCTTCATTTCTGTAGGCAGGGAAATGCCCCTCGGTACTGGCCTCATGACACAATTGTCCACTAAATGTTGTGTTTTTTCAACAGTATGCCCCTCATAAAGAGCAGGGATTCCTTTTAAAACATTCTGTATGGAATCTGAGAGTTTTCTTCATAATGGAGGAAAATCATCATGGGTTGTGGTCGTTTTGTATTAAGGGTTTTAAAACAAGGGCTTTTAAAGATTTTTTTAAAAGTACTTTTTGCAATCCAAAGTGGATTAATTGAGAAGAGAGCATAATATAAATATTTAAGCTCTTATTAATACTCAATATCATTTTGATAAGCAAGAATTAAGTTATTTTTATTAGTAGTTGCTTACATTGTATCTCGCGCTATTTTTGGAGAGGAAAATGATCCCAGAATCCATGTTTGACATAGCTTAGGGATCTGGCCACTGATTGATTAACATGAAATGCTTTCACAACACACTTAGTCCTGTTCAGGACTCCGAAGACTCCTTAGTGAAAGCGTAATTTAATTATCCTATAGAATCAAGAGGTTTTTGTTTGTTTGTTTGTTTTTGAGGTACGCGGGCCTCTCACTGTTGTGGCCTCTCCCGTTGCGGAGCACAGGCTCCGGACGCGCAGGCTCTGCGGCCATGGCTCACGGGCCCAGCCGCTCCACGGCATGTGGGATCTTCCTGGACCAGGGCACGAACCCGTGTCCCCTGTATCGGCAGGTGGACTCTCAACCACTGCGCCACCAGGGAAGCCCAAGAGTTTTTTTTTTTTAAAGCTTTAGATATATTTCAAATAACTAGTCCCTGGTCTCTTAATGACAATTTCTTTTCACATTTCATACATATATGTGCATGCATACACATTAATCCGTCCAATGATAGAAAGATGTAGGTTTGTCATCATGACACGTCATATTGTCATCAAAATTAGAGTAGTGATATACATACTTATTAGTAAATTACTACTAAACAATTATTACCAATAAATTCTCAAGTGCCAATATATATTAAAATCATAGGGGACTTCCCTCAGGGGGCAGTGGTTAGGAATCCACCTGCCAATGCAGGGGACATGGGTTCGAGCCCTGATCTGGGAAGATCCCACATGCCGTGGAGCAGCTAAGCCCATGTGCCACAACTACTGAGCCTGCGCTCTGGAGCTCAGGAGCCACAGCTACTGAAGCCCGCACGACTAGAGTCCGAGCTCCGCAACAAGAGAAAAGCCACCGCAATGAGAAGCCCGCGCGCTGCAACAGAGTAGACCCCGCTCGCCGCAACTAGAGAAAGGCTGCGCGCAGCAATGAATACCCAGTGCAGCCAAAAATAAAAAAATTAATTAATTAATTAATTAAAAAAATTATACAAATTGGTAAAATCAGTCCCAGTCAGTGTCAGTATATATTAAACTGCACAATATCATAACCTGCTAGAGGTAGTATGCAAATGATTACAACCTGCTAGGGATAATAACATTGAGATTAAAATATGTCTATCTATTAACAAATTTCAAAGTAAAGAGAGACTGAATCTTTTGAGACTCACAACTACTCTGTGAGACTGGTATTATGATTATCTGCATTTTACAGAGAAAACAGGTTTAACCAGTTTAAGTGGCTTGTCCTAAACCCCACAGCAGTGCTAGGCAGAGCCAGGGGCGAACGCTGGCCTGAGCTTACCTACTTCATGGTGTGTGCTTATAATCCCGTCATGATGGCTCCGTCCTTTGGAAGACAGGTATGATTGATTAAAGAATCAATGAGAGTAAAGGGAAGGAAGTATTTGGCTTACTCATGACAGAAAAATAAAAGTGTGTTAAAGATATTATCCCAATTTTTGATGTTCTTTGAAAAATTACCCAACAGTGCAATTCCTAAATATTCCTCTAAACTGACTTCAGTTTTATTAAGATCTAAATTTCTAATCGCCACTAAAATCTTTTGTAGGGTGGATTAAGATAAATTTTATTGTTTAGATGCCTCATTTATTTCTTTAAAAATGAAATATAAGAATAGGAAAAAAGCCTACTTAAAGATAGGTAATTATACATGCAGTCCTATAGTTTGGTAAGGAGACTAGGTAGTATATAATACCCCTCCCCCCAAAAAAGAAGGCAAAACCATGGCCATCTTTTAAATACTATAATGAGAGGAAAGTGGGATGGCAGAGACTTTAGCAGACAGTGTAGGGCCGGTGCTGACTGCATGACAGCATGGTTGGGAGGCTATGGGCCTAACTGAGCAGATTAAGGGGTGTGACAGGTCTTCTGCCCGGTGCAGATCTGCTGTCCTACATGTCAAAGGCCTGATCCATCACAGCTTTAAAAGAGTGGGCAACAGAGGAAAGATAAACACAAAAAAGAGTAAATGCCAAAGGGAAGAGACTCACTCCAATTGCAATTCAACTAGATAACAGTGAAATGACTGGGCAGGTATTTTTATTGAGGATCCCACAACTAGCTTATCTGTTCCAGTGTGGGTTTCTGGTCACCAAATTTGTCAACATGAAGTGCTTTAACCATACAAACTAATTGTGAACCCCTAAAGTCTGTGGTCAAATATCATCATTTAACCCTGTCAGGAGGAAGAAAAACAAAACATAAAAAAGCTTCAAATACTAGAAATTTTAAAGAGCTGGGGCTCTGGTCTCTGAGACATTAAAACAACAGTTCTGATTATGTACAGGAGAGTGTCATTTAGACCAGTACTTCTCCAAAGATGGTCAGACGTCTTGTGGCAGCAGCATCACTGGGCTGCTTGTTAGAATGCACGTTCTCAAGGTCCAACCCTGACCTAAGGAAGGAGGATCATTGAGGGTAGGGCCCAGCAGTCTGTTTTAACAAGGTCTCCAGTTGATTCTTTCATGCACTAAAGTTTGCAAAGCACTGATTTAGACCATCGTCTGTCAAACTGCAGATTACAACCCATTAGTGGCTTATGAAGTCAGTTCAGCAGGTAGTAACCAGCATTTTACAAAAGTGAAATGGAATAGACTAGAAACTGGAGTGCATCCCACGTAGCATGGGTATGACCTCATAAAACTTTGTTCAGTTCTATACATGTATACTGATTTGGATGAAGCAGCACTTTTAATTTTTGAAGAACTGGTAGAGGGTAGAATAAAGAAGCTACAAATTTTAAATGAAGTCAGAACTGTTTGGCTGACAAGAAAACACAGTGACAGTTTAATGTGGATTCCTGTTTGGAGAGAGACAGAGGAGAGAGGAAAGAGGGCCAAGGAGAGAACATAGCAGGCCAGTTTCATAACTCCAGAATCCTCGAGGTGAAAGAAACAAAAAGTCCCACCCAGAGAGGAAACAGAAGGGGCATCTGCCACAGGGGAAATGTCAAGGAAGATTAGGTCATGTGCAACCTTCAGGAAACAATCACTGAAGCGGGAATATTCATTCACTCCTTTATTCATTCATTCATTCATTCACAGATCACTTATTGTACCATCATAGGTCCCAGGCACTGTGTTAGATGCTGGGGGTACAGATGTGAGGCCTATCATGGACAGTGTTGTTTAATGACAGCCAGAAGATCAATAATAATAATACAGTCGTGCTGTGAAGATCAGTGCTGTGAAGGGATTATGAACACAGCACTGAGTAGGAATACTGAAGTTAGCCTGTGACGATGGCGTTAAGAGTGGGGTGACAGGGGAGATCCATATGGAGAGGGAATTTAATCAAGATGATGACCACTTTTTTTTAATCTTTTTGAATTAGTGTTTTTATTTTCTTTGCATAACCACATTTTAACATGATGTTCTGGTTTGAAACTAATCAGTTGTGCTAGATGGTGTTTCTAGATACACAGTTTAAAGCAGAAGGAATTTAGCTGATCCACACAGACACAAAAAATTTTTCTTTATGACATTTTGATGGCTTAATAACAGGAACTGACACTTGAATTTTTTCATGTAACTTTGTTTATTGTAAAATGTTTTACTAAGATTGCATATTTAGCTTAGATACTTGATAGCCAGACAATTGTTCGTGTGTGTGGCAAAGACACGCTTGCTATGTGCTTGCCAAAATTTTTTTCTTTCTCTTCCTGGACACACACACAAAACCACATTTTCTGACCCCTTTGCAGGTAGGTTTGCCTATGTGACCGATTTCTGCCAACATGGATAGTGGGCAGAGGGATGCAAACCCTTCCAGGCTTGGCCAAAACTTCTTCCAATATCTGCCCCTTTTCTCTGGCCAGCCAGGTGCACAGGATCTAGTGACAGACTCTGTGAGGGACCCAGGGGCCTGGTTAGCACTAGATAAGAGCCTGGGTCCCTGAGTCACCGCTTGGAGAAGAGACACCCAGGATTGCCACTTAAGTGGGGAACTGTTCGGAGGGAGATGAGAGGGTGTACCAAGTAAACTTGTAACGTGCTTTCATTCCATCAAGACCCTGAGGCTGAGGGGCTTGTTTCCACTGCGTGGCTTAGCCTGCCTTGACTAAGATACCGTCCCCGGCACTGAGGAAAACAAAGCACATATCTATGAGCTGAATGAATTTTTATCCAACTCCAATTTTTATCCTCTGTATCCAATGTTCAGCCTGTAAATGGCCTTCTCACTACTCATTTATTCAACAAATACTTACCTAGAGGTTACTGCGTGCCAAGCACTGCAACGGTGAGCCAAAAAGCCACACTTTCCATGCCCTCATGGAACTTACAGTCTTGTGAGGAACGGACATCAATAATCAAACAAATGTAAAATTCCAACTGTTGTGAGTGGTGTGAATGCTGGAAACCTGGCACTATAAGGGGATTTTTTTCCTAGGTAGGAATAAATGAATAAATGTTGAGTGCTTTTCAGGTGTAATTAATGTCTGGGTAAAAATCACTTAAAAATATAGGTTTGGATGTGATGAAGCAAAGTATAACTAAATCTGGATATGAGTAAGAGTCACAGAGTTAAAGATTTCCATTGAATAGTTTTAACTAATAAATGGGGTTTATTCCATATTATAGTTATCTAAACTTTTAAAATGCATAATGTATAAATGATGTATAAAATTTTATACATGATAGAGTATATAATGATGAGTATGAAACTCTTTATCAGTTGTTAGCTCCTCAGAGACTTGCAAAAGTCTTTTACTCCTTTTTAAAAATCATAGTTTATTACTTTTCTCTATTAACAGTAAGTTCTTGCCATATTGGTGACAAATTCCTGCTGAACCACAGTTCTGCACCCAAGGCCTCATTCAATAAAAGTTAAATCGGATCAAATCACTAGATGCCTTCTTAAATGAGAGCTTGTCATTCTGGTAACACTTTGGCATTTCAAACTTTTCTTTGCTTACCAAGTAAACGTTGGTTTCAGTAAGCTCATACCCAAGATGAAAGAATGTTAGATTTGAATTGAGTAGCTTTGTGTGTGTATACATATACACACACACACACACACACACACAATACATCAATATCTATACATATATCCTTCACTTCTGTTTAAAAACTTGATTCTCATACCTCAAAGAGTGATAAAAATCATTACAAAGCTTGATAAAAATGATTACATAAATGACTCATTACAAATATGGAAAAACGACAAAGTATTTACGTCTGCACTTTGTACAAAAAACACCCGTTGCAATTATTTTCATACAGAGGACACTTTTAGGCATTTTAAAAATGGGAGGGTCAGAGCAGGCTGTCCACTGGGTATCCAGACCATGCTTTGCTACCAAGACACCACATTACAGTTATGAATGGAGTGAGAATTTTATTAATTGCCATTTTAGAGAAATTACAGGATTTTAAAACAGCAGGTACCCTCGAGATTTGATACCAAGATCCCAGGTAAGGAAACTAAAGTTCAAAAAGGTGAAATAATTTGCTTATTACACGTAACTTAGTTTTGGTCCCAGACCTAGACCCCAGGTCTCCTGAATCGGGTGCTTTCTCTGTGCCACAGTTTTTGCCCTACAACTGAAGATCAGGCTGGAGTTTCCTTAGTTCTATCAACTCTGTGCTTTCTCCACACTCAGAGTGTTTAAATGGGATAGATCTAATTCAGATCAAGTTGGCTTATGCCTCCTCTGTTCTTTCTTTTGTTTTCAGTCTTTTATTATCAGCATTGGTGAGCTTCTGTTTTATTTAAACGACACACTCGGAGTAACACCAAGGAGGAAGTTGACACCCACCCAAACTAAATGACTCGGGACGCAGGACCAAGCCATTCCCAGCCCCAGCTGGAAAAAGCTGAAGTAGACCCACGGTCAGGTCCGGCGTCCGAGGGCCACGTGCGGCAGGAGGGGCCGCCTTCTGGTTGGCGCTCCGAGGGGCTCAGTCCCTCCAATCGGCGTAGGCCCTGCGCTGGAGAGGGCGCGCGCCCTGCATGAGAGGGCGGGGCCAGCGACCTGTCCATCACCGATTCCGCGGGTGGCAGCACCTACCACACCAAGGCACCTAGGCGAGACAAGGCCGAAGCGGGAAGGCCGCGGCTGGGGGAGGCGGGGCCAGGCTGGCGGGAGCCAATCCGCTGGGCGGCGCCAGGGGGCGGGGTCACCGCGCGCGACCCAAACACTCCGGCCCTGGCGCATCCCGGAGCAGCGCAGTTTCTCCGCCTTCCGGTGAGAGGGCCGCTGAACCTCCTCCCCTTCTGGGCACCCCTACCTTCGTGTCCCACCTCCCCCCCCACCCCCGCCCCTCCTTCACCGGGGGAGCGCGGTGACGGTTGCCGGGAAGCACGCGCCGCTCCTCCCTCCCCTCCGGCGTCCTCCCCTCACGCGCCACCCGGTTTTCCTCCTTCTCCGTTAATAACAGCTGGGTGGCTGGGGGAGGAGGGAAGGTGGCCTTGGCTGAGTCTGGGCGGGCGCCTCCCACTCACCCGCGAGCCGCCGTGGGAGCAGGAGGATGGCGGCGGTAGCGGCGGCCGCCCGGGAGGAGGCGGTGCCGAGGCTCTCGGCGCAGAGCGCGGCGGCGGCAGAGAGCGGCAGCGGCCCGTCGCGGCGCACTAGAACCGAAAGCAGCGGCAGCCGCGCAGCCACCTGAGCCGCCCCTCCCGCTGGAGCCAGCGAGCGGCGCCCACGGGAGCCGGGACCTCCTTCCTCTCCGTCTCTCCTCGTCTCCCGCGCCCCGTCAGGCAGCAGGTCTCGCCCGCCAACCCCGAGAAGAGCGCGCCGGGCGCAGACCGCCCTTCGGGGCGCCGGGCTGCGGCCCTGGACGTGCGGGCTTCTGTCTGCGCCGGCCTCGGCGCCTCGACCCTGCCCTCTCGCTCACGCGCTCGCTCCCCACCTCCCGGCGCTCCGGGCGCTGCGCGCGGGCCCGGCCCGGGACAGGGCGGACATGGGCGCCAAGCAGAGCGGCCCGGCCGCTGCTAACGGCCGCACCCGCGCGTACTCGGGCTCGGATTTACCTTCCAGCAGCAGCGGAGGGGCCAACGGGACTGCGGGCGGCGGGGCGCGAGCCGCGGCCGCCGGGAGGTTTCCGGCTCAGGTGTCCGGCGCGCACCAGCCCAGCGCCTCCGGTGGCGCCGCGGCGGCCTCGGCGGCCCCACGCAGCCGCTCCCTAGGCGGGGCCGTGGGGACCGTGGCGGCGGGGGCCCGCGCGGCGCAGTCCACCTTCAGCATCCCCAACAGCAGCAGCGGCCCGTACGGCTCCCAGGACTCGGTTCACAGCAGCCCCGAGGACGGCGGCGGCGGCGGCAGGGACCGGCCGGCGGGCGGGGGTCCCGGCGGCCCACGCCTGGTGATCGGCTCCTTACCAGCTCACCTCTCGCCGCACATGTTTGGAGGTATGGCCCCTTCCCTCCTTGGCTCCCGCGGGCGGCACGTGGGCCGCGGCTGCGCTTATTTTTACCCTTCTCCTTTTCTCCTTCAGCTTGGGCGCCGGGGGTTCGCCGCTCTGCCGGGCCGGGTCACCCCTCTTGGGGGGGGGGGAGAGAGAGAGAGAGAGAGAGATCGCCTCTTAACCCCTGCAGCGCCGCTGCCGCGCGACCCTTGTGTTTGTTTGTTTTTAACACAAAGTGCACCCTCACCTCTTCGCGGCTCCTTAGTCCAGAAGGACCTTGTTTGCCCCCCGGAGGTGAAGGGAGCAAATAGTGTTTTTAAAACAAACCGACGCAACAGCCCTGGTGCTTGTGGGTTTTAGTAGCAGGAAGTCAGGAGAAGACCCGTTGCTAAATGTAGTTCTATCTGGTGACTCGAGTGGTGAGCAGTTTTTAAAGGCCAAAAGTCAGAGTCTGAAATGAACAGATGAGTATTTGAAGAAGAAGGGAGTTATCGTCTTTGGAGTGACTGTTAATATATAAAACTGTAATTCTTATATCTGTGTAAATAGTCCCACCTGTTGCGTACACTTTAATTGGATGAATGTGTTAATGAAATGTATATTTTTAAACCCCAGTAAACTGCTACTTTAGATAATGGTTAATATGAGTCCTGCTTAATTTGGACAGAGCATTAAAAAATTGAAAACAGTTTCTTAAGGAGATTAATTATCATAACTCTGCCTGCAAGATGCAGTAAAAGCCCTAGGTGCTTTTGAAAAGCCATGTTCACTAGAGTTCAGGGAAAGACACTGAAAAATGGAAATTTTAGTAGTTAAACGATATGTGTTTATGTAGAAACAGAGGGGTAAGGGTGCCCCTGATCTGAGGAAAACAAATTCTACCTTTTCAGTTATGTTTTATGCTTATGAACTTTTTGTCAAAACGGTTAATGATAAATGAATTAAGACACCCTCGCTTCCCAGTTCATGAAAAGAAGTAGAAGTTAACTCTGGCTAGAGATGCAGACTATAGAAGATAAACGTTTCCATATCATTGCGTTATGCATCATATTATCTGCATTCACAGTTGAGCACAGATGAATAGTGAAAACACCATCATTTCCATTTCTGTACCCCTTTTACTCATGTGCTTATAAATGTGAGAAATTTGAGTAGGTGGTTGGTAAAGTGGAATATTCAATAATGTAATTTAACTGCTCTGTTCTGTACTATCAGCATTCCCCTTTGCATAAATTAAAAATGGGAATGACATGTCTAGTTTTTTCCATCTTCTTAATACTGGTTTGTATATTCAAAATGTAGAACAACTCTCTAGTCACCTTACTTTAATTAATTGTTATTAAAGTGATTTCTGCTGTGTAACTAAAAATATTGACTTTTCCTAAGATTAGCCCTTAAAAAAAATTTTTGTTTTTGAGAAAAAGAATTAGTGCTGACCATACTGTGATTTGTGATTCATAATTAACACAGCTGAAGGTACTGTAGTCACCACATCGAAGAATAACAAAAGACAGTTTCTTGAGAATGGAAGATTAGTGCAAGAATAAAGGCTAATAAGCTGGTTTTTAAAAAATGATTATCTTTTTAAGATTAAAATTTGCATTTAGCAGTTATGTATATTTAGAAGCTTGGTAAAGAAGGGGGAATAAGAAAGGGTTTGTTAAATTAGTAGTTTTTGTTTCTTTGGTATACTGATGGAGTGTCTTAATTCAGTTTTTTTTATAGCGCTGATAATTTCTTTTAACAAAGAGTATATTTGTATGGGTTTATTTTCTTAAATATGTTTCATTCAGAGCAGGGGCAAATAGTTGACACCTGTGCTATTAATTCATAGTAAGAGCAAATGAAGAAGACCTAGTTGCTGAAAGTTGGAGAAGTAAAGCGTTTATCTTTTTTCTTATCTAAATTCCTAGATTTGTGCACTTAGTCCTTTTAGTATTTTGGGGGTTAGGATGACTGGGGCCTGGTGGAAGCACAGTGACACTGAGAACTGTGGCAGCCTTTCTTAACCAAGTCTCTAGAGAATGGAGCCCTAATGTCTTAAGGCATCTATTGTATGCAATTAATTAATTTTTTTCTCCTGTGCATTTAGAATGTTTCTAGTTATATATCTTTCTTAGGAAATTTAAGAAAACAGTCATTCACATAATCTTGTGTTTGGTAATTCAGATGAGGAACCCCAGTTGAGAAAGTTTGGAAGAGGATCACAAATTACTTTTTCTTATTAAATGATGGGAACAGATCAAAGTGCGTACCTTAAATCCTAGTTAAGACCGGAAGATGGAATACACTTAGGTGAAAAAGCACCTTTCCAGCAGCATTTGCTTTAATGAGATTTTTACCTGTATTTCAGTGGATGGGCTCATTAGGGAAACTTAATAGAAGCATGTTTGTCATCATTCTGAGATTTAGGGAACCAGGTGATGAATCTTATTATTTTAAAACCTAGGCTTTATTATACTCCGTGTTGAGTTAATTTTTTAGTTATCTATTATAGAGTTGATGTGTTTATTCAGTTACAAGTTGTACAGATGTTTGGGCATTATAAAGTAACTCCATCTGAAAATTGAGAAAAGGGATATTTCTAAATTAGTGGGAAGTTATTTCTGTAAGTTTATAAAACTTATTTTAATTGAGGTTTGTATTGTTACTGTCTCCTAATAGGGAAATATGGTGCTAATAAGATTCAAAATTATCTTTCTTTAGAGGGTGTCATGTAATTTATAGAAAAGGAAAACCTAAACAATACCACTTTCTAAAAAAAAATTTAGAAGTCTGACAAGTTGAATTGTTACTAGTTCCGTCATAATGAATTACCAAATTAAATGAGGTTTTCTGTGTTGGTTTATGTTTTTCTCTCTTTGGGACGTGTATTTTGGCTATATTCGCTCTTATTTAGTTCCCTCTAGAGAACCAGAAGAGAGGTGCTTAATTCACATATTTCAGTTTACAGAGATTTCCTAGAACTTCTTAGGACTGAATTATTGTATATCAGAATATGATTATAAAACATGTAGGAGTTTTTAGGTCAAGTAGGTTTTTCTTCTTTTTGTTATTCTTTTCAGAGTGCTGAGTTTAATACTATTACAGTGAACAAAAGCCTTTTCTTTATCACGTTTGTTCTAAAACAGGTCTTTAAGGGAATAGTCTAATATTTAAAAGACTTGGTGGTATCTTAGAGAGGATTTCTTTGGCTCTATTGTGTGTCTACATTTTTTCCACTATCAAGTTGCTAAATGTTCATAAAATCAATTATATGCGTGGTAAAATAGTGTTTAATGATCCAGCAAGGATGGCAGAGGTAAATTGGACTATAAAATTGTACCAGTCAATGGAGTTCATTTCTAGAGAAACCATGTGGGCTTCTCGTACATCCATGAGTTTGGAAGTAAAAAGGTGAAATGAATTAATCTAGACAATTTACTGATGGTACTGGGTTGCTTTTGGCCTCCTCCTAATTGATTGGCTTGAGTTTCTTTGGGCGTGTTGTGCCTATGAGTATTTCAGTCGTCTGATTGTAATTCAGGTGCCTCCTGTTACTTAGGAAACATGCTTCCTTTTATTGAAGGAGTTTAGGTTATCACTTAAAACAATATGTTAAATAAAATTTGTACTTTTGGCAGACTTATTTCTCTTAATCTTCAAGATGGATGTGGGTTTTCAGGTGTTAGATTATCTCCATTAATTAACTGTATTGAATTGTACTCAGTTACTACTTCTTACTAGTATATAGTGCTAAAATGTTTGAACTGGGGATATTGTGATTAATCTACTTTCTATTCCTGAATGTTCTTTTATTCAATTGAAGGCTTTTATGGGGTGGTAGAAGAGAAATGTCTGCTTCTTCTTAAGAAAAATGACTCTTCTAACCACTATCCCGTCACCCTCCCCCCGCCCCACACACAAAAAAGCAGCCCACAGGAACTCTGATGGTTAATGTTTCTCACTTGTAATCTCACAGAATCTTTAAACACTCTAGGGAGATACCTTGTGTTGTATGCTTTGTTATGCTAAGGTGTGGACTCTGCCGTGGAAGTCTTTGCTTTGGGAGTATTTTGAGTTTTCTTGACTGCAAGGTGGAAGGTGTGCCAGAGGGAGGAGTGGTTTGTGTTGCACTGGGCATTATCTGATATGAGAGCTGCCTGACTTAAGTACTTTTGATGCCTTGCTGTCCACGTAGCCAGAAAGAGCTCTGTTGTTTTACTCACAGGTAGTGTCTACAGCAAGTCCTCCGTCTGCCTCCAATTTGATTGCTTTGCCTGGTAACAAGTAAGTAGGTTCTTATTTATTTTCTGGTTGCCAATACCACTAATTAGATACCAGTTTTTTTCAGTTTATTATTTATCTTGTTTTTGTAAGAATTGCCTTAATGTTATACTTACTGTATATACTGGGTATATGTACAACCGGGTATTTTAGCAAATGAGTTAAAAAAGAAGTATAGGAACTGCTTTTTGTAGCACAGTACCTCCTAAATGTTTTAATTTTGCATGTATGTACTTGACTGGTGTTATTAATGAATTAAATTTGTTCTACGTTTATTTAAGTGTTTAGAAATTGGGGCAAACATGCCCTTTGTATGAAAAAAAGTGTTCAGAAATACCTTAGGTTTGATGGTATTCAGTTGCGGATAGTTTTCTATGCTGCTTATTAAATTACTACAAATTTAGCTGCCTAAAGCAACACATCTTTATGATCTCACAGTTTCCATGGGTTAGGAGTCTGGGTGCAGCTTAGTTTGGGTCCTCGGCAAGACTGCAATCAAGGTATTGGCCAGGACTGGGTTGTTTATCTAGAGTCTGGGCTGGGGAAGGGTCTGCTTTCAAGCTCCCTCCCTCAGGTTGCTGGCAGAGTTCATTTCATCATGGTTGTTAAGCTCTTGCCAACTTGCTTCTTCAAAGCCAGCAAAGGAGAGACTAGCAAGATGGGCTGGTGCTACAGTCTTATGTAAATATGTACATGTAATCACACACAGCCCATTGCCTTTGCTGCATTCCATTGGTTATAAACAAGTCACAGGTCCTGCTCATACTCAAGGGGGAGGGAATGACAGAAAGGTGTAAATATCAGGAGGCAGGGATCACGTGTGGCCACACTGATTATAGACTTAGGTTGACCAGCTAAACATACAATTGTTCTAACCATATTTTTGAACTCATTATTTATTTACTTTGAAGAAGTTGTAATATTGTAGGTGCTAAGGGTTGTTTAAGTAAACATGAATCGAGCCCCTCCTAGGGGCTGGGCATTGTAGTTGTCAGGGGTACAAACATGGGGCTTCTGGCTGTTCTTGCTCAGCTCTCAGTTGAATTTGAGATGATTATACACTTGTAACAGGTGCTATAATAAGTAGGACTGTTAACAAAATACTTTGTTGAGGTATCAATACTAGAGCAGTCTAAGAATACCTCACAGAGGAAGATAACATTTGAACTGTGTTTTGAAGGATTTAGAAGTTTTCTGCAGGGAGGACAGTACAGACTAAAGAAGAATCCACAAAAGCCTTGGCTTTGATACAGAATGTTGAAAAGTTGTGTGTCTGGATTGTAGAGTGCAAAGAGGAATGATAGATGAGAACATGAAGCTAGAAGAATAGCCTTGAACCAGTTGTTGAAGGATTTTACAGTGCTACAAGTTTGTTTTACTTAACTGAGTTTTAAAGCAGGGTGGTATCATGATCAGGCCAGGGGCACCATTACAATCATAGTTTATATGATGGCAGCCTTCAAAGCTGTATACAATTGCCCTGATGATGATTAAATTGCTTGTTAGGAGTGGGAGAGTGGTAGCAGGAAGCTAAGCTAGGACTCTATTAGAATATAATTGGTGGAAGATGCCTAAATTGAAATCATGGCATAGGTGAGGAAGAGGATTTGAGATTTCTAATATACAACTGATAGAATTGAGAACGGGGGTGTGTAGTGTTGTCATTAACCAATATTAAAAATAAAGAAAAGAACAAGTTTTAGGAAATGATAATGAGTCCTTTTAGGCTTGTTAAATTTTGAGGATTTCCATCTAGAAGCATCTTTTAAACAATTGGAACTGTAAGTCTCTAATTTAGGACATTACAAAAAATTGAGAAATGGTCAGTTTGCAGATCATAAGTGAAGCTGAACAGTGGGTAGGATACTGAGGGATGGATGTAAATTGAGGAGCAAGCATGGAACACCGGGGAGCAAGAATTTTAAGATACAGGCAGAGTAGGAGGCCAGCGATTACAATTAAAGCACAAGGAAAAGAAGTGGTTTAAAATGTTTTTTATTAAAAAAATGTGTTCATTAGACAAAACTAAAATGTGGAAAATACAGAAAGGCACATATAAGCAATTGCAAATCATTTGTAATATTACCATGAGAAATAACCAGAATAAATTGCTGATGTCTGTTTTTTCCATATATATGTCTTAGATAGAAAATTGTAAAGTCATTCTTGTATATTCTTTTGATTTTAAACCTTACTGATGTTCTAATAAAAGATTTTAAAACTACAGATTTCCCTCCAAGAATTGGCTTTAGCTGAATGCCACAAATTTTGAAGTGTTTTGTTAACATTCAGTTAAAAATATTTTCTAATTTCCCTTGTGATTTCTTCTTTGATCCATGGGTTACATATTCCTTGATAAAATGCTCTTTCTACTTCATCAGTTTCTTCTATCATTTTTTTTTACAGCATTATTTTTAATGACTGCCTGCTACTCCAGAATTCATTCAATAAATATTTAATGAAGACCTACTTTGCCTTGCACTGTCCTGAGGATTTAGAAGTGAAGAAAGCTCCGTGCTTTCATGAGCCTTATATTCTGCTTGGGGGAGACAGTAAACAAACAAGTAAGATATATAGTGTGTCAGAGGGCGTAGAATGTGATGGAGAAAATGGAGTGGAAAGGTAGATGGAGATTGTGGGGTGGAGATTTGTCCCTATTTTAAATAGGGTTTTAGGGATAACCTCTCTGATAAGGTGACATTCAAGCAGAGACTTAGGGAGTAAGCCATGAAGGATCTCTAGGGGAGAAGCAAACCCAGGCAGAAGAACAGTAACTAGAAAGGTACAAAGGTGTGATTGTAATGAATGTTCCTGATGTGTTCTGGGGACAGCTATGAAACCAGTGTAGTTGGAGTGCAGAGGGTGGTAGAAGATGAGAGGAGTGGGGTGGGGCAGTCTCATGAAATGCCTCATAACCATTGACCTGGTTTTTAGAGTTTTGTTTTAGAGATGGGGAAGCATTAGAGAGTTTTTTTGAGAAGATTGACGTAACCTGACTTAGGCTCTTAAAGGATTGCTCTGGCCGCTGTGTGGGAGTAGACCCTAGAGACCAAGAGTCGAGCAAAGATGCAAAAACTCTTGGCAAGAGATAACAATGGCTTGGACAGGGTGGCGGCACTGGCGTTGGTGAAGAGTTGCCAGACTCTAGATATCCGATTCTTTGAAGATGGAACCAACTGGATTAGATGCAGAGGAGTGAAGGATTAGCCAACCCTTGAACAACGTGTGGGTTAAGGGTACAGGTGCTCTGGGCAGTCCATTTTCATTTGTACCCCCCTCTGAAATCGCCATTCCTCCACATCCACGGTTAGGTGTGGGGGGTCAACCAACTGCAGATGGTGTACTGCAGTATTTACTATATTGAGGAAAGTCCATGGATAATTTGACTCCCACAGTTCAAACTTGTGTTGTTCAGTGGTCAACTGCAGTTAGTTTGCAGTTTGGTGGTACTGTTAAACGTACTATTGCTGTCAAAATCCTGGCATGCAAATTGTTATATTTCTCCAGTTCTTAGAAATTTATCAGAGACAAGGAATCGTTAGAACCAAAGATATGCATTTGTTCAAGGCATTTGATCTTTATTGCTGAAACTGCCCTTTAGAAGGGGCAGCTTCTTCAAGCAAGGTATAATTTTTAGGACTATCCATATCATTTTTTTTTTCTTCCCATGAAAACTCAAATGAGGTTTTTGGTACTTAACAAGTGCATATTGGTAGGTGCATTTCGAGTAATAGCCGTCAGAACCATTATTTTATTCAGTGTGTGTGTGTGCTCCCTCTCTCTCTCTCTCTTTTTTATTTTTACAATAAAGAAATTTAGTATATCAAAAAAAAGAGTAAGTACATTGCATCATTTGAATTTAGTAAATTTTGACCATTAGGAATTTAATAAATTCCTAATTTTTGCTTGAATTGTGAGTAGTCCGTGATAGTTCATTAATTTATCCTATTTGTATACATGTGAGCTGAGAAAAAGAACAAAGAAACCATATATATATCTGTGTGTGGTGTGTGTGTGTGTGTGTGTGTGTGTGTGTGTGTGTGTGTGTGTGTATATATATATATATATATATATAGTGGGTTGTTACATGTAATTTGTTTGAAAGAGCCAGGTCTTGGTTTGAACAATAAATGTTACTATTTTTATTATTGATTTTTATTTCATTAGTGTTTTATCTTTTAGTTTCTTTCTCATTTTGTAGTTAATTTTATTTTCTCTTAGCTTCTTAGTTCATTTATTTTTCTTTTTTTTAAATAATAAAAGCATTTAAGGCTATGATTACTCTTCAATACATACAGTTACTTCCCACAGCTTTAGACATTTAGTATTTTCATTGTCATTAAGTATACTTTTTTCATTTTAAGTCAGCTCTGTTGAGGAATAATTATATTAACTACATTTAGATTTTTTTCTTTAACCTGGGAGTTATTTTAAAGTGTAGCTGTGGTAAATTTTTAGGTGGTAAATTTACTGTTGTTGTTCTTGCTACCCTTTTGTTATTTCTGGTGTCAACTAGGAAGGCAGCTGTGCACACCACTATATCACCAATGCTGCACGGCTCTAGTATTAACTAGGAATATTACATTGTAGTCAGAGACTCTGAAGACTTTTTCAACTGCACATGATAGATATACAATGCAAAATAGCATTAAATGGAAAAACAGTATATTGTCTCAAATTATTAGAAAGGATCCTAAAATAGCCCACAGAATCAAAGGAACAAGTTCGGGAACCAGGGTCCGTGGAGCTGAAATTGAGCAATTCTGTGTGTGTGCGTGCACATCCACACCCTGGTTTCCTTTTACTTGTTACCTAGTTTTATCCTCTTGTATTGATTATTAGGCCTTCTTTAAGCTGATGGCCTGAAGGCTCACCCTTACTTCCATCCATATGTTATCTGAGTGGCCTGAAGGGTATATTTCCCTCCAGCTCCAGCAGAAGGACTCTGATTTGAGTTCTGTGCCTATCCATAAATCAGTCACCGAAGTGTAGGAGATGGAATGCTCTCTCTGTATGTGCAGGTGGTATTCTGTTATTATGGGGAAGAGTTTGGGTTTTCAAGTCAGGCTGCCTGGATTAAGTCCATCCATACTGTGTGACCTTAAGCAAGTTATTTAATCCCTCCTTACCTTAGTTTTTTCATCTCTAAAATCAGGATAAAAATCTTGTTTTGTGGTATTGTGAGGCTTAAAGTAATCTGTATAAGGTATATCATTATTTTAAACTAACATTTGAACCTCCATCAAAAATGAAGACATTCAAGACTCACATCCCTCTTCTCATTCTCACCCTCTTCAGGAAGACCATGTCCTTTACTCTTCTCAACTTCTCAGATTTTGTAAAAAAAAAATCCAAAATTTTAGTTTTAACTTTTCTATATGTCTCTGTTTCCACGAATCTCCCCTGAATGTCTGAATTAAGTTTTACAGTGCATTTACTGTGTTAGTCAGATGGTAAAAACTTCGTAAATATTCAGTGTTCTAAAGATACATTTTGTATTTGATAACAAGGCTAATGATCACCAAAATTATTGTTTATTTACATCATATATAAAAACTTATTTCTCCAGAGAGAAGTGTTATGTTTTTATTTGTGTAAAGTAGGTATGTGTAAACTGAATTTTTGAGCCAAAGAAAATAGGTATAATGTGGACTATACAAATGGGGACAATCATAAAGTTGTCTTAGAAATAAAATTATGCTGTGCTTAATAATAGCTCTTTTTTTCATAACCATTTGACTGTGCTACAAAACATTCTTAATCAGTCTGAATATGTTTTGTGGGTGGTTGGAGATGGTTGGGGGAGATGGTTGGTGAGAAGTTAAGGCAGGTCAGTCCTTTTGTTAAGTGTATGCTACTTCTCCAGGGAAGTATCTGAGGAACTTAGCATTTTTATGTTGTATGATTTACTGCATCTCAGGCAACCTGGTTGACATGGCATTTGATAAAGGAATATACTGCTTTGCTGGTCTTTTGACATGCTCTGGTCTGAGATCTCTAAGGTCTTGATTTGGAATTTTTCAAATTTCCCGTCTATTATAACATGTCTTCAAAAAGTACATCTGGTCACCTTGAAATCTCAGTTCCTTAGTAACTCCCATGTTTCACTCTTTCCACCATCTTGCCACTTAAAGAGTTCTTCGGAGGGATGTCATTAGTTTCCTTAAGAAAAAATGTAAATGAAGAATATTTAATATTATAGACCACTTTTAGTGTCTTTTTAAACATAGAACTAATACTGTTACTTTTATGTATTAATTTATGGATTTGGAAAGTGATTTCACAAGCACTAACTCATTTGCGTCTCATAAGAAGTGTGTAGGGTAGATAATTTCCTTAGTTATTTGCAGATGTGAATCAAGTTAGATGAACTACCTGCATTTGTTGTATTTTAAATGTTACTTATTCTGTATCTTAGTAATTAACTTCTACTAATTCAGCATCCTGTTCACAGTTGGCTGCTTTTCTTTTCCTGTACAACTTAAAAAAAATTTTTGTTTAGTTTTGCATGTAGTCGCCAAACCCTCCCTCAGTTGTATATTTACATTTGTTCATAAGCTATGTATTCTGTGAATTTCATGTTCTTGTTAAATCTCTTCTGGGGCCTTCTGACCAACCGCATTCTGAATTAGTTATTGGGGGAGGTCTCTGTTCATTATCATTCTGGGAGTTTCATTTTTCTCTCAGGTTAAATCTCCTAGTTCCTTGGTCTCATGTCTTTTCTTTCTTCATGTATTACACTGTTTTTAGTAGAAAACACTCTTCTGTGTCTTACTGAGAAAGAATGTGTGTAAAGTAAAAGACATTAAGACTTCAGTGTCTGAAAGAAAATATTTTATTTCTGCCCTCACTCTTGATTGACAGTTTGACTTGATATAGAATTCTAGGTTGGAAATTATTTTTCCTCAGAATTTTAATGTTTTAAATTTGCTCTGTTGTTTTCTGGCTTCTGGTGTTGCTGTTGAGCACACCCATGTCATTCTGGTTTTTGATCCTTTGTGTGAAACATCTCCCCCTACCCCCCACCCCAAGCATTTCGGATCTTCTTTAGCCCTAGGGTTATAAAATTTCATTATTGTATACCTTAAGATATGTCTGTGTTCATCCATTGCACTGCATACTGGCAGGCCCTTTCAATCTGCTAACTCTTTCATTTTGGGTAGTTTTTAGAAAATTATTTCTGTGATTATGTCTTCTTCCAATTTCCTTTCTCATTATTTCAGTGTTGGACACTTAGAGTGATCTTTTTTTTTAAAAAAATAAATTTATTTGTGGCTGTGTTGGGTCTTCGTTGCGGTGCACGGACTTCTCATCGCGGTGGCTTCTCGTTGCAGAGCATGGGCTCTAGGCACGTGGGCTCAGTAGTTGTGCCTCACAGGCTCTAGAGCGCAGGCTCAGTAGTTGTGGCGTGCAGGCTCAGTAGTTGTGGTGCACAGGCTTAGTTGCTCAGTGGCATGTGGGATCTTCCCGGACCAGGGATCAAACCCGTGTCCCCTGAATTGGCAGGCGGATTCTCAACCACTGTGCCACCAGGGAAGCCCTAGAGTGATCTTTTGCTTTATCTTTTCTCTCTTTTTTAAAAAAAATATCTCTTTCAATCTCTTTTTGGGGGGATTATTTTCCCCAACTTTATTTCTAACCTTTTAGTGAATTTTTGTTTCTGTAATCTTTTTTACTTTCCAAAAGCTTTCTTTTTATAATGAATTTTTTCATACATTCCATTTTTGTTTTGTGGGTACAGTATCTTTTTCTAAGAATATTAAAATGTGTTTTTGTGTACGTGTGTATGCATATGCTTTTTTTTTTTTCCTTCTTGATCAGTTTCTTGCCAGTTGCATTTTCCCTTTGTTTAGCTTCAGTCATTCATTAGGTTCTTTCTTCGAATGTTTGATCGTCTTTGGCTGGTTACTCATTCTTTAAGGCACTGAAAAGCTGATTGGAAGCTCTCTCTGCAGGTAAGGTCATCTATCTGAGCCATTTTCTGAGGAATAGTAAATTACTGTCTTTTCTCTTGGCTGGTCATATTTTCCAAAATGGCTTTTCTCTTTTCTCAGCTGGAGGACATTTTTTTTTTTTTTTTGTGGTACGCGGGCCTCTCACTGCTGTGGCCTCTCGCGTCGCGGAGCACAGGCTCCGGATGCGCAGGCTCAGAGGCCATGGCCCACGGGCCCAGCCCGCTCCGTGGCATGCGGGACCCTCCCGGACCGGGGCACGAACCCACGTCCCCTGCATCGGCAGGCGGACTCTCAACCGCTGCGCCACCAGGGAAGCCCGACATTCTTTTTTATACCAGTGTTCTAGGAGCAGATTGAGAAGAAAGTTGGGAGACTTAATGCTCAATATGGTACTTCATTTAATCTTCATATTCAGTATCAGTAGGTACCTCTGCCTTTAGCTATTCCTGTTGTCCCCAAGTCCAGAAACTTCCCTCTTCAAACCTGTTGTTTGAAGTCAGGGAGGACAACTGGGGGGCTCTCACTGCTTCTTACATGGACTTGCAGTGAATCTTACTCTTTTTTGTCCTCTTCTGCCTGCCTGCAAATTCTCGTGCTTGGTGTAGATTAGGTTGCTACTCTGCTTTCCTGGTTCTGTGGTGAAAGTTACCACTCATTTATTTTCTTTCTATAGTCTAATGGATGGCATTGCTTTTTTTTTTTTTAATTTATTTACTCCATCCTTTTACAGGCTTATTCCCTTAAAAAATACATTTATAATGATTTTAGTTAGGATGTTTGGACTGAACAGAGGCTGGTAAACATGTTCAGGCAGTCATCCTTTTTTAAAACCAATATTTATTTATTTATTTGGCTGCGCTGGGTCTTAATTGCAGCACGTGGCATCTTTTTAGTTGCGGCATGTGTGTTCTTTAATTGCCGCATGCAAACTCTTAGTGTGGCATGCTAACTCTTAGTTGCAGCATGCGGGATCTAATTCCCTGACCAGGGATCGAACCCGGGCCCCCTGCGTTGGGAGTGCAGAGTCTTAGCCATTAACTGCAAGTTCTCTTTTTTAATTGCAGAAGAAATATGAATCCATTTCTATGAAATTTAGACAGTTCAGATGAAATGTAAGTCCCTTTCAGTCCTCCTCTGGTGATCTCATTCTCCCCCCAAATGTCACTGTTATCATTTTTTGTATGTATACTTCCTAACGTTTTTGACAGATTCACTTACAAGTACAGAGAAAACCAGTTTTGTATATGATTTTGCAAGGGAGGCTGTTATTGTTAAGAATAACAATATGTGGTCATACTATATTCTTGTAAACCCTGCTTTTTTCTCTTTAATGTGTTTAAGAGGTTTTTATGTGGGAGAACATGGAAATGTAACTTTTTTTTTTAACTGCTACCTACTTACTGTTCCGTAATATGCACGAACCGTAGCTTATTTAACCATTCTTCTATTGGTAAGCATTTAGGATGTTTATACTTTTCCGGTGTTGGGATAAACATCTTTATGAATATGTACATATGTACAGATTTTTCTCAGGTGGATACTACAATGACACCAACCAGCTGGAGTTAGTGTCAGACTCAACAGGTTTAAGGGCACTGACCTGAGAAGACTGCCCTCGCTTCAGATGTCAGGCACTCTTTGGGGGTCCCTAGGCCACCTGCATTTCTCCTCTGCAGAGATTGACCTGGCTCAAAGCCCCCATCCCTTTTCTCTAGTGGTTGGTCTTTCTGATGATTAACTCCATTCTGAATAATCTCATTAGCATAAAGTCAGGTGCCATCCAAGGGGCTAATGAATAATGAAAACACTCTTATCACTGGGAAAATTCCAAGGGTTTTAGAAGCTCTGTGTTAGGAACCCAGGAACCAAGACCGGACAGGTTCTTTATTATACAACAGATTCCCAGAAGTAGAATTTTCTGGTTGAAAATTATTAATAGATATTGAAACCCCCCTCAAAGGCATTAGTAATATATTCTGCACCAGTGTATGACAGTACTAAATTTTCTATAGCTCTGCTGGTGTTAGATGTTATTATTTTTTCTTCCATTTCACTTGAAAAATTTTGATTTGCATTTCCTGATTGCTGGTGAAAATGAGCATTTTTCCATGTGTTTATTACTAGCCATGTATATTTTTTGACTTGCCTACTCAGTGACTGCCCATTTTTCTGTTGGGTTGTTCATCTATTTTATATTGATTTGTAGTTTACTATATATTCTACAGATTAGTCTTTGGCTGTTTATATGTTTTAAATATTTCCTCCCAGGCTGTTGACTTCTAAGATTAAATTTTTATGAATTAGATTTATTGTGTCAATTCTAATGGTGCAGGGTTATGAATTTAAATTATTAAAATGGTACTTAAAAGTCTACTGCTTCCTATAAATGAAGAAAGGGTCTTTATTAATGGCAAGATTTTTGGGGGATTTTTAAATATCTTAGATATATTGGGTCTAATTTAATAGAGATTTAAATTATATGGGCCCTTGGCTGTCTCTTTCCCATTTTTTGGAACACTTGAACTCCTTTAAAGAGTAATTAAGAGTAAGAAGAAGAGGAGAATATTGTGGCAGTATGATGGGAGAAGTCCGAAAGTAATCACTAATTCTTAAAAATTCTGTGGATGGTATTTATCCACATCATCCCTCTTCTGTTTTATTAAAGATGATTTAGAAATGTCCATAACTCCAAGTGACATAATTCTATAAATATTAATTTCTCTATTATAATTTATTATATGTATAGCATCTTTATAAATTGCTATGTGGTATGTTCTTTATGGAATATAGAAGTATGTAGTAGAAGACTTAGTTCTTCCTATTTAAAACTTTACCACTGAAAAGATATTTTAGAAGTTTAAATGCTGATTTTTTTTGGCACAAAACTTTGAAAAACACATATTATAAATAGCCCCAATAAATATTAATCAAGCTTTGTTTCTAGAACTCTTAGTTGTGTATGTATTGAATATATTTTAATATGATAGCATGAATGTTATCATGTTCATATTGATCTTGTATAATTTTGCTATCATATCTGTAGATATTTTATAGTTTATAAAAGCATATTTACGTACTCTATATCTTTGAGTAACACTTTGCAAGAGTCAGAGAACATAATTTCCTCCGTTTATAAATGAGAAGACTGAAGCTCTGAGATGTTAAGAAATTTGGCTTTTAAGTGGTATAATGACTTAAAAGTTATTAGTTAGTTCATAATGACTCTGAATCAGTTCAGTGCTTTTTTTCATTTCACCATGTGTGTTATTTTCCTATGGATGCTGTAACAAGTTACCGTAAGCATGGTGACTTAATATTTATTTATTTGGCCGCGTTGGGTCTTAGTTGCAGCCTGTGGGATCTTTAGTTGCTGTATGTGGGATTTAGCTCCCTGACCGGGATTGAACCCAGGCCCCTTGCATTGGGAGCGTGGAGTCTTAGTCACTGGACCACCAGGGACTGCATGGTGACTTAAAACCACACATTTATTATCTTATAGTTATGGAGGTCAGAGGTACACAATAGGTCTCACGGGGCTCAAAGCAAAGTGTTAGCAGGTTGATTCTGGAGGTTCTAAGGGAGAACCTGTTACTTGCCTTTTCTGGCTTCTAGAGACCACCTTCATTTTTTGGCTTATGACCCCTTCCTCCACCTTCAAAGTGAGCAACATTGGGCCAAGTCTTTCTCATACTGCCAGCTCCCTGGTTTTGACTCTTCTGCGTCACTCTTCCACATTTTAAGGACCCTTGTGATTAAGTTAGGCCTAGCTAGATAATCTAGAATAATCTCCCTATTTTAAGAACATAATTAGCAACCTTTATTCCATCTGCAACCTTAATTCTACTTTGCCATGTAACCTAGCACGGTTCCAGAGATAAGGCTGTAGACATCTTTGGAGGGCCATTATTCTGCCTGCCACACTATGATAAGTCTTGAATATCCTTATTGTTTAAGGAAAATGCAGTATTTTTAGTTATATAATATGTTACCAATAGGAGAGAAAGAACAATGATTGAGTTAGAACTGTAAAGAAAGTACTTTGAGATAGCTATTGTACCTAAAAGAAAGTTATAAAGAATTCTTTATCTAAAAGATGGTTAAATGAGTATTTTTGAAATCTTCTGTGAAACAATAAAAATGAGTGAGCTGGTAAAATTTTAAAAACCTACGAACAAAAGAAAAAAATGCAGTGATCATCTGT
Source organism: Delphinus delphis (assembly GCF_949987515.2). Taxonomy (NCBI): domain Eukaryota; kingdom Metazoa; phylum Chordata; class Mammalia; order Artiodactyla; family Delphinidae; genus Delphinus; species Delphinus delphis. Next base: position 61,437,568 of record NC_082691.1, read on the forward strand.
TGTAGTCTATTGAACAATTTTTATTCATATTAAATTAAATATTGAAATTGTCTAGTTACAGAGATTCTTTGCTTACAGTCAGTAGGTCCCAGAGTATTTCATGGATAAACTTCAGATGGCCCATAAAGCTTTTGAAATTACATACAAAATTTTGTGGTTTATGTTCATTTTTCAGTAGGAATAATCCATAGATTTCATCAGATTCTCAAAGGGGTCTGTCATCCTAAATTGATTTAAGAACCATTGGTCTGTGAATTTTTTTCATCTCTGATTAAATTCTTGACTTTTTTTGTAAAGCTCTCTGATGTTTTTATATAGTTCTATTATTATAATACTTGAAATTTTATGTGTAAAACAAATTATTGAGCTTCTGTTATATACTCGGTGCTGATAGTAGTAATTGTAACATGGACCCTGTTTTCGTCAAGCTGGGTAATTGCCATGTTCTTTTCTGTCTTTTTTCTCCTTTTTTTTTCCCTGAGCCTTCTCTAATTTTATTATTGTTGGGAACTGACCTCTTTGTGGAAAGGAAGCAACTACTTTTCCCCCTTTTTTTAAATTTTGCATATGTTGGAATGCACAGATCCTAAGTGTGCATTTGAAGAGTTTTGACAAATATTTTGACAATACACTGTGTAACCAACACACTATCAAAGTAGGGAACACTCTTTTCATCCCCAAAAGTTCTCTTATGCTCCTTCTCAGTCATTTCCACACTACTTCCAAGAGGCTGATTAGTACTACCTATTTCTATCATCATAGATTAGTTTTGCCTGTACTTTAACTTCATATAAATGGAGTCATATAACACGTACTTTTTCATGTTGAGGGTTTGGGGTAATTGTAAAGTAAGTTAAAAATGGGAGACATTGTAAAGGTTAATAAAATTCTGTCTTGCCACTCACGTTTTCTCTATCCCTTTCACGCTACTCCTTCCCTAATCAGATACTGTACAGTAACACCGTAATGTGTGGACACTAAGCCTAAGAACACCCAAAGTGTTTAACTAATGATAGATTTATAATAGAATACTTAAGTGTATAAATATCTCAAAGAGAAACAATTTTAAAATTAATGCTTAAATTTATTTATCCTTATACTTTGTCCATTGGCAAAGTTTTTGAATGATACTAAATGTTTTAGATGGTATACACTATATCAAAGTGGGATATAGTGGTTAATTTATTTGCAAATTGTCAATTCTCAGGAAAAGGACAAAGTTCAGGAAACTTTGTTTTTTTAGGATCAGTATTTCTAAGCATGGGAGAAATTTAACTTGTCCAAGGAATATAGGGAAGTGGTTGAACAAAGATGCAGGAGTTGGGAATTTATTATGTTTTTGGTTTAGTCTAAATCTTTTAAAAATTAAGTAGACAATGGCTAGACACATACTTTTCTTTCTGTGTATGTATTTCATTTTCATATATGAGTCCAGGAAGTATAAATGAGTCAAAGATCATACTAAGTTTTGTGTGCAACTTAACTGTAATCTAAAATAACAGCTAGATTGTAGAAATTCCAGTCTTATGCAAGAAGAACCAGAAAAAGGAGTTCTTATGGCTGTTGTGACAATGAGACAGATGTACCAAGTCTTGAATATGGATTCCGTATTCACCAAGGATGAGAACAGGAGGATCTGCTCATTTTTTATATGATGCATGTGTTAAGCTACATGGATTGAGAAAGGTGATTAGGATGGCAGAACCTCAGCCTAGGGATTCCTTTAGTACCTATGGAGAAGAGTATTCTTAAAAAGCTAGTAAAAGGGCCTGACTAAAATTCCTAAAAGCAATCTGGGGCATGCTTAGCTGCATTCTCTTTTTATATATTAAATATTTTTGGAAGGGTCATTGGTTATGGTGAGAAAAGTTCTACTTTGAGGTCAAAAAACTTGTTTTATGACCTTCATCTTTCATTCTCTTGGGCTTCAATTTCCAGGATAGACTAAAGAATAATGAGGCTTATAAAAACAATTACAATTATGTCCATGTCTTGGATTTGAATATACTAGTGCAGACAGTTCCCATTATTACAAACTCCAAAAAGGTAATTAAATTTGCTGTATAAGAACAAATGATTAGGACAACAGCCTAGAGGAGTATCCTCTTGTAGGTTAGTTCACTAAAGAGAGTCCTAATGATAGAAAGGGGCATGTTGTTGCTCGTTCAGAGAAGGAGGTGGTTTCACTTTTTTCAGAGGGGGTGGTGAACTAGTTCTGTCAGCATTATTCCTTGGTGTTCTGAAAGCAATCTTCCTCTGTCGGAGAGTCAAGAGCTCTGGAGGAATTTGAGAAATCTGACAAGCTTCCGCCACAGAAAGTTGAGGTCCGTTGGGGACCAAATTGTCTATCACTCCATAGACGTTATTCTTGCTTTTGCTATGTATCCACATACTTAATGTCTTAAGGGTTTTTTTTTAAGAAAGTAGTTTTATAAAGTGGCAAGGACTAGAAAAAAAGTATTTCTTACACTATATATGAAAATGTGACAGTGGACTTTTATAAGCCAAAGCACAGCACTTAGATATTCTTTTGTATGTTAGCTGGCTTTAAAATTGAGTATGGAGGAAACTCAAACTGTTCTCATTATCATACACAGTCTGTGCATCTGATTTTTCTTTGTTTCTTATTCACTCAGTCGAAAAATATTCAGTACCAGCTGCAATAGGCTTGGTAGGCTTTCTGGTACTGAGAATGCAAAGGTGAAAACAACTTTGTCCTCAAGAAGTCTAGTGGACAGATTGTTTGGAAACAAAAATATAACACTGTGAAAATAAGTGTAAAGTAGTATGGGTTTTGTTTTGGTAATTTTGTTACCAAATTCATGTATATCTGTGTCCATAAGGAAAAAAGACCAGAAGGTAATATCCATATACTAAATATTGGTTATCTGGCTGGTAGGAATACTGCTATTATATTTTCTTCTTAGGTTTTGTCATATGTTTTCTTATAGTAATACCTGTATACCTTTTATAAACAGAAAAGAACTGGTAGTAGTATTGGTAGTAGTATCATCATCATTGCTATTCTTACTATTACTACTCCTGTACTACCATTACTCATACTTTCAGAGCTCATTTTCATACTTCAGTTTATCTGACTTCAGGTGTGTGCCTTTAGCCCTCAGGCCCCATGGAGCAAAATCTGCTTTGGGACAGTATCATTGAGAGTTTAATCCTATTAAACACTGGTCCCATAAGATTCTCCTGGAAGAGACAGTCCTGTAGCTAAGCAAGTTTTGGAGGTTTTTTTTGGCTGCATTGTGTCGTCATTGCTGCGCGTTTGCTTTCTCTAGTCGTGGCGAGCAGGGGCTACTCTTCGTTGCGGTGCGCGGGCTTCTCATTGCCGGGGCTTTTCTTGTTGCGGAGCACGGGCTCTAGGCGTGCAGGCTTCAGTAGTTGTGGCGCATGCGCTCAGTAGTTGTGGCTCGTGGGCTCTAGAGCGCAGGCTCAGTAGTTGTGACGCACGGGCTTAGTTGCTCTGTGGAATGTGGGATCTTCCCAGACCAGGGTTTGAACCCATGTCCCCTGCATTGGCAGGCGGATTCTTAACCACTTGGCCACCAGGGAAGCCCCCCAAGCATGTTTTATAACAAAGTTCTGCGGTTAAAAAAATCTGGTTAACTCATTTTAATTCAGTATTTCCCAAATTAGTTCAGTCATTTGACTCTTTTTTTCATTAGTCCTTTATTGATGTTCTGTGGCTCTCAAACTTTAGTGGGCATGAGACTCACCCCCACCCCCAGAGTTTTTGATTCAGTAAGTTTGCAATGGGGTCTGAGAATTTGTGTTTCTAATGAGTTTCGAGGTGCTGCTGATGCTGCTGGTCCGAGAATCACACCTAGTATTCTCGTTGTTAGGTGATTTGCAATCCCATTTTGCCTTGAGATGTAAACTTGTAGAACTTTTATGTTAGATTATGATGCTAGTGTTTTCCTGATCAAAGAAGGTATCAAAAAATCGGAAATAGTTGTGTTTAGCATGGAAAGAGCCCTCAAAGGGTGTTTCATTAACTACATTACCCAAAGGGCATTATTTCCTTTCTATCATCAGTATTCTTCTGATACTATGTGAGCTTCAGTTTAGCCATCTGTAGATGGAAATGATTAAATGTACCTCAGAAAGTTGTAGTAAGGATTGAATGATGTAATATTTGCAAAAGTGCCTAGTACTCACCACCTAGTGCTCACATTCCAAGTGCTCAGCACCTTGCTAATCAAAGTATGGTCTGTGGACCAATGGCATTACATTCGGGAGCTTATTAGAAATGCAGAATATCGGCCCCATCCCAGACATACTGAAACAGAATCTGCATTTTAAAAATGCCCAGGTGATTTGTATGCACATTACCACATGGGAGGCACCGATGGTAGCATACACCTTGAAAAAAGCTTCCCTAGTGCAGTATGTGACTTATTCTCCGCTTTATAAACTGACCATCCACGGCTGTTTCTGTATAGATGTTACCAGTTGGAATATTACTTATTCTAGAGCTTAGAAATACTTTGTCCCAAATGATATCTACTTTAGTGTTTCCTGACTGTAAAGTAATGTATGCTATTTATAAATCTTGAATTCTATTGTTAAAATCTTGAAACAACACATAAAAGTATAACAAAGAAAATAAAAATTACCTGAAAATCCACTAAGATAAACACCACTGACACTTTGGTACACTAGTTGGTACATCTCTTTATTCATGTATATATGTGCACACCAGTTAGTTTGTTTTCTTTTTCTTTTTATCCCCCACACCTTTACCTGCCAGATAAACTAATCTGGTGTTTATCTTCTGAACCTTTGTGCTATGCATGGATATAATAATATATACACATATATAGGGATTTTGTGGTGGTTTTATAAAAGCGGATTGTATTATAAAAGTGGATTGTATTATGAATACTTGTCTGCATCTTGCTCTTTTCACTTAAAACATTTTGAAAATTCCTCAAGGAATATACTTCAGATTCTTTTTAATGACTGCAAGATATTCCATAGTAGGGATGTTGGACAAACTATTAAGCTGTTTTTATTGACGGTCAATTTTTTTACTACTACAAACAAATAAAAATTATTGTGCATATGTTCTTTGTATACTGATGTTATCCCTAGGATAAATTACCAGGTGGAGATTGCTGGATCAAAGGGTAATTTTTAAAAATAATTTTTATTATGCAATATATTTTACATATAGAAAAGTATATAAAACATATATACATCTTTAAAGACTAATAAAGTGAATCCTTTTGTACCATCACCCATTCTAAGAAATAGAATGGGTGTTTTTTAGAATCTCCCTCTGTGCCCTTCTATTGTATTATCCTTGCTTCTGAGAAAAACAAATATTTTCATTACCTTTTTTTTTTAAGGTGTTTACTTTTTCTTTTAATTAATTTATTTTTGGCTGCATCGGGTCTTCGTTGCTGCATGCAGGCTTTCTTTAGTTGTGTTGAGCGAGGGCTCCTCTTCATTGCGGTGGCTTCTCGTTGGGAGAGCACGGGCTCTAGGTTCACAGGCTCAGTAGTTGTGGTACACGGGCTTAGTTGCTGCATGGCATGTGGGATCTTCCCGGACCAAGGCTTGAATCCATGTTCCCTGTATTGGCAGGCAGATTCTTAACCACTGTGCCACCAGGGAAGTCCCCTTATCTTTCTTTATAGCTTCACCACTCAGTTATGCATCTCTAAACCATAAGCATCCTCAAATAATAGGCTTGGTTGTGAATAGTATAGGATTCGTTCTAAATATATGACATTATTTGTACATTTCATCCATGTTACTGTTTGTAGCTGTAGCTTATTCATCTTCATTGATACATTGTATTCGTTGAATGAATATACCACAATTTATCCATTTTTATTGTTGATGGAATTGGTGGTGTTTCTCATTTTGCATTATTATAAACAATGCTGCTGTGAACATTTTTATTCATGATTCCTGCTGCACATGTTCACAAGTACTTTGGGGCAGTGATCTTTAAAACTTTTTGCTTTTTTATCCCCCAAATAATTTTTTTAAAATTGAAGTATAGGGGCTTCCCTGGTGGCGCAGTGGTTGAGAGTCCGCCTGCAGATGCAGGGGACACGAGTTCGTGCCCCAGTCCGGTAAGATCCCACATGCCGTGGAGCGGCTGGGCCCGTGAGCCATGGCCACTGAGCCTGCGCATCTGGAGCCTATGCTCCGAAACGGGAGAGGCCACAACAGTGAGAGGCCCGCCTACTGCAAAAAAATAAAAATAAATAAAAATTGAAGTATAGTTGATTTCCAATGTTGTGTTAGTACAGCAAAGTGATTCAGTTATATATATGTATATATATATGTGTACATATATATATATGTATATATTCTTTTTCAGATTCTTTTCCATCATCGTTTACTACAAGATATTGGATATAGTTCCCTGTCTGTACAGTAGGAGCTTGTTGTTTATCTATTTTATATATAGTAGTTTGTATCTGCTAATCCCGAACTCCTAATTTATCCCTCCTCCCGCCTTTCCCCTTTGGTAACCAAAATTTATTTTCTGTGTCTGTGAGTCTGTTTCTGTTTTTTAAATAAGTTCATTTGTATCATATTTTAGATTCCACGTGTAAGTGATATATATTTGTCTGACTTCACTTAGTATGCTAATCTCTAGGTCCATCTATGTTGCTGCAAATCGTATTATTTCATTCTTTTTTATAGCTGAGTAATATTCCCTTGTGTATATATACCATATCTTCTTTACCCAGTCATCTGTTGATGGACATTTAGGTTGCTTCCATGACTTGGCTATTGTAAATAGTGCTGCTGTGAACATTGGGGTGCATCTGTCTTTTCAAGTTGGAGTTTTTTCTGGATATATACCCAGGAGTGGGGTAGCTGGATCCTATGGTAACTCTATTTTTAGTTTTTTAAGGACCCTTCATACTGTTTTCCATAGTGGCCGCACCAATTTACATTCCCACCAACAGTGTAGGGAGGTTCCTTTTTCTCCACACCCTCTCCAGCATTATCTGTAGACTTTTTTAATTAAGGCCATTCTGACTGGTGTGAGGTGGTACCTCATTGTATTTTTGATTTGCATTTCTTTAATAATTAGTGATGTGCATCATTTCATGTGCCTATTGACCATTTATATGTCTTCTTTGGAGAAATGTCTATTTAGGTCTTCTGCCCATTTTTTGATGCCCAAATAAAATTTTAAACTACCTCCTTTTACGTTTTTAAGTTGGCATCTAATTCTTTTTTTATCATAATGTTTAAATAGTTGCCAGGGATGTAATTTCAGGAATATTAAAAATATTGATGTTTTAAAATATTAATATCACTCCTAAATGTATCCAATGGAATATAAATATAAATACTCTAGTGTCTGGAGATTTGCTTGCATCCTTTAAAACATCCATGAACAATCTAGTCTATAATTGCTGGATATTTTACATTGTTTCTTTTTCACCTTGAAATCATATTTGTATTTTATTTCCCCCCACAGAATTTTACCCCAGAGGAGCATACTTTTATGTTTGAGTCTTCATTGATCAATTTTTCATACTCCTCTTCATGTATTTATGTACACATATGTGCATATTATATAGTACTTATACATAAAACTTAATATATTTTAAATATACTTTAAATTTCATTAAAAATTTTATGTTGCCATCAAGCTCTAGATATTAAACATTGCAGTTGATAATAATAGACAGTTGGTCAAAAATAACATGGAAATTACACCAATTTTATATATATATTTATCTGTTGGAGGGGGGGCAGCAGCAATCTGTTTAAATAGGCCATCTAGGTGATTCTGATGCATGTTAAAGTGTGAGAATTTCAATGTAGGGTTTTTAGACCACCCAGGAATTATGAATTCAGACAGCAAATGCAGCAAGAGTTCTATTTGTGGTTCTAAATTCTCAGTGGTGATTTTGCCATCTCCTCCCCACCCAGTGTCAAGGTTCAGTGGATTTTCCTTGAAGTTGCTTGGGAGATGGTGGTAAGGAGAGGAAGGTTATTTTTAATTTACTGTAATAGTGAAGTTGTAGCCATTCGAGGGTATCCTACTCAAGGCAAAAGCCTATTGCTGTTCACTGTACTGTTATGGGTTTTCAGCCTTCTCTCATATTCTGGCCTAGGAATTTGTATCTTTTTTGCCAGCTTGTTAAAAAAATCTTTAAGATTTTTTTATATCCTGGATTTTGATTTTTTTGTGGGTGTTAGGGTTAGCCTAAGTACCTATTCTACTATATTCCTGGAACAGCATTCCCTATTAAATGCAATAGATTTTGCCAGATTGCTTTCTAGGGAAATGCAAACTAAAGTAGTAATGCGATAGCACTTTATTCCTGTCAGATTGGCAGAAGGGAAAGTAGTAGCAAGACACATTGCAGGTGACAGGGGTTGTAAGTGATACTGGTGTAAATGTAAATTGTTCCGGTGTTTTTGACTTAAAAACAGCTCGTGTCAGGCAAAAACCATCATGTCGAAGGAATAGGTTGGGGGAAGTATGTTTCCAGCAATTGCAACTGACCACTGCTTTCATTTTTCTTTGGTGAGGACTGGAAATGAATGATTGTCTTATGTTTAGGGCCTAGGGGTGGGGTTTGCTTAACTGAACAAAAAGAGTAGGTGGACTTAGGAGACATTTACATAGGCTTGGAAGAAATAATTGAAAGCACTGATGGATTAAACTGTTATGTCTTCCTTACTAATCCATCAAAAGTATAATAGGAAAGTGAGGGAAATGAACGAAGGACTGGGGTGAATTAAAAAGGGAACTGTATGCCGGTGGTGTGCTGGAATCAGCTCTTCGTGGAGTTGATAGTTAAATTCAGGATTTTGGCAGCCATCATTAAAATTATATAAACTTATAATTAGGTAAATTGCATTTTGAAGAAAGATAATAAATAATCAAAACTCATCACTTCCCAGTTATTTTATTACATTTTACTATTAATGTGTTCTTGAGGTTATTGACATCTATTGACTGTACCTGTATGGTGGAAATACTATATAACGATGTGCTACTGCTCATCTCTTACCAATTCTGTGTTCAGTGATGACACTTCAGTGGCTTAAAATCAGACATAGAAATCATGGAAATCAGCAAATAGCAAAAGTCAGGGCTTTTTTTTCCCTGTGGAAAGCAGTTACACATTCACCAGGACACCATTGGGTATAACATTTTGCTGTTTGAGATACCGATTGCTTTTTATCTCTGTAAATGTACTTACTTTCTGAAGTTTTAGGCCTTCCAATATTATGTGTAAAGCTTTAACTGTTCTTAGGGAAATACTCAATTGTTTTAAAAGTATCTTAAATTTAAAGGAAGATATGCCTTCTTTTATTTAGCTTTTACTTATATGTAGACTATATTTTCGCAAACTTGTTCTAGTCTTTTAAAAATCGTTATTTAAAGGTATCTTGATAAATCTTTGTCTTTCTTGTAAGCCATTAGTTTCATTTATTGAGTTCCTTGTAGCAAGAATATACTTTTTTGTCCTTTTTAACATGGGTGTGAGAGAGAGAGAGAGAGAGAGGAGAGAGAGAGAGAGATTGGGAGATTTAATTCTTACAGCAGTGTTATGGATGAAGTTGGCCAGTTAACACTAAGAAACTTTATTTCTCTAGTATTTTTATTTATGACTAGAATTTGATTTTTTTAAAATAAGATTAAAGTAGTGTTGTTTAGTTATTTCCTACTTGTATATTTGGTATCTTTAGGTTCAGGTACTTCAGAAAATCAATGAATTAGAAAATTCTCCATAAAACTTTTGATTCATGTTACATTGATCTGTCATACATATTTTCAGCACTCACAGGAATAAGAAAATAACATTGAAATATTGTGAAAATACTATGCTAAGTTGCTTATTATTCTGTAGCATAGTGGTTTACATTTTTGGATCTGTAGTTGGGCCTTTTTGACTTTGGCCAAATCATTTAAATACTCTAAGCCTCTTATTTCTTCAGTTAAAGTGGTGATAATAAATAGTACCTGCCTCATGTGGTGGTTTTGAAGATTAGATAAGGTAATGTAACATTCAGCAAATTGCTTGGCTTATAGTAAAGTGCTCTGCCAATGTGAGCTTATTACCAAAATAATAACTCCTCCTATCTACAAGTTGCCTTGAATGGTGGGTATGAAAACTAGTAGTAAGTAAAAGATTATATGATATACTTTATAAAATAATAAAAGCTGTTGAAGCAAAGTTGTGAGTAAATTCAGTCTTATGGCACGTAAGTAAGGTGATTAAGTGTTGTCACCTTTCATTTGTTCAGTGTAATGGTTAGATATGAACCATACCAGCAAATAAGAAAACCATTTATTTTATTCACTGAAATGTTAAACCACTACTTTAGTTGTATAGATACATTCTGGATAAACTTAGGTGATTTTCCAAAAATATTAGGTAGCCCAATTGCTATAGAATAGAATTTAAGGATTCTTGGTTCCCTTAGTAATTTAAGTTTCGTATTGACTTGTTGGCCTTAATGAAAATTACAGGCTTTACCTTCTTTGCCCTCCCAAGTCTGCTCTTTAGTATAGTTGCTAAGGAACTGTGTCCAAATAATAAGCAAAACAGGAGTAAGAAGCAGAAGGGGGCACCAATAACCCACCTCTCAATACTTTTAGAAAGTTGGCTGCTTAACCTCATATTTTCTGTTTATTTGCTATTTTATTCTAGGTGCCTAGAGTTGATACTGTGTTGCCACTTTTTATTCTTAGTATTGATTGGGTTTTCCCTCTTTTTTCTGCTCTGCTACCTTATTCCTTCTGGAACCAGTAGGTTAATGGTAAGTATTTAAATAAGATTTACAAAGTTTTTAACCTAGTGAGGAATTTTTTACCCTCACCTATGTTGGTGAAAACTTTGTAGACTCCAGATGGTCTCTGTGGTTTCCCAGGTTTTCATTGTTGCCTTGTTTGTGTGTAGACTGATGAACTTTACTTTTGAGGTACTCCTATCCTTGCATGCTGTGTCAAACGGCTTCCATTGTTTGTGTGTTTCATAGTGATGTTTCTCTTGTTTTGTTGCGGGGGAGCAGGAGGGGGGCTTTTGGGGTGGGAAGAAGAAAAATCTTTCTCACACTGGCACTTTTATTCCTCCTACAGTATTTGGAATCTTTCCAAATCTTGCCAGTTAGATATCTGTAAGATGTTTGTTGTATACAAATTAAAAACATAATTACTGTTATCTTTGGGCAGAGTTATAGGTTGAGTGATTCTGCTCAATATCCATTGAGCAATATCCATTAAGTGATACTGCTTTCATCTATTGACTCTTCACTGCTAAATTTGCAATCAGATTTTGTGTTGCTTTATTTCTCATTTCAAGTTTCAAGGTGTTTGAGCCTTTTAAGTATTTTTAAAAGGTAGAAATAGGTTTTTTAGGATTTATCATAGCAATGTCTATTTGTTATGCTGTTCCCTCAAAGCTTTGTACTTTAATGATAAATTACCATTGCATTTACCACCAAGACCAATACTTATTTCTTTGAACTTAGATTATGAAATATAATTTAATTGATTAAAAGGATGAGGCTAGATTTAGAGCACTGAGCTTCAAATAGTAAACTTTGGGAAGTCATTTTCATAAAATCCTATCAAAGAAAATATCTTAATTTTTTTGTTATACACAAGATAGTAGAATAAAGTAGAATAATTCATATTTACAAAATGAATACCAATGCAGCTATCACCAGTGTCCCGAAGTAGATAGAACATTGCCAGTACCCCAGAAACCCTCCCCTGTGTCTTCCTGATTATGAAACTTTTTCTTTCTCCTAGAATAATCATAATTTTTTTGATAACCATTTCCTTGCTTTTGTGTTTTATCACTTACATATGCAATCTAAAGAATATCTTTAATTTTGCTGGCTTGGTATAAGTGGAATCATATTCTTATTTTGGATCTTCTTTTCCTCAGTATTATTTTTGTAAGATTCATTTATATTGTGTCTAGTATATGGAGGGAATAATAATTTTCCCTCTACCCTTCTGAGTTTTTAGCTGAGACTCTGGTAATAAAAGACAGATTAACATGAGAAAAACAAACAAGTTTATTAACATGTATGCTTTATGTATACATGGGAGGAACCCAGGGAAAAGTGAATAACTCTCCAAGATGACTTAGAATTGAGGCTTACGTGTCAATCTTAATAAGGAAAGGGGAGAGGGATTGTAGGTCTCTCAGGGGAGAGAAATGATTTTTAAGAAAAATGAATGGGCTTTTAGAAGAATGGATGGAAGATATGATAGTTTGTGACAAAGTTTGTCTGGATGTGGTGTCAACTTCTAGTCTTCTCTCCTGTGAGTCAGTCTTCTCTGGTTGATGAAATTCCTGGGGCAGGGAGGAAGGAACTCCCCAATTGAGTTCCTTCTGGAGGATGTCTTTAGACAGATGAAAGGAGTTCGGAGGGAGTCTCTCTATGGATTGGTTGTTTTTCAAGTGCCTACAGCTCAAAAATCAGTATACCAAAGTGGCATATTTCAGGGTGGCATATTCTGCTACCCTTCAGTAGCTGGTTAATTTCATCATTCTGTTTTATGAATATACCACAATTTATGTAACCATTCCATTGTTGGATATTTGTTTCCATTTCATTATTATGAACACTGCTGCTGTGAATATTTTGTTAACATGCATTCTGGTGCACATGTGCACAGATTTCTGTAGGACAGTATTAACGCAAAGTGTGGTCCTCTCCAACCAGCAGCATTGGTGTTGTCACCTGTGAGCTTACTAGAAATGCAGATTCTTGGGCCACACCCTCACCTACTGCTTCAGAATCTCTGGTATCCAGTGAACTGAAACAGGCCGTTCAGGTGAATCTTATGCACATTAGAGCGAGAATCACTGCCCTGAGATTTATACCTTGAAGTGGATTGCTGAATTAGAGACTATGTATACCTTCAGCTTTATTTAACAGTTTTCCAGTGTAGTTGTATCAGTTTTTACTTAGGCCTGTGGTGTTTGAGAACTCCTGTTGTTGCTCTGTAAGAATATTGTCAAAGTTTTAGGGTTTTGTTTTTTGCTTTTCTTAAAATTTCAGTATTTTCTGAGTTCACTTTTAATTGCAGTTGAATTTTGCCTTTTCAGATTTATCGGAAAAATTGACTTCTTAGATTTACTGAAGACTTTCTAAAAATATTATTAGAAAACTTTTCAAACATTCTTAGAAGTAGAAATAGTACTGTGAACTAATAATAAGCTTTATATACTCATCATCCACATTTACCAGTTAATTATGTTTTTCCATATTTGCTTTATCTCTCTCTTTTCTCTGAAATATTTTAAACCAGATCCCAGATGCTGTATCATTTCACCTCATATACTCAAATGTGCATATCTGAAATACATACCATTTTCTTTACATGATGAGACTATCTTTAGAGGGCCATTTTTTTATTTTAAAAAGTTAGACAACATATTAAAAACATACAAATTCTAAAATAATGACAAAGCACAGTTTATAAACTGTTATTATTTGGGATATTATGAGTGAGAGATTTTGAATGAATTACAGTCTTTCAATAATTCTCTGCACTCTTCTAATGTATTCAATTAGATAATCTTACTGAATATTGTCTCTTTCACCAATAAAGTCAGAAATTTAGCTTTCTTAAAAGTAAAACCTAGTTAATCATTTTAGGGATAAGAAAATCTTTTGAGTGCTTAGAAATGTATTACTTCTCTGATAAAACTCAACATGTGTAATGGTGTCCTAGTAGGTGACCAGAGTAGGCTGCTAAAAGAAATTTTATTAATATTTTGACTCTTTAATCTTAAAAGCAACCCTTTAAGAGCCTAGACATGCAATCTTCCACATCTGCTAATGGCTTGCTGTTGAGGTGTGCTGAGTTTATACCCTGAATCAGCATAGCCCAGTCTAAACTTATAGCAGAATTAAGAACACATGCATGGTTTTATAATGAATCAGCAGTGAGTGTTTTTTGAGTGGGTCTAGTTTGTTGGTCATTGTTGAATAAAAGTGAAAGTATAGGTGACTTTCAGGATAGGTGAGAAGGCAAAAATTAGATACTCGATCACTGTATGTTATTACTCAGTACAAAAAATGCTCAGTAGTATTTACTTGATTTTTGCATTATTGTGATTCAGTTAAATACTGAATCATGCTGATCAGGAAACTACAGATTCATAGTATGTAATACATGTTATTTTAAAAAGTGCCAGTTAATGGTTGGGAGAGAAATGAGGCTGAAGGTGGGAGGGAACAGGCTTTGTGTAATGAATAGAAAGTTTCTCTCTGTATTTTTTTTTTTTTTTTTTGGCCACGCCACTTGGCTTGCAGGACCTTAGTTCCCGATCAGGGATGGAACCCAGGCCCCCTGAGTGAAAGCGTGGAGTCCTAACCACTGGACCGCCAGGGAATTCCTTCTCTCTGTGTTTTAAACAGGAGAGTGACAGGATTGGGTCTGCGTTATGAAGATGGGCTATAAAAACAGTTTGGGGAAGGGGAGGGCTAGAGCAGAGATGTGTATAGACGTTACTACGGTTGTCCAGGAAATATAGTAGCTAGATACAGAGCAGTGATGTCTAAAGAAGTGGTTGAATTTGACAGATACTTGGGGGGTAAAATCTCAGGTTTGTGATGGATTGAGGATAATTAGGTTTGGCTTCAGGGAAGCAGTAATAATATTGGCCTGACTGGAATATCATCATTATTCCTCAATTCTTTCATAGTCTAAACTTTTTAATCAAGTTCACTGGCAGCTTACAAACAGTTCTTGTCGTAACCCAAAATTTTTGAAGTGGTTTTCCTAGCTCCCTCTTTGAAACAAATATTCAGGCATTTTGAACAATTTTTAATGACTTATTCCAGGGATCAGCAAGCTTTCAGTAAAGGGACAGATAATAAATATTTTAGGCTTTGCAGGCCATTTGATCTCTGTCACTTCTGTAGTGTGAAGCCAACCATAGAAAATATATAAATGCACGCACATGGCTGTGTTCCAATAAAACTTTATTAGTGGACACTGAAATTCGAATTTCACATAATTTTCATGTGTCACAAAATATTCTTCTGATTTTTTCCTCAGGCATTTAAAAATATAAAACTGTTTTTGATTCAAGGGCTGTGTGAAAGCAGACTGCATTTACCTCATAGGCCCATAGTTTGCCAGTTACCCCAGGTGCGGTTTCTTCACAAGAAACTTTTAAGATAAATAGCCAGTAGGCTGTAAGATGTTAATTCCTTTCATTCCTGAGGATACATAAATCCTTAAGTCTGTAATGCTATTATTTGATCCTTTCATTGTGGGTTGGGGGGACCCAAGAGACAGGGAATACACATAGCAACAAGGAAACTCCCAGCAAACTCAGTATAGCTGGGGAAATATTTAATGCAGAGTGAATTCCCTGAAGAAGTGTATCTTTAAGGAGGTAATTAACGCCATACCAATGAGAAGTAGTTTCCAGAGGTCAGCACTTATGGGAAAGAAAGTCAGTAACTTTGTCAGACTAATTGCAGATGTGTTAAGAAAGTGGAGTTGGGTTATATTGTAGTAGTAAGGAACCTGATTTGTACTTGGGAGTTGGCATTTCTTGTAGCCTTTGCTCTTCTTGGAATACCATACACTAGTGATTTCACATCTTCTGCTAAACTTGAAAACGCTTATAGAATCAGCCTTTAATTGTAAATCAAATTCGACATGGTAAATCATGAGAATTAATTTATGTATGCATGGTATTAGGAAATACTGGCAACATTGAGTCAGATTTTTTGAGTACAAACATAATGGGCAGAGTTTTACCTATGAAAAAGCAATACTGATTACAGTTAGGTGCCCAACTGCTATAATTAACATTTGATTTTAATTCTGATACTAAAGTTTCTCTTTTTTATTTTTTTTTTGGTTGTGGCTTACGGGATCTCAGTTGCCCAACCAGGGATTGAACCTGGGCCATGGCAGTGAAAGCCCGGAATCTTAACCACTGGGCAACCAGGGAACTCCCAATACTAAATTGTTAATGTATGTTAACAATTACCTCTTCATAATTACCTCCTTGTCCTGGTGGCCATAAAAAAATTAAATTATTGACAATAACAGAAAATACTTTTAGCCAAACACATGTAAGATTTTAAAGCCCCAATTGCCAAAAGAGTATTTTTAAAAATCCTGTCAAATTTGTTAGCTACATTTTGCATTCAGTTGGGTATCTAGAAACAGTTATTTGGTAAAGAAAGTGATAAATAGATTTATGTTAAATTTTCACATACTTGTGAATTACTTTATTAATATTTATGTCGATAAGAAATCTCTACACGTCAAAGCCATGTTACTTTTAACAGAAAACAATATAATATTTAAAATATTTTAAAATATCTGCTACTGTTTAAATTACAATTTTCGTTTTATTTTTGTCTCACATTTCAAATTAGTACATTAGTACATGGGGAAAAGTAGGTTTACTCATTCAAGTGTAAGACATAACTGTGATGGCACAAATATAATTTAACTCTAATTCTAGAAGCTTAAAAAATGTAAATATTTTGAATACTTTGTCACTGTATATAATGTGTGCCCCAGTATTTTTTCTTTCAACATTTTTTTTGCATTTCCAATTAAAATTTTATTTTTTAATTTTTGGACAGTATAGAGTACAGTGAGAAGAGAGGATATATTTTTATTCTTTACTTTATCTTCCTATTTTCTCACCTGTGTTCTAACAGCTCTGCTTTAGCCAGTGAACCAGGTTCTTATACTTTCTCTTGCTCTTTAAGCCTTCCCAGTTGGATCTTAACCTTTCTTCTTTTGCTTCTTTGTTTTAAGTAGCTATTCTTGGGGAATTCTTTAAGTTTCTAATTCCATGTGAGTGAATGGAATCATTAAAGATTTTAAAATTTAGTTGATCACGATGAGTGATAAAAGATTATCTCCCTTAGAAATAAAGTGCATACTAAAAATTTTAGGATTTTATTAAAAAGTGAGTCCTCTAAGGGGGCTTCCCTGGTGGCGCAGTGGTTGAGAGTCCACCTGCCGATGCAGGGGACACGGGTTCTTGCCCCGGTCCGGGAAGATCCCACATGCCGCGGAGCGGCTGGGCCCGTGAGCCATGGCCGGCTGAGCCTGCGCGTCCAGAGCCTGTGCTCCCCAACGGGATAGGCCACAACAGTGAGAGGCCCGCGTACTGCAAAAAAATAAATAAATAAATAAAATAAAATTTAAAAGTAAGTCCTCTAAGAATGTAATGTGCATATCATTCCCTGATCTTTTTTGAAAACCATGTTTTTATGGTCGATGAGGGAGAATTTATACTATGATTACTTATCAGAAGAATATGTACCTCATTGTGTCCGCTTCTCCCTCATGTTTCGTGGCTGAGTGGAACATTAAACTACTTAAATGTATGTTTTACCTGAAACAGCAACAGAAAGGCGCCAGATATTGTTCACCAAATAACTATTGTATAGTTATTCAGTGAACTGTTGTTCATTCCATCTTCTCCTACTTTCTAGAAAATTAAGTGTCACATATTTTGTTGTCTTTAATTTAGGTTTAATTCTGATAGTTGACAGCATGGTAAAACGTCCATGTTGTGTGTGGGTGTTCCTCTGTGTGTAACACAGAGGGAGAGAGGGTGGGAGGGAGGGAGAGAGAGAAGTAGAGGGAGGAGGGAGGAATGGGGGGGGTGGGAGAGAAAGAGAGAAACATAAGTGAGCCATGCTTTAAAAATGTCATCTAGCTAGCTCTTCAGAGCTGCCATTGTTAACTTGAACACTAAGGAGAGAATTGTGGAGAGAGAAAAAATTCCACACTTCATCGTCAGATTTGGGCAAGAGGAAGGATACATTAGAGGGAGTACTTTGCTGTTCATTCATTCAATAAATATTTATTGAGTGTCTACTGTACTTTGGCATGGTGCTGAGAGGTACATATCTTGATATGAAACATGAAGAAGATGTATTTTAAAATCATTCCTTATTTTTTTAGTTCAGCAGAATATTTTGTATATTTTATATCTGTATTTGAAAGTTCTAAAGACATTTGACTTTCATTAAGACTGTAATATAATTAACTGCTTGTAGTTCTTGAAAAAATTTTGTCTAATGAAGTCTGGTTACTATGCTAGTAGTAATTTTGATCTCATTTACATTTTGAAAAGACCTAAAGAGCCTCAGTAAATTCAACTGAACCTTTAGTAGATCAGTTTTGGAATAGCTAACACATGGTAAGACAACATGTAAATATGATAGGAACAATATGTGTGTCTTGCAGAACCTAAAATGAAACAGGTGATGAATACTGTTTCTAGAGCTTTGGTCATATGATTTCTGCAACTCAAGGGAACTGGAAACATGTCTGTTTAGAAGCAAACTATTTTGGGACATTGAGCTTATTGAGAATTTGAGTTGTACAGATTTTTCATAGTATTTTGCTTCAAGCCAGCGAGTATAAAAAGTTATAACTGTGGTGGTTAGAGTTCATTGTAATAATTATTCTTAAATCTATAGTTATTTAAATTGTTTCCCTTCATTTGATTCCTTTGTTAATCTAGAGCCATGACAAAACTAACATGTGGCTTATACGTCACATATGATGCCATAGGCTAGTGGGCATTATGCAGTGGTACTGTGTCTTGGATGAGGAGCTGTGGCTCAAAGGTGCATTTCTCCATCTAGTATGTGAATTCCCAGAGCAAATGCCATTACTCTGTCCCCTGCCTCCCCTCTTCCCCTAACTGACAGAAAAATTCCAGAGCAGAGATTATTGTCCTATTTGTAAAAATGAATAAACTCTGACTACTGTTGAAGCTCGGTTCCAAAAGTGCCTTGCATACTGCTGGGATCTGAATATTTGGGCCCCCACCTCTGAAATTAATATGTTGAAAGCCTAATGATGATGGTATTAGGAGATGGGGCCTTTGGGGGATGATTTGGTCATGGGAATGGAGGCTTCATGGAAAGGATTGGTGCCCTCGTAAAAGAGGCTCCAGAGAGCTCCCTAGCCCCTTCCACCATGAGAAGATGCAATGAGAAGCCTGCAATCAGGAAGAGGGTCCTCGCTCGACCATGTTGGCACCCTGGTCTCCAGAACTGTGAGAAATAAATTTCTGTTATTTATAAGCTACCTAGTCTCTGATATTTTGTTATAGTAGCCTGATTGCACTAAGACATGTATCTAGTAAAGTTTCTAAAACTGAGAATTCAGAGACTAAGCTACCCTTGGCACTGGGGCATCCTCCTATTCTGATAGTGGACTTGTTTCCATCAATGAAGGATAAAAACTAATTACCTCCCTTTGGCCTTTGTCTGTGTTTTGGTCATTCAGTGCCCTGTCTCACTACCCTCCTCCCCCAGTGAGGATATGTGGCCATTTTGAGGTTCACTGATCAAAGATGTTGAATATATTGAATTTTACAAGACTCATTGGTACTAGTTAAACCACTGATCCCTAGGTCCTTATACTGTTATTGGCATACTACTCATACTATAAATTAAGGACACCTTGTTTATATCGCCACATGGAATTTATTTAATTTTCCACAGGAGCGGACCTGCCTGCATACTACTGTAGTTTGTTTACTTTTCTACCATTCTGAATATCGTTTGGTTCTTCTGTTCCCCTTTCCAGGTATTTAAAAAGAGCAGACAATTGTATCCTATTTGGCATTCTTATGTAAGATAGATTAATTTCTTAATTCAGTCATACAGGTTTAAAAGAGAAAGATTTAATTGTTAGTTTTCCCAGAGAAAACATCCATGTTGCTGAAGATCTTTATTTTCTAATAAAACTGTGATTTTCCATAACAATTACTTTCTATGTATATTGTAATATAGGGCTCACACAAATTATAGTGACAGAGAAGTGTCCTCTGTCAGTTGTGGCCCTCCATTAAGATCTTATATAGTTACTCTAATCTATCACATTTGTAGGTTATATGTATTTAAAATAGTCTAGATAATAGAAAAGACAAAATATAGGATGAGAAATAAAGGTAATGGGATATTTTGGGGAGTGGGGTGGGGGAAAGAGAAAAAAGTTGACAGAGTTGATTGATAAGCTAGAAGACAATAAAAATAATAAAATACTGAAAAATAATTTTATTTTTCCCACTGCGCCACCAGGGAAGCCCCTCCCCCGCTTTTTAAACTACAAAGAAACCTTCAGGACATATTTAAAGTACCTTTGTAGAATATTTTATGAAACATTTCAGTGTGCTCATATTTAACATGAAAAAATAAAACTTCTTTGGATAGCCTTTCATTCAATCCAGTATTTGAATGTCTGCCAGTGTCATAATAGGCATACTAATGGCTTTGGGACTACAAAAAATAGATCATAATTTTCACTTAAAATTGCTCCATTTCCTTTTTCCATTCTCATTGGAAATAGTCCTTTTTAAAAAGATAGTATATGGGACTTCCCTGGTGGCACAGTGGTTGAGAGTCCGCCTGCCGATGCAGGGGACACAGGTTCGTTCCCCGGTCCGGGAAGATCCCACATGCCGCGGAGCGGCTGGGCCCGTGAGCCATGGCCGCTGAGCCTGCGCGTCCGGAGCCTGTGCTCCGAAACGGGAGAGGCCACAACAGTGAGAGGCCCACGTACCTCAAAAAAAAAAAAAAGATAGTATATGAAAAAATAATAAAGTAACAGAATTATCACAAGTGGGTCATGGTAGAAAATAATGACTTTCCCTGATGGACTTAAAATCTGATCCTGACATAAACTAAGCTCTTCAGTAACATTCATTATGCAAATTGATATACACTGATGTTATTTTGTAGGTTCTCAAGGATTGTTTTCGATGATTTATAGAATTAGATATTTAAACATTTACTCTGAGATATATGCCTATTGAGCAAGGTAAAAAATGTATTCTACTATCTTGTGGAAACATTTGCTATCTTGCCATTTTAGTTTTGTTAGAGATACTTTTGTCTTTTATTAAGTAGCTGTCATTTTTAAACAATATAGATTTTACCTAAGTGTTTCCCTTTGACTTCTTGAGCATCTTCTCTCTTGTAGCAGAAGTTTTACCAATTAGAAAACCGTGATAGAGAGAAAAGAGTCTACAGCTTATCTTGGGTTTTTTTTAGGTAAACTGGCTTACATTTTCTGAGGAAGTTTTTCAAATCAGATAATCCTATATTTGCCAAGCTCTGAACATGTCCTACTGGCAAATGAGATCTCGGTTTACACTACAGACCTTTTGCTGTATGTCATATACTGTATGAAACTTTGCTTATGGAAGTTGCTTTATTTACGTTTCTTTTTATTGGCATGTTTAGAATTTTACCTTTAAACTAAATTTCCAAAAAAAAAGAGGTGCAGTTTATTCCTGCAGACAATGCTTAGGACTGTTAAATTGCAGCTAGAGTTACCAGTAATTAGAATTTCCTAATCTGCCTTTAATTGCACCACTGTTGCCTGTGTACAACTTAGGTCAACTATGCAATTCATTCATACATGCATTTAGATATTTATCAAGTCTTGACTATAGGTCTACCTGGATGCTGGGGCAGGGTGGTTGTATAGAATACTTAGAAGAATATACAGTTTCTGCCTCACAGGTATTATCAAACTTGGGAGATAAAATCTACACAGAAGAAATGTAGTAGCTGCTGATATATATCAAATGAGTGTTATCAGTAAATGGAATATAGTAGGACAGAGAAGGACATGGTTTTGAATTCTTTTAAAAGGTTTTATTGAGGTAGTAAGACAATCTGGGCTTGAAGGGATGGGAGTAGATTTTTTTTTTATTTATTTATTTAGTAGTATTATTATTTTTTGGTACACGGGCCTCTCACTGTTGTGGCCTCTCCCATTGTGGAGCACAGGCTCCGGATGTGCAGGCTCAGCGGCCATGGCTCACGGGCCTAGCCACTCCGCGGCATGTGGGATCTTCCCGGACCGGGGCACGAACCCGCGTCCCCTGCATTGGCAGGCGGACTCTCAACCACTGCGCCACCAGGGAGGCCCGGGAGTAGATTTTTAATACATAAGAGAAAAGGATATGGACTTAAGAGCAAAGACATAGAGGTATGAATGGGTGTATTCTTTTGGAAGAAGAGGATTAAATTGCCTACACCAAGTTTGTATTAGGGTAATAGTGATTATGCAAAAAGTCTAGTGTAGGGGAAAATACGGTACGCATGTGTGTGTGTGCAGTAATGTAAAAGAACACAAGTCAGGATGCTGTGGTAGAAAGCTTGATAGCTTAGGAATCAGAAGAGCTGAGTTCTGTCACTTGATTTCTTTGCACTTAGACTGCTCTTCTCTTTAAATGAGCAGTTTAGACCAAGACAGTCTGTAGACTCCTTTAGCTTAATATTCTTCATTTCCGATATTGAAGATAGGAAATGGCAACTACTGTTTTGTATTACTTGGAGAGATTGGTGTAGCAAATTGAGGTCACCTGCTGTAAAAATCTCCAGAATACAGTCCTCTGTCATTGATTCATTCCATTGTCTGTCACTTTCAGTGCACATATACCTAAGAGAGTTATAAGCCTATAGTTTTCTTTAGAAATTATATTAGTTAAATCACCTAATTGAGATTAGAAGGAATAGAGCTTTGTTTAAGGAAAAGTGTAGATGAATAGATTTGATTTTGGGTAACGTGGAGTGCCAGCTTTGGGTAGAGAACATCGATAACCACTGGGGGTAGTAGAAGGGTGAGCACACCTGGGGAGGGGCAGAATATTTGGATTTTTAATAAAGGTTGAAGTAGAAGAGTACTAAAATCAGGCATCTATTTTATCTCCACAGCAGCCAGCACAGTTTATCTTCCTGTTCTTTCCCCCTGAATTCTGGTAGTGGTTGAGAGGATAGCTTTTCCAGTATGACCCTTTCTGGCTGGTTTCTTTATTTTGTATTTTTATAGCTATCAACTAAGCAAGTGCATTTAGATGACTTGTTTGCAGTTGTAGAGTGACGATTTGATATTTAAATCTCATAATAGGACCTGATTCTTTCATCTTTGGTCTTACCCAACAAATTCTGACTGTGGTAGCAGATTTTTCCTGCTGATTGGTGTACAGTCTCCCTTGGTGACTACAGGGGAATTGGTTTCAGGACCCCCATGGGTACCAAAATCCACCCATGCTCAAGTCCCTTATATAAAAAATGATGTAGTATTCGCATATAACCTATACACAGTTTAAATCATTTCTAGATGACTTGTAATACCTAATACAATACAAATGCTGTGTAAATAGTTGCCAGGGTATGGCAGATTCAAGTTTTATTTTCTGGAATATTTTTTCCTCCTCAGTATTTTTTGTTTGTTTGTTTGTGTTTTTTTTTGTTTGTTTCTTGCGGTACGCGGGCTTCTCACTGTTGTGGCCTCTGCCGTTGCGGAGCACAGGCTCCGGACGCGCAGGCTCAGCGGCCATGGCTCACGGGCCCAGCCGCTCCGCAGCATGTGGGATCTTCCCGGACCGGGGAACGAACCCATGTCCCCTGCATCGGCAGGCGGACTCTCAACCACTGTGCCACCAGGGAAGCCCCCTCCTCAGTATTTTGATCCCAGTTTGTTGGATCTGCAGCTATGGAACCTGCTCATACAGAGGGCCTACTATATTTACCAGACTTGGGTGTAGGAGCAATCCTTTATTGCTTGTGGAAGGAGGAAATGTACAAATACTAAGTAAATGTAGGGTTGGGCCACAGGAAATATAAAGAATCTTTTTGCCTTAGTCATCAAAGTGGAAAACGTTAGGTATTCACAGTTACTGGTGCTACTGGTGTTTATTTTACTATATTAAGTAACTTTAATATCGCAGGTACATCTCACTGAATTGTTACAGGAAGTTTTCCTTCAAAGAATCTGGATTTTGCCATTAAAGAATGTCATTTTAGAACAGTACTGTTTTAAGAACTTAACGAAGAGTAAGTGAATTGTCTAAAAATTGAAAAGGGACAATTTCAATAAATAATAACCACTGTTTATTGAATACCTACTATGTTTTAGGCACTTTATATACATTATTGTGATCTTTAATCCTCATCAGATTGCCAGTGTATGTAAGTGATATTATCAATGTTTTATAGGGAAAAAATCAGACGTGGAGGGCTTAAGTACTTGCCTTCCCTGGGGTCACATAGTTAGTGTGTAGTAGAAACTACATATCCATGTCTGTACCCAGGTCTTTTGGACTTCAAAGACTGTATTTTCACTAGACTATTAAAGCTAGTAAGGAAGGTAGACATACAAGTAAGTAATTAGAGTGCCATGTGCTATATTGCAGTATTGGAAGTATCATCAAAGTACAGAAGAGCTACAAAGGGAGGGGATGATTAAATCAGCATTGAGGTGGAACATTCTATAGCCTTTACAGAAAGACTCTTGGAGAAAGGGGACTCCTGTGTGGGGTTTTGATGACAACCTAGAAGTTCTCTAGGGTAGAAGAGAGAGAATAATAACATTAGTGTTTCAATACCTCTGTACTTAGCTTTAAAAGAACAGGGTGATCTAGCTCATTTCTACTGTTCATTCTCTTCTTGCATCTCAGTCTTTCTTGTTCCTTTTATACACAACAAGATCATGCCATTCTCATCTCAATTTTTGTTAGTTATATCATTTTTACATTGTTGACATTCCTAATATTTATATACTGTAGCAATAATTCCTACCATTCTTTATAACTATTCAATTAAATAAGTAATAATGTGTCTAGTGTAGTACCAGTGTATGTGTGTATGTACGTATAAGTGTGTGTATGTATGTGTGTGTGTGTGTGTGTGTGTGTGTGTGTGTGTATATATATATATATATATATATATATAAAACACCACAGCTTGTCCATTCCTGAATTCTTTATTTTGTTTAATCTCTTGATTGGGTCTTTTTTTTTCTTTCACTTTTATGTGGAATCTTTTTTTTTGAATTTTATTTTATTTTTTATACAGCAGGTTCTTATTAGTTATCAGTTTTATACACATCAGTGTATACATGTCAATCCCAGTCTCCCAGTTCATCCCACCACCACCCCCCCAACCCCCCACCGCTTTCCCCCCTTGGTGTCCATACGTTTGTTCTCTGCATCTGTGTCTCTATTTCTGCCCTGCAAACTCGTTCATCTGTACCATTTTTCTAGGTTCCACATATATGTGTTAATATACGATATTTGTTTTTCTCTTTCTGATCTTGACTGGGTCTTGAGTCTTTGAACTTTTGAGGATATAGATTACTTGAGTCCTAATTTTTTTCCCCTTTTTAAGAGTTCTGAAGACACCCCCATCCCCTCACACACATAAAATGTGTCCCAAATAAAATCTGTGTATTATTCTGTGGATAATTCTGAGACCAGTATTATTTCTGCCATCCTCACTGTCAATTGTAGACATCTTACATTTTCTGTCTCGATATTCACTAGGATTCTTTCTTTTACTATCTTTGGTAATTTTGTTCTGTGCTTTGGATTCAAGTCTCTTCTTTGAGAGAACCAATTAGCCTTTTGTTTTCCATACATTTCATCTTTTTTCAAATCACTGTCGTCTCTGTTTTGTTTTTCATAAGTCTGCAGTCCATGTCAGTGATGTTATCCTTAGTTATTTCTACTTCCTTCTGATTTCTTCTGTAGTTTTTATTTCTGTTACTGGTATACTGTTATATTTAATTTATTTTCTGAACTATGACAGCTGTTTCTTGAGTTAATTTTCTGAGTTGTCTAATTTATCTGCCTTTTTAATGTTTTTGTTTTCCTTAAGTGGTAGATTCAATGGTTAGGTCCCATAATGAAGTCTTTCTTATTATTCATCAAAGAATGGAGCCAATTCTAGTTGGGCCTGTTGTAAGTGAAGACATTGTGTGTGGGGGAGGGGGAGAGGGGGCAGAGGAAGTGATCTGGGGCAGCCTACAGCTTCAGTTGAGATATGTTCCTACAGAAACATTTTCACTTGGCTAATATGTTCTATGCTTTTCTTCCTTTAAAATAGTTTTAAAAAGTAAACTAATGTAATATATGTATATATTTTGAAAACATAAAATAGTCTTATAATAAAAATCATCGTTCTCTTGTGTCAACCTTCCCCAACTCCGAGTTTTTAATTTCTGGGGACGCCTATTTTCAACACTTGAAGGTGTTGGTTATAACATTTACTTTGGTTGGTTATAAATATTACTATTTATATTTACTGAATATTACTATTTATAAATAATATGCCTATATTCCTGTTTTTAATTTACTTTAGATGCTAAGTATTAACTGCCTATTATGGAAGATGAGGATTTACATACCTCACCTGGCTTTATTTTTATCTTTCCACCTTTTGAATGTCTTTTTAAATGACAGTTTGCTTAAATTGATGCTCATTGTTTATGGCTGTGGATTATATTTCCTTTTATGTGTTTGTCTCATAGTTAATAATTGCCTCATCTATTTGCTTACTTAATTTTCTAAGTTCCTATCAGTTTTTCCCATCCTTGCCCAAAGAATTATAAAACTAAGTACAGTACTGTTTTCCACATGATTAAACACATTAAGAAACCTTATCAGTTCACTCCCTACTCCTCGCCCATCCCCTCCTCCCCTGCATTTCCCTCTCCTCCCTTCCCCCCCCATTCCCCTTCTCTGTCCTCCTCTCCTCTGCCTTCTCCCGCTTCTTGAGCAGTCTACTCTCCTTATAATCTGGACTAATAATCTTCCAGACCTGCTATACAACTATCCAAGGACTTTCCTTCACCTTTCTCCTATGAGAGATCTTGTTTCCTTGATCTTGCTGTCTTTGTCTTGTTTTCCTCTGCTCTGTTTGCTCCCTTGTTTTAGTGGATCACATGTTCTCAGAAGTTTCTCAAGAGTGCACATGGGAAGGAAAGCTTTTGATGCTTTTTTAATCAGGAAAATATGTTTTTATCAATCAAGTGTGAATATGTAATAGTTTGTATATATAGTCTAAGTGAAAGTTTTTTTAGAATTTTGAAGTTATTGCTTCACATCTTCTTTCAATTGTTGCTGTTGAGAACACTTAATGCCATTCTGATTTTGAAAAACAATTGGACTAGACTCTCCAAAAATATTACTATCATGAAAGACAGAATATAAAAGTCTGGGAAACTGTTTTAGATACTTTACAGTGATCTTTTTTCTTTTTGAAAACTTTTAGATTTTGTTCTTTATTCCCTAATGCTCTGTTATTTCCTGGTAATGTACTTTGGTATGGCTCTTTATTTTCATTTATTGTATGGGTACATTCTTTCAGTCTGTATGCTCATGAGCTTCAGTTTGGGAAATTACGTCTTTGATAGTTTCTTCCTCTTTTTTCAATTCTGTTTCTAGCTGATTAGATGTTAGACCACCTGGATTGATCTTCTGATTTTATTATTTACTCTCCTGTTTGACTTTTGGTTTTACTTCCTGGGAGATTAAAAAAGATGAGTAATGGATTAGGCTAAGAATTAGGCTCTGGATCCAGAAGGCCTGTTTGAATTCTGCATTGCCAGTTTCTAACTGTGATCTTATAAAAGTTAATTACCCTTTCTCTTTTTTATCTGTAAAATAGGGTTAATATTGAATAGCAGTGCCTAACTCAAAGGATGTGAGGATAAATAAGTTAATTCATCCAAAGTGCTTAGATAATTTCCTGGTACATAGTAAATGTTAATTGTTATTATCGTTTGGCATCATTATTACCTCAAAGTTAATACTTTAACCATCTATTCGAATTCTTAATTTCTACCAAAAGTTTAATTTTCCAGAGCTTTTGTTTGCTTCTCTGTTCCTAGTTTTACAGCCTCCTGTTCTTATTTCATGGATGTAGTATCATCTTGAATTATTGGGACAATTGAGGAAATTTGGAAAAACCCTCCAACATATAAGGTGGACACCAAAACAAATATATAGAAACAAAATTAAATAAATAAATAGATAGAAACAAAAATAAATAGAAATCTTTTACTTATAAGATTTTTGGGGTGTCAGCAGTGTTGAAGTTTTTTTGTTTTCTGCATTGACTCTTTTATCATAGTTTCCCTTTTCTATTAATTTGTTTTGGTGTACATCTTATACGTTGGAGGCTTTTTCTAAATTTCCTCATACTTAGGTTCAAATTATATTTGGCAGTAATATACTTAAGTATCATGTTCTCAGTGTGTCATATCAGGGAGCACAGATAGTCAGCTTGCCCTTTTGTTGGTGATACTAAGTTTAGACATTTGTTTAAGGTAATGTCAGCCAGTTTCTCCATTTTAAAAGTACCTTTTAATCTTCGTTAATTAAGTGATTTGGGGTTGATATTTCAGAATGTGTAATTATCCATTTGTACTTTCACATTCTTATTAAATTTAAAATATTTAATTTATTATGTCATCCATTTTTATGTTTAGATTGTCCAAATTTGACAGGGAGAAGCCCTTTGAAACTGGCTTCTGTGCCTTTTTGTGTGTCCATATCAGTTTTTGAGCACTTCCTTAATCTGGCACAACAAGATATTCAAGGCTCGACTTTTACTCCCTGCCCCAGACTTAGAACCAGCCATTTTTTCAAGGATCCCTGGTTCCTTTTTGTGGGGGGAATGATATTTAGAACCCAAGATCTGGGGGTAGATCCTTTTTGCTACTGAAGTATCATTGCTTCTAGGCTCTTTTAGTGGACTGAGCTAAATAAGTTTGTGTGTGTGTGTGTGTGTGTGTGTGTGTATTTTTCTTTGTATCTATTTGATATATAGTTAAGTTCATTTGTTTCCATTTATATTTACTTTTACTAGGGACTTTCCTCATCCTTTTTTATTTTTAATTTTTGACTACATATATTATTAACATTGTTCAAAAGTCAAAAACTTTATTACTTGGCGCAGCCAAATAAATATTTTTTAAAAACTTTATTAAATATTTATAAATATTTTTTTAAAACTTTATTAAAAAGTAAAGTTTTTTTAAAACTTTATTAAAAACTTTATTAAAAGGTGGACTCAGGAGTACTTTCTTTAAGTTTTTCTTTCACTACATTCTCATTTACCATCTGTAGGTAACATGTATGTAAACCTTTTTTTATATAGTTTTTTTAAAAATCTAATTTTATTTATTTATTGTTTTTGGCTGTGTTGGGTCTTCATTGCTGCGCACAGGCTTTTCTCTGATTGTGGCGAGCGAGGGCTGCTCTTCATTGCAGTGCGAGGGCTTCTTGTGGTGGCTTCTCTTGTTGCAGAGCATGGGTTCTAGGCGCATGGGCTCAGTAGTTGTGGCTCGCGGGCTCTAGAGCGCAGGCTCAGTAGTTGTGGCACACGGGCTTAGGTGCTCCGTGGCATGTGGGATCTTCCCGAACCAGGGCTTGAACCCGTGTCCCCTGCATTGGCAGGCAGATTCCCAGCACTGCGCCACCAGGGAAGCCCCTGTAAACCTTAATTAGAAATTTATCCTTCCTTGTTTTTCTCTTTGCAGGTATACACGTACACATGTATTCTTAGTTAATCTTCTTTCTTGCACAGTAGCTAGCATAACATATGCCTGCTTTTTCACATTGTTTTTTCCAGTTAATATAGCCTGGGTATCTCTTCATATCAGTTTATAGAGACCGTTCTCATTTCTTTTTTATAGTTGTGTAGTAACTCCGTTGCATAATGCATAATTGTTTATTCACCGAATCTCTTATGTGTTTCCAATATTATGCTATTTCAAAGAGTGCCACAGTAAATTACTGTGTGTGTGTGTGTTTTAATTAAAACATAAAGGTATTATGTCTTGAGGTTCTGTGAGTAAGGTAGGACCAGTAGATGGGCTTCCCACTTGGGATCTCTCAGGCAGTTGCAGTTGGAAGTTGGGATTGGAGTCATCTGAAAGTCAGAGTAACTCAACATTCAAGGTAGCTCACTCAGTATGCCTGGAACTTAATGATATTGGTTGTTAGCTCAGAGTTCAGCTTGGGCTGTCAGCTGGAATGCCTACCCATGACCTCTCTGTGTGCCTGGGATTCACAGAGCGTGTCAGCTGGGTTTGAGAGGGAATGTCCCCAAAGTGAGCATCCCAAAAGGCCCAAATGGGAGCTACAAGCCATCTTAAGATTTATCTCAGAAATCCCAGAATATCAGTCATGCATTCCATTGATCAAGCAAGTTATTAAGGCTGGCCCAGATTCAAGGGGAGGAGAATTAGACTCCTTAATGTGAGGAACAGGACGCGTGAAATTGACAGCAGCTATCTCTGGATAGCTTTTTGTGGGGGGAATGATATACCCAAGATCTGGGGGTGGATCCTTTTTGCTACTGAAATGTCATTGCTTCTAGGCTCTTTTAGTGGACTGAGCTAAATAAGTGTGTGTGTGTGTGTGTGTGTGTGTGTGTGTGTGTATGTATATTTCTATATAGGTAGGTTGCTAGTGCGCTTTCTAGCAACCATAACTCACATCCCTTCCATATGTAAAGCGTACTCACTTTGTTCCTAAGACCCAGACAGTCTCATTCCATTAAGGGATCAATTTGAAGTCCAGGATCTTGTTATCTAAGTCAAGTCCAAATATGGTTGAAGCTTCTTAGGTGCAGTTCCTCCAGTACAGCACCTTGTAAACAGTTTCTCTTGACCTGAAGACCTTTACAGAGATCTTTATTTCTCCATACAGCTTTGAGTTATTATCTAGTATCCTTTCATTTCACCTTGTAGGACTCCATTGAACATATCTTGTAGGGCAAGGCTAGTGGTAACAAACTCCCTCAGGTTTTATCTGGGAATTTCAAAATTTCTCCCTCACTTTTGAAGAAGTTTTGCTGGATATAAGATTCTTAGTTGACAGTCTTTTCCTTTGAGCACTTTAAATATATCCGCCAACTGCCTTCTGGAGTCCAAAGTGTATCATGAGAAATCTGCTTGTAATCTTATTGAGGATCCCTTGTATGTAATGACTCACTTCTCTCTTGCTGTTTTCAATATTATCTGTTTGTCTTTTGAAAGTTTGATTATAATGTATCCTGATGTGGCCTCATCTTACATGGAGGTTGTTGAGCTTCTCAGATGTTCATATTCATGTCTTTCATCAAATTTGGGAAGTTTTCAGCTATTATTCAAATATTTTCTCTACTCTCTTCTCTGTTCTCCTTCACAGACTCCCAAATGCATATTTTCGTTTGCTTGTTGGTGTCCCACAGGTCTCTCTTAGACTCTGTTCACTTTTTTCAAACTTTTTTCTTTCTGTTCCTCAGACATGATAACTTCTATTGTCCTATCTTAACGTTCACTGATTCTGTCTTCGCCTTGTTCAAATCTGCCTTTGAATCCCTCTAGTGAGTTTTTCATTTCAGTTATTATACTTTTCAGCTGTAGAATTTCTTCTTCGTTTCTATTTAAGTTTTCTGTCTATTGATATTTTGTTCATACATCATTTTCTTGAGTTTCTCCACACCTTTCTTTAGTTCTTTGAGCATCTCTAAGACAGGCATTTTAAAGTCATTTTCTAGTATATCTGCCATCAGTTCTTTTTCATGGGCAGTTTCTGCTGATTTCTTTTTTTTTCTTGGAATGGGCCATACTTTCTTGTTCATTTGTATACCTTATTTTTTGTTTTTTTCTGAAAACTGGACATTTAAATCTAATAATGTGGTAACTCTGGAAATCAGATTCTGCCCCTTCCCTGGGGTCTGCTGTTTTTTATTATTGTTTTTTGGGGGTGTTGTAGGCTGTCTCTGTGCTAAGGATCGTCAGCCTGAGGTATAAACTTCTCAGGTCTTTTTGGACTCTTTCCTGAATCTGCATAGTCACTTTCTAATTTTCCTCATATAACCAATTGTTTTGAAATGTGCTAGTCTTTAATGTCTGGCTCTCCAAAGGGGAAAAAGAGAAAAACGAAGAGGGGCAGAGAGGCACAATCCCTTTAAATCCCCTTGAAGTCTCTTCAGCTAGAGGGGAAGGGGCTTACAACAATAGAGGGAGGTCCAATAACAGTGACTGCCTTTTTCTTTGTACCTCCTTGATCAGAAGCAGCAATCAGCAATCAGAGCGCAGATTCCCAGTATTTGGAGCACAGGGTCCTTTTTGCCTACCCTCACTCCTGTAATCTGTGTGCAAGGTGCTCCAGGAACAGGTGCACCACTGCCTGCCATGTGGCTGGGATGGGGGGAAGGATAACTGTCTCTGTGCTAAGAGGTGAAATGAACCGCAATGTATTGTCCAAGTCTTCTTTCCTTTGGAAGTTGCAAGCCTTCAACAGATTCCAGACTTCCAAAATAGTTCCTTCAAACAAATTCCGCCCATTCAATTTTTGTCTAGGTGGGGAGGTAGATTCCCTTAGTGCTTCCTACTTTGCCATCTTCCCATAATCCTCTATCTGTGCATGTGTTTTCTGGTATTGGTGGGGGCATACCTTCAGGGAGAGATCCTAGAAGTGGGATTGCAGGATCAGAAGGTAAATACACATGTAATCTAGTTAGATGTTGTGAAATTACCCTCTGTAGAGGTTGTACAATTTTGCACTCCTACTAGCAACATATGAAAGTACCTGTTTCTCCAAAGCCTCACCAACCATGTGTTGTCAAACTTTTGAGTTCTTGCCAATCTGGGAAGAGTAATGATATCTTAATGTAGAGATAAAGTAAAGCCCAAGGAGAGAAAACAGTATGTACAAAGAACCACCTGGATTTTTAGTTAAAACAGTGAAATAAACACATGTGTTTCTTTCCTCCCTCCTTAACACACTAAAATGAGAGTAAAGAAATAAACAGAAGAACTTGAGAGTAAAGTGCTTCTTTCATTATGACACTGCAGTTTTTCATGTGTTTAAGGGTTAGTTACATATCTTTCTTTTTGGTGAGATGTCTGTTTAAAACTTTTGCCCATTTTTCTAACAGGTGTTTGGTTTTCCTCATTTTTTTAAGAGTTCTTTGTATATTAAGGATATTGTCCTTTTGTGATAAGAGTTGTAAATATTTTCATTAGTCTTTTGAATTTGTTTCTGCTGTGTTTTCATGTGCAAATTTCTTTCTTTTATTGCATTATGTTTATGAGAGAAGCCCTGAAAAGCTGTTTGGAAGCTCTATATGTAAGACTAAGACTTGTGAACAGACAAGGATCTCTTGCTGTTTCATTCTGTGGAACTTTTGATTTAAGAGAAGACTCTACCAGTGTCTTGGTAGAGATAGAGAAAAGGAGATTGTTGGGAAGGGCCCTTTTCCATACATAGATATTTATTTATTCCCTTGTTTTTTTCCCTTCACCTTGCTGTGCCTGGTGTCCTCAAGCCAATCTATTTTGGGTCTTTTTTTTTTTCCCTGTAGTAGACCTTCATTCTCCTGCTTTATTTGGGAAACTGTAGTTGCTTGGCTATATGTCATGGGTTGGAGACTTGGGGATCCTTTTTATTAAGTCTTTCAGTCAGTCTAGATTTTAACCACACACCTCACTATTGTTTTGGGAAGTTATTGGAGGTATAGATTCCTGAGTCCTTCGAGAATTATGTAGTGAGAATTGGCTTACTTCTGCAGACACTTAGGATGTCTGTTTTCTCAGTCCTGTTAATTCCTTCATCTGTTCTCATCTGCTGCTGTCTCCTTTCAAGTTGTTTATCTTGTTATATTTATTCTCACTTTTAGTAGATTTTAGGTGTAAGGAGAAAGAAACACATCAATTCATTGTATTTAATTAGAAATGCAGTGGTTCTTTATACATAGTTTCTCTCCTTAGGCTCTACTTTGTGGGCAGTTGGATGGCTCTCAATGGTTCATGGTATTTCACTTTTGTTTGATAATTTAGAGTTTATATGCCAGTACTCAGATGATTTTGATCAGCAGTTGGAAAATTGGGTACCTTTTTTTTTTTTTTAAGTCCTGTGTAACTTCAAGGGAAGAAAGTTTTTACAATTTTAAGCAAAAGATTATTATTGGTCCTGGAAATAGGAATGCTGCTTGAGAGTCTCTTTGTCTTCTCCCCATTTGATCTATATTTTGCAGTATTGCTATAGTCTGTGTTTGGGGATTATAGCTATTTTGTAGTTTAATTTTAGATTAATCCCCTTTGCTTTTTCTTCTTTCTCATTTTGGTAGTTTTGAAGAAGTGGGAAGTAAACATACCTTTATTCCTTTCTTTTAAAATGTATTTAATACAGTGTGAAAAACCGTGCTCAAAAACATGTATTTCATTTAAGAAGTTGAATAACTGGATTAAGTACCCATGCCAAAACCTTTTCTTATTCAGTAAAGCTTTGCACGAGGTATGACTCTAATCTGACATGTTGGGTTGCAGTGAGTTTCATGTCACGACAAAGGGAGGAGAATGTCTGTAAAAACACACATGTACTAGAAAGAGAGCTACCAGAATCTGAGGCAGCTTTAGGGACTGGTTTTTTTTTTCACCACCCTTCTTATTAGTTGTTGTCTTTCACAGCACTTTGCTCCTCTCTGCACATCTGCTCTAAGATCTCCATGTGAACCATTTTCCTGTGCTTACTGATAGTTTCTGTTCTCTTATAAATTCAGACTACAGAATAGACACCCCACCCAAGTCTCTCTTACCTTTACCTACATGTGACCTTTCTGCTTCAGCTGTCTACAGCTGACCAGTGTACTCTCTTGCTGTTTCTTAAGTCATTAAAAACAAATTGGCCCAGACCATCTTTTTGTGCCACCCTGGTTTGTTGTTCCTAACCAAACCATAAATGGACTTTCTTGGATCAGTTCACTTCTCAAGCAGGTTGGGGATGTTGGAGAAGGGAGCAGTAGGTCAGCAGGGAAGCAGCAGGGAACCATGGATGGACAGTTACTCTTGGTAAGTGAGGGAGCAGGATAGAGCTGAATGCATAACATTTCCTCCTTCAGTCTACCAGTTTATTTTTAATAGAGTACTTCAGGCAAATACTTAGTGAGTACAGATTGAATATTGTAGGAAACTAGCTAATATTTGTATCAAAATTGACGAGAAATCTGCTGTTTGGTGCTATTTTCTGTTTGCATTGTGACTTCAGAAGCATGGTATGGCCGTAAGACCACTATACTAGGAGTCAGGATAGATTCTAGACCTGATTTTGCTGTTCTGTGAAAGGCTTCACTTTCTTCATTAGATAAATATTTTAAAGGTCAGTGGAGTAGAATAGTTTCTAAGGTACTACCTAGCTATAAAACCTTGCGACTCAAATTATACTATAAGCTGGGAAAGGTACTTTCCGTAAGGATGGTCAGAATAAACAGCTATTATAATGAAATCGTAAGTTCAGATTAACGTAAAAAATTAGAAACAAGAATGATTGGACCCATACATTAGAAAAGGGTGCAAGAGTTTTGTAGTGAACTAAATTCTCCTCATTTAAGCTTGTTTTATTTGAAATCAGATGCTGTTTATAAACTGATTTAAGTCAGATATTATAGTCACAAACTGTTTTCCCAACTTAAGTTGCACATAGGTAGTGTATTAGTGTAAGTGTAATATTGAAGTTTGAAATTCTTCTTCCTGCTTTTTTAAAAAGCATAGTTGGATATTCAGAATAGTGAAGTAACATGGATTTCTTTTACTTTTTAGGATTTAAGTGTCCTGTATGCTCAAAATTTGTACCCTCAGATGAAATGGATTTGCATCTTGTGATGTGTTTAACAAAGCCAAGAATAACCTATAATGGTAAGTCCAGTGCTTTAAAATAATACTTTAAATTAGAATTATCTTAGATTTTATGAATTTCGTGTTTCAGGTAAAAGTTAAAAGGCCAGGAAGGGCTATCTATGAGCCTTGAGCTAACTGGTATCCTAATTAGGTCTGGTGCTTTGGCTGTGCCATTCTCACCTGACCACAATCTCCAGATACTCAAAACCGTAGGAGAGATTTTCAATGTAGTCCTGGTACATTTTGAAATAGACTTGAAAAAAAAAAAAGGAATAGTTCATTCGTGACTTTAGATGAATAGAATGAAATAAAGGAAAAATGAGAGCTTTTTTCAGAATTTCATAGATAAAAAGACAAACTTCAAAATCCGTGGAGAAATTTTAGATTTTTCAAATGTAAAATTTGGTTTGAAATAGAATGAGTAAGAAGAGTACCAGTAAACAATGAAGCCAATTGAAAGATCGACTTCTTGATCAGCAAATGTTTTTTCAGTACCTGTCAGGTATGAGGTATATAGTGTTAGGAACTTGGAATATAGCAATGAATAAAACAGATGGATGCTACAGCCTAGGATCAACCAAAGGTTAATCAGTGTAGTAACACTTAGTCAATAATCTGAGATTTCTCCTCAGATTACAGAAATCTTGTCGGGGTAAAATTTAACACTGAAGTGAAACGTTATTTTGAGTAGCTTTTTTGCAAAATGTTTTAGGAATCTCTGTCTTGATAAGGTAGTGCTTCAGCCACACTATAATAGTAATAATTGAGCACTTTTTCCCATTTTCCAGTGTATAAGTAAAAGTAGCTTTTAGCATTTCCTTTGAATAGTAAATGTACCTGTTGATTATTATATATAAACCTTTCTGCATTAGGAAATTGAATTGGCTACTTTTCATAATCTAATTGAGATTCAGTTACTTAAGAAATAAAAGACATTTTTATTCAGGTTCAAAATTTGAGGTAAAATTGATTGGGCTTGTTTCTTATACTTACTCTATTATCTTATCATTACCCTCCATAATTATTTTGTTTATTACAAGTGTTTTTAAAATAAATATCCTTAAATCTTAAGATTCTGGCCTTGAATTTTAAAAGCCAAGTGTATTTCCTTTTACCATATAATATATTTGCATATAATCTTAGTATTCTGTTTATTTACTTTTTGTGTAGTGTATTTGGATATAGTCTTTTTATGTGTTGATATTTGGCAGTTTTTAATTTCCTGATTTAACTGTGCTCAAGTCATTAAAGTTTTCTACTAGATCACTTGTGTGGTGGCTTAAAAAGCAATATGTAACCCTCTGCTTGGGGATACTGTGATCCAAGAATTCAGGTTTTAAATATTTGACAGTATTCCAATTTAGAAGTTAGTAAACTTAATGCAAAAAGTAAATAAAGTTGCAGCCATTTTTAAGAATGGCTTCCTACTTTAAGGTAGTTAGACCTGAAATTTTTTAATTTGTTACCTATAGATTAACGTCCATAAACATTCACAAGAGGCAAAA
Source organism: Delphinus delphis (assembly GCF_949987515.2). NCBI lineage: Eukaryota > Metazoa > Chordata > Mammalia > Artiodactyla > Delphinidae > Delphinus > Delphinus delphis. Next base: position 61,474,531 of record NC_082691.1, read on the forward strand.
ACAGCTTCTTTATAAACATATATGATTCTTGAATTTTTTAAATGTGCACAGTGGCCAAGTGTGAGGTAAAAGGAGGAGCTGTGATTGACGGGTTTAGGTTAGATAGAGGTGGCAGATTGGTAATGTACTTTCCCATCACAGACTAGGAGAATTCTAAGGTTTTGAAGGCAGAGTCCTGTAGGGGAGGAAAAAATAATCCCTTTACCTTTCTGAGTTCTTGGCTGAGACCCCTGTAATAAAAGACAGATTAACAAGAGGAAAACAAATACAAATTTATTAACAAGTATACCTCCTGGTGTACATAGGAGGTACCCAGGGGAAAAATGAGCTGATCTCCAAGGTGATTTAGAGTGTGGGCTTAAATAGCATCTTCAGCTAAAGACAAAGAAGAAAGTGAGGGTGGGGAGGCCAGTTGTTGGGGGGTCACCAGGAAAATCATGACAAACAAGAGGTCTGTTACGTGGATATAGGTTAGTGCCTGCTCCACTGAGAAGATTCTCTTGGGAGTAAACTTTGTGATTTAGAGCAGCCCTCCTCCTCTTCCTGGTAGTGAGAAGGAAGACACCCTTGCAAATGGAGAGTTCTTCTGTTCAGTATTGTGTAACAACCTAAATGGGAAAAAAATAGACACATGTATATGTATAACTGAATCACTTTGCTGTACACCTGGAACTGTCAACACGGTTAATCAACTATGCTCCAATATAAAATAAAGAGCTTTTTAAAATCGTATATTTCCCTTACTAAAGGATAACTTCTACTTTCAGAGCTTCTCTTGAGTCTGCTATTTCTCAGTCATTTAAAAAATAATCCTTATGCCAAAGAAGCATATTTTAGGGTAGCATATTCTGCTACCCTTCAGTCACCAAAATCTGATCTATCAAGGATATGAGCCTGTGTGAGAACCAGCCCCTTTAACACCCAAGCAATAATCTAGGATTATTATGAAGTTTAGAACAAGGTGAGCTGGAGAATCCTGAAATGGAATCGTTTTAGTCAGCTGGACTCCTAACAGCTTCATATTTTAATTCCAAAAAGTTGATTTCGTAGAGAGAGATGCATTAGAGAGATTGGGTCTCTAAATTGTGTTAATACTCAAACAAGAATTTTATTCACTGTAGTGCTTATCAACTAAAACCTTTTGCAGCCTTTCCTAAAGTAGCTAGATCTATAATTTTTCAATTTATTTGTTAAATGTATATTAATTGAACTGTCTACAGACATTCACAGTTAGCAAGGAGAATAGTTGGGCTTATTTTTCAGGCTGGGTATTATTTATTTATTTATTTATTTATTTATTTATTTATTTTTGGGTATTATTTATAGTCAAACTCCTGAATAGGATGAATTCCAGAAATTTGACTATAACTTGGTGATTCGGAGTTTCAAATTCATATTCACAGAGATGATATTCTGAATGTTGGTTTGATTTACCAGGCTAGCCCACAGAAGCTTTCTTATTGTTTTTTAATCTGTAATATATTCAAATACCCAAGTCCTGGCAACTGAAGAAGAAAATTGACTCGCCAGGTGAAAGCTCTCAGGATTTACGCAACTGGCTCAGCAGAAGTTCAGGTAGGAGGTCCAAAGCAATCATGGCAGGAAATGATTCAGAGTGATGTGAGTGGTTATGTATTTGCAGGTGGTATTTTTGGCAGAATGGAAAAAAAGTTCAGAATGACACAATGAGTGTTCGTAGATAGATAGCCCTTAAGTCAGAGACTGCCTGCTTCATATACTTTCCCCTCTTTCATGGGCTTCACTGTTTAGTTCATGGACCTAGTAATTTGATGTATGGTCTTATAAACGTAATATAAATGTTGCAAGCATAGAGTCTCTATTTCCTTGTTCCTCATCTTCTAAAGTATTTCAGAACAAACAAATGTGAAATAAATATTGATAGCAAATTTTTACTCTTGGATTTTCTTGGTCTTTAAACTTTACTGGATCATAGCATGTTTTGCATCATATAAAGTTCAGTTTTCATTTTAGACTTCTGTGATTGAACTCGGTATTTAAGAAATCTTTGTGTTGTTTTATTTGTAGTTAGTACTCTGTGTGTGCATGTGCACCCAAAGGAGGTGTAACTTGAAATAAGTTTGTCTTCTGAGAGTTAATTATAAACCTATATAGTGAATCAAAAGAGAGCTTTTCAAAATCATCAGAAAGAAGACTGACTTTATGGACAGAGTAAGATGAATATTACTCTTTTAAAGTAATCATTTTTGAAGAAAGATTGAGTCATTTTCTTTTTTTATAAATTTTTGGCTGCGTTGGGTCTTCATTGCTGTGCATGGCTTTCTCTAGTTGCAACGAGCGGGGGCTACTCTTTGTTGCGGTGCGCAGGCTTGCAGTGGCTTCTCTTCTTGTGGAGCACGGGCTCTAGGTGTTCAGGCTTCAGTAGTTGTGGCACGCGGGCTCTAGAGTGCAGGCTCAGTAGTTATGGCGCATGGGCTTAGTTGCTCTGCTGCATGTGGGAGCCCTTAGAGCAGGGCTCAAATCTGTGTCCCCTGCATTGGCAGGCAGATTCTTAACCACTGCGCCACCAGGGAAGCCCCAATTTCTTTTTTTTTTAATTTTTATTTTATATTGGAGTATAGTTGATTAACAATGTTGTGTTAGTTTCAGGTGTACAGCAAAGTGATTCAGTTATACATATACATGTATCTATTGTTCAGATTCTTTTCCCATTTAGGTTATTACAGAATATTGAGCAGAGTTGCTTGTGCTATACAGTAGGTCCTTGTTGGTTATCTACTTTAAATACAGCAGTGTGTACATGTCAGTCCCAAAGATTGAGTCAATTTCGAAGCGAACTTGTGCTATAATAAAAGTGAGGGAAAAGGATCTCATCTTCTGTGCTGTCGGTGGGAGAGTGTATCTTATCTACTTACTTGGATGTTGAAGAAAAGTTGCAGCAGACAGTCAGTGCTTGATTCCAGTGTGCACATGTAGTCTTCTAATGACCGTGTAGCATGTTTGCAAGAAAGTACGTGTTTTCTCCCTCTGTAATTGCTTTCTGGCTTTTCAGGCAGTTGTGGGTCTCATTTTAAGTTATAAACTTGCTTTCTGCCTTACATACTACATTTTCTTGGTTTTAAGACCTCCCCCCCACCCCCACCCACGCCGCCGGCACTCCAACACACACAATTTAATCTTTCTGAATTCAGGAGGCTTTCTGAAATTGGCATGTCTCTTATAATTAAGGTTAAAAAATATATTTGTCAATAACGGAGCAGAATTTTAAATAAGGAGGTAGTTATCATTGCCTAAGTTTGTGTGACCTTGGCCTTCTGTGGAAGATCTACTGTCTGATCTGATGACTCTGTTCATCTGTTTGCACTAATTTTTGTGGCTGAGTGTTCTTTACGTTTTTCTTTTTTTATAAATTATTTAATTTTTTTTTTTTTAATTTTTGGCTGCGTTGGGTCTTCATTGCTGCGTGCGGGCTTTTCTCTGGTTGTGGCGAGTGGGGTCTACTCTTCAGTGTGGTGCGTGGGCTTCCCATTGCGGTGGCTTCTCTTGTGGAGCACGGGCTCTAGGCACGTGGGCTTCAGTAGCTGTGGAGCGCGGGCTCAGTAGTGGTGGCCCACAGGCTGCAGAGCACAGGCTCAGTAGTTGTGGCACACGGGCCTAGTTGCTCCGCGGCTTGTGGGATCCTCCCGGACCAGGGATCGAACCCGTGTCCCCTGCATTGGCAGGCGGATTCCCAACCACTGCGCCACCAGGGAAGCCCTGTGGTTGAGTTTTAACCACAAAATATGGATTCCTTAATAGTGGTTTTATTTATTTTTAAAAATAAATTTATTTATTTACTTATTTATGGTTGTGTTGGGTCTTCGTTGCTACACGTGGGCTTTCTCTGGTTGTGGTGAGTGGGGTCGTTGCAGTGTGCGGACTTCTCATTGCAGTGACTTCTCTTGTTTCAGAACACGGGCTCTAGGGGTGTGGGCTTCAGTAGTTGTGGCTCGTGGGCTCAGTAGTTGTGGCTCATGGGCTCTAGAGGGCGGGCTCAGTAGTTTTGGCTCATGGGCTCTAGAGGGCAGGCTCAGTAGTTATAGCACACGGGCTTAGTTGCTCCGTGTGGCATGTGGGATCTTCCCGGACCAGGGCTTGAACCCGTGTCCCCTGCATTGGCAGGCAGATTCCTAACTGCTGAGCCACCAGGGAAGCCCAAAATGTTTGTTTTTAAATCATTAAAAAATGAATAAGAAGTAAAAAACAAGATATATTGTGAATAAGATGAGATTTGAACTCTTTAGACATTAGTCACTGAAATTAAAATCTCAACTGATAGGTTAAGCAGCAGATTAGACAGAGCTGCAAGGAGAATTAGTAAAGTATAAGATGGATCTGAGGAAATTACAGAGTGTAATAGAGAGGTACATGGCATGGAGCCTGTAACAAAAGATCTACCATACATACAGTAATCTCCTAAAAAGAGATGGAATTGACTTCTGGTTTCCAGTTCCACATGTAAGAAGTCTGGAAGTAGCCACTCAGTCCTAAAAACAAGTAAAAAGCCAAACAGACTGAAAAATCAACAACTCTTCTTAGATCCATAAGAGATGGGAAGGCACAGGGCAAACCACTGCCCCTGCAGATTGTGGAGATACGCAAACACAGAGAGTCACGGGTTTCAGCTTACTGCAGCAGACTCAGTGGGAACCAGTGCCAGGGTAAGGAAAACCTGGACTGTAAATGTTGAATTGCTGGGGGCTTAGCATGGACAAATCTGAGAGTTTAAAAACTCCAGGGAGATGCCCACAATATTTTAAGATTTACCACTAGGAGCTGAACCAGGTTCCCATGGTAAATGTCACAGAAAAATACCCTTCTCCTTCTGGCAGGGGGAAGGGAAAATGAACTATATTGAAATATGCCAGAGGACTCTTAACAAGGTTTGCCTCAAGGGAAACTAGTTAACCAGAGCCTAACTGACCTGGGAGAATGGTAATACTCAACTTGGGCCCGCTCTAGCCATCCTGTTCTACCTAATGCGGGAGAAGAAATCCTCAGAAACACTGTTTGTTTGTTTGGGTTTTTTGTTTTCTTAAATTTTTATTGGAGTATAGTTGATTTATAATGTGTTAGTTTCAGGTGTACAGCAAAGTGAATCAGTTACACATATATCCACTCTTTTTTTGATTCTTTTCCCATACACGTCATTACAGAGTATTGAGTAGAGTCCCCTGTGCTACACAGTAGGTCCTTGTTAGTTAGCTGTTTTATATATAGTAGTGTGTATATGTCAGTCTCAATCTCCCGATTTATCCCCTTACTCCCTGGTAGCCATAAGTTTGTATTCTACATCTATGACTCTACTTCTGTTTTGTAAGTTCATTTGTACCCATTTTTTGGATTTCACGCATAAGCGATATCATATGATATTTGTCTTTCTCTGATGTCACTAAGTATGACAGTCTCTAGGTCCATCCATGTTGCAGCAAATGGCATTATTTTGGTCTTTTTTATGGCTGAGTAATATTCCATTGTATATATGTACCACATCTTATTTATTCATTCCTCTGTTCTTGAACATTTAGGTTGCTTCCATGTCCTGGCTATTGTAAATAGTGCTGCAGTGAACATTGGGGTGCATGCATGTATCTTTTCATATTATGATTTTCTCTGGGTATATACTGAGGAGTGGGATTACTGGGTCACATGGTAGTTCTGTTTCTAGTTTTTTAAGGAACCTCCATACTGTTCTCTATAGTGGCTGTACCAGTTTACATTCCCACCAACAGTGTAAGAGGGGTCCCTTTTCTCCACACCCTCTTTAGCATTTATTGTTTGTAGATTATTTTTTTTTTTTTTTTTTTTTTTTTTTTTTTTTTTGCGGTATGCGGGCCTCTCACTGTTGTGGCCTCTCCCGTGTGGAGCACAGGCTCCGGACACGCAGGCTCAGCGTCCATGTCTCAGGGCCCAGCCGCTCAGCGGCATGTGGGATCTTCCCGGACCGGGGCACGAACCCACGTCCCCTGCATCGGCAGGCGGACTCTCAACCACTGCGCCACCGGGGAAGCCCTGTAGATTATTTTTATGATGGCCATCTGACTGATGTGAGGTGATACCTCATTGCAGTTTTGATTTGCATTTCCCTAATAATTAGTAATGTTGAGCAGCTATTCATGTGCTTTTGGGCCATCTATATGTCTTCTTTGGAGAGATGTCTACTTACGTCTTCTGCCCATTTTTTGATTGGGTTGTTTGTTTTTAATATTGAGCTGCATGAGCTGTTTATATATTTTGGAGGTTAATCCTTTGTCCGTTGATTCATTTGCAAATATTTTCTTGCATTCTGGGGGTTGTCTTTTCGTCTTGATTATAGTTTCCTTTGCTGTGCAAAAGCTTTTAAGTTTCATTAAGTCCCATATGTTTATTTTTGTTTTTATTTCTATTACTCTAGGAGGTGGGTTAAAAAAGATCCTGCTGTGATTTATGTCAAAGAGTTTTCTTCCTGTGTTTTCCTCTAAGAGTTTTATAGTGTCTGGTCTTACATTTAGGTCTCTAATCCATTTTGAGTTTATTTTTGTGTATGGTGTTAGGGAGTGTTCTGATTTCATTCTTTTACATGTAGCTGTCCAGTTTTCCCAGCACCACTTATTGAAGAGACTGTCTTCTCCATTGTATATCCTTGCCTCCTGTGTCATAGATGAGCTGGCCATAGGTGCGTGGGTTTATCTCTGGGCTTTCTATCTTGTTCCATTGATCTATGTTCCTATTTTTGTGCCAGTACCATATTGTCTTGATTACTGTAGTTTTGTAGTATAGTCTGAAGTCAGGGAGTCTGATTCTTACAGCTCCGTTTCTCTCCCTCAAGACTGCTTTGGCTATTCAGGGTCTTTTGTGTCTCCATACAAATTTTAAGATTTTTTGTTCTAGGTCTATAAAAATTGCCATTGGTAATTTGATAGGGATTGCATTGAATCTGTAGATTGCTTTAGGTAGTATAGGCATTCTCACAATATTGCTTCTTCCGATCCAAGAACATGGTATATCTCTCTATCTGTTTGTGTCATCTTTGATTTCTTACATCAGTGTCGTATAGTTTTCTGAGTACAGGTCTTTTACCTTCTTAGGTAGATTTATTCCTACGTATTTTATTCTTTTTGTTGCAGTGGTGAATGAGATTGTTAATTTCTCTTTCTGATCTTTCATTGCTAGTGTATAGGAATGCAAAAGATTTGTGTGCATTAATTTTGTATCCTGCACCTTTACCAAATTCATTGATTAGCTCTAGTAGTTTTCTGGTGGCATCTTTAGGATTCTCTATGTATAGTATCATGTCATCTGCAAACAGTGACAGTTACACTTTTTCTTTTCCAATTTGTATTCCTTTTATTTCTTTTTCTTCTCTGATTGCCATGGCTAGGACTTCCAAAACTATGTTGAATAAGAGTGGTGAGAGTGGACATCCTTGTCTTGTTCCTGATCTTAGAGGAAATGCTTTCAGTTTTTCACCATTGAGAATGATGTTTGCTGTGGTTCTGTCATATATGGCCTTTATTATGTTGAGGTAGACTCCCTCTGTGCCCACTTTCTGGAGAGTTTTTATCATAAATGGGTGTTGAATTTTGTCAAAAGCTTTTTCTGCATCTATTGAGATGATCATGTAATTTTTATTCTTCAGTTTGTTAATATGGTGTATCACATTGATTGATTTGCGTATATTGAATCCTTGCCTTCCTGGGGTAAATCCCACTTGATCATGGTGTATGATCCTTTTAATGTGTTGTTGGATTCTGTTTGCTAGTAGTTTGTTGAGAATTTTTGCATCTATGTTCATCAGTGATATTGGTCTGTAATTTTCTTTTTTTGTAGTATCTTTTCTGGTTTTTGTATCAGGGTGATGGTGGGCCTCGTAGAGTGAGTTTGGGAGTGTTTCTTCCTCTGCAATTTTTTGGAACAGTTTGAGAAGGATGGGTGTCAGCTCTTCTGTAAATGTTTCATAGAATTCACCTGTGAAGCCATCTGGTCCTTTTGTTTTTTGGAAGATTTTTAATCACAGTTTCAATTTCATTACTTGTGATTGGTCTGTTCATATTTTCTGTTTCTTCCTGATTCAGTCTTGGAAGGGTATACCTTTCCAAGAATTTGTTCATTTCTTCCAGGTTGTCAATTTTATTGGTATAGAGTTGCTTGTAGTAGTCTCTTGGGATGCTTTGTATTTCTGCAGTGTCCATTGTAACATCTCCTTTTTCATTTCTAATTTTATTGATTTAAGTCCTCTCCTTTCTCTTGAGTCTGGCTAATGGTTTATCAATTTTGTTTATCTTCTCAAAGAACCAGCTTTTAGTTTTATTGATCTTTGCTATTGTTTTCCTTGTTTCTATTTCATTTATTTCTGCTCTGATCTTTATGATTTCTTTCCTTCTACTAACTTCAGGTTTTGTTTGTTCTTCTTTCTCTAGTTTCTTTAGGTGTAAGGTTAGATTGTTTATTTGAGATTTTTCTTGTTTCTTGAGGTAGGATTGTATTGCTATAAACTTCCCTCTTAGAACTGCTTTTGCTGCATCCTGTAGGTTTTGGATCACCGTGTTTTTGTTGTCATTTGTCTCTAGGTATTTTTTGATTTCCTCTTTGACTTCTTCAGTGATCTCTTGGTTATTTAGTAACATTTTGTTTAGCCTGTATGTGTTTGTGTTTTTTACATTTTTTTCCCCAGTAATTGATTTCTAAATCTCGTAGCATTGTGGTCAGAAAAGATGCTTGATATGATTTCAATTTTCTTAAATTTACTGAGGCTTGATTTGTGACCCAAGATGTGATCTGTCCTGGAGAATGTTCCATGAGCACTTGAGAAGAAAGTGTAATCTGCTGTTTTTGGATGGAATGTCCTATAAATATCAATTAAATCTATCTGGTCTATTGTGTCATTTAAAGCTTGTGTTTCCTTATTAATTTTCTGTCTGGATGATCTTTCCATTGGTGTAAGTGGGGTGTTAAAGTGCCCCCTCTATTATTGTGTTACTGTCCATTTCCTCTTTTATAGCTGTTAGCATTTGCCTTATGTATTGAGGTGCTCCTATGTCGAATGCATATATATTTATAATTGTTACATCTTCTTCTTGGATTGATCCCTTGATCATTATGTAGTTTCCTTCCGTGTCTCTTGTAGCATTCTTTAAAGTCTATTCTATCTGATATGAGTATTGCTACTACAGTTTTCTTTTGATTTCCATTTGCATAGAATACCTTCTTCCATCCCCTCACTTTCAGTCTGTATGTGTCCCTAGGTTTGAAGTGGGTGTCTTGTAGACAGCATATATATGGGCCTTGTTTTTGTATCCATTCAGTGAGCCTGTGTCTTTTGGTTGGAGCATTTAATCCATTCACATTAAGGTAATTATTGATATGTATGTTCCTATTACCATTTTCTTAATTGTTTTGGGTTTGTTTCTGTAGGTCCTTTTCTTCTCTTGTTTTTCCCAGTTAGAGAAGTTCCTTTAGCATTTGTTGTAGAGCTGGTTTGGTGGTGCTGAATTCTCTTAGCTTTTGCTTGTCTTTAAAGCTTTTGATTTCTCTGTGGAATCTGAATGAGATCCTTGCTGGGTAGAGTAATCTTGGTTGTAGGTTCTTCCCTTTCATCACTTTAAATATATCATGCCACTCCCTTCTGGCTTGTAGAGTTTCTGCTGAGAAATCAGCTGTTAACCTTGTGGGAGTTCCCTTGTTAGTTATTTGTCATTTTTTCCTTGTTGCTTTTAATAATTTCTCTTTGTCTTTGATTTTTCTCAGTTTGATTACCACGTGTCCCAGTGTGTTTCTCCTTGGGTTTATCCTGCCTGGGACTCTGCGCTTCCTGGACTTAGGTGGCTATTTCCTTTCCCATGTTAGGGAAGTTTTCGACTATAATCTTTTCAGGTATTTTCTCAGGTCCTTTCTCTCTCTCTTCTCCTTCTGGAACCCCTATAATGTGAATGTTGGTGCATTTAATGTTGTCCCAGAGGTCTCTTAGGCTGTCTTCGTTTCTTTTCATTCTTTTTTCTTTATTCTGTTCTGTGACAGTGAATTCCACCATTCTGCCTTCCAGGTCACTTATCTGTTCTTCTGCCTCAGTTATTGTGCTATTGATTCCTTCTAGTATATTTTTCATTTCAGTTATTGTATCGATCATTTCTGTTTGTTTGTTCTTTAATTCTTCTAAGTCTTTGTTAAACATTTCTTGCATCTTCTTGATCTTTGCCTCCATTCTTTTTCCGAGATGCTGGATTATCTTTACTATCATTATTCTGAATTCTTTTCTTGGAAGGTTGCCTATCTCCACTTCATTTAGTTGTTTTTCTGGGGTTTTATCTTGTTCCGTCATCTGATACATAGTCCTCTGCCTTTTCATTTCGTCTGTCTTTCTGTGAATGTGGTTTTTGTTTCACAGGCTGCAGGATTGTAGTTCCATTTCATAAATCTTTATGTCTTGCCTTTTGTTTTCTTCTTATCATATTACTTTCATAATTTTTTTTAAATCATTCCAACATTCAAGGCAAGTTTTCCTGATCATAAGAAATCAGAAGAAACAACACAGAGACATTGAAAAGACTTTTGGAGTGCAAGAAAACCCAGTAAACCTTTAGAGCTGTCCTCAGAGGGAAATGATTTTTTCCTCTGGTCCCAGTTCTTACTTTGGTTGGGATGTGGTATTGGCAGACTCTCATCTTAAAGAAATTCTAATGCAAATTAATAAAATGCATTTCCAAGTTTATCTCATTTTTAAGTTTCTTCTATATTAGAGCAAACGTAGGACTCAGCTCAAGTCTGTCAACAGTTTTGCCCCTTCGTAAAATATTTTATATGTATGTACATAGTAAAAGATAAACTAGTCTATTTAGGTATTTATTCTAGACCTTGAAAGGATTAATAGATTTGGAGAGAAATGCAGGGTGAGCTCAGAAATAACAACTAGGTAGGTATAGTTTAGGGGAGCAGAGCATGATAAAAGGGAATTGTAGGTGAGAAGATAAATTTAGGGCAGTTTTTAAATAAATTATTTGGAATTTGGAAGATTAATCTTGCATTCATGTGCAGAAATATTTGTAAGGAATGTAATTTCTTTAAAGAGTAGTTTGGAGAGTGGTGTGGTATTTTATGTAGGAAGTGGTTAAATGATGTATTAGGAGGAGAAAGAGACAGGTGAAGAAAGAATGAATTGGATTTAGTGAGTGCTGGAAATGGGGAGGGAGGTGTCACAGGTGACTTGAGGATTGGCAGTGGAGGACTCAATTTTGGGTAAAGAGATTGTAGGAGAATACCTAGCTGCTCTAAACTTTGTGCCAGGGATGTTGGTCTTTGCAAAATGTGAAAATTGTGAAATGTGATTCTTTTCAAAGGATTTTTCCAAAACGAGTAAGGGTTAGGATTAGGGTCACTGAGTATTTTGTTGCTTTCAAGAAAGATTTTACAGAGGACTATTGAAGAAATGGCTTGTGAATATTTTTTCAATGACCATTTATTACTTGTATAACTTTTTTTTTTAAATGTTTTTTCTCTCTCCTTTAAGTCATCTTGGCCCTGATAATTCACAGCACTGCCCTGCATTTGCCTCAGAGATGGCCTTGAGAAATATCTTCCCAGATACTGAGTGGTTTGGTTTCAGGGAAGGCAGTATTAACAGAGTGGCTTTGCCTTTTTGGTGAATTGTATTTAACGCTTAACATTTTAACAGTGTATTTAGGTAATAGAACAATAAAAATAATAAAAATATTCTAGGTAGTTTCACTCCTTTGCTATCTAAATATTTATAATATTTATGATTTGCTTGATTTCTTCCATTTTTTGCTGGACTGATTTTGGGATCTCTAGGCTTCTTGACCTCTAAATACCTCCTAGATTATTGTTACTTAGGATTTCTTTTATTTTGCTCCCTTTAAACTGTATTTCTTGGTACTCAGTTCTTAGACCTTTCCTTGTAATGCTTTTTCGTATGAGAGGCCTTTCTGTAGCTGAAAAATCTTTGACACCCAGTACCCAAATCTTGGTTTCTAAATACCATTCTCCTGTAAAAAGAAAACAGGGCTTCTTGGAGAAATGGCTGATTCAAGGGCTGGAGCAGAGAAAATAAAAGCCTGGAGATCTTGTGTTGTCTGAAAGCAAGGAAGTGTTCAAAAATAAAAAAGATGAGGGCATAGGAGCCAACCTGAATGAGCTCCCAGTGAATAATTTGAGCAAGAAAATTAATATAGCATGGTATTGGATTATAACTCAAAGTATAAAATAAATATATTTGGTTCCATCAATCAGTCAGTAAAACAGAAGAGTAAAAGTTTAACTTGGAGATTAAGCCTAAGAGACATTTCTTTTAAAAAAGTTGTGTTTTTTTAAAGAAATTTAACGTTCCTATTTGTGGTGATTTAAAAGAATTTTTTAATGGGCTGTAGGTGCTCTCTGATTTTAAGTATCCCCAAGACACACTAAGACATATTGTATATGGCACAAATATAACTTGAAATACGTAATCTTAGTTTATTATCACCCTTTCAGTAATGGATGAAAGGGATTTTTAGGGGGATGAGAGCTACTGTTGTAAGCCCCAGCAACAAAAGACTTCATAATTTTCTCTTCCTCAGGTTTTAGAGGGAAAATGCGAGTTAATTTTCTCGTATTTTTATATTGTGGAATTCTCATAGTGAAGGGCTCCTATTATGAAGTCTTACTTTCTAGCTTCAGACATTTTATGTTTATTATATACAGAATACAGATGAGTGAATATAAAGTATAGCCTATTATTCATTAACATAAGACTCAACTGGACTGTACATGTTTTACACTTTATTAAATCTTACAAAGAAAAGATGTTTACTGTCTTGCTCAATGCTTTTTTTTTTAAGGTTTTCAGTTTATCTGTTAAGGAGCATGATTTATCTCTACATTTGTTTTGATTCATTGAGAACCTATATCTTTAGTGTTAAACTTGTTAAATTTTTGTCTAGTATTTTATAGTTTTGCTACTGTTATGGATGGCATTTGCTTACCATTTGAATATCAAATTGGTTTTGCTGGTAGAAAACGAAGGCTGGTTGTAGGCGAGTCTTTGGATTTTCTAGATTTATGACTTCATCTGCAAATGAAGATAACATTTTCAAGTGTTTATGCACATGTGTTGTTTCTTTGTCTTACTGCGTTAGTTTGAAGCTTACAAATGATGTTGATAATAGTGGTGTAAGTGGACATGCCTGTCTTATGTGTCTGTAGTGTTTCATTGTTTCATAGATGCTTGCTTAGAATTTTGGTAAATCATCTTTATTGTATGTCATTCTTGTCTCATTCTCTTTTACTTACGGCAAGAAACAGCCTAATTTTAGTAAATGCTTTTTCCCCTTTTTATTTGTTGATAAATTACGTTGGTAGATTTTCTGATGTTTCAGTTGAATTGTGTTGATTTCTAGTGTTGCTGGATTTAACTGTTTGATCATGGATTATTAATCTTTTAAAACAATGCTACCAAGTTTGCGCTAGCTAAAGATTATGCTAGTAAAATAAGTGGGAAAGCTTTCCATCTTTTCTCTTCTCTGGAATAATTTGAAAAACCCAGGAAGGGACTGTTCTTTTCATATCAGATAGAATTTGACTGTAAAACCATCTACCCCCCCCCCCTTTTTTTTTTTTTGCGCGGTATGCGGGCCTCTCACTGTTGTGGCCTCTCCCGTTGCGGAGCACAGGCTCCGGACACGCAGGCTCAGCGGCCATGGCTCACGGGCCCAGCCGCTCCGCGGCATGTGGGATCTTCCCGGACCGGGGCACGAACCCGCGTCCCCTGCATCGGCAGGCGGACTCTCAACCACTGTGCCACCAGGGAAGCCCAACCCCTTTTTTTTAAGGTAGATCTTTGACAGTCCTTATAACTTCTGTGATTATTAGTATATTCATGTTCTTCTACTTCCTCAGTCAATTTTGGGAATTTGTATTTTGTTAGAAAATAATTGTTTTCTTCTAAATGTCCTAATTAATTGCCATAGCATTGCATTAACGTTTTCTTACAAATATTTTAATTTTTAAAATATTTTTGATTATATGGCCCTTTTCGTTCTAATGTTATATATTTTTGTACTTTTGAACCTTAAGCTAGTTAAAAGGGCTTATGTTAATTGATATTTTTAAAGAAGCTACTTTAGAGTTGTAAATAAAGCTACTAATTTATTAGTACTATGTACTGAATAAAGCTACTTATTTCTTTTCAATTTTTAAATTTTTTTCTTTTTCTTTGCGGTACGCGGGCCTCTCACTGCTGTGGCCTCTCCCGTTTCGGAGCACAGGCTCCAGACGCGCAGGCTCAGCGGCCATGGCTCACGGGCCCAGCTGCTCCGCGGCATGTGGGATCTTCCTGGACTGGGGCACGAACCTGTGTCCCCTGCATCGGCAGGCAGACTCTCAACCACTGCGTCACCAGGGAAGCCCCAATTTTTAAATTTTAATAAAAGTATTTTAGAAATAGAAATATTTTCTTATAAGAGCTTTATTTGTATCTGAGGTTTTAATATGAAATATTTTTGTTAATGTCTAGATAATTTCTCATTTCAATTTTTAATTCTATTTTGATTCAGAGGTTAACTAGAAAAAATCCTTCTTAATTTTGAAGATAAATTTTTTTATGAGGGGAGGGGTATGTATGATGGGAAGTCTTTTTGATCTTGATATTAGAGAACGCTGCCCATAATAACTATGTTTTTGAAATTCATTGTTGTTTTCTTTGTGACCACGTACTTCACTGACCTCTGTAAATCGTGAATATAAGAGAAGCATATATGTTTTCTGTAGAGTAAAAAATTTACTTCTACTATTATTCTTTTTAATTCATATGTATATAAGTACTTCCAGTAAATTGAGTTTGGTTGTATTACTGAAATATTCTGTATCCTTGCTTATGTTTGGTTTACATAGTCTGACAAATTTGGAGAGAAGTTTTTTTTTTTTAATTTTCCAAATACTTTACTTTTACTTCACATTTACATATCATTTACATGTTATCTATTACAAGAAAACATCACCACCCTCATTCAAAAGCTGCAGAATACTGAAAAGTGGACTAATGCTGAACGTGGAGTACTTAATGGACGCAATCCAGTATGCTAAGCATATTTACATGAACCTTTTGAATCCTCACAAAACTCTGTAAAATAGGTACTGTGTGGTTCCCTATTTACAGATGGGGAAACCAAGATTGAGGCAGAAAATAACTTAGCAAAGGTTGCAAGTGGCAGAGCTCAACTTGAACGCAGGCAAAAGGAAGCCAGAGCCCCGGCAAATACCATCAGGATGTACTGCCACCATTTCGGTGAGACCAGAAAAACCCAAGACTACACGGAAGAATTGATAGCCAACACGAGCATTGATTCTCCAGCCAAGGCACTCACTCACTGAACAGTCATGACTGAAAACACTTGGTTTTCTGGATCTAAAACTACAGCTCCATGTTGATAGTACTGGAAGGTTTTTAATATGACACCCTTGCATTCAGAAAGGTAAACAGATGCTTGATTTCTACGGGCAGAAAGTACAAGAAATTGATACAGAAACGGAAGCAGCAATGTACAAAGCCAAGTAAAACACTGGAATCACAGACTCACCATTTGGAAGTGACCTCTCGGGAACAAGAAGAGAGCTGTTTTGACTCTTCTGCAGCGTTAGCTCTGGCAGCTGAGAGTCAAGCTCTTAGAGTGGGATTATTCATGGCTGTTCTCAAGCTTGAGTGTGAATAAATTCGAATCACACTTGAGGAATCACCTCTGAGAATCACCTGGAGGGCTTGTTAAAACACAAATTGCTGGGTCCCACCCCCTAGAGCTTGTGATTGGTAGGTCTGAAAATCTGCACTTCTAACGAGCTCCTCGGTGATGATGATAATGCTGGTCCAGGGCCACACTTCCAGGTCTAGACCAAGCTTCTCGTTTAAAGATGGAGAAACTGAGGCCTAGCAAGAGGATGTGACTTGCCCAGCATCACACTGCCAGTTCCTGACACAGCCAGAAGTCAGGCTTATGGTCACTATCATTTCTCCTCTCCCTCCTTTCCCCATTTAACTTTTTCCATACATGGTTTCTCCTTTATAACAACTGAAAGCTTGTCCATCACGAGAATAAGTGTGTGGAGTTAGTGAGTGATCACCCTGAAAAATAGAGTAGGCCCATGCTTCTACAATAATCTATCCTGAAGTCATACTTAAATGCTCCTTAGCGTTTTCACTCTTACCTTTAACAAGCACCTTCATGCATTCTACTTTGCCTAAGTTCGATACCAAGGACGTAAATGGAAATCCTCATGTTTGGAGTCAGGCATCCTCGTTTTCCATGCAAACCTTAAGGCTCGTGTTGCTTCTCCGTGTGATTCTCACAGGCTGTCTATGGATCTGGTGCTGCTGGATTCAAGCCAGAGAATGGCAGGAGCCCATTGTGTCAAGGTCTTGGAAAACATCTGTGTTTTTTCAGCTCAGCATTTGCCATCCATCACAGAGGAGACCAAGTCAACACAGCTAGGAAGTGGCAGAGCTGGGTCTCAAACGTAGAAAGTTTGTCTCCAGAGCCTTTTCTCTTCTCACTATAATGGGATTAACCCATAGTTCCATCACTCTGTGCTGGGTTACGCTGAATTTAAACTGGCTTTAAAAATGAATGCTCTCGGGGCTTCCCTGGTGGCGCAGTGGTTGGGAGTCCGCCTGCCGATGCAGGGGACACGGGTTCGTGCCCCGGTCTGGGAGGATCCCACGTGCTGCGGAGCGGCTGGGCCCGTGAGCCATGGCCGCTGAGCTTGCGCGTCCTCTGGGGAGAAGTTTGTTAAAGTATCTGTCCCCTCTGTGGCCATGGTTTTACTAATTTTTTCTTATTTTTTTTTAAGTTCCTTTTGGTGATAGTGTCCTTGCAACAATCTTTTTCTGGCTTTATATCTTTCATAGCTATGTTATTTGAAAAACTATTTTTGACTTATTTTCTATTTGGGTTGAATCTTTTTATGTTATAAAGTACACTTCTCTCTGTTCTGCTTTCTCCAAGATTTTTTTTTTTCTTTTCTTTTTTTTTTTTTGCCGTATGCGGGCCTCTCACTGTTGTGGCCTCTCCCGCTGCGGAGCACAGCCTCCGGACGCGCAGGCTCAGCGGCCACGGCTCACGGGCGCAGCCGCTCCGCGGCATGTGGGATCTTCCTGGACCGGGGCACGAACCCGAGTCCCCTGCATCGGCAGGGGAACTCTCAACCACTGCGCCACCAGGGAAGCCCTCTCCAAGATTATTTTGACTTAGGTTTACCAGAAACTGTGAAGGGTCTGAGATTTTACCCTACTTGTAAGCTAACATATCAGTCTGCCACAGTTTCATGAATTTTGGCAGAAAAGAGAATCAAAGGACTTCTATTATTATTAATCATAACAGCAGCCAGAGTATCAGCATTTTTTTTGTGCCACTTTCTGAAGTCCCTGTTCCCACAGGGTGATGGTGAAGAGGGCAAGAGGATATCTGCATGCTCAGCGATTTGCATTATACAAGAGGAACCCTGAGCTTAGGGAAGTAAGCAGGTCCACCCTTGCGCTGGAGGGGACACTGAATCTTTCAAGGCTGTTTGCTCTACAAAGATCCTTGAAAAGATAGTCCAAGACTTGAACAGGAGAGACCCATGGAGAATTGTTACCCCAACAGTTTCTTTTTATTTGTACTTGCCTATCTTTGCTTATTCCTTTTTTTCTTTAATTAATTTAAATTTTATTTTTGAATAGGTAATACGTTTGCCAAAGCAGAGAGGTACAAAGGATGTACCGTGAAGTCTTCCCCTCACCTCAGTCCCTCAGTCACCCTTTCCAGAGGTGGCCAGTACTATCAATTTCTTGTGATCCTTCCAGAGATATTTAATGCATATGCAAACAAATATATACATATGTTCTGTTCCCACACACTCTTTACACCATGGAATCATGCTGTAAACATTCTGAACCTTGAGATTTTTTTATATATCCTGGAAATTATTCCAAATGATCTTCATCGTTCTCTTTACTATTATTACCTTATATATATGTATATATTTTTAAAATTATTTATCTTTTTAATTTTTGGCTGCGTTGAGCCTTCGTTGCTACGCGTGGGCTTTCTCTAGTTGCGGCAAGCAGGGACTACTCTTCGTTGCGGTGCGTGTGCTTCTCATTGCGGTGGCTTCTCTTGTTGTGGAGCATGGGCTCTAGGTGCGTGGGCTCAGTAATTGTGGCACACAGGCTCAGGAGTTGTGGCGCATGGGCTTAGTTGCTTTGTAGCATATGGGATCTTACTGGACCAGGGATTGAACCCGTGTCCCCTGCATTGGCAGGCAGATTCTTAACCACTGCGCCACCAGGGATGTTCAGTTACCTTATATTTTATAGGTGGATGAACCACAGTTAATTAACCAGTCTCTTGTGGATGGGTATTTAAGTTGTTCCTGGTATTTTGTATGTGTATGGTATGTCTATGGGATGTAGTCCTTGAAATCTTGCTTGGTCAGGGATGTATGTACCTTTGTATTCCTGGTAATACTTCTAGTATTTTATTTTAATGCTGGAGTGTATTTGCTAATATACAGGATATTTGCAAAAATTGTTACTTTTTAAAAATTTATTCAGATATTCTGTATTTTGGGGGAATACCTTCTTTGACTCAAAAGTTGTTGAGTGTTTTTAAATTCCTAGATGTTAGGGGCTGAGGGGCTTTTTTCCCTCTGGTTTTGCGATTTTCTAGTTTTACTATATTGTGATCAGTGGATGTTATCTATACTGTTTCTATATTTTAGTTTATTAAGATTTTTTTTGTGTAGTTTAATATGTGGTCATTTTGGGCAAGTGTTCCATGTTTGTGTTCAGTTTAAAAGGTCTTTTATATCCATCTTTTTTCTTACTTTATTTGTCATGGACTGAGGTAAATTAAAGTCTTCTGTTGCTAATTTTTCTATTTTTATCTGTATTGCCTATACTTTTTTGCTTTATGAATGCTGATGCTATGAATGAATATGTTATTCCTAACTATTATAACTTAGGTGCCGTTGCACCTTTTAGTACTATAAACGGTCCTTTGTCTTCTTTAATGCCATCTCATTATATTCAGCCTTGTCTAATGTTAAGATTGTAATTCTTTATTTCTTTTAGTTTGTATAGTTTGTATTTGCCTGATAAATGTTTTCTCTTCATTTCAACTTTCATCTTTTAGTTTCAGATATGCTTTTTGTATACAATGCAGGGTTAATTTCATTTAGGATCCAATCTGATCTTTCCTTTTTATTGTGTTGGTTTAGTCCATTTACATTTATTAATATGGCTAGTTTTAATTCTGTCGTTATGTATTGATACTTTCTGTTTTTATGGCTTTTTAAAAACGTTTCACCAAGTGGCCAGTTTTTCTGTTCCATATGCCTCTTTTACTTAGGAAGAACTATTGTTGTTTATTTAGAGATTATTTTCATAAATATAACTATATAGTACCCTTAAGTTTATATTTTTAGACACTATTAATTTCTTTCTATGAACAGGGATGAAATTGAATATATTTCCTCTTTCTGCCTTTCGTACCGCTCTGTCCCAATTTTAGTTATTACATTATCTTAATCTTTACTCTTATGCTATTAAATATATTTATACTTCTCTTATTTGCCTTGTCAACTTCAAATGATACTTTTTTACACCCAATTATTGTAGATAATAATGAACTTTTAATTTTTTAGGTATATGTTATATATTATCTAATCATAATTCCCACATTTGTTTTAATCTTACATTTAAGTAGATTCAGTTCTCACTGCAAATCTTTTTGCTTTAGCTATTCCAGGCATCTCTTGGTTAGCTGAGGTTTATCCTCATATAAATCCTTTGAGAAGGGCTCATGGGAAACAGTTCACTAGACTGTTTGCATGTTTAATATTGGTTGTCTGTGTTTTTTGTTTTTGTTTTTGAATAACAGTTTGGGTGTGAAATCTTTGGGTTGCGCTTCCTTTACTTGAGGATATTATAAGCTTTCTTCCAGTCTTACAGTGTAAAATGCTTCTCTGGAGATATCTGAGACCAGCCTGATTTCACCTCCTTTTAGAATTGACAGTCTTTTTGCCAAGGTGCCGAAAGAACTCTATTTTTTTTTGACCAATATCTACTAGCATATATTTTAAATAGTGTTGATTTTTCATGATAAGTTTCTTCTAGGATTCAATTCAATTCTAGGATTTAAGTATATAGATCTAGATCTATTTTTGTTTCTGTGATGTAATTTTATTTTTTACAATACTGTAGGTATGTAATAGGATCTCCTTTTCTTGTCTTCCTTAGGTAACATTTTTTTCTGTAATTATTAAAGCTTTTTTCATTTCCAGTTTACTATTCTCAGTTTTGACCCCTTGTGTTCCTAACTGTGATATCAGGTATGTCTATTCTTTCTTGTTCTCCTTCTAGTTTCACCTTCATTTTGTAATAGGCTTTTTTCCCTCTTCTTTTTCATCTTCATTCCTGAGCTCTTATATCTTGGCATGTGTTCTAGGACAGTTGCTTCTCTATGTTTCCCTGTTTTGTTTATTTTTTCTTTTTAATTCATAGTAAATAAGTTGATTTGTTGAGGCTAGATAGTAGTTATATGATGTCCTGTTATACTGTTCAACACACATACATTTACATTATAGCTGGTAAATTTAGTGTTGTTCTTTCCCTTATTTGGTATTTATTGTCTATTTTACTTTGTTCTTCCCAGCCTTCTCTGGATTGATCAAGTTACTTTCCCTTTCCTCCAGATTAGTTCGGAACTTTTACTATACATCTTTCATTCCTTTGTTGGTTACCTTGCTTTAATATATATTTTTAAACATATACTTCTGTTTTATTCTATCAAAATTAGGAGTTTTCTTTGTGCTCATCCCCCTAATATATTATTCTTGCTCACTTTCCTGTCCCCTACTACCCTCCCCCTCTATCTCCAAGTCCTGGATATTATGAAATAATTTAGACTTTACATCCTAATTACATATTAAGTTTTGCACTGGCAGGATGTTCCTTTTGTTTCAAAAATCCTTAGTTATATTACAGTTTCAGTCACAGTATTATCTATTTAGATTTAAATTTCACTTAAACATATTTCATTGCTCACTGCTGTTTTCTGTACTCTTTAATTTTCACTTTCTGTATATTGAGGGTTTTGTTCTTAATTTTCTTTTTTGTTAAAAGCATTTTCATGAATAATTTCCTTAGAAAGCCTTTCATGGATGGTATACTTAATGAGCTGTTGGATTCCCAAGTGTTTCTTGTTCACCTTCATATATGATTACTATCTTTTGCTGAATATAGGATATTTTTATTTCTTTTTTTTTTTTCCCCTTTAAGTCTGTAAAATTTTGTACTGTCTTACTCCCAGTATTACAGATGTGAAGTCTTGCTGGGTCTCATTGTTTTTTCATCTTAACTTACCTGTTCTTTCCATTTGGAAGCTTACAGGTTAATTTTTTTTGAAGGTTGGAAATTCTCTTTTTTTCCCAGGATGCATCTATTTAAGTGTTTTTTCACTCTACTCCCATCTTTATTAATCCTGCTTGAGACTTTATAAACGTTTTCAGTCTAGCAACCCAAATGTTTAGTCAGCTCAGGGATTATTTTCTTCTAGTATTTCTTTGATTATTATTTCTTTCTCTGTTCCTTTTCTCTTCCTGTGATTCCTATAATTTCAACATTAGAGCTCCTTGATGTATCCTCTGTCTTATGTTTTTGTTAATTTTTTTATTTTTTAATTACATGATATTTATTCTAGATTACTAACTTAGTTTTCTGCATTGGCCTTCTTTTTTCCCTTCTGAAATATTAAAAAATAATGGGTTTTGGTTCTAGGAATTTCTACTTGTAAAGTCATCATCCCTTTCCTCCTTCCCTTTCTTCCATTCATTCATTTGTTCTGATATTATAGTAGGTGTCTATTTCAGTTTATCAGCTTGCTTCACCTTCATTCACATCGTTGTGTATACGTAGTGTATGACCTTTCTCTGTTCCATAATGTTAGCACACATGTAGATCATACTATTATTTCTTTCTCAAATAGAAGTGGATAGAATGTAGGATATTCTTCTCTTGTGAGCCTTGTGGTCATTAGCTTGGCACACACTAGCCCTTTTTGTTTAAAAGTGTGAGGAAAGAAGTTTCCCTGTTCTTGGGTGCAAAGAGAGTTCTGTCCTCAGGCCAACTCAGTAGCTTCTTTCTTTCAGTAGTGCTTTCACTGTCAGAGCACCCTTCTTCCCTTGTTCCAGTGGGATTCACTCAGGTACTGAAGTTGCCTGGGCAACTGAAGGATTGGTAAACTTTGAGCAGAAAGAAATAAACCTGTTTCAAAATCAGTGTGTTTCCCCTCTTCTTAAAACAATTTTTTTATAAACCCATTTTACACTTGCTGTCTCTTGATTTTTCATGAGATTTCATTATCTGAAGTTTCAGATGAATCTAGATTTAGATTCTCCAGGATCCAGCAATTAGTTACAGTTATTTTAGTAGTTTAGTCACAGTATTTAGTCATTTAGTAGCAGGGTGAAGAGGGATCAAGAAAGAACTCTGAGTTGTTAATGTTACATGACTGTTGTCAGAGCTACTGGTTCTCACCTTCCTGCTTTTTCCTTCAGGTACATTTGAGTTTCACACTTTGCTTTATTATCTTAGGAGTGGACATTTAAAATCTCTCTCCTTTGCACACATAGTGCTTTTAATTCTTTACCCATACATGCTAATCAACCTGTAATTATTTATTGGCAAACTCCACATATATTCAGTGCTTTCTGGTTGATTGGCTGATATGAACCACTGGATAAAGAAGAAGTCAGTACACTTAAAAAAAAAATAGGAAAAAAAATAGGTCTGAGCTCAGCTGAGTCACCAGACTGCAAGTGAAGTGCCCAAGTCACTGAAACACCAACCCTCTGGCTTTGGGGCCTTTTCTCTGCCATTGGTTCATTTGTTGCTTGGTGCTTTCTTTAGTCTTTGGAGATCTTTTGCTTCATTAGCTATTCAAAAAATATTTATCAAGCAGTTACTGTGTACAAAACACTATGCTACGTGCTGGAGTAAGCAGAACCTACAAGGTTCTCTGCCCTCATGGAATTTACTGCTTCTTGAATACAGAGGTTGCAAAGTATTGGCTACATTAGGCTCACAGACTTTTTTTTGTTTGCTTACACAGTATCAAAAATGTTTTTGAGTCAGTATTTTGAAAATGAAGAAATTTCATCTAAAAACCTAAATTTGCAGCTGCTTTAAATATACCTAGCCACACTGGCTCTTTATTCCCACATGGCATTCTATAGTAGCAACTGCCCCTTTAGATAGGACTGTGGGCACCAGTTTGTCACAATTACCTGTTAACCCCTAAAACTAAGGCCAAATTCAGTTGGCATTTATTGTCACAACTGTGCTGTTCTTTTTTCTTATGAAGTAGGTTAAAAGATGGGCTACTTTTTGAACGTTTTCTGGCTTATCCCCCTTTAGGCATTTTGAGTTTTGACCCTGTACTTTATCTACCAGTCAGCCTGCTAATTACCGTGTAGCCTCGGGGAAGCAGCAGGGAAACACCATCACACTTTAGCCTCAGTAGGTATACATACACATAGTAATACGCCTTCTCAGATTCATTCTAACAGAATGATAGATAGAATCGTAGTTCATAAATCTGATAATAGTTCTGACATAATATGTTTTGTTGTATGCTATAATAGAATACCATTGTAATGACATTTTTCAGTTTCAATATGATAGTAGAATTTTTTTGTTTGTTTGTTTGTTTGTTTTTTTGGGTTTTTTTGAGGTATGCGGGCCTCTCACTGTTGTGGCCTCTCCCGTTGCGGAGCACAGGCTCCGGACACGCAGGCTCAGCGGCCATGGCTCACAGGCCCAGCCGCTCCATGGCATGTGGGATCTTCCCGGACCGGGGCACGAACCCGTGTCCCCTGCATTGGCAGGCGGACTCTCAACCACTGCGCCACCAGGGAAGCCCATGATAGCAGAATTTTGTTTAATTTAGCTAACATTTAGAGCCTTAAGCATTTTTACATTCATTCTTTTATTTTTAATCATCAATATGAAAGACTGTGAGATGCAGGTATTATGACTTGCAATTTATTTGAAGAAAATGAGACTCAGAATTTTGTGCATTGTCCAAAGTTCAGGCCTATTCTTTTCTGTAAGACTGCATTCCATTTGCGTTATATCATTAGATCTTTATAACACTTCTAAGAGACAAGTCTAGCAGGTTTCATCATTTCTTTAGATTGGAGAAAACAAACTCAGAGGAAGTGTCCTTTCTTGCCAGTAATCACATAGCTAGTATTCAGAACATACCTGCTCCTTGCCAGGTACAGTGGTAGGTATTTAACAGATATTATTTAATTCTTACCACTGCCCTATGAAGTAGGTATTATTACCCCATTATATTCCTAAACCCGTTGCAGAGTTGGAATTTGAACCTAGAACTGTCTATAAATAACACTTTTTTAAAATTTGCTACATTATATTACCCAGATTGTTTGACTCTTTTGTTATTGCCATTAAAGCCTACATTATAATTTAATACATTAATCTAATTCTAAAAGTATACAATCATAAATTAAGTTTGAAAATCAGCTTTTTTGGTTTTTTTAGGACTGATGTTTTTCTCTCTGCATTGATTCAAAACAAAAATGGACCTGAAACTTTTAGTTCAAAGTATATTTTATTCTATTTTTGTATATATTCAGGAGTTTCTTTTCTTTTCTTTTCTATATGTGGGTGTTTTGGGGGTATTTTTTTGTTTGGTTTTTGGGTCTTCTTATTAATTTTTTAATGTGGACAATTCATTTAGGTAAACACTTATTCAGGGTTTAGCAAATCAGCAATTTGTTACAGGGAGGGAGTAAAGGAAAGTCATCTTAATTTGGTATGAAGATTTGGGAGTAAGTTGGTAATTTAAAAATTTCTTAGATGACTTGTATAACTTCTTGCAGCTTATTAGGTACCTTTTTTTAAAATTAATTAATTTTTGGCTGCATTGGGTCTTCGTTGCTGTGCGCGGGCTTCTCATTGCAGTGGCTTCCCTTGCGGAGCACGGCTCTAAGCGTGCAGGCTTCAGTAGTTGTGGCGCGTGGGCTCAGTAGTGTAGCTCGCCAGCTCTAGAACGCAGGCTCAGTAGTTGTGACGCACGGGCTTAGTTGCTCCGTGACCTGTGGGATCTTCCTGGACCAGGGATCGAACCATGTTCCCTGCATTGGCAGGCGGATTCTTAACCACTGCACCACCAGGGAAGTCCCAGTATCTGGTTTTATAAAATACTTAATCCTGAGCTATTTTTTTAGGCAAGTTAGAAACAAAAAGGTCCAAGAAAGCTAAATCTATAAGTTTTTAGTTAGTGTTGTTTTTGTATATTTTACCTTTTGGAGTATGTACTTTGGGTTCCATTTTATTTTACTTATATTTTCTTGGAGAAGGTGCCAAATGTCAATTTCCAAAATATTCCCAAGAGTACACATCTTTCCTTAAAAGTCATCAGAAGAGTCACAGCTTCTGTCTCCTCTTGAAGAATAGTCTTAATTTTAAAGTAAATTTCTAACAGTGCAAATGAAAAGTGGCTATGTGTTTAGCCAATTCTCAATTATATTTAACTTAAAGAAAGCATTGATGCAGTAAATGTCAGTAGCATCTAGGCAGAGGAAGCCCGCAATTTCTCATCGAACCAGAATAAGAAGTTTCCAAACAGGGTGAAATTTGACCCTGACCATGAACTTTGAGTTTTAGACAGTTTAGTAAAGGTTATCCCCATGTTTTTATTGATATATTAATCTTACAGTGAAAATGACTGTTTCCCTTTGTTAAATATCATTTCTAACTCCCCTTAATGATACTTGAGTACAGTAACATCTCACGGATCTATAATCTAGAATATTAATGTTAACTTCTCTTAAGTCCATTAGATATAACTCTGTATCTGAAAGTATTTATTAATAAACCTTGTGAGCTGCAATTTTTCATTCTTTGAGTAATTGCTTCTTACTAATGTTGTGAATTTTTTTAATTCTTGACTTTTCTAGGGATTATTTCACATTTCAGCTGCTTTTGTTTTCTACTGCTATCATTGAGGGTTCAAGAACAAAAAATAAGTCTTCAGGTAAAAATGCCTGATCCATAATAGTGCTTGGCATTGTATTTTGCTGAAAAGATCATACACCTTTGGATGCTTGATCTGAAAATAAGGTTGTGATGATTATGAAATTTTCGCATGGAGTTTTGTTGGCTGCCTCTAACAAATTTGGTCTTGTTGTTTTTCTCCCCTACCACCCCAAAGGATTTTGGCTGTCTGCTTTTTTTCATGTTGTCTTGATGTGCAATAACTATATGGATATGTGCTTGTACTTGCTAAATATTTTAATTTTGCATATTTGGCTGCTTGAATTTTAAGTAATTTCTTTGGGTGATGCAAATTAAGAGCTTGAGGCTATAAGTAAAATAACAGTTTCCAGAAGTTTTTAGTTTATAAATGTGTGTTCCTTATCTACTGTATTGAAATATATAGATTTCACATTTTGCAAAAATTAAATTTACAATTCAGTTTCTCAGTTGCACACATTTCAAGTGCTATTTTCAGGCCGTATGTGGCTAGTAGCTACTGTTTTGGACAACACAGTTAAAAGATTATTTCTGTCATCATAGAAAGTTCTATTGGACAGGGCTGTTTTCCTGTTCCATAGAAGGAAGTAAGCGGTAAAGTGTGAGCTCATTTCTGATACCAGTTTTTATAGCAGTTTAATAACTCCAGAAGATAAAGCATATGACCAGTCTTAAGCATACTTCCTCTAAATAGGTAGCTATCCTCACCTTTAATATTTCAAACCTAACGTTGCCTAAAACAGTTTGCTTCTGTATTTATACTCTTAAAGTGAAATTGTTTTGTAGCAAAATTCATGAAGTTGTAGAAAGGCCAAAGACTTACCCTAAATTTGAATCCTGACCCTAGAACTTACTAGTTTAGTAACTTCTGGTAAGTTACGTAATTTATTTGAGCCTCAGTTTCTTTATTTGTAAAATGGAGGTAACCTTAGTTGCCTCATAGGATTAATAAAAGACTTAAGTACGTCTAAAAGCATGTAACAAAGTGGACATTTATAGTACTTTTAAATATAGAGTGAAGCCAAAACGTTTAAAAGTTAATTAGGCAGTATCGTTTGTATGGAGTTGTTACCAGTCTGGCAATTATAATAGGTCTCTAGAAATGGCTGGGTCAAGAGTATCCTATAGAAGTTTCTGTTGGCCATGGGATTATTTATGACATTTTATAAAATTGCAACAACTAGAATAACCAGAATGGGGAGAAGAGGAAAGAGAAAAATGACCAACTTTGTTTTTCAAGAAGTCCATAAAGGTTTTTCTGATAATGATAAAAACTGATATTTTGTATAGTGTTTTTATAACATGAATTTTTACACAAGAGTCTTTAAAATTTCATCTCTATAATATTTTGAATACCTTTATTAGTGCTAGTATTAAAGAAGAGTAAAAGGAAACTGAAGGGTGACCAACATTTTGGATGTTATGTACCAAACTAATATCGTTTGCAGCTTTAAATCTTACGCTCTTTCTACTTCAGCACGCTCTTTCCTTGATAGCAGTTGTTTTCTGAAGCAGGGGTATATCTCAGAATCTCTAGGGATGGGGCCCAGGTATATGTTTTTTTGTTTTGTTTCTCTGTTGAGCAGAATACATACCCAAGTGATTCTGGTGCCTACTTCTTGATAAAATCATTGTTCTATTCTAGGTTTAATTCTTCTTTTCCTGTATCGGTACCTCTAAATCAATGCATAGACCATGTGAATAAATCAAAGAATTAGACTGATAAGGAATACACTGATTCCAGCTGTTAGGTGGGACATCAACAACACTTTTGAAAAAGCAACACAAGTTTAGTTTCCTGTTCACAGTCTTGAGTATCTGTCCACTAATCAGTGCTTGTGGAGAGCGGGAATTCCATACTAGCCAACCATGGTAGTTAAATCTATTTGTGTTCCCTTCTCTGCTTTTCTCATATTAATTTTGGCTAGTTAGTAGTCTACCCTTAAGGTATTCTAGTCCTAAAACATTGACTCCTTATTGCCTGAGATGGTTTCTTCATGAATGTTTTCAATTGATTAGCTAAAGACTTTTAATAGCCTTTTCCCAGCTGTCTTAAAGATGCTTCAGTGTCCTGGATTTAGTGGTATTTCTAGGCCCTATTTAACTCTGTATGTATCTCATTACTAAGCTGAAAATTTCCCTTTGAAAGGAAGTACAGTGTCACAATGGGGTAGGAGAGGGGCATACTCTGGAAAACCTCCAGTCAAAAGTTAATCACGTTTCATAGTAACTTTTCAAAAATAAAAACTACCTTCAAACATACAAAGACAGATTCTATTGGAAATAAGACTTTCAAATTTGAAAATTAAGCATTTGCTACTTGGGGCAGTAACTGTTGAGAACGAACTGTCTTTTAACTCAGAGTTGCTTATCAAAATGCAGTTGAGCAGTGACTATAATATGTTAATGTTAACTTTTAATTTTCTGAGCAGAGATGATTTCATTAGAAACTGTTTACATTGGATATTGGGCTGCACTGAAATTAATGTGTTTGGAATGTTCTTATATATGTATATGTATATATATACACACATATATATATGTGTATGTGTATATATATATATATCTTAACATAGAAAATACAGTTCTGCATATTTTTTATTACTTGGGCTTTAGGACCTTCTGATTAAAATGACTGACATTAATATGTCATTCTAGATTAAACTAAAAAGATTTTTTTTAATTAGTACCTGCAAAGCATATCATTATATTCTTCTTATTTTTATTTTTTTGCCATATGCGGGCCTCTCACTGTTGTGGCCTCTCCCGTTGCGGAGCACAGGCTCCGGATGCGCAGGCTCAGCGGCCATGGCTCATGGGCCCAGCCTCTCCGTGGCATGTGGGATCTTCCTGGACTGGGGCGCGAACCCGCGTCCCCTGCATCGGCAGGCGGACTCCCAACCACTGCGCCACCAGGGAAGCCCTATATTCTGCTAATTATATGCATATGGATTTGCACATATGCAGATTTATGCACATGTATTTGCATATATGCAGATTGGATTTGTCTTTGTTGTACTGTAAATAAATTTTCTTGTAAACAGAATAACCAAGGCCTTTTAAGATATTAAAATTTTCCCAACTCAAAAGATTTTTAAAACCTATTGTGATAAAGAAATGAGAGTTGGTAGTTATAGGTCAACATAAAAGCAGTGTAAGACACTTACATTTCTGTGAACAATGAATTCAGAAGCTTTTACTTCGTGGATTTCTACCTGTTTTTATTTTGTGTTGAGAATCTGTTACATAGATTTATATGGCAAAAATGTGGCAATACTTTTTATTTTTTAAAAGCTGGTCTAATTTATGTTAATAGAGATTTTTTGGTTCCTTTATACTTAAATCTAGATGCATTGTTACTATATTCCAAAAGGTAGAAAATTTGATACCCTAGTCCATCAATTCTAAGACACACCTTATAAATTTTAACAGCTCTGAAAAATGAGACATGTCTTAAAATTGATTTGTGTCATAGTTTAACGGAAGCATTTTTTTCTTGGTGAAATATAAAACTCATGGTGCATCTTATAATTATTGATGTCTTAGGCTTGATAAAAAGTGATGGTTAATTTTTTGAAGTTAGTTGTGCGACTTAGATTTATGTTATGATGTGGTATATCTTTGTGGTGAAAAAAATCTAAGTGGTGAGAACATACCACAAAAAATTCCATATTATTTGGAATTATACCTGTACTATGATCTTTTAGTGTTTCCTTCGTATCCTTTCCTCTTTTTTTCATTGCTATCATCCTAATGTTAAATAATAAAACTAAAAAATTTGGTAACAAGTTTGATGTCCTTTATTCAAGGGAAAAACAATCCATAGATTGGGGGACTACAGTGCCTAATAAGCACCTCCCCAGGGGATTTTGGACAAGAGTGAGTTTTATGGGGCCTTAGAAGAGGCACTGTGAAAACAAGACATGATTGGCTAGGAGGCTGGGGGTTTCCTTATAAGGCTAGCAGGTTCTATTTTCTAGGGCAAAGTAGGCTAGCTAAAGCTGAGTTGGAGGATTGTGATTGGTGTTGGGTTTCCTTGAGAGTGAGGTATTTTCTGTAGTTTAGGCTGACTTAGGTATAGGTTTGGGATGTGGTCAGAGCCACTGAGATGACTTCCATTTTGTGGGTTCCAATATACCAATTAACTTTAACACTAGTTAGGTGCTTTACATTAAACTGGTTCCGTATCTGTGGAAACCTATCCAGAACAATAAGAGGAAAATGGAGATCAAGAGGAGGAGGAAAGACTTGGGGTTGCAGGTGGGGTCGGGGTTGTGGTTGGGACCTCCAGGGTCAAGAAAAGAAAAATGGGGAGAGGACTCTTGAGGGGAGTGTTAATAGGCATCATTTTCCATTTACCCAGTTCCACTTGCCCAAAAATCTTCTTCTGGTTAAGTCTTTGATGTGATATTTTAGCTTGTGAGCTACCCAATAGTTAGCTAAATTACTTCAACCATATTCCCTAGATTCTGAAAGCATAAGCCTTCTTGCTAAGGCCTTTCCTTTTTCTGTGGAAGTTGCCCTCTTACCCCCTCTAGCCTTATGGGTAAATCAGCTGCTGCTACCTTACTTTCTGTAGACCAAATAGAGTCTGTATTTCATCTTAATGTGCTATCTCAAAATGAATAACTAAAGGGGGAACTACTTATAGAATGGATTTTTCTAGAAGGAACTGTTACAGATATGTGCACAATTAAATTTGTTGGTGTTTATAAGAGGTATGGATAAGTACTTAATTTTAGGAAACTTTCCTACCTTGCTCTGTGTTTAAGCACTTAGGTAGAGATTAATGCAGCCTTTCCCCTTTAGCTTGTTTGGTTTTATTTCCAAAACCAGTAATTTATCTATTTGTGATATAAATTTATACTGCATGTTCCTGCTTTTGCTTTTTGTTCTCCAAACTTACTAAGAATGTGTACTCTTCAACAGTTTTAATGGCATGTTTTAGTTATTCCTCATTTAAAAAGAGTTACAGGGCTTCCCTGGTGGCGCAGTGGTTGGGGGTCTGCCTGCCGATGCAGGGGAAGCGGTTTCGTGCCCTGGTCCGGGAGGATCCCGCATGCCGTGGAGCGGCTGGGCCCGTGGGCGGTGGCTGCTGGGCCTGCGCGTCTGGAGCCTGTGCTCCGCGGCAGGGGGGGCTACAGCAGTGAGAGGCCCGCGTACAGAAAAAGAAAAAAAAAAAGTCACAAAGTATGTCCGGCTAATATACTCTATTTTAGGCAAGATCCTTGTAAAATTAAAATTTAACGTTAATAAAATGTAATTTAAATTAAAATTTCAGTATAAAACATAAATTGAGAGAACCTTTTTTTTTTCTTTCCCCCGAAAGGAATTTTTGCTTTATAAAGGGTTTCACCATAGGAATATTTTAAACAAAGTGATTAAAATACCCTGCAAGTTAGTGTAATTGCTGCCTGGAGTAGACTTGGCATTGTCATGGGAAAGGATTAAGACCTAAATATAGTACAGTTATTAAAATTGGGAAATTTAATGTTAAAAAGAAAAAAAAAGGATTAATGTTGAGCCTAATGCCTGAAATCCTCAAGTTTCCAAAAATCCCTTTCAGAATCTACACAAAAGCTTTGATTTACCTTTGTATTTTCTTGAATTAATCAGATTGTTTTAAAGTCCTGTGTTAAAGATGATTTCTTTAACTTATGCAATTTTGTTATTTTAGAATTTTAAAAATTACAATAGTATTTTCATGTCTTTTCTGCCATGTTATACTCTATACACTTTTTTGAACTAGCTTGGGCACCAGATTAATATTGATTAGTAGCATAAGGACAATAAATTCCAAATTCCAAATAACTGACTTACTGATAAAGTTTTATAGCAAAGTTATTTGCAAGTTGGAGGATTCCATACTGTTCTTAATTACTAACTGCAGTGCCTCAATGAAATCTAAATGGAAACGAGAGACACTGTCCATAAGTAAAGGTAAACATTATTCACTGATTTGTGAATAGCATTTCAAATATAGGTGCTGAGTTTTATGTATTTCTGACAAAACATGCCAGTCAGCACTCTTCATAAGTTAGCATTCACATAATTCTTTCAGTTTTATTGTCCTAAACTCATTTTCTTTTTTCTCAGAGGATGTGCTGAGTAAAGATGCTGGGGAATGTGCAATATGCCTTGAAGAATTGCAGCAGGGAGATACTATAGCACGACTGCCTTGTCTATGCATATATCATAAAGGGTAAGTTTATTTTTATGTTAACCAAATTGATATTAGACTAAAAGACCTTTCTCAGGTTTCACACTTCTGTAGTTAGGGCTGAAAAGATTTCTTCTTCATTGAAACTCCCTTTCCCCATTTCTTAAAAAACAATAGCCTTACTGTTGGTGGGAATGTAAATTGATACAGCCACTATGGAGAACAGTATGGAGGTTCCTTAAAAAACTAAAAATAGAACTACCATACGACCCAGCAAACCCACTACTGGGCATATATACCCTGAGAAAACCATAATTCAATAAGAGTCATGTACCACAATGTTCATTGCAGCACTATTTACACTACCAGGACGTGGAAGCAACCTAAGTGTCCATTGACAGATGAATGGATAAGGAAGATGTGGCACATATATACAATGGAATATTACCCAGCCATAAAAAGAAACGAAATTGAGTTATTTGTAGTGAGGTGGATGGACCTAGAGACTGTCATACAGAGTGAAGTAAGTCAGAAAGAGAAAAACAAATACCGTATGCTAACACAAATATGTGGAATCTAAAATAATTTAAAAAAAGGTTGTGAAGAACCTAGGGGAAGGACAGGAATAAAGACGCAGGTGTAGAGAATGGACTTGAGGACACAGGGAGGGGGAAGGGTAAGCTGGGACGAAGTGAGAGGGTGGCATGGACATATATACACTACCAAATGTAAACTAGATAGCTAGTGGGAAGCAGCCGCATAGCACAGGGAGATCAGCTTGGTGCTTTGTGTCCACCTAGAGGGGCGGGATAGGGAGAGTGGGAGGGAGACACGAGGGAGGAGATATGGGGGGATATATATATATATATATATATATATACACACACACACACACACACACACACACACATATATGTATGGCTGGTTCACTTTGTCATACAGCAGAAGCTGACACACCATTGTGAATCAATTATACTCCAATAAAGATGTTAAAAAAAAATGACCTTTTTCCTGCGAGTACTAAAACTTAAGCCCATATCTGTTTGCATCCCAAAGGTACCATTTGTTAAGCATTTACTGTGATCAAGGTGTTGTCCATAGCTTCTTGAATAGGTTATCGTATATAAGCCTTGTAACAATCTCATTGTACAGCTGAGGAAATAAGCTGGGAGACCATAGGCAATCTCTCCAAGGTCGCATAGCTGGTAATAAATGGAAGAACTGAGATTCTAGCCATGTCTGTTTGACTCCAGAGCCCATCTGGTTTCTCATAAAGTGTTCTTGGTTTCAGGAAAAATTTGATTTAAGACGATTTAAGGTAACCTACAAAAAGAATAGAAAACTATAACTTTAAAAGCAATAAAAGAAATAATGTGGAATTTTATTTAAAAGCAGGGCATGGGGGTTGGGGAAAACATAGAGAAAATAGTAAATAGTACCAAAACAAAGAGGCAAAAATAAATCCAGTATCAGTAATTATAATAAATCCAAATAGATCAAAGTAACCAGTTGAAAACAAATCAAAAGATTGGGATATGCTGTTGATGAGCAACACACTTAAACGTAAGGGATATAGAAAAATATGGATGTAAAGGGATAGTAAACTATATCCAGGAAAATATTAACTAAAGTAAAACTGACAAAGCTAAATTAATATTGGACAAAAGTAACTTTACTGCAGAAAATATTATTAATATTTTATGATAAAGTATATAAAATTCAATTCTTTGTGTACCAAAGAACACAGTCTCAAAATATTCGTAGGACTGTCAGAAAAAATTGACAAATCCATCATGATAATGGGAAATTTCAACACACTTCTCACTGAGTCAAGCAGACATACACAAAATTAGTTAAGACCTAGAAAAATTGAGCAATACAGTTAACAGATTTGATCTAATGGATATGTATGTGTATGTCTGCACCCGGCAATTAGTACATTTTCTTTTCAAGTATGTATGAAGTATTGTAGAAATTGATCATGTACTAGACCATAAGACAAGTCTTAACAAACCACAAAACGATGGTACCATACAGAAAGCTGTTCTCTGAGCTCAGTTTGATGTCAGTGACAAAAGATAAATATTCTGGGATCAAAGAAGAAGTCATAAGGGAACTTAGAACATACTCTGAACTGAATAATAGTGAAAACCAAGGCTTGTGTTAAAAGAAAGACTGAAAGGGACTCCCCTGGTGGTACAGTGGTTAAGAATCCTCCTGCCAATGCAGGGGACATGGGTTTGATCCCTGGTCCGGGAGGGTCTCACATGCCACGGAGCAGCTAAAGCCCATGCGCCACAACTACTGAGGCTACGCACCTAGAGCCCATGCTCCGCAACAAGAGAAGCCACCACAGTAAGCCCACGCACTGCAACGAACAGTAGCCCACGCTTGCTGCAACTGGAGAAAGCCCGTGCGCAGCAACAAAGACCCTTTGCAGCCAAAAATAAATAAATAAATTAATTTAAAATATTTTTAAGAAGACTGAAAATCAATAATCAAAGTTCTTACTGAAATTAGAAAATTGGTAACAATAAACACAAAGCAAACAAAGATCAGAGAAGAAAGATTGAATGAAAAAATTACACACTAGAGTGGAGACTGACAAAGTCAAAAGTTGTTTCTTTGAAAAGAATAATAAAATAGATTAGCCTCTGGCAAGATTGTCTCTAGAAGGAAAAAATAAACAGTATAGGAATGAAAAGGAACACATAACTCTAGATATGGCAGAAATTAAAAACGATTGGAAAATTCTGTGAAAAATTTTATACTTTTCAAGTAAAAAATTTAAACAAAACAGGCAGTTTCCTTAAAAATATAATATTGTCCAAAATGACACAAAAATAGGAAACCTGAATAGACTAATAACTATAAGTAGTTATTAAGACTAACCCTGAAAAACCACAAATAGTTTTTAAAAAACCAAACCAAAAACCTAAAAACAGGCCCATGATGACAGTTGGACAGCAAATTTATCAGATATCCAAAGAACACCATGTTAACAGTTGTAAATTCCCCCCAAAAGTAGAAGATGATAGAAGGTTCTCCCACTTATTTTATGAGAATAGTATAAACTTGATAACCCAAATCAGACAAGGACAGGATAAGAAAGAAAATTAAAAGGAACTCTCATTTATGAATATAAATGCAAAATCCAAAAACATACTAGCAAACCAAATTCATCAATATAGATCGAAAGTAATGCCTTTCAACCCAATTGGATTTATGTTACGAATGCAAAGAAATGTATGATTAGAAAATTTATGTATATAAGTTACCACATTAACAGAGGAAGAGGACCAGATTAATAAATTCTATATTATTAATAATTTAAAATCAAAAGCAAAGAATATTAGATAATATATTAAAATTAATAAGAATTTAGCTGGGTTGCCAGATATGAGCTCAACATATGAAAAACAGCTGCATTCATATCCCAGTACAAAAAATATATATAACTTTTTTTTAGATTAAAAACATTAACAGCAACAGAAACTACAACAGGAATAAAGTATGTTGAGAATAAATCTTAAGATATTCAAGACTTTAAAACTTTATTGAAAGATATTATAGAAGGTTTAAAATAAATACAGGTACCTTTTTGTGGCTAGGAAAACTCAATGTCATAGAGATGTCACTTCACCCCAAATCTATGTAGTTAATGCTATTCCAGTCAAATCTCAACTAATTTTTTCATGTAACTTGACAAGTTGATTCTTAAATATATACAGATAAAAGAACAAAGGGCCAAGAATAGTCGAGACACTCATAAAGAAGAAAGCAATCCTAGGGACAGGGAGCTTGTCCTGTACAAATTCACTATAGGACTATTAATTAAGACGGTGTGGAAAGGATATAGGTGGGTAAGTGGGAAAGAATAGAGTCCATAAACACTCATGCATATATGGAGAGACAGCATAACATGGAGGTTTAAGAGCATGGACTGTTGGGAGTCAGGATTCCTAAGGTTTGAATTCCAGCCCCTCTGTTAATTCACTGTGTCATCTTGGTCAAGTTACTTAATTTTTCTCTGCCTTAATCTGTAAAATGAGGCAATAGTACCAACTTCATAGAGTTGTTCTGAGGTTTTTTTAATTATCATCATTTATTTATTTATTTTTGGCTGCATCGGGCCTTAGTTGCGGCATGTGGGATCTTTCGTTGCGGGGCACGGGTTCTTCGTTGTGGTGTGCAGTCTTCTCTCTGGTTGTGGTGTGCAGGTTTTCTCTCTCTGGTTGTAGCATGTGGACTCCAGAGCACGTAGGCTCTGTAGTTTGCCGCACACAGGCTCTGTAGTGAGGCATGTGGGCTCAGTAGTTGCGGTGCGCGGGCTTAGTTGCCCTGCAGCATGTGGGATCTTAATTCTCTGACCAGGGATCGAACCTGTGTCCCCTGCATTGAAAGGCAGATTCTTTTTCAGAC
Organism: Delphinus delphis; assembly: GCF_949987515.2. Lineage (NCBI taxonomy): Eukaryota > Metazoa > Chordata > Mammalia > Artiodactyla > Delphinidae > Delphinus > Delphinus delphis. The sequence goes on from NC_082691.1 coordinate 61,511,193, forward strand.
GCGCAGGCTCAGCAGCCATGGCTCACGGGCCCAGCCGCTCCGCAGCATGTGGGATCTTCCCAGACCGGGGCACAAACCCGTGTCCCCTGCATCGGCAGGCAGGCTCTCAACCACTGCACCACCAGGGAAGCCCGAAAGGCAGATTCTTTACCACTGGACCACCAGGGAAGTCCCTCTTCTGAGGTTTTAAATGAGTTATTTTTAGAAAGTTCTGGCACATAATAGGTGCTATGTAAGGTTTGTTTGACATGAATAAATGGAAAAATTAGTTTCCCAATTAGTTCATAAGAATGAACTATTCAGTGAATGGCACTGGGATCGATTGATATGTTATTGCTATGAAAAAGTACTGTTATTGATATGAAAAAATAATTGAATCCTATTTTACATTTGAAATAAGAATTCCAAATTAACTGCCCGTGGAAACTAAAATCTAAAGTGTCGGAAAGAATATAGAGAGACGTTCTTAACCTCATGGTAAGGAATTATTTGGGGGGCTAAGATAACCTCCCCATAAAAAGTTAGAAGACAAGTTGATGAATTTGACTACGTTAAAATTTAAAACTTTTTTTGCGTCATGATACTGTGAAAAAGTTAAAAACTAGACCTCAGAGTGTTTTCATAACAACAAAGTTTTGCTGTCTGAAACAGTACTCTCCTTCAGCAACTTTCTGTAATGCAGTTAGCTCATTGTAGTTGGTAAATGGTATAGAAGGGCGACAGTATAATCACATCATACTGGTTCATATATAATATTTTTCAGCACATTAATGCTTTGCTCCATCAAATAAGAGCAAATATGGAAGCAAGCCATGGAAGAATACAGGTAACTTTAAGGATGCCCATTCACCAAGTAGTCTCACACCCAATTCAGTTAGGCTCTGGGATTTATTTTGGAAGTGCCTGTTTACTTCATAGTTCTCAAATGTTGTGCTTTGGCTTTTGTCTCCGTAACTCAAACAGTATCAGTCCTTCCTTAATCCTCTTTATATCAAGCTAACCTCACCCTTTTAAAAGAAATCCTATATTTACAGAGGTATTTTATTTGTTTGGAAGGAACACAGCTTTGTTCCGATTACAGGGTTGTATTATTTGAGTGGTCTGCCTTTAACCTGTTTTTTTCCTCTCATAAACCCTGTTATTTTTAGTGAATAGTTTTGTAGAAAGCAAGGTTCATCAAAAATGTGTATATTATGTTACAGCTGAAATATCTGGATAATAACTTCTTACAAGTCTGTAAGGAAAAGACAAATCAAAATAGGCAAAAGTTGTTGACAGCCAGTTCACAAAAAGCCGCAAGTGTCCAGTAAGCATACAAATGAGTCTGCTGTACATATCCTACAACTCAGTAATTCCACTCCTAGGTATGCTCTGGAGGGATTTTTGATCTTGTGCTCCAGGACAGTGCTGCTACTACTACTTAGTGTGCAGGTACAGGGTGAGATCAAGGAGCTTCTACCAGAAAATAAATCAATACAGTGCTGTCTTCATTAAGAAAGCTGTGCAGTGCTTAAAAAAAAAAAAGTCAATCAGAACAGTGTGTTTAGAGGACTGGTAACAAATAGCTCAAGGATTAGCACTGTGTGTACCACCCCTTGAGTAGTACTGGCTAAGAGATGTATAAGAATGTTCATAGCATCACTGAAAGTGTCCATTGGTAAAAGAATGGATACATAAATTGCAGTGTGCTTATACGATGGAACATTATACACAGTGAAAATGTAAAAACTAGAGCCTTATTTATTAACAGTTGCGAACCTCAAATTGACTGAAAAAAAGCCACTAGAAAAAAGCATACCTTATAGTAGTATTCAAATAAAATTTAAAACATGGAAACAGTACTATACGTTGTTTTGGAATACTCATATATATAGTTTTAGAGTAAGAAAATGCCGAAGGAAGTAAAGCACCAAAATCAGGAGAGTGATTTTCTGCTGGATTTTGGAGAGAGGAATATAATATTTTAAATAACGTGGGTTGATAGCAATTTATGTAAGAAGGACCTGGGATTTTAAATGGTTTCTTTGTCTAGATGAGCTGAAATCATATGATTGTAAAATAAGAAGTACCCATTTTAGATCACAGAGGTGTACTATTCAGATGTATTGGGAATTGTTAACACATCTGGAGTATTTTGTTCATTTCTCAGTACTTTGTTGTAAGAGGTATTCTGGTAGACCAGAGGACGTCTAGAGCCAGGTGAGTCGAATAGAGAGCAGGCCGAATGAAAAAAGTGTCATAAGCCAAATTGGGCATGTTTATTTAGACAGCAAAAGGACAACAGAAATTGTTTTAGATATTGAAAGAATGTCATATGGTTGAGATCTTTTACCTTCTTTCCTTTTAAATTTATCCATCATTTTTACCTATCAAACCAACTGTCAGGATATGAGGTTGGATAAATATTAATTTTACCCTTCAACGTATTAGCCAAGCCTTCTAGCTTTGTGGCATATGCAAATTTGCAATGTGTCAACAGTGAGAATGTTGAACAGTTTAAAATCCGCTTGGGTAACTTCCTAGCTGTTGAGCAAGTTACTTAACCTTCTTAAGGCCTTGAGTTTATCATTAGAAGTTTCTTCAGGGATGGAAATGTTACATATCTGTGCTGTCTAATAGAGTAGCCGCTAGCCGTGTGGCTGCTGAGCACTTGAAATGTGGCTAGTGTGACTGAGGCAGTGCATTTTTCTTTTATTTAATTTTAATTAATTTAAATTTAAATAGCCACATGTGGCTTGTGGCTTACTGCACTGGACAGTGCAGCTCTACAATGATAATTATATATGCACCCTAATATTTAACTTCCTATAAAATCATGCAATAGTTTATAAATACAAATGGATGATGGTATATTTATTTGTATATATATATGTATTGCAGGAAGGAAGGGATAGAATTAAATTTTCAATACTCACATCACATAAATATGGTCTTTTAAAATGTAATGCAGTATTGTCAAGAATTAAAGCTTAAAAGCTTGATCTATGTATGGCATAAACTGGTTAACATTTGCATAAATGAACAACTAGTTTGAAGAGAGAAATATCTGTCCAGATTTGTCCTTTAATTTTGAATATTGGTAAAGTGGTAGTTCTTTAGGTTCTCTTTTGGGAATGGTTGTTCTGTTTAAACTTTAAAGTACTTCATAGTATAATTTTGCAAAGATTCATTTCCCAACTGCTTAGAATAATCAGAATGTAATAAACATATTCTTATCTTTTATTTCTATATGCCAAATATGTCATTAAAAATATTGAATTTTTTTTCCATAGAGATATATTAATGTCAAGAAGTAAGCATTTTTATTAAGACTGTTATGATATAAATAATTAAACATAAGTGTTTCAGTTTTTCTGGTTTTTTTTCTTTTCTAGCTGCATAGATGAATGGTTTGAAGTAAATAGATCTTGCCCTGAGCACCCTTCAGATTAAGCATCAGCTTCCTGTTTTATAGGTAATTCTCCCATTTTCTGTTTTAATTGCTTTTTAAACTGTTACCTGAGTTATACATTCTCAACCACCGTTTTTATTCAGTCATTTATTAATTAAGGTGTGTGTGTGTGTATATGTGTTCCAGACATTGTATTAGGCTACTGTGTAGAAAACTCACATTAAAAGATACATAAAAACAACTTTCTTGATTTCCTGAAGAGAGTCATATATTAAGTAAACTCTACATTTTTGGTACTTTAAAACACTTTAGCTTATTTAATTTTAGTTTAATACTTTAAAAAACCCCATGAAGTAAATATCATGACCCCATTTTACCAATGAGAAACCTGAGGGTCAGAGTAATTAAGTTCTATGACATTAAGAAGCACGTTGCACCAACAGTCCAAGGACATGTAGTTAGCAATAGAATCAAATTCCATACTCTTAACCATAACTTCCCAGGTATGTTTTTAGGTAATGCAATATAATATAATTCTAATCGTAATAATTAGTTAGCATTTATATTGCATTATTATGTGCCAGGGATTGGTCTAAGCATTTTACATCTATTTATAACTCATCTAATTGGTATAACAACCCTTTGAGCTCGGTACTCTTAACTACTCCCATTATGCAGATGATGAGGAGATTAAGTTTTAGAGAGGGTAAGAAACTTGACTTGTCAAGGTCACATAGCTAGTTCCTTAGTAGAGCTGGGAATTGAATCAAAAGATTGTGTTCTTTGCTATTTTGCTATTATTAGGTAGGAACAGTTTCTTGAGAAAGTTGCATTTGTATTCATTCGTTCAATTTAATCTTTCACTTTTGTATCCTACCTATACAGTAGACAAAAAAAAAATTGAATTGAATTTTAAACCAGATACAGAATTTGTTTTCCACTATTGATGTAGCTTATTCATGATTCTGCATTTTTTGAAAATGTTTAGCAGATTGAAATGAAAACCTCACTTGAGTATTGCTATTTTTCATATTCCATCATTTAGCTTTGAAAAAATAGTTAACTTAATTGCCATCTTCATGTATATGAAAAGCTTTTTATCTTTATCATTTGAAAAATGATATAAAACATTGTGTTTTATATGAAGGCAGAATATTTTAGCCAATCTTGGAATTGTTTTGGAAGGAGTTAGAACCTCTGTGTTCAGAGACTCAAGATAGTCACAGACAACAATCTTTTCTCAATGTCTAAGACCGGAGGCAGGAAACTAGAGCAAATAATACCTGAGATCTAGTCCTGTGCTGTTCCCCCATTTCCTTTTATTTCAATAACTCCTGGTCTTACATTTGAGGTGTTGAGATAATAAACACATTCAAGGAATTCTGTTCCCTCTTAATGAGGGTCATTTAATAGCAGCAGATTAGAATATTGACAAAATATATTTGAGATAACTTAATAGCAGCTATAGCAACTGAAATAAGAGCTGCAACATTGAGAGAGACCTCTGTCTTAATAACATTAGGGTTATGCCTGTGAAATGTGAAGGCCTGGGTAAACTGTATCAGCTTTTGAACCTTTTACTGTGAGATGATTCAGATCATACCTTGACACATTTGAGGTATGAATTGGGATTAGGTTGCTGTATAAGAGAAGTGTGGTGATGGAGTGGTATTTTGAGGATACATGCATGTATGTATGTTTTTATTTTACTGTGTAAAGTGTTTTTTGAAGAGGAGGATGCTTTGGAATGTCTTCAGGGTCACCTTACATCTGGGCCAATAAAGTAAAGCTATAGCTAAAATTTTAGAAGCTTTTTAAGTACTAAAAACCAATGCTATGGGCTTCCCTGGTGGCGCAGTGGTTGAGAGTCTGCCTGCCGATGCAGGGGACACGGGTTAGTGCCCCGGTCCGGGAAGGTCCCACATGCCGCGGAGCGGCTAGGCCCATGAGCCATGGTCGCTGAGACTGCGCGTCCAGAGCCTGTGCTCCGCAACGGGAGAGGCCACAACAGTGAGAGGCCCGCGTACCACAATGCTAATAAAATGAAATTTTTATCTTAGTATTCCACATATCAAAATAATATGTCTAAATCTTTCACCCATAGATAAAATCTTTTTAGTCAGTAAACTTTTTTGTGTGAAAATGGAATTTTATGATATAAAATATTTTATTACATGGTCTAATCAGCTAAATTTTTCTTTTAGTGTCACAATGAGGTTATGGGATATGTGGAACATGCACCTCATCTCATGGTCAATATGCATGTCTGTTGGTTTTAAACAGTATTTCAGTTTCCTTACCCTATATATCAATGTTATCTTCTTATTCATTTTTTTTTTCATTGTGGAACCTGAGTTTGGTGGCAGCTGCCCTCAGAAATGTGAACCAGTGGAATCTTTCTCTATGGGTCTTGAAGAGTCATTTCTGAGAATGTGAAGACATGGAATATTTCACCTCGTTCACATTTTTGCTTTTGTTCTGACTACCCTTATTTGTCAAATGATAAATTCTTCCTATCCCTTTTTGCTGTCCTAGATTAAAAGTGTATGGGTTTGGGTGGGAGGGAGGCTCGAGGGAGGGGATATGGGGATATATGTATACATATAGCTGATTCACTTTGCTGTACAGCAGAAGCTAACACAACATTGTAAAGCAATTATACTCCAATAAAAATGTAAAAAGAAAATGTGTAGGTTTGAAGAGGATTCAGTGTTGTTAAAACTTTTTTTTTTTAAGGCAGCATGTAAGTAGCACTTCTGATACTCTTCAGCATACTAATTTAATAGTCAGCCCAAAACAGAGATACATGAATATCTAAGGTCTTGATTAGTTAGGAAATTGTTCACTATTTGTAATTCGAGGTTTTTCGTTACTTGGAGAGGGCTCAGTTAATTGTGTGTGTTTGTTTTCTGTAGTCTGGTGTAGTCTTTATTGTGGAGGGGGAACGACTGTTACTTAGTGGCTATTTTTTGTAACTATTTTAAGATTTAATTGGTCCTTCTGTGTCCTTGGTTTGTTCTTTTGCAGAAAACAAATTTTATCAGTTTTTAAAATACTAAGTAAGTGTATGAAAATTTACAGTCTAAAGCAGTGTTCATGGGGAAATGGATGTTGTATTTTGATTTGTATTACTATCATGGACCATTGCTTAAACTAAATGTATCCACTTTTACACAGGTTTCCTTGTCTTTTCAAGATGCTTGAAAAACTGAGAGGATACGAAGATTTATCTCTGGAAAAGCAAAAACAAAAATGCAGGCACACTCAGCCAGAAATCTACGTTCTGTGAGACTCAGTAATGCAGAGATGGACAATCATACAGGAAAAAAAAATCCTGCTGAGGAGAGGACAATTGTCACAGAACTCAGTGTACCAAACATGAATAAAGGACACACAGGGATTTTGAAAATGCTGCACATCCCTTAATAGTCATCTACATAGGTAATACTGATGAACATTTTATATTCAGACACCAAAGTTAACTGATTTAAAAGTTGATTTACTTTTTATTAAGTTCTCTAGAGCTGCACAACTAGTTGTTTTTAATTTGTTTTGGTTTTTAGTTTGGGGTCCCTTTATTTTCCCCAATATGATGTTCCTGCATTCATCTATTCTTAAATTGAAGACCACGTAATTTACTTCTTAAAAATTAAAGTCTTGAATGTGAAACCAAGAAATGTAATCAAGCAGTAAAACATTCTCTGAATGTAGACTGTGATCTCAAGTTCTTTGATTTTTTTTTTCCCCCAAGAGTGGAAAATAGACTTCTACATAGGAAAGCTAAAGTATGTTAATACTTTAAATTAAAGGTTTAAAATTATCAGAATGCATTCCAAAGAGTAAAAAAATCAAGTTACATAATTACATTTTAATTAATTAAATTTGGATTATCTACAGAATTGCAGTTTATTAAATATGTTGTTTCCTTTTTAAATAAAACTGCTCAACAGTTAATCAGCAATGAATCATTTTGCAGCTATGCAACTTAAAAAAAATACTAATTACCAATTTTAAGTGCTTCCAGCTACAGTAACTTTGTTTTAACGGGTATTTTTGTTCTTTTCATGTAATTATTTTATTGTGCTTTGCATCTCCATGCAGTTTTCCTACATTTGGGTAAAATATTTAGCAGGTTGTAAACTTAATAACTTATGAAAAGGGTAAAATAAAATTTTCTTGAGTGGAACATGGAATAATTTGAGGGACATTTTTATATACTTTTAAAAATCAGAATTTAATTGGGATGCCAGATTTATAGCAATTTGCATCTTTAATTTTCCAGGTAATCTGGGGTTTAGCATTTGATAAATGATTTTTTAAAGCAAACATGAAGATTTTGTTAATTTATAATTTATTAATGTGTTATTACTGTAATTGAAAATGTTACAGAGACTTTTAAATTCAGTCTTGTTTAGAAAGAAATGTATTAAGCAAAATTATGTGAATAAATATTCCCACAAAATACATCTGAATGGTTAAAAAATACTGGAGGAGAGCTATCAGGGCTGCAACAGTGAATGTCTTTTTTTTTTTATATCAAAAATACCAATAAATAGATTTCATGTTTTCAACATAGGGAAAATATTATCAGTGAACAATTTAAGCAGTGCACTTTACTCAGTATAATTGAGAGTTACACAGTACTGTTTCCTTATTTTAAGCTTTCTTGACTCTAATGTATTTGTTTGCTTTTCTGTTTATTGCTGCTAGTCTTCTCAATTTTTTTTCTACTCTATTGCTTCTGTTTCATATATTTTAAAAGGGCACGTACAGGAGCAACTGCTGCTACCCAGAAAAATATGTATATTATAAACAATTAAGAGTTTTTCATTGCTTTCAGTGTGATTCTAAACCAGGTAATGTTTTCCCTAAAGTTTTACTGTGAAATGTCTTTTGTTATGCTGCAGTTGATAGAAAAGTCCAAAACCTCCATTGTGACAGCTGACAGCACAGTTTCATAGGTGCTTTTTTTAACCAGTTATGGAAAATATTCTTCCCTCAAAGAAAATATTCTTTCCTTAAATTTTTTCTGTTATCACGAAATCTTAATATGAATACACTTTAGTTCACATTTTCAATTTTGTAAGCTTTCTCTCCCTCTTTCTCTCTCTCACACACACAAGAAAAACCTCTTAGAATGTGAATAGTTTTTTTTCTACTGGTATATTGTTATGGTAAGAATTATTTTGTTGTCTTCCATTCTTAAAGGAAAAGATTTACTATAGCTGTGGTAGTTAACTATTGATATTCTCTTGGAAGTTGATTTTCTGGTATAATTTACTCATTGACTTTTAAAGTTTATTGGCCTAAATTCCCTTTTCCTTCTTTATCCTGTACCATACTCTCACAATCGTATTCACTTAGCCTTTGTTTGTCGTAAGGTTCTGTGCTGCAGCTCCTACAGTAGAAGCTCCTGTGGTTTAAGAGAAAGTTCAGTGTTTGTCAGTGTCAAGTGCTACTTGATTATTTGTCTAGAACAGTATCTACTTAAATCTGTTTATAGTGATCCCTTTTTTGTTAAAATTTACAAAAGGTAGCTTTTTTTTACTTTAAATTCAGTCTCCATCAGTGACTTCCTAAAAAGAAGAATTTAGAAATTGAAATTTTTTTAAAGCCCAGATGCTCCAGTTTTTATTTAAAGTCAAAATTGCTAATCTGGAAAATATTATAAGTAATATTGTACATAATGTCACTTATAATATTTGTAAATTTATATACAGACACTGCATAGTGTAAGTAGGACATAAAATCACGTTACATGTTTAAACGTGTAGCTGAAACTACTGACAACTGAATATTATGGAGATAAAATAAAGAATGAAACCCTAGTTATCAAATTGGTTATAGTTTTCTAGAATCTTTGTAAATACTTGTTTTCAAATAAGATCACAGTTGGGTATATAGAAAGCAATGTGTTCTGAAATTTCACTTCAGTGCCGCTCTTTTCTTCATAATGGGTTTATTGCCAATTTTGACTCATCTTACGGTGATCTGGCTTTTTCCCCCCTAAATGTGTAAGAGAGTGTAAGAATGTATATGAGTACAATTATTGTCTTCTTTTGGCTCTTTCCCAGAGAAATAAACTAAGAATAGTCTTAATCTGTGTTTTTCAGATCTGGTTATAAATCAGATACAGATTGTGTATAGCAATCTATATATAGCAATTGTGTATAGCAGTGTCTGATTGAAATATAAATAATGGTTTCCGTAACTCATTATTTTGTGGTAGCCAAAACAACTAAAAAAAGTCATGTTGTTAACTGTTGGGTACTGGGTAGGTTTTAGTTTCTTAGTGCAAGTCTTCTATTTTTTTTAAATGTTATACAGTTATTTCAGTTTTCACCTACTAAACAGTCTACTAGAATGTAGCCCCAGAATGCCTGAGGAGCATACTTGGAATATGTATTTCAAAAAGATTCCAGTTTAAATGAGTTAATGAAAATACCAGATTTTCTTTCAGAGCTTAGTTCGCTTGCTAAATTTGGGTTTAGTGAAGTTTAAGAGCAATTGTTTAACATATTATAGCAAGTCACAGGGATATTCCTTTAAATGAAAAAAGACTGTAAATTTAATGTAAATATTACCTAATTTTATTTACTAAAAGAGAGTTAAAGAAGGGAAATTTTCTAACAATAAGCTACATTTGAACAAAGCATGAAACTCTTTTTTAAAATTAAAGAATAATTGAACTTACCATCTGATTGACATCCACATTATATGTTGATATTAATATCCAGTCCTTATGTTTTCAAAAAGAAAGTTTCCATATAAATCAGATTATTAGGAATTTTATAAAACTACATAGAGGTAAATATTGCTTTAAATATGAGAACAGTTTGTTAGTTGCAGGAAGTTTTCTAATTCATTTGGGCCATTTTCTTGCATTTTGATTTATCCTGAGGTAAACTCAGAACATATTGACAGTGAGTGGTTAAATGTGAAGTGTCCCTTGTTCTTTCTTAGATATTTTCTAAGGTAAAAAATATTCTAGCATGCCAATATTTTGTCTTTGGCCCATTCCCCTTTGTTTCTGAAGTATGTAGCTTCTGATCTTTTTCTTTGCTACAACATACTGTGAGGAACATTATGGTAGTTACATTATCTGTGTTATTGTCCACTTTCCTTCTCTACCCAGATCTTTTCATTCTGAAACTAAATTGTTACTTGTTTTCTTTACAGGAAATTGCTACTTGGTATGCTCCTAGTAGTGATCCTTATTCAGGAACAGCTGGTAAAATTTTTTTGGTAATAACTTACCCAGACAATACTTCGAATACCATATTCTGTGAATGCTGTGCTTAAGCTAAGAAACTGGATGTTCTTTTCAAATCACAGAATTCCTGTATTATATGAATGGGAAATACCTTGTCTTTTAAGTTATCTGATTCTCTATGGGAAGTAAAAGGCATCAATGAAAACCAGATACGTTAATGTTGAGTTTTATTGAAAATGCAACATTACTATACTTAGAGGAGTTGGCATATTTTCAGATATTTAAGCCATCATTAATTTTAGACCAATAGCTAATAATAAGATAGATTGTTGGTTGCTTGTTTATAGAGAGGCAAGGAGTGGCATGGCATAAACTCACATCCCAGAAATAAATGAAATTTTAGAAAGTGATATTATAGTATCTGTTAACCAGCCTTGTGCTTCTTAACTCTGCCCTGGACTGTGAGGCACCTTTCAGGACCCTGAGTCTTAGAATCAGAAGTGATTAATTTCTTCTATTACTAAATTCTCATGGCTTCCTTTTTGATTTGGTATGCTGAGATTGATAAATACTGATGATTTATATTTATAAACTTAGAGTTCTCTCAGAATCCTGTTACCAGTGAATCTGGTGCCAGCATCTTGAAAAGCTTTCATTATTAGTCAGAAGCATTTTGAGCATCTGTGTGCATGTAATACAGTTAGCAGACCCTATAGAGAGATACAAAAGAGATTTTGGAACTGGATGATGATATTGATCTTTATTATAGCAGTCCCTTACATTTTATTGCTTTCCAATGACTATATGAGTTTCCTTATTTGAAAATCATGATAATGATAGATATTTACCTCTACTGCTCTGTTCATGGTTTCCTCAACTCTTCTGTAATACTTTATAATTTCCTCTATTAGAAAATACTTTCCTGTTAAATAAGGTATCAAAAGCATCAATCACAAGAAATATAGAAAATGTGTTAGGAACAACTTGTATTAGTATGTTCTAAACTAAAATGGAACAATTCATTATTGATATTTTAATAAATAAGACTTCAAAATGATCTTGCCAAATTATCCCATTATTTAGAAGTAGCAAATAAGAGAAGAATGTTTTCAAGGAAGTTTATCATATCCACCCTTATGTCTAGAAGTTGACAGTGCATTACAGTAAAACAGAATTACCTGAGTGCTGAAAGGTTACCATGAATTAACTGATGTCACAGTTTATTTTTGTATACAGAAAAAATTGATTTTTTTCAGTTTAACCCATTACCACAAAAATTGGATCTAAAAATATTAGTTGAAATTCTGCAATAGCTTAATAAACGACTGTTTGTAGTGGTAATGGACAAAGAGGCCTTTTTACCATAACCATTAGGAAAGATGTACTCTGAAATTTCTAACGTAAAACCTATTTTGTAAATTTGTAATTGAAATATTACTGGAGAGCTATTAAGTTTTGGGGAGGGATGGTCTGTCAGTGCACAATCATAACTTTTAAAATTTAGATTGTATTTTAGTAACATTCCATTATGTTTTTAAAGGGAGAGTTATTAGTCTTTTGAAGCACAATTTTCATGATGGAAGAGGTATTGAATTTTGTAGCATAATGGTTAACCACATGAGTTCTGGAGCCAGACTGCCTAGTTTTGCCATCTCCTTGACATTGGACGAGATACTACTCTGTGCCTCGCTTTCGCCTATAAAAAGAGGTAATACTTCTGCCTACCTCAGGGTTGTTGTGAGGATTAAATGGGAAAGTACATGTATGCACCAGGCACAGAGTAAGCACTTAATAATGTTAGTAGTTTTTATAAACAATAAATATATTTGTGCCCATCTGTGAATAAATTTTGTTATTCTCTTCATTCATGATGTGTAGGAGTAATTCATAAACCTAAACTGATATGTTGAAGAAACCTAAGTATTCCAGAGGACAGTGCAGATTCTGATCTTGCTCTTGCTGAAATCTAGAGATTTATTATTTCAGCAATTATATATTAAGCACTGCTTGGTTCTGGGCTGTTAGGGAGCCAAGAATACAGAAATCAAGGAAAACTGATCTCTAGGAATTTAATCTTTAGTGGGTGATGCAAATAAGGAGTAATAAATGTCGTGATAGCCATTGTTACACACAAAGGCTGTTGTGGAGGTAATGAGAAGGGTCATTAAACTCAGACTAGGGAAGAGAATGACTAAGCCTTTAAGGAGAAATAATCACAGCTCTAGGGATATGGATAAAAGGTCATGTGGAGCAGGAGACTGGGAATGGGATTCCCAGGCAGAAAGCTTAGCACATACAAGCATGGCACTCTTGGAGGGTTGCTGTGTCTAGAGAGGTAAGCAGGTGACAAATCATGAAGAGATGTATGTGCCAAACTGTGATTGAAGGATTTTAAGCAGGAAAAAGACAATCAGATTTACCCTTCAGGTTAGAGACGAATGGGACTAGAGGCAGAGAGACCTGTAGAAAATTTATAGTAATTCAGGCAAGATGATGAGGGGCAAAACTAAAGCAATGACAATAGGGAAAGCAAAGATGGAAGAACTTAACTCGCCTTGGTAGTCATTTAGATGTAAGGGATGACAGATAAGACCAAGACAACTCCCAGCTGTACTTTTTCCACATCTTGAAGGGTGGAATCTTTTTTTTTAATTATTTATTTATTTTTTGGGGGGGGCTGTGTTGGGTCTTCATTGCTGCATGCGGGCTTTCTCTAGTTGGGGTGAGTAGGGGCTACTCTTAGTTGCGGTGCGCGGGCTTCTCATTGTGGTGGTTTCTCTTGTTGCGGAGCACGGGCTCCAGAGCGCAGGCTCAGTAGTTGTGGCTCACGGGCTTAGTTGCTGCTCTGTGGCATGTGGGATCTTCCCGGACCAGGGCTCGAACCCGTGTCCCCTGCATTGGCAGGCGGATTCTTAACCACTGCGCCACTAGAGGAAGTCCCTGAAGGGTGGAACTTAAGGACAGAATGTCTCTCCCAGGGAAAAGCCAATTATGCCAGAAGTATCTGCTGGAGAGCTAGAGATAAAGAACAACAATTCTAACATGAAAGATCTTAAATGGGAGGCAGAGCTTTGAGAGAGAAGCCAGACAGGATTTGCTTGCTCTGTGTGTGTGTGTGTGTGTGTGTGTGTGTGTGTGTGTGTGTGTGTGTGTGTGTGTGTGTGTGTACACTGAACTAGTTTAACGACATCTGGGTTGGATGACTTGGACTCCTCCACCACTAATCTCTCCCTTAACCTCAGATACCTGTTGGAGTAGGGCCATTTCACTAAGTAGTTTTGCTTAGTGAAATGCCAAGATGTACTCTGAAGCATTCTTTTTTTTTTTTTTTCTGAAGCATTCCTGAGGTTTTCTCTTTGATTCATTTGTCCCATACCCTGTGCATTGTACCAGTCTTCCACTACTCTTGGAAGCAGAGTCTTTTTAGTAATAGACAGGAAGGATGAATCCTGCTTGCCTGATGGATATTGCTGTTGGGATGAGAGGGTTAGGCTATGCAAGAGGAGGGCCAGAAGAGGTTTATTAGTTCCTGAAGTACCTTGGGATATCCTTGTATTAGATTAGGTCAAGGAGTCAAGCCCCGCCCCCCCATTCACTAATCTAATACGGCGTATCCATGGGAACTTTCACAAAATCTCCAAATTGTTTCAAAGGTGCTCCTGAAGATAACTTGGAACTTCCTAGACCAGGAGTTTCTACAAGGAAAGCCTGTGAGAATAATAGAAGCTTAACACCTGAAACGGAATTGTTCTAAAATGTCAAAAATGCTTATATTCATAAATATTGCCACATGATTTAAAATTTGGTTTCCCACATAGAGTGAAAACAGTTTTTCTGCAGTAAGTACCTTAATGACAGAGTTGTTATACATACAGTGCCTTATTTCTGTGGTTCTTTCCTGTAAACTTATGAATTCCGTGTTCACTATTTTATGAGATTTCTAAAAGTACCTGACCAAAAAATATCTTTCCAACAAAATCAGTTTGAGATTTAAATGCTTTTGGATTGTCTTGATCATTTAGTAGCTGGATAACTGAAAGCAAACTGTACAGTATTAGCAATGTAAATTTGTATTTTGGGAAAATATCAAGTTACTGTATGTCATGAGCCTTTCAGAGTAACTCATTAATATTTGAAATGTTATTAAATCTGTAAATGTTAAGGATATTCATGTCCAGGTATTCAGAGGATAGCCGTCAAGGAAGTCGAACGGTATATGGTTCAACCATTGCTGGAACTCAAACATTGCAAAGGCTATAAAGGCCTTCCTGAGGTATTTCAGTATCCAAACTATTATCATTTTAGTATATAATCAGTTTAAAAACTACCAATGAAGTATTTTACATTCTTTTTGTTTTTCAGTCTTTGAAATCTGATATAAATTTTATATTTATAGCACATCTGTATTCAGAACTAGCCATATTTTAAGTGCTCGAGAGCCATATGAGACCAGTGGCTACCGTGTTGGACGCACAGATCTAGATGACTGGGAGGTTGTTTTTCGACTCTGTCCTTAACCTGAATATTTTTGAAAGCCTTGTAATTCCAACTTTGTGAAGACCTGAGTTTCTCAAAGTTAATGTAGCTACAACGCATGAGCAGAGCTGGTCCTATGTTGTTACTAAATTGAGGTAGAGTTGCCAGATTTTTTTCAGTGAAGAGGGCTGGAAATATTTTGAAAAGGTCGATGGTCTAATGAATCCTCTTTGTGTGCTCTCATAGATGTCACTGGCTTTTGTCATCATCAGTTTTCTTGGTGAGCACACACAGGCTCTGAATAACTGGTCAGTTTGATAGTTAGGAATTAGCGTATGAAGTTTTAGCCAAATGACCAGTAGGAATTGTGAGCAGTGCTGATGATAGCACTAGTCTAAGTTGTCCCCTGTGTTGAGCTCTGTGGGGGCAGTTTCATGAGTTTCAGGCCTTCTAGCCAGTAGTTGACTTTTTTACCACATCCATGCTTAAACTTCTAAACTTGTTCACCTGACCCTCATTCACAAAACTGAGACTCTTCAAAATCCAGCTTGAGAGTCACCAATAGTCAGTTCTAAGCTCTCTTCAGTAAGATGTTCTCTAGTTTGTGTGGGATTCTGTGCTCAAGTGTGCTGTTGAAAGGAGTCGGGGTGGGATTGCCAGGGAGTTTGTCTGCAAGAATGGACTACACCGAGGGAAGACAGATATTATACTCTTCTGCTTTGGGATCCTCATAAGCCAGTGATTCTCAGCACTTGGCTAAACATTAGATCAACTCAGAAGGTAGGAAGGGAAGGCAGAGGCAGCTTTTTAAAGATATTAAAGATCCCACCCCAGAGATTCTTGAGTTGATTGTTCTGGTGTGATCCTGTTGTGTAGCCAGTGTACAGGCCTTATCTAGGGCTTCCTCACACCCCCAAAATAGGGTGTCAGCTGTTGAGGAGGAGAGTGCCAGACATGTTTCAGACCTCTGCAACTAGCTTCATCCCCTTCAATTCTCTTTCCTGCTTGATGGAACTCTTGGATCTTTTGAATGAGAAAACTGCTCCTGTATTTTTATGCATTCTTCCCAGCTCTGTGGTTCGTAGAATAAACTACTTTATCCAGCCAGGCTTACATCCTTGATTTGCACAGCAAAGTTTATAGATTCTTAAAAGCCCTTTCTGCCTCCAGAACACGGCTCTGATAAATCAAAAGCCCTTTGGCTTTCAGGCTCCCGTCTCTTCCTTTGGCTTTCAAAAACTCAGCTTTGACACTTGAAATTGAAATTGTCTTTGTTTTAATCCATATTGTCTCTCCCTCCTGAAGCAGCAGCTGCCAGTGAGTCACTGAGTAAGCTTCCATAGCAACCAGGAATGCAAGGAATGAAAAATGTAGCAGTTAATAATTCAAAGATAGTGTTTTATTACACTCACATCAATCACTAGAAAGCACTGTGGTAACTGTGTGGGCATGTGAGTAGCTATAGTCTCGTATAGTTTTCATTCTTAATGTTGGTAATCTTCAGAAGTCTTTCTCACCATGAAGAATGTGTGGGAGTTACTTGAACTAGAATGCAGGGTAAACTGAAGTGGTTCATTCATTTAGCACATATTGATTGAACATTTGAGAGATGGAAGATACTGTGTGAGACACTGCGTGAACACTGATCAGGAAAAAAGATAGATCCTGCCTTTACGGAGCTTATGGTTCAGTATTCCTATAGCAGAGGTTGGTAATCAGCTATGGCACAGCAGATGCATAAGTAACATGGATGCATGAAATCTAGCTCTTTTTCTTTCTTTCCAGTTTTATCAAGCACGTGTAAGTTTAAGGTGTACAGCGTAATGATTTGACTTACATACATCATGAAATGATTACCACAATAAGCTTATTAAACATATATCATCTCATGTAGATACAGAATAAAAGAAAAAAATTTTGTGCTGAAAACTCTTAGGATTTACTGACTTAACTTTCATATATAATACATCAGTATTAATTATATTTATCATGTTGAATATTACATCCCTAATAATTATTTATCTTATAACTGAAAGTTTGTGCCTTTTGACCACCTTCTAGCCTGGTTCTTAAATAAGCATTTGTGTCAGATCTTTCAAGGCCTAAGATTATTAAAGTCATCAGAAAATATTTGTGCATCTGGTAACAGTTGTGTACCCTGTGCCAAACCTGGGTATGTGTCAGTACTGCTAAAACAAAGGTGAAAACAGATGAAAGTGCTCCAAACACTAGGATTACAGTAAAGACAAGCAGACAGATTTGTTAACTCCTTTCCATTTTTAGAGGCCTGTTTCCTCAATGAGAACAGTGTTATATTTCTAATCAAATTTTTTTCTTCTCAGCATATTAAAAGCAACTAATACTTTATAATTTACATAGGGCAATAACATCCATTGTAAGTATACAATCTGATGAGTTTGGACACACACATACACTTTTGAAACTGTCACTACAACCAAGATGAGTACATTTCCATCCCCCCTCAAAAGTTACCTCAAGCCCCTTTGCAGTCAGTTTCCACCCATCCACCCTCAGGCCTGGACAGCCGTTGATCTGCTTTGTGCCACTATAGATTAGATGAAAACATTCAGTGTGTACTTTGTGTCCGGCTTGTTTGGCTCAGCATATTTGTGAGAGGCAGCAGTGTTGTTGCTTGAATCAGTTCTTTTTTATTGCTGAGTAGTAGTATATGAATGTGAGTATCATATAGTATGTTATCCATTCTCCTGTTGGTGGACACATGAGCTATTTCTAGTTTGGGGCTATTATGAATAAAGTGGCTATGAACATTTATATATAAATCTTTATGTGAACATGTGATTTAATTTCTCTTTAATAAATACCTATGAGTGGAATGACTGAATTGTATGGTAAATATTTGTTTAACTTTATAAGATACCACCAGACTGTTTCCAGAGTTGGCTGTACCATTTTACATTTTACATTTACATTTACATTTTACATTTCCACCAGCATGAGGATTTTGCCACATCACTGTCTTTTCAATTTTAACCATTCTAGTGGGTATGTTGTGGTATCTTCTGGTTCAGTTTGAATTGACCTAACCACTAATAACGTTAAGCATCTTTTTATGTGCTCATTTGCCACTCATATTTTTTTAGTGAAAGGTCTGTTCAAATATTTATCCTATTACTTTTAACAGTTTTGTTGAGGTATAATTTACATAACCATAAAATCCAACCATTTAAAGTGCACAATTCCATGGCTTTTAGTATATTTACAAAGTTGTGCAATCCTCAACATGTCTAATTCTATAATATTTTTATCACCATAAAGAAACTTTATACCCATTAACAATCACTCCTCATTTCCCCCTTCTCAGCACTTAGGCAACCACTAGTCTATATTCTGTCTCCATAATTTCCCTTTTCTGGATATTTCATATAAAGAGAATAATACAAAATATGGTCTTTTGCATCTAGCTTCTTTCACCTAACGTGTTTCTGAGGTTCACACATGTTTAGCATGTATTATTCTTTACCTAGTTTTGCTTAGTAGTATTCTGTTGTACGTATTGATATATACCACATTTGTTCATTTACTGATGGATAAAATTTGGATTGTTCCCACTTTTTTGTTATGAATAATGCTGTTAGAAACATTCGCCTTCAAGTCTTTGTGTGGATATATATTTTTCATTTGTCTTAGGTAAGTACCTAGAAGTAGAATTGTTGGGCTATATGCATGCAGTTGTCATCCCATCCCAGCCTGAGGTTATGTTGGAGGCTCACTGTTATTCGCATATCACTATGTTAAGTTTCTGCTGTTCTGTTCACCTGTTGCTTGGCACAAGTAGTGTCTCATCCTCAGGCTAGCTGTAATGTTTGGCCTTCTCTGGTTGCCCCCAAGATGATACTTTTTCCAACAATACCCCTGAGCATGAGTTTTCTTACATTTTGCTCCAAATCAGTCTAACCCCTCCAGCAGGAAGGCTGCAGATACAGCCTGCCCACTCTGGTCGAATTACAGTGCCACCAACTTGGGAGATTTCTGGGGAGAGGTGGAGCTGCTCCAGGCTGAAGTGCTGGGCTCCCACTGATTTTGCCAAGATTCAGTAGGTTTTCTTAAGTAAATGTTGCCTGTTTGTTGCATGCCTTTGGTCAGTTTCCAGTTTTGAAATGATAGTTTTGATAGTTTTGTCAAATTTTGTCATCATTTTGTGGGGATGAAATTTGCCATACTTCTTACCTAGTTATTCCTAAAGTCTCACAGGGCTGCTTATTTTTAAATTGGGTTGTGCATCATTTCATTATTGAGTTGCAAGAGTTCTTTGTATGTTCTGCACGCAAATCTGTAATCAGATACATGATTTGCAAATACTTTCAGTCTATGGCTTGCCTTTTCATTTTCTTAACAGTGTCTTTGAAAGAGCAAAAGTTTTCAATTTTGATGAAGTTCAATTTCCTTATTTTTTTCCTGTTTATGCTTTTTGTGTCCTAAGAAATCCTTGCTTAATACAGAGATCTTTCTCCATAGCTCTTACATTTAGATCTGTGATAAAATTCGAGATAATTGTTGTATATGGTGTGAAGGTAAGTATTGAGGTTTATGTTTATCCATATGACTCTCCAGCTTATTTAGATCACTTGTTGAAATGATTCTCTTTTCCCTGTTGAATTAATTTGGCATTTTGTTGAAATTAACTTGGCATTTTGTTGAAAATCAAATGATATGTGTGGATCTGTTTCTGGGATCTGTTTTGTTCCATTGAACTATATGTCTTATGCCAATGTTACATTGTCTTGATTATTGTAGATTTATAGTCTTAAATCATTGCCTTCAGTTTTTGTTTTTTGTTTTGTTTTGTTTTGCGGTACGCGGGCCTCTCACTGCCATGGCCTCCCCCACCGCGGAGCACAGGCTCCGGATGCGCAGGCCCAGCGGCCATGGCCCACGAGCCCAGCCGCTCCGCGGCATGCGGGATCCCCCCGGACCGGGTCACGAACCCGCGTCCCCTGCATCTGCAGGCGGACCCCCAACCACTGCACCACCAGGGAAGCCCTACCTTCAGTTTTGAAAAAAAAATTCGCTGGGCATAGAATTCTACATTGTAATTTTTTTTTCCTTCAGTACTTTAAAGATACTGCTTCATCATCTTCTCTCTTACATAGCTTCAGGCAAGAAGTTTGCCATCGTTCTTTTTTTTAAATTTTTAATTGAGACATAATTTGTATACCATAAAATTCACCATTTTTAAGGGTACTATTCAGTGTTTTTGGTTTATTCACAAGGTTATGCAACCACCACGACTGTCTAATTCCAAAATATTTACACTACTCCAGAAGGAAACCCCATGCCCATTAGTAGTCCCACCCCATTTTCCCCTTCCCCCTTGCCCCTGGTAACTGCTAAACTACTTTCTCTCTCTATGCATCTTCCTATTCTGGACATTTCATCAAATGGAATCATAGAATATGTGTTCTTTGGTATTTGGTTTCTTCCACTTAGCATGATGTTCTCAAGGTTTATCCATGCTGTAACACATAGTAGTACTTCATTTCTTTTTATGGTTGAATAATATTCCATTGTATGGATATACCACAGTTTTTGATGGACATTGGGTTGTTTCCATTTTTTACTATCTTAAATAGTATTACTGCGATCATTTGTGTACAAGTCTTTTTGTAAAAGTATGTTTTCAATTACCTTTGGTATGTACCTAGTAGTAGAATTGCTGGGTCATATATATGGCAACTCTGTGATTAACTTTCTGTAAACTACCAAACTTTCTCCAAAATGGCTGCATCAATTTACATTCCCACCAGCAATGCATAAAGGTTCCGATTTCTCCACATCCTCACCAACACATGTTGTTCATCGTTTTTAATATAGCCATCCTAGTGACTTCGTGAGGTGGTATTTCATTGTGGCTTTGATTTGCATTTCCATGACTATGTTCAGCATCTTTTCATGTGCTTATTGGCCATTTGTATATCTTTGGAGAAATGTCTTCAGATCCTTTCCCTGTCTTTAAATTATTTGTCTTTTTATTGTTGAGTTTCAAGAATTCTTTTTAATATGTTCTGGATTCTTAGACCCTTATCAGATATATGATTTGCAAATATTTAAATATTTTCTGGGTTGTCTTCTCACATTTTTGATAAAGTGACTTTTGTAACACAAAAGATTTTAATTTTGATGAAATACAGTTTTATCTATTTTTTTCCTTGGCTTCTTGTGTTTAGGTGTCATCTGTGAAACCATTGCCTAATCCAAAGTTAGAAAGATTTACACCTATGTTTTCTTCTAAGAATTTTATAATTTAAGCCCTTACATTTAGGTAAGGTCTTTGATCTATTTGGAGTTAATTTTTATGTATAGTATGAGGTATTGGGGTCCAAGTTCATTCTTTTGCGTGTAAGCATCCAGTTCCAGCACTATTTATTGAAAAGACTATTTATTTATTGAAAAGATATTCCTTTTTTGAAAGTCAGTTGACTATAAATGTATGGATTAATTTCTCAACTCAGTTTTATTCCATTGATCTATGTCTGTCCTTTTGCCAGTATCACACAGTCCTGATCACTATATGTTTGTAATATGTTTTGAAGCTGGGAAGTGTACTTGGCTTAGAAATGTAGGAAGTTTCCCATGGCAGTTGACCTAAAGATAAGGTGATACCAGTTTGTAAGTATTAGCATAGCTTTACATTTTTGTACACAGTAAATGATGATGTAATCCAAATGGTAGGAAGATCCTTGATTGGGCACTCTTCCACTATTAGAGTTGACGAATTTTTGCTTGATAGTATTTTCATAAATACTATACTGTACTTTACCTTTTCTAGCAAGGTGAGACCTCAAACCATGTTGATGGTTGCTGGTATTTGATTTGTTAGCTGACGGTCAAGTCAGGACAGCTTTTTAAAAAATCTTCCTTTGAAGATATCCCACGCTCTTGAATTAGAAGAATTAATATTTTTAAAATGGCCCTACTACCCAAAGCAGTCTGCAGATTTAATGTGATCCCTATCAAATTACCCATGTCATTTTTCACAGAACTAGAACAAATAATCCTGATTTATGCGGAGCCATAAAAGACCCAGAATTGCCAAAGGAATCCTGAGGAAAAAGAACAAAGGTGGAGGCATAACCCTCCAGACTTAAGCTGAATACTACACAGCTGAAGTAATCAAAACAGCATGGTATTGGCACAAAAACAGACATATGGATCAGTGGAACAGAATAGAGAGCCTCAAACCCACACACCTAAGGTCAATTAATTTTCGACAGAGGAGGCAAGAATATACAATGGAGAAAAGACAGTCTCTTCTGCAAGTGGTGTTGGGAAAGCTGGACAGCCGTATGTAAATCAGTGAAGTTAGATGTCTCCCTCATACCCTACACAAAAATAAATTCAAAATGGCTTAAAGACTTGAATAGAAGACATAATGCCATAACACTCCTAGAAGAGAACATAGGCAAAACATTCTCTGACATAAATTGTAGCAGTGTTTTAAGTCAGTCTCCCAAGGCAATAGAAATAAAAGCAAAAATGAACAAATGGGACCTAATCAAACTTACAGGCTTCCTTTGCACAGCAAAAGAAACCATAAAACGAAAAGGCAACCTACAGACTGGGAGAAAATATTTGCAAATGATGCAACTGACAAGGGCTTAATTCCCCAAATATAAAAACAGCTCAAACAGTCCAATAACCAAACAAAAAACCAACACAGTCCCATCAAAAAATGGGCAGAAGACCTAAATAGACATTCCTCCAAAGAAGACATACAAATGGCCAATAGGCACATGAAAAGATGTTCAACTTCCCTAATTAGGACAGAAATGCAAATCCAAACTACGGTGAGGTATCACCTCACACCAGTCAGAATAGCCATCATTAAAAAGTCTATAAATAACAAATGCTGGAGAGGGTGTGGAGGAAAGGTGACCCTCCTACACTGTTGGTGGGAACAGCCACTATGGAAGACAGTTTTATATATTTACATAAACTGAATCACTTTGCTGTACACCAGAAACTAACACAATATTGTAAATTAACTATACTTCAATCTAAAAATACCTGGTGGAATAAAAAAATAAAATCTATCTTTGAGACAATTGCAAAAGTAAATATGTAAGTACTTAAGTAATACTACCTCAGATCTTACAGTATAAACCACTGTTAATATTTGGTGAATATATCACTTATCAACCTGTGCAAACATAATTTTACATAAATAGTGTCATACCATACATGTTTTCTTTCAGTCTGCACATTCAACAAATATATCATAGATATCTTTGTTGTTAAATACAGATGTATTTCATAGTTTTGATGATAGCATTATACCACTGTTGAAGTAACTATAATTTCATTAATACTCTTATTGTTGAAATTTCAAGTTTTTTTGTTTTTTGGTTTTTTTTAACATCTTTATTGGGGTATAATTGCTTTACAATGGTGTGTTAGTTTCTGCTTTATAACAAAGTGAATCCGTTATACATATACATATGTTCCCATATGTCTTCCCTCTTGTGTCTCCCTCCCTCCCACCCTCCCTATCCCACCCCTCCAGGCTGTCACAAAGCACCGAGCCAATATCCCTGTGCCATGCGGCTGCTTCCCACTAGCTATCTTACCTTACTACGTTTGTTAGTGTGTATATGTCCATGACTCTCTCTCGCCCTGTCACAGCTCACCCTTCCCCCTCCCCATATCCTCAAGTCCGTTCTCCAGTAGGTCTGCGTCTTTATTCCTGTCTTACCCCTAGGTTCTTCATGACATTTTTTTTTCTTAAATTCCATATATATGTGTTAGCATATGGTATTTGTCCTTTTCTTTCTGACTTACTTCACTCTGTATGACAGACTCTAGGTCTATCCACCTCATTACAAATAGCTCAATTTCGTTTCTTTTTAAGGCTGAGTAATATTCCATTGTATATATGTGCCACATCTTCTTTATCCATTCATCCGATGATGGGCACTTAGGTTGTTTCCATCTCTGGGCTATTGTAAATAGAGCTGCAATGAACATTTTGGTACGTGACTCTTTTTGAATTTTGGTTTTCTCTGTGTATATGTCCAATAGTGGGATTGCTGGGTCATATGGTAATTCTATTTGTAGTTTTTTAAGGAACCTCCATACTGTTCTCCATAGTGGCTGAACCAATTCATATTCCCACCAGCAGTGCAAGAGTGTTCCCTTTTCTCCACACCCTCTCCAGCATTTATTGTTTCTTTTTTTGATGATGGCCATTCTGACTGGTGTGAGATGATATCTCATTGTAGTTTTGATTTGCATTTCTCTAATGATTAATGATGTTGAGCATTCTTTCATGTGTTTGTTGGCAGTCTGTATATCTTCTTTGGAGAAATGTCTATTTAGGTCTTCTGCCCATTTTTGGATTGGGTTGTTTGTTTTTTTGTTATTGAGCTGCATGAGCTGCTTGTAAATTTTGGAGATTAATCCTTTGTCGGTTGCTTCATTTGCAAATATTTTCTCCCATTCTGAGGGTTGTCTTTTTGTCTTGTTCATGGTTTCCTTTGCTGTGCAAAAGCTTTGAAGTTTCATTAGGTCCCATTTGTTTATTTTTGTTTCCATTTCTCTAGGAGGTGGGTCAAAAAGGATCTTGCTGTGATTTCTGTCATTGAGTGTTCTGCCTATGTTTTCCTCTAAGAGTTTGATAGTTTCTGGCCTTACATTTAGGTCTTTAATCCATTTTGAGCTTATTTTTGTGTATGGTGTTAGGGAGTGATCTAATCTCATACTTTTACATGTACCTGTCCAGTTTTCCCAGCACCACTTATTGAAGAGGCTGTCCTTTCTCCACTGTACATTCCTGCCACCTTTATCAAAGATAAGGTGTCCATATGTGCGTGGGTTTATCTCTGGGCTTTCTATCCTGTTCCATTGATCTATATTTCTGTTTTTGTGCCAGTACCATACCGTCTTGATTACTGTAGCTTTGTAGTATAGTCTGAAGTCAGGGAACCTGAGTCCTCCGGCTCCTTTTTTCGTTCTCAAGATTGCTTTGGCTATTCGGGGTCTTTTGTGTTTCCATACAAACTGCGAAATTTTTTGTTCTAGTTCTGTGAAAAATACCAGTAGTAGTTTGATAGGGATTGCATTGAATCTATAGATTGCTTTGGGTAGTAGAGTCATTTTCACAATGTTGATTCTTCCAATCCAAGAACATGGTATATCTCTCCATCTATTTGTATCATCTTTAATTTATTTCATCAGTGTCTTATAATTTTCTGCATACAGGTCTTTTGTCTCCTTAGGTAGGTTTATTCCTAGATATTTTATTCTTTTTGTTGCAATGGTAAATGGGAGTGTTTTCTTGATTTCACTTTCAGATTTTTCATCATTAGTGTATAGGAATGCCAGAGATTTCTGTCCTTTAATTTTGTATCCTGCTACTTTACCAAATTCATTGATTAGCTCTAGTAGTTTTCTGCTAGCATCTTTAGGATCCTCTATGTATAGTATCATGTCATCTGCAGACAGTGACAGCTTTACTTCTTCTTTTCCGATTTGGATTCCTTTTATTTCCTTTTCTTCTCTGATTGCTGTGGCTAAAACTTCCAAAACTATGTTGAATAAGAGTGGTGAGAGTGGGCAACCTTGTCTTGTTCCTGATCTTAGTGGAAATGCTTTCAGTTTTTCACCATTGAGGATGATGTTTGCAGTGGGCTTGTCATATATGGCCTTTATTATGTTGAGGAAAGTTCCCTCTATGCCTACTTTCTGCAGGGTTTTTATCATAAACGGGTGTTGAATTTTGTCGAAAGCTTTCTCTGTATCTATTGAGATGATCATATGGTTTTTCTCCTTCAATTTGTTAATATGGTTTATCACATTGATAGATTTGCATATATTGAAGAATCCTTGCATTCCTGGAATAAACCCCACTTGATCATGGTGTATGATCCTTTTATCGTGCTGTTGGATTCTGTTTGCTAGTATTTTGTTGAGGATTTTTGCATCTATGTTCATCCGTGATATTGGCCTGTAGTTTTCTTTCTTTGTGACATCCTTGTCTGGTTTTGGTATCAAGGTGATGGTGGCCTCGTAGAAGGAATTTGGGAGTGTTCCTCCCTCTGCTATATTGTGGAAGAGTTTGAGAAGGATAGGTGTTAGTTCTTCTCTAAATGTTTGATAGAATTCACCTGTGAAGCCATCTGGTCCTGGGCTTTTGTTTGTTGGAAGATTTTTAATCACAGTTTCAATTTCAGTGCTTGTGATTGGTCTGTTCATCTTTTGTATTTCTTCCTGATTCAGTCTTGGCAGGTTGTGCATTTCTAAGAATTTGTCCATTTCTTCCAGATTGTCCATTTTATTGGCATAGAGTTGCTTGTAGTAATCTCTCATGATCTTTTTTATTTCTGCAGTGTCAGTTGTTACTTCTCCTTTTTCATTTCTAAATCTATTGATTTGAGTCTTCTCCCTTTTTTTCTTGATGAGTCTGGCTAGTGGTTTATCTATTTTGTTTATCCTTTCAAAGAACCAGCTTTTAGTTTTATTGATCTTTGCTATCGTTTCCTTCATTTCTTTTTCATTTATTTCTGATCTGATTTTTATGATTTCTTTCCTTCTGCTAGCTTTGGGGTTTTTTTGTTCTTCTTTCTCTAATTGCTTGAGGTGCAAGGTTAGGTTGTTTATTCGAGATGCTTCCTGCTTCTTAAGGTGGGCTTGTATTGCTATAAACTTCCCCCTTAGAACTGCTTTTGCTGCATCCCATAGGTTTTGGGTCGTTGTGTCTCCATTGTCATTTGTTTCTAGGTATTTTTTTATTTCCCCTTTGATTTCTTCAGTGATCACTTCATTATTAAGTAGTGTATTGTTTAGCCTCCATGTGTTTGTATTTTTTACAGATCTTTTCCTGTAATTGATATCTAGTCTCATGGTGTTGTGGTCAGAAAAGATACTTGATACAATTTCAATTTTCTTAAATTTACCAAGGCTTGATTTGTGACCCAAGATATGATCTGTCCTGGAGAATGTTCCATGAGCACTTGAGAAAAACGTGTATTCTGTTATTTTTGGATGGAATGTCCTATAAATATCAATTAAGTCCATCTTGTTTAATGTATCATTTAAAGCTTGTGTTTCCTTATTTATTTTCATTTTGGATGATCTGTCCATTGAAATTTCAAGTTTTATCCAACTTAACACTCCCACCAACAGGACACGTAAGTGCAAATTTTACTTTGGGCAAAACTGAGTTTTGTCACTATTTTTCTATCTTTGCTGTATCTACCATTGTTCTATATCCTCTTCCCTGTTTAATTTTCTTCTGTTAAGATGTTGTGTGAAAGAAGTTCACTAATCCACCAATATCTCTTGAAATTATAAATTAAAAAGAGGGCAACTGAAGAGTATAATTGAGTATAAATTGAAACTGTGGAGTCGTGTAATGCCAGGGGCATAGGTTAACCACACATGATGATAAAAATAAAACTATTAATTAAGCTTTTCACACCAGCCCTTTGATAGTTCTTTTTATTAGGGT
The DNA here is from genome assembly GCF_949987515.2 of Delphinus delphis. Classification (NCBI taxonomy): domain Eukaryota; kingdom Metazoa; phylum Chordata; class Mammalia; order Artiodactyla; family Delphinidae; genus Delphinus; species Delphinus delphis. Next base: position 61,538,757 of record NC_082691.1, read on the forward strand.
TTTGTGTAATGAGCTTATGCTAATAAAAGTGATATCTCGTATTTTGGAACACTCACTGTGTGCCAGCAGTCATGCTAAGCACAGATATCTCATTTAATGCTTACAACAGCCTTGTCAGAAAGGGATTTTCATCCTTATCTTCATAGATGAGGAAGCTTGAGGTTAAGTGATTTGACCAAGAGAAAACCATGGGTAGGTGACTGAACCAAAATTGTGATTATGAATATTAGGGTTCCTGGCTCCAGAAATTTGATAGTGTACCACCAGAAGATTATAGAGAGGTTATAAAAGCAGAGGTTGATAAGATGTTAGTCTAGGATTTCCTAGTATCAGAAATAGCAAACCCTTTTATCTTAATGGAGCTGATCAGTGAAGCTATCTTATAGTAAGTAGGTTGCTTGATTAGTCATGGGATGCCTCAATAGAGGTTAAACAGAGAGAACAGATGTGTCAAGGACCTTGAGGATCCTCTGTCTCCAAAGGCAGATTGACTGGAAACCTCAAAGCCCAATGAGGGGGAGTAGGACCTAAGTTGAAGGACAGTTTGGAGAAGTTGTAGGGGCTACAGGGTTACAGATTTAGTTAGGCACTTAATTTGTAGCTGAGGAGAATAAGGCCCTTAGTAAGCCTCACCTGAGTGTGCCTAGGAGCTTTTAACGCCTCAGATTTGAAATACAGTACTTCAATACTGTAACCAAACTCTATCTTTTCAACCACATACACTATTCTTTTCCATGTACCCTAAGCCCCAGTTAAACAAAATCATTTGCTATATCTTCAAAAGACCTTTGTAGCAATCCAAGGGAATGGATGTCTAGATTATTTTTCCCTCATATCTTTTCTTATGAACATTCTGCCACTCTATAAGACCTTTCAAAATGTCCTTTCTTAGAGAAAGCTGCTTCTGATTGTGCTAAAACCTATTATGAACCACACCCCATAATTAATAATTTATAAATACTTCCTTCATCACACTTAGCCTAATGCCCTTCATTAGTTATTTATTTTCTTGTCTGATTCCATCTAATAGCCTTTAAGCCAGAGGGTGAACTAGTTTTAAGTCATGTCCACAAATTCTTTGGTGTGTCCCCAATCAAGAGGTAGAATATCAACTTCATTTCTCTTGAGTGTGGACTGGACCTCCTAATTTCTAACGAATGCAGCAGAAGTGATACTGTAGGACTTCTGAGGCTTGGTTAAAAAAGGCAGTATGCTTCTGTCTGGCTCTCTCAGGAAGTTTTCCCATGGGGCCAAGTTTTCATGCTCTGGGGAAGCCCAGGCCATATCAGCTGCCAGATAGTTGAGTGAGGAAGGCTTCTAGATGACTCCAACGCCAGCTGCTATCAGATTACATACAGCCATGCGAGAGACCCTGGGTGAGAACTACCTAGCTGAGTCCATTCAGCCCCCAGAATTGTGAGAGATGATGATACATGATATTTGTGTTTTATGCTACTAAATTTGGGGTGGTTTGTTACACAGCAGTCACTAGAGCAGAGACCTCTGCTAGAAACACTGGAGAACATCCACTGGGATGGTCCACCATCTTCATGTTTGGCTGCTTCTCAAGCAGTGCCCATGGCATGTGTTTTTTCTAAATCCTCTGTTGACCAGGGCTCTTACAAAAGCTGCTCTTTGTCTCAGCATCCTGATGCTCTTGGAATCCTTGCAGTTACAAGAAATGTACAGACAACTTTCCAAAAATGGGCAAGCAAAGTTAAATCAATAAAGATACTACTAAATTCAAGCAAGAAGGAAAGTAGTACAAGTTAAAACAGTTGAGGACAGTTAACCTTATTCTCTTTAAGCCCTTCCTGAATGTCAGTGGCTCATTCTAGATATTTGTTAGCCACATACATGCTGCTTAGTTAATATTCATTTTTGCTTATTGTCCTAGGAGCTGAAATGGGCTGTGTATAATTGTTTGGAGCTTAAGGTAAAGCAAAGAAAAAGGTTATTTTAGTGATGGTTCTAATAATTAATCCTTTAGATATTTTAAAATAAAAAATTTTCAGCAAAATACTGGATATTTGTTGTAGAAATTTTCAAAAATACGAGTAAAGCACAAAGGAGAAAACATCATTTGTTTTTTTTGGTATATATCATTCCAGACTCTTACTCTATGCCTGTAGGTTCACGGGATGCTGTTATGTAATATCAGATCATGTTACTCCTCTGCTGAAAATCCTCCATGGATCCCATCTTACTCAAAGCTACAACTGAAGTCTTTACCATGACCTAAAAGACCCTATAACATCTGGAGTGTGTGCATGCATACACAGATGTATGCGTTCCAGTGGCTCTTTCTCTTTAAGTCGTTTCCCCCGCTCTTCCTCCTGTTCCCTTGTGGCCGTATTGATCATTTAATGTTCGTAAAATACAGCAGGCAAGCCCCTGCACCAGAGCCTTTGCACTTGCTCATCTCTCTGCCTGTGACCTTCCTTCAGGTCTCACAAGCATCCTCTTCCACTTTTTTTTGCTTTGGTTCAGCTCTTGCCTTATCAGAGAGACTTTCCTTAACCATACAGTACAAAACAGGAATACCTTACCAGCCCATTGAGCTCCCCTCACCCTCACATCTCCTGTTTTCCTTACCCTGCCTTACTCTTTTTCTGTATCACATATTTGACGAATTTGGCCCATGAGCCTTAGTTTGCTGACTCGTGTTCTAGAAGATTTAGGTGTTATATTTAGTCTGTGATCCATTTCCATTTTTTTTTTTTTTTTTTTTTTACTGTGGTACAAAGTATGGGTTGAGGCACTTTTTTTTTTTGTATATGAACAATTATTCTAGCACCACTTGTTTAAAAGGCTGTTCTTTGATTATATTGTGTCAAAAATCAATTATCTGTACATGTGTGGGTTTGTTTCTGGATTCTCTGTTCTGCCTGTTTCTGCCCTTCCCCTGTACTACACTATCTTGATTGCTGTAGCTTTGTGCTTTGTAGTAAGTTTTGAAATGAGGTAGTGTGAGTCTTCCAACTTTGTTCTTTTTTTTTCACCAAATATTTTAGTTTTTCTAGTTCCTCCCTCCCTCCTTCCCCTCCTCTCTCCGTTCCTTACTTCCCTTTTATTACATTGGCTAGGATCTCCAGTGTGATGTGAATGAAAATGCTGAAAGCTGAGAACCTCGCTTGTTCTGGAACTTAAAGGGAAAGCCTTCAGTCTCACTACTAAGTTTACGTTAGCTTAGGTGTTTTGTAGATGCCATTTATAAAATTGAGGAAGTTGCCTTTTGTTCCTATTTCCTAAGACAATTTATCATGAATGGATATTGAATTTTGTCAAGTGCTTTTTCTCTCATCTGTTGATGATTATAAGGTTTTTCTTCTTTGATCTGCTAATACGATGAATTTCACTGATTTTTGAATGTTGAACCAACCTTTTATATATTTCTCAATTCAATTTGCTAATATTAGTTAAGGATTTTTGTTTGTTTGTTTTTGGGTTTTTTTCTTTCTATGGCCAGGAAGGATGTTGGTCTATAGTTTTCTTGCAGTATCTTTGCAGGATAATGGAGGTCTCATTAAAAGACGTTGAGACGTGTTCCTTCCTCTTTTATTTTCTGAAAGAGTTTGTGTAGAATGGTGTAAAATTTCCTTTGTGCTCCGCTTTAGCTGTATCCCACAAACTGTGATATGCTGGTTGAAAACAAGGTTGGTTGAAAACAAGGATGGGGGCAGACTATATTGGTAGTATAAATAACATTTATCACATTAGACTTGAGCCCACTGCTTGTCTCTCGAGGCAGACAGATTCCCTGAGTGAAGACAAAGAATTCTTCCAAAGCAGGCTGAAGAGTCTCTGAAGAGAACAGACTGACCATTGCCACCAGCATAGCGCCAGTATCTGTTCCCACTCCTAATGAGCTTATAATGTTTGTACAGTAATGATTTCAGCAGAAGTATTTTGTTGACTTGAGGTTAGGTTCCAATTTTTATAAGACTGAAGGGTTGGGATTAATAAATGTGAGGAAAATTCAAATATCATAAAAGACCTGCCATCCGATGCATATAAAGTAACAGCTGTCGCTTTAAATTCTTGTCAATGAGGTCAGGTTGGGGATGAAAATAATCTAGGAGTCAATCAGATGTAGAGCAGTAACTGGACTGAGAAGAACACACGAGGGGTTTTGCCTTTTCTTATACCACAGAGACAGTGGGAGAATGAAAATACAGCAGTGAGAATTGTGAAAGCATTCTGTGAAAACATTAGGTGATACCTAGGGGGCACCAAAGTACGGTAACAAATAAGATTAGCAGTAAAGAAGAAAATCTGAGATATCAGGAAATTAATCTTATTCCACCATGTTGGGTGGAGGCTGTCTACTTTGTCGTCATCTCTTTGATCTGAGGACCTTGGGTTGGCAGTCTTCATCTGAAGATCATCTGCTCCTAGAGGATTGTTAAGACCCGAGCTTAAGATCTCCTGGAAAGGTCTGTTTCATCAGGACTCAAAGGTATTGATAATTTTTTCTCATATTAAAACATTTTTAAAATTTCTATTATGATTTGTATGTTTTTGTTCTTTTAGCCCTAGTTTTGAAAATTAAAGAGAGCTCTCAAAATACTTTTAAGTTAGTTAAAATTCAAATTACCAAACAAATTATTTCTACTTTTCTTCCTTTTATAATGTGAAGAAGCAAATCACAAGTTACCTTGTAATCATTACAGGATACCCAAAAAACACTGAGTTGTAAAAGACACATTGGAAGTTTTAGTATTCTCAAATTGGGAAAGGCAAAAATAAAGATTGACAAGGAGACAAGATAGAAACATAGTAAGAAGTATCTAACTGCAGTTTTTACAAGTTGACAATGTAAAAACAGCAGCAATAAGTGATGATTATAGGAAACTTTAACACAGTTTCTTCTTTTTGAAAAAATTATTTAAGAGTATGCCAAAAACACATAGATTTCACAATATTTTTATCTTTAAGAAGAAACTACTACCTGGGCACAAAATAAGTTGGGTCATTTTACAGAAAGAAAACCCTAATTTTAATTTGATTCTTGCGTTATATCACCCAAATAATGATTCACAGTGAAGGCTCTGTCTGCCTTTCATTAATGCAACTTTCTAAAGCCTTCCTAAATATTTGTTAAGACATATGTAAACATGTAATTTAAAGTGTTAGTTCTCCTTTAAAATAGGATTACCTATTACATTGAATTTACCATCTTAGTAAAATGAACAGTTTCAATGATAAATGGTTAAACCATATTCATTATCTGATGTGTATGAGATGTATTATTTTGTTACTATACTATAATATAGTCTCAACCATTTTATTAGTTACTGCCTTAACCAAAATAACTCATTTTATTTTCCTCCAAACAACTAGAATACATAAAACCAAAAAGTGTTTAAATTTTTTTCTCCATGCATGGCTGCACATTTTGTATCTTTTACAGATTTTAAGATTTTGCAAAAATAAATATTTTCCAATGCATCTGCACTTACTCTTTAGTCATTCTATAATTTTAAAAATAGGAAACAAGCATAAATTAAAACCATATTACATGACCAGCATTTTGTATCTTTTTCTTAGAAATTGTCAAGGTATCCAAAGATTGTTTATTAATTTAGCTCAATTTAATATTATCCTAAGTTATTAACAAAGTTAACTATGGATTGGGAAGCTGCAATTTAAGTGTACACATTAAGTCTTTATAAGGTTTGTAGCATAATAAGAATTGCACATGACTAAATCAACTTGACCTAAAATGCAAGCGATTTAGAAAAGTTCAAATCATAAAAACGTTAAATCCAAGTCTTATACAAACCAGTACACTGCACTAAGATGATTTTTACGTGATGGTACATCAGTGAGAAGACCGAGAGCTGTTTTTAAACTGAAGTCATTCCAATTTGTCCAGAGGGATATGATCAGGAATATTACGTGAACTCTTTTCTAGTATTAACTCTTTATTTCTGATATACGATGAACCTCTGCATCCATAAACCAAAAATTTATATTATGTCAAAAGTTTTAACTTTCTGGCTTTTTGAATCTGATAGGCTAGCATCTAATGCCATTACTCAAACTAACAATTAACTTTTTTCTCTTGTATTAGTTTTAGCAAGAAAAAATTGAAAAGGCAATATGTGTAAAGCTTGAGACTTTAAAAAATTTTACTCGAATTTTATCTGGACTAGATGAATATGTGAGTAACAACAGATAACTTTTTGATTAATTTTTAAAAAATAATTCCTAGGGAAAAGAGGTGGGGGAGGAGGGAGCCAGCTATAGGCAGATGAGATGGGAAAAGTTAATCTACTATCTGGTAATTATATAATTCTGAAAAGTGTAATTTTATATTTATAGAAAGAGCTGTAGGATTTATAGTACAACCTGTGTCCATTTGAAAGGATTGTTTCTATCCTTCTGTCAGAGATAATCATCTTGTTGGGCCAAGAGAATCATTGGGATTTGGATGCTACAGTTTCCCTTGGGCCCCCTTTATGATCGCCTAGAGGCTTCTAGTTCTTCCTCTTTTTGGCTAGAATGGGAGAATTTTCCAGTGGTTTACAGTGTCAAGTTCTTGCATCTCCTGGACCCATCGATGGAAAGAAGTGCTTGAATGAGGTCAAGAAAGTTTGGAGTATATGGGCCAGGACAGGACTTGGGAAGTCCTTAATGATGGCACAATGATCTGAATATAACCTGGATTAGAAGTTGACATATTAGGGACTTCTTCATATAAAGGTTGCAATTTTAAGGGACTCTGAATTATTATGGATCATTCCAAAGATGGAAAAGGAGAGAAGAGAAAGGCAAGATAACAAACTGGAAAGTGCAGAACAGGGTTTAGGTGAATCCACAGGTGAGGCAGATTTTTAATTTTTTACATTTTATTGGTCTAGGGAAAGAGTCTTTTAGGGAAATTTTAGAATCTGGACTGTATTTAGAAGCCTCTCCTACCAATTTTAGCTATATTTTAAAGTAACTTTATACTCACAAAGAATTGCAAAAAATAGGACTGAGAATTCCTGTGTCTCTTCACCCAGAATTCCCCAGATGGCCCAGTGGTAAGACCTTATATAACCATAGTTCCTTATCAAAAACAAGAAGTTGACAGTGGTACAGTGCTTTTAACTAACTACAGACTTATTCAATTTTTACCAAGTTTTACACGCATTCTTTTTTTTTAAATGTATAGTTCTATGACATTTTATCACATATATAGATTCCTATACCTACCACAACAATCAGGATACACAACGTTCCCATTGCCACAAATAAATTCTCTCATGCTAACGTTTTTATAATCATACCTTCTCTATAGTTGTAACCACTGGCAACCACTGATCTGTTCTTTCTCACTATAATTTTGTCATTTCAAAATGGAAATTTATAATTTCTATAAATGGAATCATACAGTGTATAACCTTTTGAAATTGGCTTTTTTTACTCAGGATAATAGCCTTGAGATCCTTTCAATGTATTGCAGGTATCAATAGTTCCTTCCTTTTTATTGATGAGTAGTATTCCTTCTTATTGATGAGTAGTATTCCATTGTATGGATGTACCAAAGTTGATCCATTCACTTTTTGTAGGACATTTTTGATTGTTTCCAGAGTTCAGATTATGAATAAAGCTGCTGTAAACATTCATGTACAGATTTTTGTGTGGACAGATTTTTGTGTTTTCCTTTCTCTAGGATAAATACCCAGGAGTATGATTGCTGATTCTTATGGTAAGTCTATGTTTAACTTAATAAGACACTGCCAAACATTTTTCCAAAGTAGATGTATCATTTCGTATTCCCACCAGCAATGTATGAGAGATCCAGTTGCTCTGTATCCTCACCAGCAGTTGGTATTGTGGATTTTTTCATGCCATTCTAGTAGGTTTCTAATTGAATTTTTTGTTTTCTACTCTTGTATTTAGAGAATTCCTTATATCTTATGAAAATAGGTCTCACATGAGAACTGTGAATTGCAAATGTATCTCCTAGTTCATATCTTATATTTTCATCCTCTTAACAGGGTCTTTCTCATAGCAAAAGGATTTGATATTGATAAAATTCAATTTGTAGGTATTTTTCTTTTATGATCATGATTTTGGTGTCATGGCTAAGAACTGTACCTAACCCATAAGATTCTTTCCTATGTTGTCTTTTAAAAGATTCATGATTTCACTTTTCACATTTATATCTATGATCCATCTTGAGTTAATTTTTGTGTCAGATGTGAGGTTTATGTTGAAGCCTAAAAATGTACAGTTATTCTAACACCATTTATTGAAAAGCCATTTTTTCTCCTTTGACTTGCTTTTGCCCTTCTGTCAAAATCTGTACTTGGTGGGTTATTTCTGGCACTCTTTTCTGTCCTGTCCCTCTACCAATACTACATTGTCTTTTTATATATATATATATAAATTTTTAAAATATTTATTTAGTTAGTTGCACCGGGTCTTAGTTTCAGCACATGGGCTCCTTAGTTGTGGCATGTGAACTCTTAGTTGTGGCATGCATGTGGGGTCTAGTTCCCTGGCCAGGGATTGAACCCGGGCCCCCTGCATTGGGAGCGTGGAGTCTTAACCACTGCACACCAGGAAAGTCCCCTTCTTTCTGAAATTTTTTGTTTTGTTTTTATATTTCCATATAAATTTAGAAAGCTTCTCTATGTCTACAAAAAATCCTTCTGAGATTTTGATAAAAATTGCATTAAGCCTGTAGATCAATTGGGGGAGACTTGACATCTTTAATGTGTTAAGTCATTTTTCAATCCATAAACACAGTAGATTTCTCTCTTTATTTAGGTCTTTAAAAATATATTCATCAGAGTCTTGTAATTTTCTTCATACTAATCCTGTGCATCTTTTGTTGGATTTAGACTGTAGCATTTCTCATTTTTTTGTGGAGCAATTGTAAGTGGTTTTGTGTTTTTAATTTCATTTTTGATATGTTTGTTGCTAGTATATAGAAATTCAATTGATTTTTGTGTGTGAATCTTGTATCTTGCAGACCTGTAAAGCTCAATTTTAAGTGCTTTCCTCTCTTCTGTTTCCTGGAAGAAATGGTGTAAAATTGCTGTTATTTATTCTTTCAGTGTTTGATACAATTAAGCAATGAAACCATCTGGCCCAGAGATTTCTTTATCAAAAGGTTTTATACTGTGGATTCAATTTTTTTAGTATTTACAAAACTATTCAGGTTATCTGTTTCATTTGGGGTGAGTTTGGAGAGCTGTAGCTTTTGAGGAATTTGTTGATTTTATCCAAGTTGTCGAATTTATGGGCATAGAGTTGTTTTCCCTTATTATCTTTTTAATGTCTGCTGAGTCTGTAGTGATATTTCTTCTTTCATTCATGATGTTGGTAATTTGTCTCATCTCTTTCTTGTAGATAGAAAAATACTTTTTTATCTATTGGGTCAATTTCCTTTAAATCGTGTATAGACTACTTACATTTAATGTAATTTTGGTATGTTAGGATTTAAGTCTGCTAGTTTGTATTCTCTTTGTTCTTTCTGTTTTTCATTGATCTTTCCTACCTTCTTATGAGTTACTTGAACATTTTTTTAGTATTCCATTTAAATTGATTTACAGTGTTAATAAGTGTATCTCTTTGTATAATTTTTAGGTGGTTATTGTACATTTGCATAAATAAGTTATATGTAGCAGTCTACCAGTATCTGCATTATGCCACTTCAAATGGAATGTAGAAACAGACCATTGGATAGTTGGGATTTTGTTTCCTTTTCGTGCTAAAGTGCCTGTCAGATGAATAACATTGTTTATGTCAGATTTCTCCAAAGTGACCATTGCAATACCTAATTGTCCTTGATGAAATTATGCAACTTGGAAAGATGTGTACATGATTTAGCAATGTAACAGGTATCATGAAGGAAAAGGTATTTGGCCTGAAGGGAATGCAAACTTCGACTAAAAAGTTCTCATGAGGATTATTGCATTGATTATGTGCTTGTGCAACTGCATGTCTCCAGAATATGGTCATGGACCAGATTGCCAACTGAGGGCTGGTTTTAAAACAAGAAAAAGAAAAACGCAGATCTAGGAAGACACAACTATAGAAAGTAAGTCTTAAAATATCTTGAAAGGTGACTGTTGTGGGTTGAATTGTTTGCCAAAAAGTTACGTTGAAGTCTAAACCCCAAGGTACCTGTGAATGTGAGATTATTTGGAAATAGGGTGAAGTTAAGATGGGGTCATACTGGGTTAGGATGGGCCCGAAATCCAATGGCTGGTGTCTTTATAAGGAGAGGGAGATTTGGAGACACACGAAGAGGAAAGTAGGCCATGTAATGACAGAGGCTGAGATTGGAGGGCTGCAGCTATAAGCTAAGGAAGACCAAAGATTGCAGCAACCACCAGAAGCTAAGAAGGATTCAAGTAATACAGTGACCCAAGGCAGAGTTTGTTCTAAGGATGCAGGGCTGATGAGATGAAATGTTCTGAACTTAGCAGCCATCAGAACCAGCCTCACTGACAATTTATCTGGTATGTGTCCCTCACTATAGGCTTTTCTCTTATAGAGGAGTAATTGTCAAGAAAGTGGGGACACAGTTTTTGAGGCACTAGCCTGCTGTGTTCCCCCCTTTGCCTGGCAAAGAATAAAGCCACCCTTTCTTTATCCTCCAAAAAAAAAAAAAAAAAAAAGTGGACAACTGGGCAGATAATAGGAATGCTGAGTTAAATGCTTAGCAGCCGAATTTTACCAAGGATCAGTACAAGATCAGAATTCCAAAGTCCCAAGAACCAAATATAAGGCTAACATTGAAGGGCTCAGCAAATTATTTGGAACTCACATTCAGCTGCAGTTGTCTTGGCAAGGACGGCCTTGAGACTGGAGATTCAAGGAGTTTGAGATTTCCACACTATTTCTAAGTCAAGCATGGTTTGTGTCAGGGAAGGGTCTAAGCCAGATCTCAGGAAGATCCACTGTTGTCAAAGCTCACCAGTCAGAGTCCACCATGAACAGAACTGAGGTCAAAGTGAGGTTTTTTTAGCTAGGTGAGGACCTGAGGGGCATCCTTATAAGAGGTTTTGGACTTGTGATTCAAAGAAGGGTTAATAAAAGTGGAGGCTGGTAGTGATTTGGGTGCTGTCAGGAGCTTGGGGCTATTCAGTGATTGTGTACCTTGGTAATTTTATCTAGGAGTCAGTACACTTAAAGCAGAGCTAGAGTTACTGTTGGCAAAAAAAGAAGAAAAGTCATGTCAGAAGCAGGAGGTATATAATTACTTTTGTGGCTTTGTCTGTCTCTTGTTTGAGACATGTTCACTGAGTGGTTGTGCTCTCAGTCCACTGTGTTCACAGAGCTGCCTTTTCTGATCATTGTTGACATATTGTGACCATTGTTTATATTTAGATGGGACTGTTTAGCCTTTCTATTAGTAGCCAAGGCTCTTTTTCCTTTTCTAGGGGCCTGGCCTGGAGACAGCATTTATCACTTCTGCCTACATTCCATTGGTTAGGACACAGTCATGTGGCTACACCTAAGAGGCTGGGAAGTAGATTTTAGCTGTGTGACAGAAGGAAATGTGAATTAAGTTTAGTAATTACATAACACTCTTTTTGTTGTTGTTCTTCTTTTAAAACAATATTTTCTCTCTTTATCCCCATTCCCACTCCCATAAGACATACACCTTATTATTTAATATGTGTCCTTCAGATCTACCTTCCATATATTTAGATTCTATAGATTTTTATGAATCTTTGAAAGATGCATAGGATTGCTTTGAGTGCATTCTTAAAATGTAAATAAATGTTCATTGTATATCATTCAATGATTATTATTGAAAATTAATGATTATTAACTTTTTACTGTGTTTTTGAGATCTGTGCTGCTACATAAACTAATTTATATCTCCTGATTGCTTCAAAATATTACATTTTATTCATATTCATTTGACATTTTCTTATCATTTCACCAAGTACAAAACGTCAAAAGCTTTACTAACTTAATTTGTCATATTTATTCTTCCAGTTATAAAGCACCCCTTAGTGGCTTAAGATAATGACAGTCATTTTACTCACAGATCTGCAGTTTGGACTAGGATTGTCAGAGACAGCTCATCTCTGCTCCATGCAGTATTAGCTAGTGCTGGGAGCTTCTCAGCTGGTTGGGGCTGGAGTCAACTGAGTGCTCAGTCACATCTGGTGGTTGATGTTGACTGTTTGCTGGGGCTGTTTGCCGGAGCACCTACACATAGCATGTCCATGTAGCTGCTTGGCTTCCTCACAGTGTGGTGGCTTGGTTCCAAGGGCAGTTGTCTTAAGAGAGCAGAAAGGAGTGCATGAGTTTCTTGTGACCTTGTCTCAAAGTCACGTAGAGTCACTTCCACTGTACATTCTTGGTCGAGGAGGACACAGAGGGTCTTCCTAGGTTCACAGGTAGAAGGTGTAGACCCCACCACCCAATAGAAGAAACATCAATGTTACACAGTCCAAAAAAAAAAAAAAGGCACATGGAATGGGATATATTGTTGTATCCATCTTTAGGAAAGACAATCTGCCACATTTGTGAAAATTAAGAATCTGATTTGGATATAAAACATGATTTTGAGACTAATTAGCAAAGATTTTAACTGTAAAAATACAACTTTTTAATAGTCCAAATACACTCTTTCCTTTTGGACCAAGTACTAGACTGTGGCCAACAAACTCTTGCTCCCTGTATCCCTAGACTTTTTCTCTAAAGTTATCAATATCTTCCCCCCCGGTCCTTATTTTTTATGTGATCATTGTAACAGATGAGATCAACCACTTCCTAGAACATGATTACAAAACCTATGCACACCTTGGGTGTCATAAAGAGAAAGTGATTTTTTTTTTTCCTTCAGAAAATACATCTTATGAGAAAGAAATAGTAACTAGTTCTCAGGCTTTCTCCTTTTGTTTTGTGCTGCTGACCAGAGGATCTTTTATGTGCTGGATATTCTGATTCGATTCGATGCCCTCAATACACAATGTGACTATTCTGAAAGCTTATTGTTTCCATCACTAGAAAGTAGATCCATAATTTTTGTGGTTCTCATGCTTTTTTCTCCAACCTGTTCTCTCCTGAGACTCCATTAAACATGATGGTGCTTGAGGAAAGCACTGCCAAAATAGCTGTCTGCTTTTCTCTTTTTAAATTTTGTTTTGTTTTTGTTTTTTGCGGTACGTAGGCCTCTCACTGTTGTGGCCTCTCCCGCTGCGGAGCACAGGCTCCGGACGCGCAGGCTCAGCGGCCATGGCTCACGGGCCCAGCCGCTCCGCGGCATGTGGGATCCTCCCGGACCGGGGCACGAACCTGTGTCCCCTGCATCGGCAGGTGGACTCTCAACCACTGCGCCACCAGGGAAGCCCTGTCTGCTTTTCTTAAGGTGATAGGATGTGAGGAGAATGGGGAAGTGTTCTAGCAATCAGTAGGCCTAGGAGAGGTTGTAATTGAGTTCACCTAGGCCTATCAAGTCTTGATTTCTATACATCATTTTAGCCATATCCCTCAAAATCCAGAAAGACTGTAGCCAGGTAGATGATAATGCATAGCATAGCAGTGCTTCCCTTTTAGATAAAGTTTTCACCAAAGCAGAAAATCACAGGTAAAACAGTAAGGTGGGCCAATCAAGTCCATCCCTCTTTCTTCTTGAATCTCTAGGCCAAGATGAGGTCGGTCTTGGGCTTTTGTTTTCCCTCATTTGTTTGTTTAGTGGAAATTTTCAAATGTATACAAAAGTAATGAGAATACAATAGTGAACTCCCATGTACCCATCCCCTAACTTTAGCAATTATCAGCCCAAGGCCAATCCTGCAATGTATGTTCTCCACCTTCCTTCCCCAAATGTATTTTAAATGCATTGTTTTAAAGCAAAACCTTGATACAGTTTCATCTGTTAAGTACTCAATATGTATGTGTAAAAGATAGAGACTCTTTATAACCACAATAACATTATCACACATTTAAAAATAAGCAATTCTGGAGGCTGTTGAAACATGCAAAAGGTGTATTTGTAATCGAGGAGCATGAAGCAAAGTTACATAACATGAAAAAGGAAGTTTTAGTTTCCAAAGTCCTGGAAGAGGTTCCAGTTCAGCAGGTCTGTCTGACGTTGAGAGCTACACCCGGTCTTTCTATCCTTCTAATAAATCCCCTCCTTTTGTGATAAGACTGATTTGTTAGACTTTCATGATTTACACTTGGAACTGTCACGACAGTCCTCCTGCTATGTAGATACCTTAATGTTGCTCTTTATTTCTCTCCATATTCTTTGATTTCTCACACTACTCAATTTAGTTATAATAATAATGCCATCAGCTCCCATTTATTGAATGCCTATCACGTGCCAGACACTCTACCAAATACTTGACATTTAAACCTCACAACAACCCACTGAGGACGGTAATTTCCCTATTTTGTAGAGGAAGAAATAAGAATTTACATGGATTAGGTCATTTGCTCAGGTTACACAATTAATAAGAACCAAAATCCTACCCAGATCTTTCTACTCCTCAGTCTGTTTTCCCACTCTGCCATGCTGGACCTGACAGGCATGATTTTTGTTTCCTAAAAATCCAATACAGTTCTATAGCATCAAGCTGTGAGTTGTTCATCAAACCGTTTTCTCCTATTGCTAGGCACATGACTAGACTCCTTCACTGCAGTTAGGCTTGGCCACATGGTTGAGTTCTACCTATAAAAGGTGAACAGAAGAGTTATGCCCTATTTCTTGGCCAGACCCAATAAAATTTCCCATTTGCTGTCCTCTATGCTCTGCTTCTGCTATTTAGTTTATGGGGCCTAAAGTGACCTTGGAAGCCACATGTTGACGATGGCAAAAACCGACAGCCTGGGTCCCTGACAGAGGCCCCTGCCACCAATCTCAAATCTCCTTGAACTATTTATATGAGCAGGAGATAAACTTCTGTTGTATTTAAGCCATTATGTATTTAGGGGTCTATTTATTACAGTAGTTAGCCTTCCTTAATTTTTATGTACTATTTCAATTATGCTTTCCTGGGTAACAAACACCTCAAAATTTTAGTGGCTTAAAACCACAGTCTTAACTCATGATTCTGTGAATCAGAAACTTAGGCTCTTGCCTATACTTGTTCATGCAACTACAATCAGCAGGTGGGTCAGCTGGGGGCTGACTGGTCTAGCATTGCCTGCCTCACATGCCTGGAGATAAGAATGGCTGCTGGCTGGACCACGTGTCTCCAGCAGGTTTGCCTGGGGTTATTCACGTGGTAGTGGAAGTGTTCTCTGCAGCAAGAGCGGGCAAGCCCCGATCTGCAAGTACTTTTCAGGCTTCTGCTTGCGTGTGTTTGCCAGTGTACCATTATCCAATGCAAGTCACAGAGGTAGAGGGAAATGTAATTTATTAAGGAGCATTTACTGCAGCACTCTCCCATATATACTAACAGTACTAATGCACAAATTAGGCAAATCGTTCACATATGTACAACAGCTCAGTCGCATATTTGACAATAGAGTGCAGCTTTTTTTGTTTTTTTTCTATTAATTTTTGGCTGTGCTGGGTCTTCGTTGCTGTGCGTGGGCTTTCTCTAGTTGCGACGAGTGGGGGGCTACTCTAAGTTGCGGTGCAAGGACTTCTCATTGCTGTGGCTTCTCTTGTTGAGGAGCACGGGCTCTAGGCACGCGGGCTTCAGTAGTTGTGGCGCACAGGCTTAGTTGCTCCGCGGCATGTGAGATCTTCCCGGGCCAGGGCTCGAACCCATGTCCCCTGCATTGGCAGGCGGATTCTTAACCACTGTGCCACCAGGGAAACCCTAGAGTGCAGCTTTAAGGCTGTTTTCATAACCCTTGAATCAAGTTGTAATATCGGGGTTGGTTTTAATAAAAATTATATTGATTTTGTTTTAAAATTACATTTCAGGTTTATATATAAGAAGTGAAATATTTACCAATACATGATAAATTCATAGCATTGGCACTATAACAGAGATGTTGTAGCTTATGGCCTAAATTTACCTGAGGTTTAATGAATCCAATTTATCAAGATCCTATGGATTTGTAGCCAAATCCATACTTTAAAACAGTCTTTAAAGGGTTAGTTTCACCCTTATTTAGAGTAACTTGTAAGAAAATGATTAAGTTCTAAGTTCAGTACTTCTTCACTTTCCTTAACTTTACCTTTATTAGGCCACATTTAACCACCTGTAAGGGCAGAATGCTTTCCTCCACTGCTCAGGGCAAAGTACTCTGCAGTGCCTTACCTCCACAATGCTATTGATATGGTGGTTAAAGGCCTGAGTTCTGGAGCCAGAATGTGCAGGTTCACATCCTGTCATTTCTGCTTGTTGTGTGACCCTGGGCAAGTTAACTACTCGGTACCTCAGTTTCTTCACCTATAAAATGGGAATAATTACCACAACCTAACTCATAGGGCTGTTGTGAGGATTAAATGAGATAAAGTATCTAAAAAAGCCCTTAGTTCAGAGCCTAACCCAGGTTATAAGAGGTCATACTGATTTTCTTTTTAAATTTCAGCTTTCTTGAGGTATAATTGACAATTTTATTTTTAACTACTCTTCAGACCTATATATGAGAATGAAATATTTACAAATACATTATAAACTTAGGTTTGTAGGAGATTGCCTATTTTCTTAGGAGATGCATGCTAAAATATTGAGATAAAGTCTCATTTGAAAGTTGTATAGCAACTTTCAAATGCTATACAAAAAGAAAAAATATGTGGAAAATATAGAACGTTAAATATGGTGCCATGTTAATACTTGTTAATATATGTAGGATATGAATGTTCATTGTATTATGTCAAGTTTTCTGTAGGTTTGAAATCTTTCGTAATAAAACTTGGAGGTAGGATGGAAATACTTTCCCCAGTTCTCTCAGTGTCTCATTTTTCTTTTCATTTCTTCTTCCTCCCTCTGTTATCTCCCCCAAATTGTCTCTCATATCTCTCCCTTGCAGGGCCCCTTGTCTCTCCTCATCTACAGGTTATCTCTTTATTATGTACGTGTTAATAGCCACAGCTTAGTGTAAGTGGTTAAACATACAAACTCTGGAGCCGGACTGTCTGTTAGAGTATCTGCCATCTCACTTATTGTGCGACCTTGGGCAAGTTACTTTAAACTCTCTGTAGCTCAGTTTCCTCCTGTGGTTATCGTAAGGAGTAAAGAAACAATGAGTATCTATAAATGATTAGAAGAGGGTCTGGTATATTGTCAGCCTCTGTAGGAATTTGCCATAATGATAATAATAATCTCTTGGTGTCCCTCACGTCTTTCCTTCTGTTCAGTGGTGATAGGCCCTGGAGCCTTCCTCCTGAGGAGAGGGAGTTGGGAGAAGACTGCAAATGCTTCTTACTTAATACCTTTTTTTTTTTTTTTTCCCTGAACACAAAAGGAATTGAAGTGGGCAAAAATCCTCCTGAAAAATGTTTCCACGTTTAGAATAAATATGTTCTACTCTGTTTTTGCTTTCTGATTTCCCCCTGAAAAGATAATTATTTAACAGTAAAACCTTGCATTAGCCCTGGACGTTGGTAGTGGCATCAACACCTTACCCTTAACCTCACAGGCCCATCTAGTCTGCACTGTCTTCTCCTTTCTCACTCTTGAAATGGCACAGCCCTTCTTCCTGTATGAAGGTCAGCCTCTCACCTGTGCTGGAGATCCCAGCCTCCTCATCTTCTGAGGAACCTTGCATTCTCATTTACTCCTTCTCTCTTCTGTACTCACCTCTCCCTCCCAATTACGTCTTTTCCATGAACATTTAACTCCTTCTCATCTTAAGTTGGACGAGGGAACCCTCCCTAGATTCCATCTCCCCTTTGAGCTACTGTCTTATCTTTTCTGCTTCACATGATATTTCTTGAAAGAGATTCTCATTTTCCAGTTACTTCTCAGCCCACTCCAGTGGCTTCCCTGCTGTCAGTTTAACAAAACAGCTGTTACTAAGGTGACCCATAAACTGTATGTCACTAAATCCTCGGGCATTTTTTAGGACTAACGTTATTACTTTGACTTACAAAAACATTCAGCAGTTCGACTGTAATCTCCTTATTGAAACCTCTTTATTCACCATTGGCTGTTTGTTGTTCTGTGAATAATAAAGTACTGTGTCTCTGACCCAGGAGTCTCAGGTCTCATGCTAGCATCCATGAAACAGTGTCTGACTTATTAAATAACTTGTGAGTGGACTAAAATACAGTCCCAGACTCGACACTAACCATCGTATTCCTAGCAGCCCCACAGTGCCTGGCATGAAGTAGGTGTTCAGTATTTATTTGTGAGATGGCTGGATGGACGGATGGACTTTCTCAGCTCTGCCAAAACATTGCAGGGATAAGACCTTTCAGAAGAGCCAACCAGGTTCTGGGATTGTGAGGGAGACAGCTGAGAGAACGCGAACATTAATTTGATCTGAGGTTTCTCTGGGTTTATGTGTCTAATTGGAGAGTATTTTGATCAGCCAGCGTCTCTTCTGAAATGTAAACCATCTGACAGAGGTAATCCTATTAATTCCATTTTATTCTGAATTAGTTGAGTTGGCGTAATGTTCTAATATTTAGCTGAGTGTAGCGGTGGTGCGTAGGGAGGGCTGATGTGGGAGGTCGGCAGCCTGTGGTGGGCAGAAGCCTGGGTTCTCTTTCGAAGGGGGAATTCTGGATATTCCTGGGTTTCTTAGAGAGGGTGTGCAGGTGGGGGAACCAGGAAGTGAGAGAGAGAAGTGGGATAACAGCAAAGGCACGCTTGCTCAGCCTCAAGATCTGCCCGAAGCCTGCTGTCGGTCGCTGTGGACACACCATAGAAGTTCATCTCTGAAGCTGCTGGTGCCAGAGTGCTTCAGACTTTAACTGTCCCTGTAAGGATGGACTGTTCCCCTTTTACAACCAGCATTTTTTAAAGTAACCTAAGCAAAGTTTTACATAGGATAAAATTGTTTTCAGGACAGATAAAAAGAGTGAAAAGAATGCATGAGAATATTAAATGTACAACTATTAAGATTTCTAGAATTAGAAACTGAATAATTGTGTAGAAAGGCAAACAGCCTTTAGGGTGACAGAGGGGTTCTTGGAGTTGACAAGAGTGACAAGAATTATCTAGGGTTTGACTCTCAACAGGAGGGATATCACCCCAAGGGGGTAAAAATTGGTTCTTGGGGGACAAAAAACGGCCTGCATGGCCAGGGTACCTGAACAGAAATACAGTATATTTGTGGTATTAGAATTTCATGGTGGCAAAGGGCTTTAGGTAAATATGTCTTAAAAGTCTCCTTACAGGGCGGTAACAAAAAAAAAAAGTTGAGAAACACTGGACCTGTTGATTCAAATGGAAGGATTTTGTTGATCACCAGTGGGTCCCCCTGGGAAGACGAACTGGAAATGCGTGTTGACTCAGCAGAAGGAAAAAGATCTCACATGTTGTCTAGTGAGTATCCACTGGGAGATCTAAAAGCAGCGGTGGGCAGCTGGGCCGTCCCCCAGAGCTGCTCAGTAGGTGATGAGCTTCTGGCCCCATACAGATTCAGTGCCCGGGAGGCCAGGCTGATGGCCCCAGACACACGCAGCCAGTTCCTGGACACGGCAATAGGACAGTATGAATTGGGTGGGAGTTCGGATTCCAGTAGTTAAACCACCCACCTTCCACCCTCCCGATTTGTTTTGCTGTGTTCTGTTCTTAGCTACCTCCCTCCCTACTCTTCTCTCCTGCTACCTCTCAAGACTCCCATTATTCATTTCTGCTGCAGGCAGGGGGATCAGTAGCAATGTTGAATGAAAAGAATGCTAGACACAGAACCACATGCTGACATCAAAGAAAGAAGTGACCTTCAGCCATACAATTTTAGTGTGGAAAGCCAGATAGTACACTCTTAACATCTGTGAAATCAGATTAAAATGCAAGTAGACTTTTAGCTTTCCTAATCCCTGCTTCTGAATAGGACCTGGACATGCAGGTCCTTAACAAAATAAAAATGAAGACAATATCAGGTATAGGGAATGGTTAGTTCTTACCCCACAGGTATTTGGCCTTGGAAATGGCTTCTGGTCTCTCAGCAGCATATAAGTCTAGACTTTGCTATGAGTTCGAAAATGGCAGTGTTGTTTCAGAGGGGCTCCTAAGTGTGGGAAGGATGGCCTAGCACAGTCTCCTCTTTTGCCCTATCCCTGATGCTCATTAAGGTCATGCTAGAAGGGAAAGGTCTGATTAGATAACCAACGTTGCTACTTCTGGAGCTCTACTACATGTCAGGCACTGTTTTAAGTGCTTTACATATATTAATTACTTCTCATAACCAAACAACCCTGCAAAGGGAGCACTATTATTACAGATGGTAAGCTCAGGCACAGAAAAGCTAAGTCACTTGTCCAAGGTCACACAGCTTCTGGTAGCACTGGAATTTGAACCCAGATCTTCAGTACCCACAGAGCTTGCTGTAACTCTGCTGTTTATATGCCTTGGGGCCAACTCTCCCTAACTTAACACTGTCTTTGAAGTCATGGATGAATGGGCTTACAATGAAGTTGCTCTTAACACCATGTACTTTGGATTTTTATGTAAGTAGAACATTGGGTCAGTCATCAGGCCTCCTAAGCAGTTGAATCCTTTAGGCCACTTACATAATGGACTAACTGCTGGATACGTGCTGCCCTCTTGTGATGAAAATAATCCCAATACGACCTTCTCGAGCTCTCCAGAATGCACCTACTTCCTTTAGTCCAGTCCCATGGTTGGGGGTAGAAGATACGTGGGCTCTGAAAATTCAGACTCTTGTGTCACCTGACATTTTCCAGGGTGTTCCTAGCCTTGTGACTCTGTCAGTGAGGCTTGTAAACGTGATTCCAGAGTCTGTAAATTTTAGCACCATTAATACAGAAGAGACCAGGCTTCCCAAAGGGGCACTAAAGAGACCCCACCTGTGTCCTTGGGGGGAGAGTTCATTTTGTTTAACTTGCCCTAGTGAATTGGGATCAGGTTTAAGAGGCTTGGCAGAAAAAAGGTCAGTTGGAGAATGAACTGAAGGTCACAAACTGTCAGAACAGAGGGAAAATAAAGCCAGCAGAAGGCCTGTGTTCGGGTTCTTGCCGTAGTGATAATACAGCGTGTGGCCTTGGGCAAGTCGCTTTGCTCTCTGACGCCAGTGTCTGCGCTGGCAGAGTAAGAGGGGTGAACTAAGTGAGCTCAAAATCTTAGATATTACCAGGTCCAACCTTCTGCATTTGCCAAAATCCCTTTCCTAAAGGGTGTTGCTTCACCACCACCACCCCCATTTTTATAGGCATCCTCATTAGTAAAACAAGATACATATCCACACTCAATAGTTCTCAGTTTCCTCACTCGGGAAGTAATCCCTACTGGACAGGGTTGTTGGGAAGAACCAGTTTCCATTTGACACAGTGCTAATGGGTTCAGTCAGACTGGGTTTGTTTAGGCAAAGACACACGCACACATACAAATGCTTAAAATCAAGGAAGACTGATTCTGAAGATACACCTACCCAGTTATAAGTGACTATCTTCACAGTGCCACTTGAAAACATGCTGATTTATGGGTTACTCATTATTCCCTGCAGCTGTAGTTATTACCAGCGCCTGCCTGTGGCTGTAACACATCTATGTGTGTGGGCAGTGCCTGGGTACCATCTAGGGTGAACGGTCCAGGGCAGGGAGTCTCATTCGTATTCAAAGAAGACATGACATTGTTCTGTAACTTCCACCTGCTTCCAAACCATTTATTAGACTCCTATACTTGACGGGTTCACGTAGATTGGAAAAAAAAAAATTCATAGCAAGAATCTTTGACTTGCTAATCCCGCTGCAAAGAAATAATCCTAAAGAACTTTCTACTTCCATAGAAATGTCTGTAAGAATCACCACAACCACCACAGCCAGTCTGGAAACCTGAATGTCCATCTAATACTTGGAACATAATTGAGCAGATTATCAAACCAATAGAATACAAATGATAATTATAAAGGTTAACAATGTGGGAAAATGATTGAAAGAAATTGCAGGTGTACACTGTGATTATAATTATGTAAAAAGATGTCAAAATAGTCAACCTTAAAAAAGAAATTCTGACATGGATGAACTTTGAGGACATCATGCTAAGTGAAATAAGCCAGTCATAAGAAGACAAACACTGTATGGCTTCACTTATATGAGGGACCTGGGATAGTCAGAATCATAGAGAAAGTAAGTACAAGGGTGGTTGCCAGGGGCTTGGGGGATGGGGAAATGGGGAATTATTGTTTAATGAGTATAGAATTTTGGTTTTACAAGAAGAGTAATTCTGGAGATCGGCGTTGGTGATGGTTACACAACATATGGATGTGTTTATACCACTGAAATGTACACTTAAAAATGATTAAGATGGTAAATTGTATATTATGTGTATTTTACCACAACAAAAAAGTCTCCGAGTAGGCAAAATACGGAAAAATAGCATGCAAAAATAAGTAGCTGTGTTAGCATTGTGTTATTATAAGCGTTATTTGAATCTTTTCCTTTAACATTGTGATACTGCTTTTGCAACACAAATGTGACAGAAAAAGTCAAGGAAAAAAATTCAAGTTATTTCGATATTTGTTATTTGCCCAAAAAAGCACCTGAGTAGTCTTGGGGAAAATCAGAAACTTACTTAACATCCTTGAACTTATTTTATAATTTACTATTGTTTAAAATCTTTTTTTTTTTTTCATTACAGATCATCGGGGGCCTGTAATCTTTTCAGTACTTAGTGCTTCTAAAAGTTTTAAGCTGGCCTTGGGTGCAGTTAATTCAGTTTTAAGTGAGAATCACGCTGGGATGGCCCCTGGGCCCTGCAGCTCTGCTGCCAGCCCATCTGTGTGGTAACATGAGTTTTGTCCTCCTTACCAGCTAATTCCACTTTCATTAAAATTCCTCTCTATGGACCTGGGATAATGGTCATGGTTCTGCCTTTCAGCTCCAGAGCAAGGATTTTTTTTTTCCTGTAAGTGAGCAATTGTTACTGGAAATAGATGTGTGTAACACCTGGAAGTGGATGAAAACACCAGTGAGCCAAATGCTCCTTCCCAGTTGGGCAGCTGAAAGGGACACCTGGCAAAGGCTGGAGAGCCTGGCTTTGTGCAGTGGTGCCGGCTCCTGCTCTGCTCTTACTGTGCAGTGAAGACCTGGATGTGCCTCCCTCTGTTCAGTGAGTGACAAATGGTAGGGCTCTTTGGTAAGAATGATGACAACTAACAGCTATGCTTTTCACTGACGGAGCCAGGATATTGCAGGAAGCTTGATGCTGAATGTTTTTAGACTTGACTTTGAGAACTTCCAGTCCCATATTTGACCTTGTTGGGAAGTTCCCTAAGCCTAAGAGTGTAAAGAGGACACCTGGGGGTGCCATTGTGAGCAGAAATGAGAAACGTTGGTTTAATGATATTGTATATTGAGCACTGACCCTGCACTGGGCATTGTGCTAACTGCTTTCCATGCTTCAGCTCATTTAATCCTCACAACAACCCTGGGAGTCAGTACTCTGGGATTCCTATTTTTCAAGGAGGAAATTGAGATTCTGACAGTCTTAAAATGTGACCCAAAGCCCCACAGTGATTTGACATGGCTTATTTTAATAAGTTCCAAATCAGCAAGGACAAGCCATAAATGTAGTTCTGAAATACAGGAGCTATAGTTTCTCTCCCTAAATCAACTCAGTTCCTGTGGAAAGAAAGAGTCATATCTTAAGTTTGTGGAATTCCTTTATTTCCCCAAATTTTCTGTTATCTTTTTCTTAATTAGGAAAAGTCTCCACTTCTCTGCACAGAAGCTCACCTGTGGGTAATGGAGAACTTTAGTGAATTAGGAGCCTGATTTTACTTTTATAAGAAAAATAGAAAATCTATCATTCACCATCTAAAAGACTAAAGTATTTCCAAGTTAGAATTTAAGCCAATAACACACAAATTCAGTTTCCCTTAGAGGCAGCAGTTTTAATTTTGATAGTCTCTAAAAGCAGTAATATTTGGTAGTTTCTGGATACATTTTAGACTCTCAAAAGTTTCGTTTTAGCAGCTTAATAAAGTATGAATTTGTCAGCTGAGAAGTGTGGTTCTCTCACTTGGCAAGCCTGAAGTCTGAAGCACCCTTGACCAGTGCTCATTCCTTTGTGCTTTCTGGGCATATCTGCTGCCCAGAATCTCTGGTAGAGAGTTGCTGCCTCAGGGGCCATTAGGCAAATACCCTAATCTGGGGGTGTGGGCAGAGTGGGTAGGAGCCGCCAAAGCAGTGCCTTAGGGGAATGGCCCCCATGTGCTGAGTGACTGTCACAGGATTTTCCCCCTAACTTTCAGGACCAACTTCCTGAATTGTACCCTTCCTAACTGGGGCTGCTGTATAAAGTCAGGCTGGACTTCTGAGAACTCCAAGGTACTGCTGGAGGGCCCCCTCACCCCTGCCCCTCTCATGCTTGGCCCCTGTCAGCTCGGTGCCTCTTGCCACAGCGGGTCCAGGCCCACCTCTGTCCTCCCCTCGGCAGTGAATAGCCGAGGAAGATAGTGGACGTCAAACCTGGCCTGCCAGGGCCCATCATGGCACGGTGCTGAGGGATGAGGTTCGGCCATGCCAGCGTACCCTGGCCCCAGCCACTGGGGACTCAAGTTACTCCCTCTGAGAAGCCACCGGTGTGGATCGAGTGGTCAAATGGAGAGGCCTCAGATGCTTCCTCTGCTTTTTTCGGTCCCTTGGTGGCTAGAGAGGCCTGCGAAGGATCACACTGAGGATGCCTCTTGCCTTCCCTCGTCAGGCTCTCCTCGTAGCACGTCACCCCAGGGCCCCACCCCATGTAGTAAGTGCCTCTGAAGGGGTCACAGTGTGCTTGCCAGGCCGAGTCCCTTTTTAAAATCCCAGGCTCAGGCAGTTAGAAAAAATGAGTGTTTTCAGTATTTTACTAACAAATGAATTGGCAAAAGAACAAGTTCTCTGGTGAAACCTCCTTTCCCCCACTTAGCATCCACCAGGTGCCCGCCATGGTGGCAGGGGTCTGACGTGCTTGCTGGGTTCTCAGCGGCTTGCCTTGCCTCCAACTCAGTCACTCGCACAACTGCTCGAGGGCAGGAAGAGACTTCCCTTCCTCAAAAGGACAGGAGAGAGAGAGAGAGAGAGAGAGAGAGAAGCTCCTGTTTGGATGCCGGAGCCACATGGGCAAGCCAGGCCTTATTCCTTTTGAAGGACGGCGCTGATTCTTCTTCCTGGGACAGAGAACCTCTCCCCACAGCATCAGTCTTCCGAAGGTCAGCCCCGACCCACGAAAGCCCTGAGTGGAGCCTCAGCATTACGAAGGCATCGTCCTGTCCCTCAGACTGGCTAAGAGGAGGGCATCCTGCGATCTTTGTCAGCAGACGGTGAGACTCCAGGACTAAGACGTAAGCCCATGGCGGGTCCTTCCTTTGGCACCAAGTCCCTACAGAACCTTGGATGAGTCAGATCCCCACACTGTACCCCCCCCTCAGTATCCACAGCTCTGAAGTGGGAATAATATCAACACATGGGGAAGTACTGAGGAGGAAGAGAACATTGCAGGTAAAACACTTTTGTTCGTTGAGCACCTTTTCCCCAAGAAACATGGCACCAACTTTGCACCATGTCCCCAACTCTTCATTGAATGCGGCAGTGACCGACTCACTCTCCCTGGTCTTTGGGCAGGCGTTTCTATGAGCTCAAAGTCTCATTCCTCTAATTTCAGATTAAAATAATCATGCATTAACATCTCTTCAGAGTATGTTTACAGTCACTAAAACAGCTCATACTTTTCCTGCAGAATTGTAACAGCTACTCAGGGACTCTGCCAATCAGAGTGCCCGCACAGAGCTCGTTTTGCACCACGAAGGCAGGAATCCTGGAAGCTCCACCTCGGCAGACGCTGGACGTTTCAGACATCCAAGACAGGCAACTGCACAGAGTCACCCCCATGGCCAAGATCCACCCACAGAAAAAAATCCCCTCAGAAACAGACAATCCGCTTCTCGTCTTCAAAGACTTTGGCCTCCTCTGGCTTTATCAAGTTTCCGTTTAAGCTGTTGGAGAAAAACAAAGAACACAAGTAAGTGTGAGAGACTACTGTATGCTCCTTCCCATTATGTGTTCCTAACACACTCTTGTGCTTCACACAACCCTGAAATTAAGGAACAGAATCTGTCCAACACTTGTTTTTACTTTTTTCTTTTTTAAAATTGAAGTATAGTTGATTTATAGTATTGTGTTAATTTCAGGTGTATAGCATGGTGATTCAGTATTTCTGCAGATAATATTCTGTTATAGGTTATTACAAGATAATGGATATAATTCCCTGTGCTATACAGGATATTCTTGTTTGTCTATTTTATATATAGTAATTTGTATCTGTTAATCCCATACCCCTGATTTGTCCCTCTCCCCTTTGGTAACTACAAGTTTATTTTCTATATCTGTGAGTCTATTTCTGTTTTGCATATACAAGCATTTGTATTATTTTTAGATTCCACATGTAACTGATATATAGTATTTGTTTTTCTTCTTCTGACTTATTTCAGTTAGCATAATTTTCTCTAGATCCATCCACGTTGCTGTAAATTGTAATATTTCATTCTTTTTTATGGCTGAGTAATATTCCAGTGTGTGTGTGTGTGTGTGTGTGTGTGTGTGTGTGTGTATCACATATTAATCCAATCATCTGTCGATGGGCACTTGGGTTGCTTCCCTGTCTTGGCTATTGTAAATAGTGCTGTTTTGAACACCAAGGTACATGTATCTTTCCAAATTGGTGTTTTAGTTTTTTGTGGATATATACCCAGGAATGGAATTGCTAGATCATATGGTAGTTCTATTGTTAGTTTTTTAAGGAACCTCCATACTGTTTTCCATAGTGGTTGCATCAATTTACATTCCCACCAACAGTGTACAAGGGTTCCCTTTTTTCTATATCCTTTCCAGCATTATTTGTAGACTTTTTGATGATAGCTATTCTAACAGGCGTGAAGTGATACCTCATTGTGGTTTTGATTTGCATTTTCTAATAATTAGCAATGTTGAGCACCTTTTCATGTGCCTGTTGGCCATCTGTAAGTCTTCTCTGGTAAAATATCTATTCAGATCGTCTACCCATTTTTTAATTGGGCTTTTTCTTTTATGTTAAATTGTATGAGCTGTTTGTATATTCTGGACATTAACCCCTTGTTGATTGCATCATTTGCAAATGTTTTCTCCCATTATGTAGGTTGTCTTTTCATTTTTTCGATGGTTTCCTTTATGGTGCAAAAGCTTTTAAGTTTAATTAGGTCCCATTTGTTTATTTTTGCTTTTATTCCTTTTGCCTTAGGAGACTGACCCAAGAAAAAATATTGCTATGATTGATGTTAAAGAGTGTTCCCCCTATGTTCTCTCCTAGGAACTTTATGGTTTCCAGTCTTACATTTAGGTCTCTAAACCATTTTGAGTTTATTTTTGTATATGATGGGAGGGAATGTTCTCATTGTTTTACATGTAGCTGACCAGTTTTATCAGCATCACTTGTTGAAGACAGTGTCTTTTCTCCATTGTACTGTATATTCTTACCTCCTTTGTTGTAGATTAATTTACCATAGGTGCATGGGTTTATTTCTGGGCTCTGTATTCTGTTCCACTGATCTGTTTGTTTTTGTGCTGATACCATGCTGTTTTGATTACTGTGGCTTTGTAGTATAGTGTGAAGTCCAGGAGGGTCAGACCTCCAAATTTGTTCTTTTTTCTCAGGATTGCTTTGGCAATTCAGGGTCTACTGTGGTTCCATATAAATTTTAGGATTATTTGTTTTAGTTCTGTGAAAAATATCGTGGGTATTTTTACAGGTATTGTATTAAATCCGTAGATTGCTTTGGGCAGTATGGCCATTTTAATATTTATTCTTCCAATCCAAGAGCATGGGATATCTTTCCATTTGTTTGAATCACCTTCAATTTCCATCATCAGTGTTCTATAGAGTATAGGTCTTGCACCTCCTTGGTTAAGTTTATTCCTAGGTATTTTATTTTTCTGACATGATTTTTTTTTTTTTTTTTTTTTTTTGCGGTACGCGGGCCTCTCACTGTTGTGGCCTCTCCCGTTGCGGAGCACAGGCTCCGGACGCGCAGGCTCAGGGCCATGGGTCACGGGCCCAGCCACTCCGCGGCATGTGGGATCTTCCCGGACCAGGGCACAAACCCGTGTTCCCTGCATCGGCAGGCGGACTCTCAACCACTGCGCCACCAGGGAAGCCCTCTGACATGATTTTAAATGGGATTTCTAAAACTTTTCTCTTTCTAATATTTCATCATCAGTGTTACAGAAACACAACCTATTTCTATATATTAATCTTGTATACTTCCACCTTGCTGAATTCATTTAGTAGTTTTAAGTTTTTGTGGGGAGACTTCAGGGTTTTCTATATAGTATCATGTCATCTGCAAATAGTGACAATTTTACCTCTTCCCTTTCAATTTGGATACCTTTTATTTCTTTTTTTTTGTCTGAGTGATGTGGCTAGGACTTCCAATGCTATTTTAAATCAAAGTGGTGAGAGTGGACATCTTTGTCTTGTTCCTGAATTTAGCAGAAAGGCTTTCAGCTTTTCACCATTGAGTACTATACTGGCTGTGGGTTTGTCACAAATGACCTTTATGATGTTGAAATATGTTCCCTCTATACCCACCCACTTTGATGAGAGTTTTTATCATGAATGGATGTTGAATCTTGTCAGGTGCTTTTCCTGTGTCTGTTGAGATGATCATGTGGTTTCTTTTGTCTTTCCTTTCGTTAATGCGGTATATCACTGATTGATTTGCGTATGTTGACCCATCCTTGCGTCCTGGAATAAATTTAGTTTATCATGGTGTATGATCCTTTTTATGTATTGTTGGATTTAGTTTGCTAATATTTTGTTGAGGATTTTTGCATTTATATAAAAAATATTGGCCTGTAGTTTTCTTTTTTGTAGTGTCGTCTGGTTTTGATATCAGGGTAATAATGACCTCCTAGAATAAATTTGGGAGTGTTCCCTCCTCTTCAATTTTTTGAAATAGTTTAAGAAGGATAGGTATAAGTTCTTTATATGTTTGCTAGAATTCCTTTGTGAAGCTGTCTGGTCCTGGACTTTTGTTTGCTGAGAGTTTTGTTTGTTTGGTTTGGTTTGGTTTGAAGATTCAGTTTCACTTCACTTCTAGTGATCAGTCTGTTAAAATTGCCTGTTTCTCCTTGACTCAGTCTTGGTAGGCTATATGTGTCTAGAAATTTGTCCATTTCTTCTACATTGTCCAATTTGTGAGCATATAAATGTTCATAGTATTCTCTTAGGATTTTCTGTATCTCTGTGGTATCAGTTGTTATTTCTCCTTTCATTTCTTATTTTGTTTATTTGGGTCCACTCTTTTTTCTTCTTGGTGAGCCTGGCTAAAGGCTTATCAATTTTGTTTCTCTTTTCAAAAAACCAGCTCTTGGTTTCATTGATCTTTTCTACTTTTTTTTTAAATCTCTTTTATTTCCTCTCCAATCTTTATTATTTCCTTCCTTCTGCTGACTTTGGGCTTTGTTCTTCTTTTTCTAATTCCCTTAGGTGGTATGTTAGGTTGTTTGAGATTTTTCTTATTCTCTGAGGAAGGTCTGTATCACTATGAACTTTCCTCTTAGAACTGCTTTTGCTGCATCCCAGAGATTTTGGAAAAATGTGTTTTCATTTTCAGTTGGTCTTGAGGTATTTTCTGATTTCCTCTTTGAGTTCATCATTGACCCATTGGTTTTTTAGTAGCATATTGTTTAGTCTCCACATGTTTGTTGTTCTCTCATTTTTCTTTCTGTAGTTGATTTCTAGTTTCGTACTATTGTGGTCAGGAAAAATGCTTGATATAATTACTATCCTCTTAAGTTTGCTGAGGCTTGTTTTGTGACCTAGTATGTGATCTATCCTAGAGAATGTTCCATAGGCACTTTAAAAGAATGTGTATTCTGCTTTTTTTGGCTGTAGTGTCCTATAGATATCAATTAAGTCCAACTGGTCTGCTGTGTCATTTAGGACCTCTACTGCCTTACTGATTTTCTATCTGCATGATGGGTCCATTGTTGTAAGTAGGGTGTTAAAGTACCTCACTATTGTATTATTGTCAGTTTCTCCCTTTATGTCTTTTAGTATTTGCTTTATGTATTTAGGTGCTCCTGTATTGGGTGTATATGTTAATGAGTGTAATATCCTCTTCTTGTATTGATTCCTTTATCATTATATAATGCCCTTCTTTGTCTTTGTTTTAGCCTTTGTTTTAGTTTATTTTGTCTAATACGAGTATTGCTCCCCCTGCTATCTTGTCATTTCCATGTGAATGAAGTTTTTTTCCATCCCCTCACTTTCACTCTGAATGTGACTTTTGCCCTGAAGTGAGTCTCTTGTAGGCAGCATATTGAAGGGTCTTGCTTTTTTATCCAGTAAGCCACCCCTTATCTTTTGATGGGAGCATTTAGTCCACTGACATTTAAGGTAATTACTGATCGGTATGTACTTATTGTCATTTTATTCCTTGTTTTCCAGTTGTTTTTGTAGTTCTTCTTTGTCCATTTCTTCTTCTTTTTGTCTCTCCCATTGTGGTTTGATGCATTTCTTTATAGTATACTTGAGTTCCTTTCTTTTTGGTTTTTGTATATCTATTGTAGGCTTTTGATTTGTGATTACCATGGAGTTCATATATGTTGACCCATAATTATATATACTTGCTTTAAACTGATAATAATTTAAGTTCAGACACATTCTAAAAGATCTACATTTTTTACTCCTGATGTCATATTTTATTTTATATTTTTAACACCTTTATTGGAGTATAATTGCTTTACAATGGTGTTAGTTTCTGCTTTACAACAAAATGAATCAGTTATATATATACACATGTTCCCATATTTCTTCCCTCTTGCGTCTCCCTGGCTCCCACCCCTCCAGGCGGTCACAAAGCACCAAGCTCATCTCCCTGTGCTATGCGGCTGCTTCCCACTAGCTATCTACCTTACGTTTGGTAGTGTATATATGTCCATGACTCTCTCTCGCTTTGTCACAGTTCACCCTTCCCCCTCCCCATATCCTCAAGTCCATTCTCCAGTAGGTCTGTGTCTTTATTCCTGTCTTACCCCTAGGTTCTTCATGACATTTTTTTTCTTAAATTCCATATATATGTGTTAGCATACAGTATTTGTCTTTCTCTTTCTGACTTACTTCACTCTGTATGACAGACTCTAGGTCTATCCACCTCATTACAAATAGCTCAATTTCGTTTCTTTTTATGGCTGAGTAATATTCCATTGTATATATGTGCCACATCTTCTTTATCCATTCATCTGAAGATGGACACTTAGGTTGTTTCCATCTCCGGGCTATTGTAAATAGAGCTGCAATGAACATTTTGGTACATGACTCTTTTGGAATTATGGTTTTCTCAGGGTATATGCCCAGTAGTGGGATTGCTGGGTCATATGGTAGTTCTGTTTGTAGTTTTTTAAGGAACCTCCATACTGTTCTCCACAGTGGCTGTATCAAATTACATTCCCACCAACAGTGCAAGAGGGTTCCCTTTTCTCCACACCCTCTCCAGCATTTATTGTTTCTAGATTTTTTGATGGTAGCCATTCTGACTGGTGTGAGATGATATCTCATTGTAGTTTTGATTTGCATTTCTCTAATGATTAGTGATGTTGAGCATTCTTTCATGTGTTTGTTGGCAGTCTGTATATCTTATTTGGAGAAATGTCTGTTTAGGTCTTCTGCCCATTTTTGGATTGGGTTTGTTTTTTTGTTACTAAGCTGCATGAGCTGCTTATAAATTTTGGAGATTAATTCTTTGCCAGTTGCTTCATTTGCAAATATTTTCTCCCATTCTGAGGGTTGTCTTTTGGTCTTGTTTATGGTTTCCTTTGCTGTGCAAAAGCTTTGAAGTTTCATTAGGTCCCATTTGTTTATTTTTGTTTCCATTTCTCTAGGAGGTGGGTCAAAAAGGATCTTGCTGTGATTTATGTCATAGAGTGTCCTGCCTATATTTTCCTCTAAGAGTTTGATAGTTTCTGGCCTTACATTTAGGTCTTTAATCCATTTTGAGCTGATTTTTGTGTATGGTGTTAGGGAGTGATCTAATCTCATACTTTTACATGTACCTGTCCAGTTTTCCCAGCACTACTTATTGAAGAGGCTGTCCTTTCTCCACTGTACATTTTGCCTCTATCAAAGATAAGGTGACCATATGTGCGTGGGTTTACCTCTGGGCTTTCTATCCTGTTCCATTGATCTATATTTCTGTTTTTGTGCCAGTACCATACTGTCTTGATTACTGTAGCTTTGTATTATAGTCTGAAGTCAGGGAGCATGATTCCTCCAGCTCCGTTTTTCGTTCTCAAGATTGCTTTGGCTATTCGGGGTCTTTTGTGTTTCCATACAAATTGTGAAATTTTTTGTTCTAATTCTGTGAAAAAATGCCATTGGTAGTTTGATAGGGATTGCATTGAATCTGTAGATTGCTTTGGGTAGTAGAGTCATTTTCACAATGTTGATTCTTCCAATCCAAGAACATGGTATATCTCTCCATCTATTTGTATCATGTTTAATTTCTTTCATCAGTGTCTTATAATTTTCTGCATACAGGTCTTTTGTCTCCTTAGGCAGATTTATTCCTAGATATTTTATTCTTTTTGTTGCAGTGGTAAATGGGAATGATATCTTGATTTCACCTTCAGATTTTTCATCATTAGTGTATAGGAGTGCCAGAGATTTCTGTCCTTTAATTTTGTATCCTGCTACTTTACCAAATTCATTGATTAGCTCTAGTAGTTTTCTGGTAGCCTCTTTAGGATTCTCTATGTATAGTATCATGTTATCTGCAAACAGTGACAGCTTTACTTCTTCTTTTCTGATTTGGATTCCTTTTATTTCCTTTTCTTCTCTGATTGCTGTGGCTAAAACTTCCAAAACTATGTTGAATAAGAGTGGTAAGGGTGGGCAACCTTGTCTTGTTCCTGATCTTAGTGGAAATGCTTTCAGTTTTTCACCATTGAGGACGATGTTGGCTGTGGCTTTGTCATATATGGCCTTTATTATGTTGAGGAAGGTTCCCTCTATGCCTACTTTCTGCAGGATTTTTATCATAAATGGGCGTTGAATTTTGTCAAAAGCTTTCTCTGCATCTATTGAGATGATCATATGGTTTTTCTCCTTCAAATTGTTAATATGGTGTATCACGTTGATTGATTTCCGTACTTTGAAGAATCCTTGCATTCCTGAAATAAACCGCACTTGATCGTGGTGTATGATCCATTTAACGTGCTGTTGGATTCTGTTTGCTAGTATTTTGTTGAGGATTTTTGCATCTATGTTCATCAGTGATATTGGCCTGTAGTTTTCTTTCTTTGTGACATCCTTGTCTGGTTTTGGTATCAGGGTGATGGTGGCCTTGTAGAATGAGTTTGGGAGTGTTCCTCCCTCTGCTATATTTTGGAAGAGTTTGAGAAGGATAGGTGTTAGCTCTTCTCTAAATGTTTGATAGAATCACCTGTGAAGCCATCTGGTCCTGGGCTTTTGTTTGTTGGAAGATTTTTAATCACAGTTTCAATTTCAGTGCTTGTGATTGGTCTGTTCATCTTTTGTATTTCTTCCTGATTCAGTCTTGGCAGGTTGTGCATTTCTAAGAATTTGTGCATTTCTTCCAGGTTGTCCATTTTATTGGCATAGAGTTGCTTGTAGTAATCTCTCATGATCATTTGCATTTCTGCAGTGTCAGTTGTTATTTCTTTTTTTTCATTTCTAATTCTATTGATTTGAGTCTTCTCCCTTTTTTTCTTGATGAGTCTGGCTAATGGTTTATTAATTTTGTTTATCTTCTCAAAGAACCAGCTTTTAGTTTTATTGATCTTTGCTCTGATGTCATATTTTATATCTCCGTGCTTATCCCTTTACTGTTTATTGTAGTTATAGTCACTTCTACAATTTTTTTGTTTTTTATTATGATGGTTTTATTAACAAGTATATAATATACTGCATACTGTACACACGAGGACTGTACAGTACAAATTTATGTTCACAGTTTGACATTACAAAATGTCATTATTCCGTCTTTTTTTGAAACCACATACTGGTTTAAGTGATCTTCAATATATATTTGTCTTTCCTATTGTTATTTTCCCTTTCCTATAGATGCTTCTTTTCCATTTAGAGAAGACTCTTCAACATTTCTTTCAGAGTATGTTTAGTATCACTGAATTCTTTCAGGTTTTTGCTTGTCTGAGAAATCCTTCTCTCCTTATATAATCTTTTCTCCTTGATAATCTTGCTGGGTTGAGTATCCTAGGTTGTAGGTTTTTCCCCTTCAGGACTTTGAATATCATGCCACTCCTTCTAGCCTGCAAGGTTTCTGCAGAGAAATCAGATGATAGCCTTATGCGGGGGTGGGGGTTTCCCTTGTGTATGATGCTGTTTTATACTTGCTGCCTTTAGAATTCTAACTTTTGCCATTTTAATTATGATATGTCTTGGTGTGGGTGTGTTTGGGTTCCTCTTGTTTGGGACCCTCTGTGCTTCCTGTACCTAGATATTTATTTCCTTCTTTAGGTTTGGGAAGTTTTCAGCCATAATTTCTTCAAATACATTTTTGATTCTCTTCTCTCTTCTCGTTCTGGAAACCCTATAATGCAGATGTTGGCACATTTTATATTATCCCATAGATCTCATATGTTGCTTTCATTTTTTTCATTTTCTTTCTGTCTGCTGTACTGATTTGATAGTTTCCATTTTTTAATCTTCCAGATCATTTATGTGTTCTGTGTCATTTAGTCTGCTATTCATTGCTCTTAGGGTGCTTTGTGTCTAAAATGGAATTATTTTTGATTGGGTCTTTTTATAGTTTTTGTTAAAATGATCTGTGCTCTAGATCAACTCTTTGTTGATCAACTTAGATCAACTCTTTCTTCATTCAGTTAGCATTTTTATTACCAACTTTTTGAACTCATTGTTACCTCTGTTTCATTACTTTTTCGGGGGGGGGGTTCTCTTGCTCTTTCAATTGGGAATAGTTCCTCTGCTTTTTCATTTTACTTAACTTTCTCTGTCTCAATGAATTTAGGTGAAACAGTTACCTACTGTGGTCTTGAAGGGGTGTTTGTTTTTATGTGGGAGTGTCCCCATGTAGACTGTGTGCCCAGTGTTTTTGGTGTGAGGATGGGTTTTGATGTGGATACCAGTCATGTCTTCTTCAGGATGTGCGGGCCCCTATCAGCTTGATGGGGGTGTGGCTAGAATTGAAAGAGCTAGAGCCTGCACAGGGTGTGATGCAGGACTTCCTCTCTGCTCAGTGGCCATCACACAGGGCAGGGGGCTGCTCCTAAGTTGCTGGAGTGAATGCCCTGAGGGTTGGGCTCAAGCTGGCTCTGTTCCTTTTAAGTGTATGTTTTTCCTTCTCCCTGCACTGGGGCTTGTGCACTTACAGAGGTCCAATGGCACCACCTGTGTAGGCAGCTGCAGCTCTGCTCAGATGCAGCCCAAGGTCATGTCTTGTCCCCATTGTGGTCATCCCAGATCTAGTGCAAGGTTGTGGTGTGGAGTGGGTGGGGCTGGAGCATTTGCTCAGCTAGCACTAGGGGTCATGGCATTATGGCTGTGGGAGTTGAAGCAGCTATGCTGCCATCAGACGTCTGGGCTGCTTCTGTAGTGCTGTTTTAGTAAGTGCTAACAGTGGCTGCTACTGCCCTACCTGGACCACCCCCCAGGTTCCTGGGCCACCTCTGCATCTCTAGATCGAGTCTTCTCCCAGGACCTGGCTGCCCTAGATCTAGTGCCAAGCTGTGGTGTGGAATGAGTGGGGCTGGGGTGGTTGCTCAGCTGGGACTGGTGAGTGTGGTGACACCACCATGCTAGGGCAGACCTCACTTTGCCCTCTCTGGTGGTAAGCAAGCACCCATGCACTCCTCACAACTGGAGTCTAGGCTTCTCCAGCCTTTCTGTCTGTCCTAGCAGTTCTCCAAGCAGCCAATGGGGCTTGTCTCCTCTGTGTGGCTCAACCCGCTCACTCCCCAGGGCGAGTATCCACCTGTCTGGTCTTCCTTTTCCTCTTGGTCCCCTCCCATGGGCTCTGTCCTGACCTGATGCTTTTTTTTTCCCATCCTCTGTGATTACATGGGAATCTTTCTTGCAGCCTTGGTTGTACAGGAGTTCTCCTGCCAGTTTCCAGTTAGTTTTCCACAAGACTTGTTCCACATGTAGATGTATTTTTGATGTGTTTGTGGGGGAGGTAAGCTCCACGTCCTCTTACCCTGCCATCTTGATGACTTGTTTGATATTCACATATTAATCCTTTCCAGCTACCATCACTCTATGGACTGGGTCTCACTAAGGTAACCAATAGCCTCTATAAACCTGAACTTAAATGACAGTTTTTAGCCCTTGTCTTTCCTGACCCTCACAGGCATTTGGCTGTCCTGCCCTCTCCCTCCTCCTTGAAACACCACCTTCCCTTGGTTTGATATTATGCTCTCTGGTTTCTTTCCTACATCTGGCCACTCCATCGCTGTCTCCTTTTTTATATCCTCCTCCATGTGACCTCCAAATAATGGATTTCCTCCAGGCTTGGGGCCTGGCCCTCTTCCCCAGAAGAACCTCATCTATCCCTGGCCTCATTCATATGTCATTGAGCTGGGCCAGACCGCTCCACTGTGGGGCCGCTTACCTACTTGACACCTTCATCTGGACACCTCCCAGGTACCTCAAAGTGGGCACATCTCCCCAGGGTTCCCTAGCTCCATGAATGGTACAACTCTACATCCAGTTGTGCAAGTTAGTAACCTGGGGGTCAACCTTCGTCCTCATCTTCATATTCTATCTATCTATCACAGAGTTCTATTCCCTAAATACCCCTAGAATGGGCTCCCTGGAACCTCTCCGTATGTTCAGCACCACCATCCTGACCTAAGCACCCATCATCTCTTCTCTGGCTCACTGCAGTGTCCTACTGACCGTCCCTTTACATGGCCTCCTCCAATCCGCTTTCCTAGAGGAGCCAGAGTGGTCTTTTTACAATGCACATCTGATCACATCCCTCTTTGCTTCAAACTGTTCAATCACTTTCCCTTGCTTTTAGGATAAAGACCAAAATACTTAACATGACCCACATGACCCACAGATATTTTATGGTCTAGTCTCCGCCTGTCTCCTCTGCCTCCTGTTGCTCCCTCTTCCACACTGTCTGAACCACAGGCCCATCTGCTTCTTGCTGTTCTTCAAGGGCACCATGTTTTTTCATGCCTCAGAGCCTTTGCACGTACTGTTTCCCCACCTGGAACACTTTCAGCTGATGAATTCGTATTCATCCTTCATGGCTCAGTTTAAATGCCACTTCCTTAGGGAGACCTTCCCTGAAACCTCATCTGTATTAGGTTCCCTTCTTAGCTTTCCCCTTTCTAGCACTCATCATGATTGTAATTAAATAGTTACTTGAATGATTTGTTTCTTAACTGTGTCTTCCTCACTAGAGGGTACACGCATGAGGGCAGGTCCATTTTGTTCACCACTGGACTCTTGGTACCAGCATCGTGCCTGGCACACAAGCACTTTGTTGTTCAACAAATGAAGATGCGGTGCTTTCCCTGGGGACTCAGCAGTGACCATGACACAGGCCCTACCCTCAGGCTGTCTCGTCTAGACTGTAGCTCCTTCACAGGAAGCTATTACAATGGAGTGCAGTAAATGCTATAATTTACAATACCAGGTCACTGAACACTGCTAACTTCTGTCTTTGAAGACTGAGGGACTTCAGACCTCAGGTTCTTTTTGGACAGGGACAAGGCAGAAATAAATGTCAGTACAGATAATGAGTCCAAAGCGATGGTCCAAGGTCATCTGTGCCAGTGTGGCCCCAGGCAGAGCTGCTCCCTCATCTCCACTCCCCTGCTGGCTCAACCCCTGGACAGGGCCAACACAGCCAGCACTCTCACCGAGCCCAGTCCCAGGGAGTCAGACACCTGGGCTGAGCCAGGGGCTGAAGTAAAGATGCTCCTGGGCCAGCACCCGAGCCCTCCTCCTTGTCCTCTTTCCGAGTCCTCCCTGACACCAGTGCCGCTTTCAGGCTCTGCAGAGCATGCCTTGAAGATCGACACCTGGTCCTACACAAATAATTCCTTGTGTAGGAACAGCGGTTGTCTGTTGGTAGGTGACAAAGGCCCATTTCAAGCTTGACGGACTTAAAGCAGCTGCATATCCTTACAACCATCCTAACCAGCCCCTGAGAAGGGTGGAAGCCAGCTGTAGTCCACAGACTGTCCTGCAGCCTGGCCTCCCCTCCTCTCTGCTCCCCTCCTCTGCCTGCTGTCCTCAAACAATAGAGTCAGCAGGAAACGGGGTGGTTCTAGGAAAGGATCACAGGCTGAGGGTGGTTGGAGATTAACGCGAACTAAAATCCCACTGGCTCTCCAGTGCCTTTGAGGGCTGAGCAGCGGGCTTCGGCCTTGAAGGCACACATGCCACAGCCTCTCCATCGGTCTGCCTTGGAGCTGGGCTTTCTACTCTAGGACAGTGTTTTCAAATGTTTTTCTGACTGTGACCTCAAATAAGAACATTTTACATTGTGAACCAGCATCTGTGTATACGTACACACCCACATCTGAAATGAGATTATGAAAGAATATTTCATACTAGGCACAGAGCATTCTGGCTCTGTTTCATTTTTTAAATAATGCTGGTTGCAACCCACCAAACCAATTTTATGGTCCACTAACAAATTCTAAAGCGAAATTTAAAAAGGTCAGGGAGGTAGCTGTACCTTGCTCCATTGTTTTTGGCTGTGAAATTCTTCTCCCCAGTCATGAAGAAAGAACTGTAGTTAACGAGCAACTACCCCCTGAGCTGAGGGTTTGGCTCACCGTGAGGCTGCTCCGTGTCTCTCAGGGCCCACAGTGGTAGCATGAACTCCTGTGGTCTCTGTCCTCACGGGGCCCTGGATTTGTGTCATGGTTCCCATGCAGGTCTGAGCCTCACACACTGCTGGGCTGTCTCAGGCCAGGCCTCGGGTAGATAGCAAATTCCAGAGCACTTGGGGGTCTGGATTCAGAGACACGGAGCCCTCTGTTCTCAGCTCGGTTACATCAGTACTCTGAGGCAGTCAGGGACCTTTCTGTCCAGTTAACTGCTGTTTCCCTAGCACTTAACCCAGTGGTGTAACCATTGTCACTAATGGGACACACACACTCCCCCACCCCCGAATATGCTACAGGCCCAGTCCTACCTCGGGGCTGTGTGTCCCGTAGGAGGCACAAGAAAGGAAATGGGGCTCAGCATTGCAGCAAAGCAGAGCACATGCCTGCCTTCTGCTAGCATAACAGAAACAGGAAGTCGAAAAAGAGTACAATCAGCTCAAATACAGCCTGGAAGCCCAGAGAAGGAAAAGAACATGCTTTAAACTCTGGGCCAGCATGGTCATCTCTCAGGCTCATGAGTCCCAGAGTGATTAACTTTCAGTGGGAATCCCTTTCCCAGTCTGTCTGCCCCCGTGCAACCCAGGACAGTAGGCAGGACAGGGGGGCTGGGGAGGAGAGCCCTGACTATAGAGTCGTAGTCTGAGCTGAATTTCAGCTTCTCTTAGGTGTGACCTTGGTCTGGGCCTCAGTTTCTACATCTGTGAAATGGAGACAATACTACCTACATTACAGATTGTTGGAAAGATGGGAGATAAATGGACAGTGCCCTGCATTGTACATGGCACACAGTAAATGGTGCTGAGTAAATAATCGTTGTTGTTATCATTACAAGTGGTAGATTGGTCTTACCAAATCTCCATTATGCCAGTGTTCTTCTGTAATGCATCTGCCAACTGGGCAATCCCCTTGGCTGTAATCTGGTTCTGGATAAGCCTGAAAGAAGAATATATCTTTTGTATCAAGTAATACTGGATTAAATCTGCCCACTTCATTAGGGGGTTGGAAGGATACAATGGGATAAGAGACAGGGTCAGGGGAAGAACTGAGTCCCCTTAACTTTCGATCTTGCTGAGATTGTGTCGATCAGATCCATGAAAATAAAGAACATGCTTTAAAATGTTTAATTTTTCTGATGGGCAGAAGACCTAAATAGACATTTCTCCAAAGACGACATACAGATGGCCAAGAGGCACATGAAAAGATGCTCATCATCACTAATAATTAGAGAAATGCAAATTAAAACAACAATGAGGTATCACCTCACACCAGTCAGAATGGCCATCATCAAAATGTCTACATACAATAAATGCTGGAGAGGGTGTGGAGAAAAGGAAACCCTCCTACACTGTCGGTGGGAATGTAAATTGGTACAGCCACTATGGAGAACAGTATGGATATTCCTTAAAAAACTAAAAATAGAGCTACCATATGATTCAGCAATCCCACTCCTGGGCATATATCCAGAGAAAACCATAATTCAAAAGGATACGTGCACCCCAGTATTCACAGCAGCACTATTTACAATAGCCAGGACATGGAAGCAACCTAAATGTCCATCGACAGATGAATGGATAAAGAAGATATGATGTATATATATATATATATATATATATATACACAATGGATTATTAGCCATAAAAAAGAATGAAATCATGCCATTTGCAGCAACATGGATGGACCCAGACATTATCATACTAAGCAAATTAAGTCATTAAGAGATAGACAAATACCATATGATATCACTTATATGTGAAATCTGAAATACGACACAAATGAACATATCTATGAAACAAAAACAGACTCACAAATAGAACAGACTTGTGGTTGCCAAGGGGGAGGGAAGGTTTGGGATTAGCAGATGCAAATTATTACATATAGGATAAACAACAAGGTCCTACTGTATAGCACAGGGGACTGTATTCAAACTCCTGTGATAAACCATAATGGAAAAGAATATATATATGTATAACTGAGTTACTTTCCTGTACAGCAGAAATTAAATACAACACTGTAAATTAACTACACTTAAGTAAAATTTTTTTAAATGTTTAACTTTTCTGTGTATTTTTATAGTGAGCATAATATATCTGTATATTCATATGTAGGTAATTTAATAT
The DNA here is from genome assembly GCF_949987515.2 of Delphinus delphis. NCBI lineage: Eukaryota > Metazoa > Chordata > Mammalia > Artiodactyla > Delphinidae > Delphinus > Delphinus delphis. Next base: position 61,579,743 of record NC_082691.1, read on the forward strand.
ATGAACATATATGTATGCATGTGTGCTTGACATTTTTCACTGCAGGGGTGCCCAGTCAAAAATGTTTGGAGACTACCAGTCTGAACAACAAATTCTTGGAGACTACCAGTCTGAACAACAAATTCTAAGGAACACATCTGGGGAACAGGCAGTCTGATGTCTCCTTCCAGATGGCTGGAGAAAGGCAAGGCAGTTTTTAAAGTTAAGTATTTTTTAAAGAGCTGGCCATTCTCTTCTTTGGGGGAAACAAAGGCTTCCAAGATGGAGGGAGGAAGAACAGTTCTGCTGCTACTCATGGGTCCCAGTGGAAAAGCATCAATAATGGGGCCTCTAAGAGTATACCCCATTATGTTGGGTGGCATTGATTCTAATGAAACAAAGATTTCAGATATAGCTGGGAAGCCTGGGCAATTCCCAAATTGCTCCCCTGGGAAGCCATGCGTCTAACCCATCCAGGAAAGAGCAGCACAAGTCAGTGATACCTCTGTGCTTCATCACAGGTTCACTCCTCATCCCCCAGCTATTTGTAGCATAAGGCTACTATTGAACTTGACCTTTAGAAATTCTGGGCACTGATCCAAGAAGGTAGCTGTGTACCAGGAAGATAATGACCTATATTACTGTGACTAATGAGATTATAGAAATTAAGCCAGTTCCTTAAGGAGGCAGTATAGCATCCTGGTTAAAAGCTCTCCTCATATACATAACACCCACTCCCCACTTCTCAGCTGCAGATCCTTGAAGAAATAAACTTAAGCTTTCTATTCCTCAGCTGCCTGATCTATAAAATGGGAATAACTATAAGAGAACCCTGCTACCCTGGGTGTGTGAGATTTCAATAGGAGGATGTGTATGAAGTAGTTCTCATCATTTCTACCATGGCGCCCAGGGGAAGGGAGCTCTTGTCACCATTCCTGCCCAAGCACACAGGACTCGGTGGCTGTGCTGCAGCCAGGACCCAGTGATCCCCGCCACATCTCTCAAAGACTGGGGCTCCTGGGCCAAGTGGCAGAGGTGAGACCTTCTGGTAAGCACAGCCACAGTGTGACTTGGACATTTTTGCAAAAGGAGCAAAAATAGAACCTGGAAGTGGGCACTGAGTTCTGCATTCAGTTAAATTCTGCTGTTTCCTAATCACCCCTTCTGGAAAGCTGCAAACACTGCCACCACCTACACCTTGCTGGGGGGAGGGTGAGCTGCCTGAACCCTAGACCTGGCAAGAGGCTGGGTAGGAGGAGAAGTAAAAAGCCTGGCAGTGCTCAGGTACATATGCCCACTGGCTACCTTCACTGCAGACAGTGTAGTCTGTACTGGCACCAAGAGCTAAGAGTCACTCTCTAGCCCTGTTCTAGCTCTGTTCTCGTGAAGGGGCTGGCCTGACACCTAGGGAAGGGCATAAAAGAACGTCTACAGGTCAGAAAGAAAAGGAATAAAACAAACACAGATGTAAAAGTAGCACACTCTGGGTTTTTTGGGGGGTTTTTTGTTTTTACAGAAGTTGACTTGGTGATCTAAAATTCACATGGAAATGCTAGAGACCCAGAATAGTCAAAACAATATTGAGAAAGAAGAACAAAGTTGGAAGACCCACATTTCCTGGTTTCAAAGCTTACTACAAAGTTACAATAATCAGGACAGTGTGGTCCTGGCATGATGATAAACATATGGCTCAATGAACTAGAATAGAAGGTCCAGAAATAAACTCACAGATTTATGGTCAACTGAGTTTTGACAAAAGCGTCAGGGCCATTCAAAATGGAAAGAGACTTTTCAACATGTGGTGCTGGGACAACTGGATATCTACATGCAATAATATGAAGCTGGACCCCTAACACCTCATACCATACACAGAAATGAACTCCAAATGGATCAAAGACCTAAATGTAAGAGCAAAACTATAACACTTAAAGGAAATCTTTGGGATCTTGGATTAGCCAGTGATTTCTTACTAAGATACCTAAAGCACAGGCAACTAAACAAAAAATAGATAAATTGGACTTTATCAAAATTAAATACTTTGGTGCTTCAAAGGTCACTCTCAAGAAAGTGAAAAACCTCACAGAAAGAGAAGAAATATTTGCAAATCACGTATCTAGTAAATGTCTAGCACCCAGAATATATAAAGAACTCTAACAACTCAGCAATTAAAAGGCATATAACCCAATTTACAAATGGACAAAGGATGTGGAGACAGTTCTCTAAAGAAGGTACACAAATGGCCAATATGCACATGAAAAGACACCCAACACTGTTAGCAGTCAGGGAAATGCAAATCAAAACCATGATGAGGGCTTCCCTGGTGGCGCAGTGGCTGAGAGTCCGCCTGCCGATGCAGGGGACACGGGTTCATGCCCTGGTCCGGGAAGATCCCACATGCTGCAGAGCGGCTGGGCCCATAAGCCATGGCCGCTGAGCCTGCGCATCCGGAGCCTGTGCTCCGCAACGGGAGAGGCCACAACAGTGAGAGGCCCGCGTACCGGGAAAAAAAAAAAAAACCCATGATGAGATACCACTTTACACCCACTAGGATGGCATTACCCAAAAAAGACAGACAATAGCAAGTGTTTGTGAGGACATGGAGAAATGGGGACCTTCATACATGACTGGTGGAAATGTAAATAGCACAACCACTTTGAAAAACAGTTTGGCATTTAACAGAGTGACCATATGACCCAGCAATTCTATCCCAAGAGAAATGAAAACATTTCACATACAAACATGTGCGCGAATGTTCACAGTAGCATTATTCATAATAGTCATAAAGTAGAAACAACCCAAATGTCCACCAACTGAAGAATGGACAAACAAAACATGGACTGTCCATACAATGGAATATCATTCAGCCATAAAAAGCAATGGAGTACTGATATATGCTACAATGTAGGTGAACCTTGAAAACTTTTGCTAGTGAAAGAACATAGAAACAAAAGGTCATATATTGTATGACTGCATTTCTATGAAATGCCCAGAAGAGGCAAATCCATAGAGACTGGAAGTAGATTAGCAGGTGCCAGGGACTAAGGGAGGAGAAGGATGGGGAGTGATGACTTAACGCGTACAGGTTTCTGGCGGGTAGGGGAGGTGGGTAGTTTTGTAAAATGTTCTAGAATTAGATAGTGGTGATGGTTGCACCACCTTATAAATATGCTAAAAACCACTGAACTGTACACTTAAAAAGTGTGACTTTATGATATGTGAATCTCAAAAAATATTTCAAAAGATATATCTCAAAGAATATTTTTTTAAAAAGCACAGTGTTTAAATCTGAATTACCATAAATGTTTCAACGTCTGGTTGACTTTCAACATCTCTGCCAAGCTCTCTGCCACTTCATCATCAAGTTCATTTTTGGTGAGCCTGGAAAAGAAAGGAAGTGTCAACTCAGGACAGCGCTATCTGGCACCCACTCTCCACTGAGTTCACAGAAGCGGGATCCCAGCCCCGGCGTCTGCATCTTATGCAGCTCATCGCTTGCTGAGAACCCAGCAAACAGCCAGGCTCCAAGCCAGCCTCTGAGCCCCACAGACAATAAACGGAGGTTCATTTCTAGTGCAACCCTTCACCCAAGCTCCTACTTCTTAGCCGTGCTGCTGCCGGGGGAGCCCATACTCCCTCCCCATCCTTGCTGAGCCCTCAGATCTCTCAGAAGACGGGCCCACAGAAAGCGAGGGGCCAGTGCCTGCTTCTCGGGTCTCCAGCCGTTAAGATCCCTTGAACACCACGGACAGTGTGTTACTAAACTCAGTCAGATGAAGACCTAGAAAAGCCTGCCGACTGCGCGTTAAAATGTGTTCATCACTTTGCTCCGAGGCCACTTATGAAGGACCCGAGTTCTGTGACTGAAAGTTCAGGAAGTCTCTCAGTTGTTCGTAAAAGCAGGAAGTGGTCTGGATAAAGTACAGAGGGCTAGAAGTTCCTGGTTGTAAAGAGAATTAAACCCTGTTGTGCCAGTGGATGAAAGAATAAATAAGGAAGGAGAAATGAATATAAAGAACATTTAAAAAATCATTCCTTGAAGAGCAATTTGGTAGTGTCTATCCACACTTTAAATGTGTTTCACTTTGGGCCAACAATTCAACGTCTAGAAATCCACCCTATGGTGTGCAAAGACATTACACACAGGTTCTATACATGCAGTATTGGTTGCAGTCTTTTCGGTCGTAACATAAGATGTGAACAAATTTCAGTATCAGTAGAGGCAGCCAGCAAAATACATTGTGAGTGTACATTCAAGGGACACTGTGCAACCTTTAGAGAGAATGAGGTAGGATAAAGAAAGAGGCAGAAGAGCATGGGGCTCAAGATGCTCTGAGCCAGACATGCCGGCTGGCAATGGCTTACTAGCAGGGCGACCACAGCACGTGGTTGAACTTCTCTGGGCCTGAGTTTTCTCACCAGCAAATGTGAACAGTAATGGTACAGCCCTCATAACACAGTTGTGAGAATGAGTTAATACATGGAAAAGGCTGAGAACAATGTGTGATGTACAGTGAGTACTCAAGAGATTTTGGGGATTGACATTATTATTATCCCTCTAGACCTGTGGTTCTCAACTGGGGTGACTTCTCCAGGGGACACTTGCCAATGTCTGGAGACAATTTTGACTGTCACAATTAGGGGTTACTACTGGTATCTAATGGGTAGAGGCCAGGGATTCTGCTAAATATCTTACAATACACAGGACAGCCTCTCAACAAAAAAGAATTATTTGGACCCAAATGTCAACAGTGTTGAGATTGAGAAACCCTGACATAAAAGGACATGTCAGATATGTACAATATATGGTTGAGATATTTTTTCTTTAGTCACTTGCTAAATGCTATTCAGTTTCATAAGAAAAGCGATATTTATTTGAATATACATTCAAATGCTAGAAATAAAAGATTATATTTAGAAAGCATGAGGGAGGAGGTTCTTTCACTTCCTACTTTCCCGACTTCAGTGTATTATATTTTTTTCAAAAAAGCATGTATTACTTTTCAAAATCTTTTAAAAGAAAAGATTTTTTTGAGGGAAAAAGGAAAATGCACTTACTGGCCAGCAGGTCTAGTATCTGAATTCTCATAATGACGACATTTTCATTAACTAATGTAGCCAATATCTCATGAGGAGGATACAGAGACATGTAACATAACTTCCTTTCCCAGAAGCAATTTATGATACAGGCAAGTAAATAAATAAAAATACGGTAAATGACCAAAAAAAGGAACAACCAAAAGAAAGAAAAAAAGCATCACTTTCAGAAGGTAACACACAGTTAACTAGTGGCCCTGGAGTGCAGAGAGGGAGCGAGGGCTGTGGGCTTCCCGTGACAGGTGAGCTGGAGCATGAAGGCCAAGTCCTGATGTGACTACCTGGGGACAGAGGAGGCTGCACGGGGGGTAGGCAGTTTAAGAGGAAGAAGGGAGAAAGTTCTGAGACAAGTGCATGAAAGTTGGACTCCTCAAGGCATATCTGAGGGTGTTCTGAGGATATCCTGACAGAATAGCTAGCCTTCTGGTTTTCCTGAGGCCTAGGGTGGGCAAAGAAGGCTAAGGTCTCAAACTCATGTTCCTGGGACCCATTCCACCCATTCTGTACTTGTTTGTGCTTCTGGGAATGGCTATTTTCTTCTCTAGGAGGAAATGAAATTATAAACCTTCCTTTGAGGAAAGGCCTAGAGCCTTTACAACAGAGAGGCACTCTTTCAGTTAAGATTCCAGGCTGTGCACAGTCTTTGGAAAAATCCCTGAGACCCAACCGTTCAAAATGACTCTGGTCATTACCAGAATATTTTCAGAGACGCATTCTGCTGCAGGGCCCATGCGAGGCTCTTTCCTCCTTCTGTAGAAATGCCATTGAATGCAAGACTAGGAAGGAAAAACATTTGGGGTAGGTTATTAAAAACACGTCTACATTTGGCTTTGGTTTCAGCAACTTCCTGCCTGGGCTGATTTGAAGCAGGAAGCGTAAGTGCCAGCCTCACCAGCAGCCACTCAGCCTTTGCTGCTCCAGAGCCCAGGACGAGGCCAAATCACCAGACTGCTCGAGGAGAGGCCAGACAGGAAATGAACATGGCAAGACCTGGTCACACGGGCTGAGGACGCCTGGCGAGCTCTGCTTCGGAGGCTGACACCTTACAGGCGCCTGTCGGGGAGGCCTGGAGAAGTTTCCTCTGTTCTTGTATGGAAGGAACTCTGCTACTGCCCCCACCGTATTTAACCCTTTGTCAGTGACAGGAAGGACACGGGCAACCAGGAGACCCCCGAGTCTCAGAGATTTGGCCAGAGGCCTAAAGGAGGGCCAGGGAGGACCAAGTCTGTTTACAGAGGTGAAGGGTCCCCTCTTGTCCCAGCACCATCCTGAGAAATGAGGAGGGGGCAGGAATCTGTGGCCCAGTGTCTTTCAGTTTTGTCTGGACTGAAGAATTCCTCCCCAACCCCCAAGGGGCACGGGAAGACTACAGAGGGGCTGGCAATGTCTAGTCTTGATCTGACTGGTGTGTGCACATGTCACATCACAGAGCTGAAAACTTAAGCATAATATACTTAACTGTATGCCTCTTCTATGTCGATACAAACGTTTTTAAAAAGAAAAAGAAAAACCACACACACAAATACCTTCCCTGTTAGGAATGCCAGCCGCCCTCTTTCCCCTGGCTCCTCCTCTGGTAAAACAAGAGGAACACGGAGTGACCAGGTTGGCCCTGAAGACGGCAGTTCTCAGAAGGCAGCAGTTACCTCAAGTTAGTCAAGCTCGGGTGGTTCCTCAGAGCCTCTGCGAAGGCCCTTGCTCCTTCATCACCGATTTGATTGCCCCACATCCTGAGGGCAGAGGGAAGACAGTGAAAGTTACCTCATGCTCATCCCTTATTTTCTGCTCATGGCCATGGCGTGTATACTCAACATGCAGATGTTTCTGCTCCATCCCTGGAGCTGTGGCCTGGAGATGAATCCCTCCACCAGCCCCTTAGTGAGCTGCTCAGGAGGAAAAAAAGCAGTAGAAGGCTTGTGAACAGAAGTCAAATCAGACAGCTGCACAATTAGGAACCAAGTCTCACCCCTGAGCTTTTGGAGAGCTGTCAGTCAGAGCCTAAGCTCACAACTATCCCTGAAATGTCACCTGCAGGATATACAGGTTGGTGGCAGCTTGAAAGGAAGGCCTGTGGCGGTGCCAGACCCAATATCCATTTGACCCTGTGCAGGGGTGCCGGACATTCTTGAAGACATAGTCGGTCTTGCATGAAGCAAAGATCAGAAAGCACACTGAGAAAACTTATCGGCAATTTCCCTGGTATGTAAAGAGGAAGTGACCAAACCATGTTGTTCCGATTGTTGCAGTTTGGGTGGGGAGGTGCCATGACAAGCCGTATTCTCTCCCCCACAGTAGAAAGCCTTAGAGGATCTGGCTAAGTCGAGGGTCTGCATGGTAAGACGTTGGGCTCCCATCCTGGCCCTGACCCCCACCACCTGGGCGTGCTTGGGTAATGCATAGTCTCTGAGGTTTTAGTCTCATCTGTAAAGCAGGTATAAGAAGAGCATTTCCTCATAGAGTTGTTGTGAGGATTAAGTGAGTTAATATATGCAAAGCACTCCAAACAGTGCTGAGCCTATAATAAGAGTCAGCTATTCCTAAAAGGCTGAGGGTCACCGTCTACAGAAAGCAAGGCTGCCAGGCTCACCACAGAACTGGGGCTGCCTCAGCTACACGCTCTCACCAGGCAAGCGGCCTGCTGACGTCCCTGCTGGTATGGCTTCTGAAACCCCAGAATGAGAGTTTTCAGCATTTTGCATAAAAAGTGTGTGTACTAGATAAAACTGCATGGTATCAAACTTTGAATAAAGTGGAAAACTACTCATGACATGAGATTAAGTGAAAAAAGATAGAATAAAATTCTGTACAGATAGTTTGACGTCTACCATATTAAAAAAAAATAGTATAGAGAGAACATAAACTGCATGAGAGCAAAAAAGCTTACCTGATCTCAAGTGTTGACAATAATTATTTCTGAGATGATCTCCATTATACTGTTCATATTTTCCATAGTTTACAAATAAAATTATCTATGTCTCTTCTAGAATCAGAGAAAAAATCGTAACTCTATGAAAAGCTGTAGTCTCCTGAATCAAAACCATAATGAAATATCACCTCACACCCATATGGATGGTTACTATCAAAACACCAGAAAATAACAAGTTGTTGGTAAGGATGTGGAAAAATTGGAACCCCTGTGCACTGTTAGTAGGAATGTAAAATGGTATAGCTGCTGCAGAAAACAATATGGTGGTTCCTCAAAAAATTAAAAATAGAATTACCATGTGATCCAGCAATTCCACTTCTGGGTATATACCCAAAAGGATTTACAGCAGGGTCTCAAAGAGATACATGTACACCCATGTACATAGCAGCATTATTCACAAGAGCTAAAAGGTGGAAACAATCCAAGTGTCCACTGACAGATGAATGGATAAACAACTGTGGTATATATATAGAATGGTCTATTACACCGCCTTAAAAAGGAAGGAAAGTCTGACACATGCTACAACATGGATAAACCTTGAGGACATCATGCTAAGTGAAATAAGCCAGTCACAAAAGAAGACAAATACTGTATGACTCCACTTATATGACTCCCTACAGTAGTCAAATTCACAGGAACAGAGGATACTATAGAAAGGTGGTTGCCAGGGCTGAGGGGAGGGGAGAATGAGTTTCTGTTTTGCAAGACAGAGTTCTGGAGATGGATAATGGTGATGGTTGCACAACTATACAAATGTGGTTGCACAACTATAGGAATGTACTTAAGGCCACTGAACTGCACACTTAAAAGGTTAAGATGGTAACTTTTGTTATGTGTATTTTCAATAAAAAATTGAATTAAAAAGCCTCCAGAGGGCTTCCCTGGTGGCGCAGTGGTTGAGAGTCCGCCTGCAAATGCAGGGGACACGGGTTCGTGCCCCAATCCTGGAAGATCCCACATGCCATGGAGCGGCTAGGCCCGTAAGCCATGGCCACTGAGCCTGCGCGTCCGGAGCCTGTGCTCCGCAGCGGGAGAGGCCACAACAGTGAGAGGCCCACTTACCGCAAAAAAAAAAAAAAAAAGCCTCCAGAGACAAGGTGGCAGAGTAGAAGGATGTGAGCTCACCTCTTCTTATGAAAACACCAAAATTACAACTAAATGATGAACAACCATTGATGAAAAAAATGCTGGAACCTACCAAACAAGATGTCCTACATCCAAAGACAAATAAGAACCCACAACGAGACAGTTTGAGGGGAGCAATCGTGATAAAATCAAATCCCATACCCACCAAGTGGACAACCCCCAAACTGGAAAACTATCACAGAAGTTCTCCCACAGGAGTGAAAGTTCTGAGCTTCACGTCAGGCTCCCCAGCCTGGGGGTCTGGCAATGGGAGGAGGAAGAGCCCCAGAGAATCTGCCTTTGAAGGCCAGCGGGATTTGATCACAGGAATTCCACAGGACTGGAGGAAACAGAAACTCCACTCTTGGAGGGCACACACAAGGTATTGTGCACACCAGGACCCAGGGAAAAAAGCAGTGACCTCTCCTAAGAGCCTAGGCCAGACCTATATGCTGGTGTTGGAGGGTCTCCTACAAAGGCAGGGGGCAGCTGTAGCTCACTGTGGGGACAAAGACACTGGTGGCGGTAGTTCTCGGGAGTACTCATTGGTGTGAGCCCTCCTGGAGGCTGCCATATTTTCACCAACACCTGGCCCCACCCAATAGCATGTTGGCTCCAGTGCTGGGTCACCTCAGGCCAACCAAGTGGGAACACAGCCCCACCCATCAGCAGACAGGCTGCTTAAAGTCTTCCTGACCACACAACTGCCGGCTGAACACACCTCCTGACACAGCCCTGTGCATCAGAGGGATAAGACCCAGCTCCACCCACCAGTGGGCAGGAACCAGTCCCTCCCACCAGGAAGCCTGCACAAGCCTCTTAGACCAGCCTCATCCACCAGGGGGCAGACAGCAGAAGCAACAAGAACTACAACCCTGCAGACTGTGGAAAGGAAACCACAATCACAGAAAGTTAGACAAAATGAGACAGCAGAGGAATATTTCCCAGATGAAGGACCAAGATAAAACCTCAGAAGAACAACTGAGTGAAGTGGAGATAGGCAATCTACCCAGGAAAGAATTTAGAGTAATGATAAGAAAGATGATCCAAGATCTCGGAAAAAGAATGGAGGCACAGATTGAGAAGATACAAGAAATGTTTAACAAAGACCTTGAAGAACTAAAGAACAAACAAACAGACAAACAATAAAATAACTGAAATAAAAAATACAGCAGAAGGAATCAATAGCGGGATAAGTGAGGCAGAAGAACAGATAAGTGAGCTGGAAGCCAGAATGGTGGAAATCACTGCTACAGAACAGAATAAAGAAAAAGGAATGAAAAGAAATGAAGACGGGCTTCCCTGGTGGCGCAGTGGTTGAGAATCTGCCTGCTAATGCAGGGGACACGGGTTCGAGCCCTGGTCTGGGAAGATGCCACATGCTGTGGAGCAGCTAGGCCCGTGAGCCACAACTACTGAGCCTGCGCATCTGGAGCCTGTGCTCCGCAACAAGAGAGGCCGCGATAGTGAGAGGCCCGCGCACCGCAATGAAGAGTGGCCCCCGCTTGCCACAACTAGAGAAAGCCCTTGCACAGAAACGAAGACCCGACACAGCCAAAAATAAATAAATAAACAAATGTGGGGTTTTTTTAAAAAAAAAAGGTTGGCCCAGTTTAAAAAAAAAAAATGACAATCTTAAAAGACCTCTGGGATGACACTAAATGCACCAATGTTCACATTATAGGGGTCCCAGAAGGAGAAGAGAGACAGAAAGGACGTGAGAAAATATGTGAAGAGATAATAGCTGAAAACTTCCCTAACGTGGGAAAAGAAACAGTCACCCAAGTCCAGGAGGTGCAGAGAGTCCCAGACAAGATAAACCCAAGGAGGAACACACCAAGACACATAGTTATCAAATTGACAAAAATTAAAGAAAAAATATTAAAAGCAACAAGGGAAAAATGACAACATACAAGGGAACTCCCATAAGGATATCAGCTGATTTCTCACCAGAAACTCTGCAGGCCAGAAGGGAGTGGCATGATATATTTAAAGTGATGAAAGGGAAGAACCTACAACGAAGATTACTCTACCCGGCAAGGATCTCATTCAGGTTAGACAGAAAAATCAAAAGCTTTACAGACAAGTAAAACCTAAGAGAATTCAGCACAACCAGACCAGCTTTGCAACAAATGTGAAAGGAACTCCTCTAGGTGGGAAAGAAGCCAGTAACTTAAAACAACCTTGCACATATATAGACTGCCATATCAAAACCTCATGGGAGGCAGAAATAGAGACACAGATGCAGAGAACAAACGTATGGACACCAAGTTGGGGAAAGCGGCGGGGGTAGTGGTGGTGTGATGAACTGGGCAATTGGGATTGACATGTATACACTGATGTGTATAAAATTGATGACTAATAAGAACCTGCTGTATACTAGGAATAAACCTACTAGGGAAACAAAAGACCTGTATGCAGAAAACTATAAGACACTGATGAAAGAAATTAAACATGATACCAACAGATGGAGAGATGTACCATGTTCTTGGATTGGAAGAATCAATATTGTAAAGATGACTATACTACCCAAAGCAATCTACAGATTCAATGCAATCCCTATTAAATTACCAATGGCATTTTTTTACGGAACTAGAACAAATCATCTTAAAATTTGTATGGAGACACAAAAGACCCCAAATAGCCAAAGCAGTCTTGAGGGAAAAAAACGGAGCTGGAGGAATCAGGCTCCCTGACTTCAGACTATACTACAAAGCTACAGTAATCAAGACAGTATGGTACTGGCACAAAAACAGAAACATAGATCAATGGAACAAGATAGAAAGCCCAGAGATAAACCCACGCACCTGTGGTCAACTAATCTATGACAAAGGAGGCAAAGGTATACAATGGAGAAGAGACAGTCTCTTCAATAAGTGGTGCTGGGAAAACTGGAGAGCTACATGTAAAAGAATGAAATTAGAACACTCCTTAACACCATACACAAAAATAAACTCAAAATGGATTCGAGACCTAAATGTAAGACCGGACACTATAAAACTCTTAGAGGAAAACATAGGAAGAACACTCTTTGACATAAATCACAGCAAGATCTGTTTTGATCCACCTCCTAGAGTAATGGAAATAAAAACAAAAATAAACAAATGGGATCTAATGAAAGTTCAAAGCTTTTGCACAGCAAAGGAAACCATAAACAAGATGAAAAGACAACCCTCAGAATGGGAGAAAATATTTGCAAACGAATCAACAGACAAAGGATTAATCTCCAAAATATATAAACAGCTCATGCAGCTCAATATTAAAGAAACAAACAACGCAATCCAAAAATGGGCAGAAGACCTAAATTTTAGAGGTATAAGTAATAAATCAATAGTGGAAACAAAATGTAATCATTAAAAAAAAATCCCCAATAATGCAAGAAAAAGGAAAAAAGAAACAAAGAAAAGTTTGGACCAAACGGAAAAGAGCTGGCAAAGTAATAGATTTTAATCCAATCAGTAATCACATTAAATGTGAATAATCTAAACATACCAATTAAAAAGAGACTGTCAGTTTAGATAAAAAGGCAAAACTCAACTAGATGCTGCCTACAGACAAAGATGACAGTGAAGTTGTAAAGGGGGTGTGCATATTTGGAGTTTTGGGGGTTACTGATTTGGGTGGTAGTTGTACAAAGTATTTCCTTTGTAATTGCTTGTTAAACTCCATTTTATATACTTGATATGTATATTCCCAATAAATAAAGTTAACTGGCAATCAAATGTCTGCTGAGGTTGGGGGGGGGGAAGAACCTGCTGTATAAAAAAACAAATAAAATAAAATTTAAAAATTAAAAAACCTCATGGGAACAGCAAACCTAAAAACTACAATAGATACACACACGCAAAAGAAAAAGCAACCCAAACACAACTCTAAAGATGGTCATCAAACCACAAGAGAACAAAAGAGGAAGGGAAGAAAACAGACCTACAAAAACAAACTCAGGCTTCCCTGGTGGTGCAGTGGATGTGGGTCCGTGCCCCAGTCCAGGAAGATCCCACATGCCACGGAGCAGCTACTAGGCCTGTGAGCCATGGCCGCTAGGCCTGCGCGTCCGGAGCCTGTTTTCCGCAACGGGAGAGGCCACAACAGTGAGAGGCCCGCGTACCGCAAAAAAAAAAAAAAAAACCAAAATGATTAAGAAAATGGCAATAGGAACATACATATTTACATTACATTTACATTACATACCTTGAATGTAAATGGATTAAATGCTCCAACCAAAAGACACAGACTGGCTGAATGGATACAAAAACAAGACCCGTATATATGCTGTCTACAACGGGCCCACTTCAGACCTAGGGACACAAACAGGCTGAAACTGAGGGGATGGAAGAAGGTATTCTATGCAAGTGGAAATCAAAAGAAAGCTGGAGTAGCAATACTCATATCAGACAAAATAGACTTTAAAATAAAGACTATTACAAGAGACAAAGAAGGACACTATATAATAATCATGGGATCAATCCAAGAAGAAGATATAACAACTGTAAATATATATGCATCCAACATAGGAGCACCTCAATATATAAGGCAAATACTAACAGCCATAAAGGGAGAAATCAACAGTAACACAGTAATGGTGGAGGACTTTAACATCCCACCACTTTCATCAATGGACAGATCATCCAGACAGAAAATCAGTAAAGAAACACAGGCCTTAAATGACACATTAGACTACATGGACTTAATTGATATTTATACAGCATTCCATCCAAAAGCAGCAAAATACACATTCTTCAAGTGCAAATGGACCATTCTCCAGGACTGACCACATGCTGGGCCACAAAGCGAGCCTTGGTAAATTTACAAAAAGTGAAATCCTATCAAGCATCTTTTCTGACCACAATGCTATGAGATTAGAAGTCAACTACAAGAAAAAAACTGTAAAAATCACAAACACATGGAGGCTAAACAATATGCTACTAAACAACCAGTGGATCACTGAAGAAATCAAAGAGGAAATCAAAAAATACCTAGAGACAAATGAAAATGAAAAGCACAACAATCCAAAACCTATGGAATGCAGCAAAAGCAGTTCTAAGAGGGGAGTTTATAGCTATACAATCTTACCTCAGGAAACAAGAAAAATCTCAAATAAACAACCTAATCTTAAACCTAAAGCACTAGAGACAGAAGAACAAACAAAACCTAAAGTTAGTAGCAGAAAAGAAATCATAAAGATCAGCGCAGAAACAAATGAAATAGAAACAAAACAGTAGCAAAGATCAATGAAACTAAAAGCTGGTTCTTTGAAAAGATAAACAAAATTGATAAATCTTTAAGCCAGACTCATCAAGAGAAAAGGGCGAGGACTCAAATCAATAAAATTAGAAATGAAAAAGGAGAAGTTACAACAAACACCACAGAAATACAAAGGATCAAAAGAGACTACTATGAGCAACTGTATGCAAATAAAATGGACAACCTGGAAGAAACGGACAGATTATTAGAGAAAGGTACAATCTCCCAAGACCGAACAAGGAAGAAATAGAAAATATGAGTAGACCAATCGCAAGCACTGGAATTGAAACTGTGATTTTTAAAACTCCCAACAAACAAAAGGACAGGACCTGGTGGCTTCACAGAATTCTACCAAACGTTTAGAGAAGAGCTAACACCTCTCCTTCTCAAACTCTTCCAAAAAATTGCAGAGGGAGGAAAACTCCCAAACTCATTCTATGAGGCCACCATCACCCTGATACCAAAACCAGACAAAATTACCACACAAAAAAGAAAATTACACTCCAATATCACTGATGAACATAGATGCAAAAATCCTCAACAAAATACTAGCAATACATTAAGAGGATCATACGCCATGATCAAGTGGGATTTATCCCAGGGATGCAAGGCTTTTTCAATATCTGCAAATCAATCAGTGTGATACACCATGTCAACAGACTGAAGAATAAAAACCATATGATCATCTCAATAGATTCAGGAACAGCTTTTGACAAAATTCAACACCAATTTATGATAAAAACTCTCCAGAAAGTGGGCATAGAGGGAACATACCTCAACATAATAAAGGCCATATATGACAAACCTACAGCTAACATCATGGTCAACAGTGAAAAGCTGAAAGCATTTCCTCTAAGATCAGGAACAAGACAAGGATGTCCACTCTCACCACTTTTATTCAACATAGTTTTGGAAGTCCTAGCTATGGCAATCAGAGAAGAAAAAAATAAAAGGAATCCAAATTGGAAAAGAAGAAGTTAAACTGTCACTGTTTGCAGATGATATGATACTATACATAGAAAACCCTAAGGATACTTACTATCAGAAAACTACTAGAGCTCAGCAATGAATTTGGTAAAGTTGCAGGTTACAAAATTAATACACAAGAATCTGTTGCATTTCTGTACATTTACAATGAAAGATCAGAAAGAGAAATTCAAGAAACAATCCCGTTTCCCATCACATCAAAAAGAATAAAATACCAAGGAATAAACCTACCTAAGAAGACAAAAGACCTGTACTCTGAAAACTATAAGACGCTGATGAAAGAAATCGAAGATGACACAAACAGATGGAAAGATATACCATGTTCTTGGATTGGAAGAATCAATATTGTCAAAATGACTTGGGTAGCCAAGGCAATCTACAGATTCAGTGCAATCCTTATCAAATTACCAATGGCATTTTTCACAGAATTAGAACAAAAAATCTTAAAATTTGTATGGAAACACAAAAGACCCTGAATAGCCAAAGCAATCTTAAGAAGAACGGAGCTGGGGAAATTATGCTCCGACTTCGGACTATACTATGAAGCTACAGCCATCAAACCAGTATGGTACTGGTACAAAAACAAATACAGATCAATGGACCAGGATAGAAAGCCCAGAAATAAACCCATGCACCTATGGTCAATTAATCTACGACAAAGGAGGCATGACTATACAATGGGGGAAAGGCAGTCTCTTCAATAAACTGTGCTGGGAAAACTGGACAGCTACATGTAAAAGAATGAAATTAGAACATTCTTTAATCACCATCACAAAAATAAACTCAAAATGGATTAAAGACCTAAATGTAAGACCTGGTGCTATAAAACTCTTAGAGGAAAACATAGGAAGAACACTCTTTGACATAAATCACATTAATATTTTTTTCTACCCATCTCCTAGAGTAATGGAAATAAAAACAAAAATAAACAAATGGGACCTAATTAAACTCAAAAGCTTTTGCACAGCAAAGGAAACTATACACAAAAAGACAACCCACAGAATGGGAGAAAATACTTACAAACAATGCAACTGACAAGAGATTAATCTCCAAAATCTACAAACAGCTCATGCAGCTCAATATCAAAAAAACAGACAACTCAATCAAAAAATGGGCAGAAGACCTAAATAGACATTTCTCCAAAGAAGACAAACAATAGCCAAAGCAATATCATATCATGGCCAAGAGGCACATGAAAAGATGCCCAACATCACTAATTATTAGAGAAATGCAAATCAAAACTGCAATGAGATATCACCTCACACCAGTCAGAATGGCCATCATCAAAATGTCTACAAACAATAAATGATGATGAAGGTGTGGAGAAAAGGGAACCCTCCTACACTGTTGGTGGGAATGTAAACTGGTACAGCCGCTATGGAGAACAGTATGGAGGTTCCTTAAAAAATTAAAAATAGAGCTACCATATGATCCAGCAACCCCACTCCTGGGCATATATCCAGAGAAAACCATAATTCCAAAGGATACATGCACCCCAATGTTCACTGCAGCACTATTTACAATAGCCAAGACATGCAAGCAACCTAAATGTCCAAAGACGAAGAATGGATAAAAAAGATGTAGTACATATATACAATGGAATGTTACTCAGCCATTAAAAAGGATGAAATAATGCCATTTGCAGCAACCTGGATGGACCTGGAGATTATCATACTGAGTGAAGTAAATCAGAGAAAGACGAATATCATATGATATCACATGCGGAATCTAAAAAAACCCGATACAAATGAATTTATTTACAAAATAGAAACAGACTCACAGACTTAGAAAACAAACTTACGGTTACCAAAGGAGAAAGGTGGGGGGCAGGGAAGGGATAAATTGGGAGTGTGAGATTGACAAATACACACTACTGTGTTTAAATAGATAACTAATAAGGACCTACTGTATAGCACAAGGACGTCTGCTAATAAGGACCTCCTGTATAGCACAAGGAAGTCTGCTCAATATGCTATAATAACCTAAATGGGAAAAGAATTTGAAAAAGAATAGATACATGTATAGCTGAATCACTTTGCTCTACACCTGAAAGTAACACAACATTATTAACTATACTCCAATATAAAATAAACATTTTTTAAAAGCTTCCAGAGACTATATAATCTTAAAATGAAGCACACCTGCCTGAGGAAGTTTACCACATAGGGCTAAAACTCCATTTGCTAGCTCCCTCCATTTGCTGGTAGTGATAAATACTGCCTTTTGCATGAATTAAATAAAGTCCATGCGATTAAAGTGGCAGTCAAACCTGGGACTTCCCACAACATTTCCCACGCAGGAGCCAGTGGGGCCCAGCCACCAGGGCATCTACGATGGAGGCTCTCTGTGGCCTCTGCCCCACAGCTTGCGCCAGCAGTCCTTTGGCTAGATGGATGTACGAAAAGACCAGCAGGCGCTCCTGTACACAGAGCAGGCTGCATACGCACACCCGTGTGCATCCGTCTCTACTCACCCAACTTCAAAGATGGATTTGCTGTTCTTCACAGCCAGGGCGAGACACTTTCCTCCTTCGCTTGTTATTTTGTTTTTTCCCAGTCTGCAGAGAGAGTTGTGCACACGTCAGCTACAGCTATGAGGGGACTCCAGCATCAGCCACCCTCGTCCTTGGCACAGAGCCCCTCTGGCCCCTCCTAGGAGGGGTGGTCTTTCTCCTGGGACCTACAGCAGCCCTCCCTGGGCGTCCTCTCAGGGAGGGGCCCAAAGCCCTGAAGAAAGCCAGTCGTGATTCCTCTCCAGGTGGTCACAATCTCTGCAGAGACTCAGGGACCCAAGTTCCCCCGGAGGTTCTTTAAATGACCTCTGAGCATCACTCATTTCCATCAGCAGACCAGAAGGTTCCCACTTCAACTGCAAATGGTCAAGGGGTAGGTTACCATCACCAGGCTCCTCCAAGGCTGGTGCTCTGACACCTTTGGCAGGACATTCCTGTGACACAGCCAGGGATCAGGCTCTCATCTGCAATGTTATGGCCTGAAAGTTTGCCTCCCCCTACCCCTACCAGAATCCATATGTTGAAATCCTAACCCCTAAGTGATGGTGCTAGGAGGTGGAACCTTTGGGAAGTGATAAAGTCACTCATCACAGCCCTCACAAATGGGATTAGTGACTTAGGAGTGAAGTCCAAGAAAGCTCCCTTTCCCCTTTTTCCACCACCACGTGAGGACACAGTGAGAAGGCACCATCTAAGAACAAGGCATTGGGCCCTCACCAGGCACCTAATCTGCTGGTGCCTCGATCCTAAGGTTCCCCAGCCTCCAGAATGGTCAGAAATAAATCTCTGGTGTTTATAAGCAACCTCGTTTATGGTATTTTGTTACAGAAGCCAAAATGGACAAAGACAATGTGGGACTTCCTCAGGGGAAAACGATCTCCAGAAAGGGTGATAGTTGTGGCCTTTCTTCCCGTTAGGAGTTAATGAAATCAAAATGCCACACTCTCGCCCCACCCATGGTAGGGGGCCCTTCCAAACACCAAGCCTCACCCACAGCTCACCTTCTACACACAGGTGTCCTGATTTGACCTGATTTGGCCCTGGGGCAAGCAGAAGGCAGCTCTAGGGTGGCATTTATTCTTTGCTTGAACGATGAAGGGTGACCAAGAGAAGCTACTGAAGACCCCGCTCGCTGTGCCCACCCCACTTACTTCAGGTGCGTGAGGCCTGTGCACTCATCCAGGATTCTGGCGATGTACGTGGCTCCGACATCGGTGATTTGGTTGTTGTATAAGCTTTGAGAGAAAGCATGGCCGTGAGAATTTAGGACCCCATTTTTTAAAGTGAGTGGGGGCTGTCTGCTGACTTACAAAGTCTAGGTCAAAAGGAGAAAGGAAGGGCACGTGGAGGGCTGAGTTTGGGGCTGTGGGGTCTCAGGCTGGGTTCAAGGCCAACTCTGCACGTTCCCCAGCTTTATGACCTGGGGCAAGGTACCGAGCTTCTCTGTGCCTCAGTTTCTCCATGTGTAATACAGGGGTAAGAGTTACGGCTCCCTCGCAGGGTCGTTATGAGGATTGTATGAGATCATCCCAAGCCCTTGCGTGTAAGTGCTCGATAAATGGCAGTTGAGGGGTACTTTCAGATTAAGATCACGATTGGCATCTTAAGGGATAAAAGTTTCTAAGCGTTAGAACCAACTCAGTGTCTACCTTTTCGTCACTTTACACCAATTCAACAATAAGGCAGAAAGGAGTTGCAAGTGGTAAGGAGACAGGTTTCCAGTGTTCCACAGTCATACAGAACTCCAGAGCCAAAAGGCAACCTGGGATTCAGGGCTTCAGTGTTCTCATGTGACAGCTGAGAAAACGGAGGCCCAAGGAAGCTGACGGGCTGGCTCCAGCTCAGAGAGTCAACGGCAGCCGTGGGGCTGGCGGGGCTGTGGCCCACAGTCTCTCCTGTCAAACCCCAAAACCCCAAAGACTCTGAAAACCCAAACTTCTTCCTAACTATTTTGGCAACCGACGTGGAGCTGTTCATGGTCTTTATCCCAACTGGTTTGAATGTTTATACCTTTTGCTGCAGAAATGTTAAAGTATCTAAAAATGGGGTACTGCCCTAGATCCCACTGGTCATGTCACTGCTAGGTAGCACGGGCACTAATTTCTGATTCGTGTCTTGCCCCAAGGGCTCTGGATGACAGATCATGGACCCGCCATAGTGAAATCTACCACATGAACAGTATTCTCACGTCAATAAAACATACCCCCAGGAATTCTGTCATTACAGCAATCAGTCCCCACCTGTAAAACTATCTGACTCTATTAGGATCCAAGTTATACAAGGGGGATGAGAAGGCTGAGGCTCAGTGAGGTTTCCTGGCTTGCTCAGAGCGGGCTGCTAGCCGAGCCAAAAGCAGGACCCAGGACTCCTGGCTCCCAATTCAGTGCTCTTCCTGGTACCCTGGGGCCATCAGTCTCAACCACCCGGTAATCCATAGGAATGGCAACCTCCTGCTGCTCTGTACTCTTACCATGTAGCTGTCGCAGTGTTCTAGAGAAATACATACCCTAAAAATGTCAGAATTTTGTATTTGGTCAGCTCTTCACACAGCACCTTCACCCCACTGTCGGTGATCTGGTTCACACTGAGTCTGAAAACAGCAAAGAAAGTTAAAAATCAGAGCGGCTGCTCACGGTGAAAGAGCATGAATTCCACAAGGATGCACAAGTCTATAGGCCCTGGAGTCTTCCCAGCTATAGATGTCCCCCCGAGAGAACTGGCCATAGCAGACAGCCACACAGCCCCTACAGACCCTGGTCTTCACGGGGCTGAGAGACCCACGAGAACCAGTCCATTGGCAAGGCTACAGCACAGCCCTGATTCGACACAAGGGCAACAAGGGACACCTGAAGGACACGTGTGGACAGCCACCTCTGATATCCTGCATTTGCCGGTGGCCTATGTGTCAATGTGGCTCTCACTGCACAGCGGGGGGCCGTGGGATTTGGACATGTGTAGAGCTGCATTTAGTGGTCATAAGGCTGGGGGAGTGGACGCTCCACCATCTTGCAAGTGCAGCCAGAAATGTGAGGGGTCCTGCAAAAGGCAGGACAGTCCCCACAAGAACTGTCCCACCCAAAATGCCAAGAGCCTTTCCATCTGGAAATGCATGTGTGAAACCTGACTTGCCACCTGAAAAGGTCAATCGAGGGACACAGCTCCTGAGGTGTGGTTCTGTGCGGGAAGTTCAACGGCAAGGGAGAAACAGCTGGATGAGGCAGGTCAGGGAGAGTGTGAGAGGTCCACACTCTCCCACTCCTCTTTAATGCAAATGCTGCTTCAGCAGGCCAGGCTTCAAGAGGGAGAGGGAAAAGAGGGCCTCAGGATGATGGATATCTCCTGGACAAGGCCCAGCGTGTGCGGGGATTGCTCTTTGAAAGCCCTATACTAGCAGGATATTTTGATTTGGCTAAAATGCAAAACAATTTTTTTTACTACCAGGTACTCTCTATAAACAGACTACCCTGATCTTCTCAATTCTCCACCCCTTTATTTAGGTGAGTCTGAGGGACAGAGTAAGGCTCAGAGATGGAGGAGCGTGAGGGATGAGCGAGGGTCAGGGGTGGGTGAAGGAACAGACCAGAGCTCAGCAATTTTTTTCTGTAAAGGGTCAGATAACAAATTTTTAAGCTCTGCAGGCCATCTGGTCTCTATTGCAACCACTCAGCTCTGCAGAGTGAAGCAGCCAATATATAAATAAATGAGTGTGACTGTATTCTAATAAAACTTTATCTATAAACACAAGCCGTGGGCCAAACTGGGCCACTTATTACACACTGTCCTCTGTGATAAGTAAAAGGCTGAAGAGGTAAAAGCTTGATTTTTAGGCCAATCAAAATGATCACGTCAGACACCCTGAACCCCTCCACTCATGGTACCCACCTTGGTGCTGGGGCACAGTGTGTACATACGCTGCATGACTATCCCAGGGTGGCACAGCCAACTAGTCACTCCCAATATCTGTGCTTACTTAGAAAGAGAATCCCTCATTTTTTAGCTGGGCACATGTGCTTAGGTTCTGCCCAGTAAGATCTAAGCAGAAGTCTCATTAGCAATAGCGGAGAAGTCTTCTTAAAAGAATGGGGTGTGTCCTAAACTTTAACTCAAAGATACATGTGCCCTTATGTTCACAGCAGCACTAGTCACAATAGTCAAGACATGGAAACATAAAAGTCCATCAACACATGAACAGATAAAGATGTGGCACATATATACAATAGAATACTACTCAGCCATAAAAAAAATAATGCCATTTGCAGCAACATGGATGAACCTAGAGATTATCGTACTAAGTGAAGGAAGTCAGAAAGAGAAAGACAAATATCATATGATATCACTTCCATGCAGAATCTAAAAAAAAACATACAAATGAACTTATTTACAAAAGAGAAACAGATTCACAGACTTCACAAACGAACTTACAGTTACCAAAGGGGAAAGGTGCGGGGGAGAGATGAATTGGGAGTTTGGGATTGACATATACACACTACCATATTTAAAACAGATAACCAACAAGGACCTACTGTATCGCACAGGGAACTCTGCTCAATATGCTGTAATAACCTAAATGGAAAAAGAATTTGAAAAAAACAGACACATGTATGTGTATCACTGAATCACTTTGCTGTACACCTGAAACTAACAACATTGTTAACTATACTCCAATATAAAAAAAAAAATGTGGTACATATATACAATGGAATACTACTCAGCCATGGAAAAGAATGAAATAATGCCATTTGCAGCAATGTGGATGGACCTAGAGATTATCATACTAAGTGAAGTAAGAAAGAGAAACTCAAATACCATATAACATCACTTATATGTGGAATCTAAAATATGACAGAAATGAACTTCTCTACAAAACAGAAACAGACTCACAGACATAGAGAACAGATTTGTGGCTGCCAAGGGTGGGGAAGGTAGGGATGGACTGGGAGTTTGGGATTAGCAGATGCAAACTACTATATACAGAATGGATATACAACAAGGTCCTACTGTATAGCACAGGGAACTATATTCAATATCCTGTGATAAACCATAATGGAAAAGAATATGAAAAAGAATATATATGTATGTATAACTGAATCACTTTGCTGCACAGCAGGAATTAACACAACACTGTAAATCAACTGTACCGCAATAAAATTAATTTAAAAAAAAAGAATGGGGTGTGTCCTTTGCCCTTCCTTCTTCCTGGTGACTAGCATGTCAACTGAATGGCTGGAGCGTGAGCAGGCATTTTGGGCCAAGATATAGTAGTCAGGTACTGAGGACAGCAGAGCAGTAAGCAGGAGAGAGCCTGGGCTCTTGATGGTCATTGAGACCTCACAGCAGCCCAGAACTGCCCTCCTTTAGATTTTTGCATGAGAGACAAATAAGTCTGTAACTTCTCTAAGCCACCAGTATTGTGAGTTTTCTCTAACAGCCAAAACTAATCCTCACTGATGCCCTCAGGGAGCTCAAAATGCTTCCTTAGGGTTGCCCATTTCTTCCTGCCTTCTCTTGTGCTGGTTTGGAGGCAAACCTGGGGACCACCATACTGGTGCAGAGCTTCCATCTTATGAAATGGTCACAGGGAGGCACTGAGTGTGAGGTTGCCTGAGGCTACAAACAGAGATGCTGGCTGAGAGCTCAGAAAATAGATTCCAGGCTTCCCAGTGCCCAGGCCGGGGCAGGTTTGGGCTCCCTACAGGCCCCCCATCCCCCCACAATGTATGCTCTGGCGTTTGTGTAACAGGTACCTGGAATCGGTTCCAAATCCCATCTGCTCTTCAGAAATGCATGAGCCAAGTAGTGGAGAACTGAAACCCCCGTAGGGATTTACAAGGTGTATTTAATACAGAAAATGCTAATAGAAGAAAGGAGGCTGGTTTTTCTTTCCTCTAAACCATCCAACAGGAAACGAATCGAGAGTCAGCATTCTTTACTGAGATCCCCTGGCAGCTCAGGGCTGCCCGCTTTTTTCGTGGAAGTTAACTAAGGCTCATAAGCACAAAGTGTGCTGCTTCTCACCATGAAGCTTTCACGTGCCGGAAACATTGCACGGACTATCTCTGAGCCTCACATGAATCTCAAACGGTTCTTTACGATTCCGGCTCCACCATGGCCCACCTGTGTGACCTTGAGCCACTTAACTTCTCTGTGCCTCTGCTTCCTCGTTTGCCAAAATGGAGATGATAACAGTACCTACCTGATAGTGTTGTTAAAAGGATTAAACCAGGTAATATTTTTAGTGCACTTCACCCATTCTCAATAAATGCTGATTGTTATTACTGTAATTGTTAGGATAGGAGAATCTCTCTTCCAGATGAGGACGCTGAAGCTCAAAGAGGTTAAGCAGCTTTTGCTCAAGGACACCCAGCTGGGGCCCATCCAGGTCCACCTGACTTCGAAGCTTTGCTCGTTACCCTCTGCCACCCTGAGACAGAGAAGCTCTGGATGTTCCCAGACCCCCGGCCATGAGTTCCAGGATAATCCAGGAGATCCCGCTCCACAGTGCCAGTCCTGGTGTCCCCTGAGCCCTGGTGGCCCCGCCAGCTGCTCCCGGAACCTGGAGGTCTCACCTGATGACGGTGAGGCGGCTGAAGCAGGGCTGCAGTTCCC
This sequence comes from Delphinus delphis, assembly GCF_949987515.2. Classification (NCBI taxonomy): domain Eukaryota; kingdom Metazoa; phylum Chordata; class Mammalia; order Artiodactyla; family Delphinidae; genus Delphinus; species Delphinus delphis. The sequence continues at coordinate 61,604,216 of NC_082691.1, forward strand.
GCACACCATAGTCATTGAGATTGTTGTTGTCCAGGTCGAGCGCAAGGCGCTTGGGGAAGTGGTGCAGGACGAAGGAGAGGGCGCTGCAGTCGGCCGAGCAGACGTTGCAGAAGGTCAGCTTGAGGTAGTTGGCGCAGATGCCCCTGGCCGCCAGCTGCCCCACCTTCTCGCTCTGCGTCTCATAGATGCAGCGCAGCATCCAGACGAAGGTGGGCATGGCCTGCACCTGGCTGAATCCCCCAGACCGAACTCGGGGCAGGTGCTTCAGGTGGGAGCGCAGGCTGGCGAACAGGTAAGCCCACAGGGCCCTGCGCTTTCTCCGCAGGGTGGCGGCAGGCACCAGGTGCCGCAGGAGTTTCTGTTTGTCTTTGGATAGCAGCCCGCACAGGAAGAGGTTGGTGAAATGAAAGTGATCCTTGTTCTTAAAGGGGTCTTCCCCGGCCAGGCCGCGGCCCCTCAGGCACTGGATGGGTAGGAAGCGGGGATAGCAGGACGCAGCTGCTGCCTCCCCGTGAGGAGCCCACTCCTGGAAGAAGCAGAGCAGCTCCCGAGTGCCCACCTTGTCGTCCACCACCAGAAAAAAGGCAGCAAAGAAGGCCTGGAGGGTGAGGTGGAAGAACTCATAGGACTGCTGGTCCCCTTCGAGGCCCAGCTCCGGCACGGCCCGCAGGAAACCCAGCTGCAGGTCCCCCTCCTGCACCTCGGACGCCTGCACCTCCTCCTGGCTGAAGACGAAGAAGCTCTTCTCCATGCCCCGGTGAGCCACCTGGCCCAGCGAGTGCAGGGTGCCCCGGCCGGCGCGGAAGGTCTCCGTCTGGCTCCGCGTGTTCCGCTGCACCAGGCTGGTGGGCTGCGTCCTGTTCAGGTGGACCTCGGTGACCAGCAGGAAGACGTCGGTCAGCGTCACCGCGCGGTCGGGCAGCTGCAGGAGGCCGTCGAAGGTGTCGTAGAAGTGCTGGAAGCACCGGAAGATGATCCAGCAGAAGAGGGGCACGGCGCACAGGCTGAAGAGGTTGGCGTTGGCTTCCAGCTGATCCAGCAGGCGCTGGCGCACGGCGCGCTCGGGGAACATCCTCCCAGCGTAGGCGCGCAGGTGGCTGGGGGAGAAGCCGCGCAGGAGCACCTTCTTCCAGAGGAGATGCCGCGGGATCTCGACGCCCGTGCGGGCCGTGAGCAACTTGTGCGCCCCCTTGAGCAGCTTCCCGCTGAGCAGGTTGGCCAGCAGGACCAGGGGGTGGGCGGGCTCCCAGGGGGAGGAGGTGTCGGGCTCGCCGCTCAGGTCGAAGTCCGAGTGAAGCTCGTCCAGGCCGTCGAAGGTGAAGAGGGCCGTGTGCGGGAAGCGCAGCAGGAAGGCGAACACCTCCTCGGGGTCCTGCTCCGGGTAGCAGTAGTGCTTGAAGAGCAGGTCCTGCAGGCACAGCGAGGCGCTCTCCTTGAAGCAGCTGAAGGTGCGGCAGCGGAAGTGGAAGAAGAACCTGAGCTCAGCGTCCAGCTGGCCCGCGGCCCAGAGGCTCTGCAGCCGCTGCAGCAGCATGGACTTGCCCACGCCCGCGTCACCAAAGATGAAGATGGTCTCGCCCTGCTCGTTGAGGACCCCCGTGGAGGGGTCCAGGAGGCAGGCCAGGCTGCCCAGGCTGCCCAGGCTCTCGTTGCCGAAGTCGACCAGCTCCACGACAGTGTCCGTGTACATCTCCTCCAGCAGCAGCTCCTCCTTCTGGGCGTAGCACAGGACGAACTTGGAGTCGCGGCCCAGTTGCTGTCGCAGCTTCTGGCTGTATCTGCTCACTGCAGGGAGAGTGGCGCCAGGTGAGAGGTGGAAGTAGGTGGGGAGACAGAGACACAGGTGGAAAGTGCACCAAATAGGGAGGTCTCAGGCGGAGAAGCAAGCACACAGGAAAACAAACCCGCAGCCTGGACGCTCAGGCTAAGTGCGAGCACTCCTCAAGTACGAAGAGCCAGCGCTCCAGAATCTGCGGGCCCTTGGGCCTCCACCCCTCTGTCTGACCTCAGATTTGGCCGGCCAGCGGGGACAGAATCCAACTGGGATCAGTGTCAGAGACAGGCTCCCTACTCCTCTGCGCAAGCTGTCACTGAACTCCAGCTCAAAACTGAAGCCCCCTCAAATGTGACGGCCAGACCACGTGGCCCTGCTGCCCCAGCCCAACCCCAGGGTCCTGCCCAGACAGCGCAAGCCAGTCCCCACTGAAACTTGTATCGTTGAGGAAGAAATTGCCCTAACCTTTCTTGTGCTTATGACACTGTTCTTAAAACAACAAGGAGTCTCATACAACCTAATGCCGAAACTTGTTGCGATGAGATACAACAGCTGACGTTGATATGGACTAAAAAGGGGCTGTGCTTCACCGTAACTGAGTGAGCAAACTAAAGTGAAAACTGGCCTTCTTACACTACACAGGGCACAGAGGCCCTGGTTCTAAAGCTGAGGCCTGGGGATCACTGATGCTCAGCACGTGCCGCAGGGGGAGCCCTGGGCGTGCCCACGGGGAAGTACATGGGTTAATATGCTGACATGGGGTAACATGCTGACGTACGTGCCATGCTCTCAGCAGAAACGAGCTACAAAATGAGCTTACTCCAGACAAAAAAAGGGTGTTCCAAAATTCCTTTAAATCGTTTTTGGGTCTTAATGATAATTCAATTAACAAAAATTGGACACACTTTGCACATTTCCAGATTCATCTACAACCCTTTCCCATCAACTTAGTCCCACTTGGTTGTCAGCTTAAAATTTGTGAAGTGAGTTCTATTTTTTTAGTTTTGGTAACGGAAAATTTACAGACTATAAATTCACCTATTTTACAGCAGGTATTGTTGTCAATGATTTTAGTAAGTTTACAGAGTTAACGCAAACATCACTAAAATCCAGGGGTACACTCTCGATCTCTGCCCCACCCCTGGCCCTAGGAAACTGCTGACCTGCTTCCCGTTTCTATAAATTTGCCTTTTCTGGACATTGATATCAATGGATTCATACAATATGTCATCTTTCACATCTGGCTTCTTGTAGAGTGAATTATACTTTCAAAGCTGTTACAGGAGCTGGGTAAAGGAGCCAGTGGAGAAGTCTTCTGCAAGAACTCTTCATCACAGGAATATTTTCCTCTTATCTTGGGGAAGGTAACAAAGTGAGGTGGGCAGGGGCAGTAACAGTAAGAAGCTAGCAGTGGCCGGCTGGTAACTGCAGAAGCAAGAGCTTGTCCCTGACACTCTGTCTCTTGGTCTGGTTTCCCCTAAATACACACCTGACACTCTGGGACACTGTCCTTTGTTTCTGTTTTCAAGGTCAAACTGGATTCTTTAAAACTCAGAGTTTGGAAGCTCAGTGCTGGTATGTTGCCAACAACTGTCTGGAAGTGGAGAGACCACAGGCACGGAAAGATGATTCCCTGGTCCCCAGACCAGACTGTGGTCCCAATGTTGTGCTCTCTCAGCACCTTGAACTGCTGTTGTCCTTATCACCATTTGCAACTACACATTTGTGTCATTATTTACTGCCAGTCTCCTGCACTAACCTCTGAGGTCCCTGAGGGCAGGAACCGTAGCTGGGTCTGCTCCCTATTGTACCCCTGGCATCCAGCACACCCCGCCCTGGCACATGCCGAGTACATCATAAATACCTGCTGAACTAATCATTTAACTAAAAGGGGCCCATGGTGCTTTGGAAATAAGGACTGGCAGTCAGGGGTGATAGAAGAATTCTTTGCCTGGAATCAAATTTGGAAAGATCTTCAAGAAGGAAAGAAATGCAAACTTGAATTTGTACAACCACTAAAATGTCTAGATAGGTCAGAAAAGGAAGTCAGAAAGAGGTCAGAACAGAGGTCATTCCTACACTTCCATGGCTCCCTACGTAAATCAGGCCAGCTATCTGTGGTCAGTTCAATCACAGTTCCCTTGGCTGCACTAGGGTGACAGGGACCAGCTCTCCTTTCTAAAAGGAACACAGCAGCCAAGCCTGCTGCCTGAGGCGGAAGGCAGGGCTGGTCAAGGCGGACCCCGCCTTTATCCCCTGCTGGACCCACACAGATAGCATTTCCAAGCCCCGGGGGCCTTGCTTGCTTGGTGGCTGCGGTCTCCCCGGGGGCTGACTCATACCTGGATCGGTGTTGACAACTGCTTTACTCTGAATGAGCTGGGAAGGGGAGAAGCTGATCTCCGACAGCCAAGGCCTGAGGTCCACGTAAGCGTCTGTGAGTCGCTGTAGCACATAGAGGAAGAACTCGGACACCTCCTCGCCCTTGCTCTGCACCAGGTCCAGAATTCTGCGGACCTAGTGCGGCACAAGCAGTAAGGTGTGAGCCGGCACTAGGGGTGTCTGCCCCCTGGAGAGGCTCCCACGCGGGGCTTTGAGCTCTTACTACAGCCTCGAGCTTGACCGTCCACCCAGCTGGTATGAGATGCTACACGCCAAATGCCCAGGATCTGTAAAATGGACCGCCTGAGCAAGAAACAAACTGCACAGCTCTAGGAAACCAGAGGCTTCCAGGAGCCTAAAAATAGAAAGGTCAGACTCACAGCTAGAGCCGAGCGCCCCCCTGGAATTTCCCTTTCCCTCCTTTGCCCTCTTAAGCTAACACTTTTGCTCTCTGGGAATGAGTGCTGAGGGGGAGAAAGTTACCCGTTAGGCATAATGAGACGGGTGCTGGGCCACACAGCCAGGGGACAGCAGACCCCCGTGTAAGGGGTACCTTACAAAAGCTTTTCGTCTTATTAAAAATTCAGGGAAAAAACCCACAACAGTGTTCTACTGTGCTTTTCCCAGAAACCCTTCTGGTCTCTCCTAAGCCCAACAGGATCATGTTACAAATGAGTTCTGTCACTCTTCTCCCCAAGAAGGAGGTTTTCCTCTTGCCATTCCCTTTTTCAGAAGATGACACAAAGCTAAAGTGAAACTAAGGGCTGTGAAGACTTCCCACAGTGGAGTGTGGAAGATTCTTTACCGTGGACCCAGGCTGGGATGCAGCCATTCCTCACCCAGAGGAATTCTCAGAGCCGTTCCCAGCAGTGAGCAGCTCTCCAGAGTTGAAGGGCACGGACTGGGCAGCACTGCTAGTGTTTCCTGCTCGTTTTCTTTTTAAAGAATTCACTCATTTAAAGTGAACTGGAAAACAAGTTGTTTGAGAACCAATACGCACAGCAAGGAGAATGGAGAGGTCAGAAGAGTTTGCTGTGTTTCAGGAACACAGAAGTGAAATACGTAACTGTGGAATGAGCTGGTAACTCAAGCCTTTCTGTGCGGTAGATAAGCCCCGACAGGAAATTCCACCCAATGTACCGCACTCCCAAAGCTCTTCACCCAGGTCAATGGGGAGAAGCCCCGTCTGGCCACCAAGGCTGGCATCCCTGTCACCGGCACCTTGTCGGGCTGCGTGGGGCAGGCACACACGATCTCCACGTCTTCGGCGGAGAAGTACTCATTCTGCAGCAAGTTGTCCAGCAGACACTGAGTGTTGCGGACGTGAGTGACCAGATGCTCCCGGTTGACCTTCAACAATTTGATGTAGGAGTGCGACTCTGACCGGATTATTTCCATCTCACTGCGGCCCTGCTTTTCCATGGTTACAGGAGCAAGTGGCTGCTTTTCCCAAATTCATTTTTGGCTGCATGTGCCTTCCTGGCAGAAGGGCGATCAGGATCCACGGCCACAGCCTCTCAGTGCAAACCCTGAAGAGACAGAGGAAGTCACCAACAAAACCAAAGCCATGGGAAAGATCCCTCCCCCTTTCTCCGGTCCTGGAATTTCTCTATTTAGAACAGGAAGGAGTCATACTTACGATATTTGATCTGAGACGCAATAAAGTAAAAATCATAATTTAATTGCTCCCGCTTGTGGGTTACACCACTAGGGTAGATGACCAGAGGTAGACAACACTATTGTTTAACAAAACTTCTTAATTATTATTATTTTTTTAGTGTGCCTCAGTCCTAGATTGGGATAGGGGTGCAAAGGTATATTTTCCAAATTAGGTCACTGGAATTGGAAGTTTCCACGTGCCCTATGAGGGGACAGCACCCAGACTTGGAAGCAGAGGAGCTATGAGGTTGGTGGGAGAGAGGGTCTGAGCACAAAACGGCCCGAGGAGAGCACGAGCCGGCATGAAGTCTCCTGTGGTAGCCACAGCCCACGAACCTGGGAACAGTGATGTGTCAGTCATTACTGCCTGTGCTGGGTTGTGCTGTAGCTCTCCCCACACCCCTGCCCCAGCTCTCCTTATATCTCCAGCCAAGTTGGCCACATACAAGCACCTCAGGGAATGAAGGAGCAGCAATGGCCATTATGGAGTGAAGCAGGACAGAAGAAAGGTGAGAGGGAGAGGTGACAACGTCTCCCTGGAAATCCCTGAAAACCTCATGCATGTGCTGAACTTCCTGCCTCGGTAGGGACAGGGGCCCAAGCTCTTTTATTTGGGTATTAAAAAAATACCTTGAGTTTATCTGCACTACCCCAGAACTGCACTGATTTCTTTCTTTTAGAGTAAGATCTCTCAGCCACTTAATTCTCCAGTCATCCTGTGGATATAAATGGATCACACGCTTGGAAGTAGAAAGGCCTTGAACTGGCCACTTAGTCCTTTGTCTAAAACGCACACACTCTGGAGAGAGAGTTTTAAATGTTTTTTGTAGAACTCAAAAAAAAAAATTCATAGACCTCTAAACATGTATGTTTCATGAGCCCACATATGTTAACATTCAGGTCTAGTGGTTCTCACATTTTTTCCACAAAGTCACATACTAGTCTCTGATCTTTGACACACCTGCATTTTTTCTTCTTTTACCTATCAAGTTGCCAAATGCAAGCCTTATACAGATTCTCAGTGGGACCCCACACAGTAACCTTCCTTTCATAACCTGACTGATTGAGCAAAAGACAGTACATTCTAACATTCTAAACAACAGAAAGGGACTTCCCTGGTGGCGCGGTGGTTAAGAATCTGCCTGCCAACGCAGGAGACATGGGTTTGAGCCCTGGTCCGGGAAGATCCCACATGCTGCGGAGCAACTAAGCCCATGCACCACAACTACTGAGCCCGCGCTCTAGAGCCTGCAAGCCATAACTACTGAGCCCATGCACCACAACTACTAAAGCCTACGTGCTCCAGGGCCCACGTGCCGCAACTACTGAGCCCGTGTGCCACAACTACTGAAGCCCGAACGCCTAGAGTCCATGCTCCACAACAGGAGAAACCACCGTAATGAGAAGCCCGCGCACCACAACGAATAGTAGCCCCTGCTCGCCACAACTAGAGAAAAGCCTGCGTGCAGCAACGAAGACCCAACGCAGCCAAAAATAAATAAATTAAAAAAAATAAACAACACAAAGGCAAGAGATTCTTACCAAATGGAATTTAAAGGGATGAAAATGAGTGATTAGCTACTATTGCACTAAAAGTATGCTGATTGATTTGACTCTAATTCAGCTTTTTCAGTTGTCGTCAATTCTATGACCCACTTAAGGATCCATAGCTTTAGAAAATTAGTTCCCTTACGGGATACCAGTTGATAATGTTAAATGTATATTTAAATTACTGGTTAATAATACCTTTTTAAGTTTTTGTCATGTGTTCTTTGAAGAAAGTGAGAATATTTTAAAACAACATTCTCTCCTTAAATCTTCAATTTCCAATTTCTTTCTGGAATCTGAAAAGTCAAAAAGAAAAATAAGAGAGAAAGGTTTCTTTGAAAACACTCTTAGGGCTTCCCTGGTGGCACAGTGGTTAAGAATCTGCCTGCCAATGCAAGGGACATGGGTTCGAGCCCTGGTCCGGGAAGATTCCACATGCCGGGGAGCAACTAAGCCTGTGTGCCACAACTACTGAGCCTGCGAGCCACAACTACTGAAGCCCACGTGCCTAGAGCCCGTGCTCCGCAACAAGAGAAGCCAACGCGATGAGAAGCCCGCGCACCGCAACAAAGAGTAGCCCCCCCCCCCGGCTCGCGGCAACTAGAGAAAGCCCACGCACAGCAACGAAGACCCAACACAGCCAAAAATAAATAAATAAATAAATTTATATTAAAAAAAAAACACTTGTGCTGAATGGTGAGCAAATAAATGAATGAATGAATGAAATTGGAGAAAGAATAATTTTTTAAATCCACAACTGTAGGATCTCAGAGTACTCTCTTTATCTTCTTCCTTTGGGACAGTGTTTTCGAAATCTCAGTCATTCAGGCACCATAGTCACTTTTCTTGGCCATAATTGAGTCCCATAAGCAAAGTTATTTGCTTAACTTTTTGCTTTAAATTGACTTGACTTTACAACTCAGACTAATTTTAAAGGAAAATTTATATTACCATTGTAAACAAAAGAATCATTTGCAATAAATAGAAAGTAATACAAAAATAAATTCACTAGAAATAAAATCATGCTATTGTACTCCAGCTCAACAGTGTTGAAAGGTTCTTGGTCTGAGGCCTGTTTTCTCTTAGAAGCATTTGAGAGGTATTAAAGACATAGTAGCACAAGATTGAGACTTTCTCTTTGAGATCATGGTAAATCTGAGAGAGCTGGAAAGGGAATTGCCTTCCCCCCTTGGTGATTCAGGGTTTTTTCATCCTTGGCTCCATTCTTACCAAGGCTTGGAATGGGTGTTACACAATGCCCCTCACTCCTCCACTCCCAACCCTCATCCATCCTCACTGTGGGTCCCATTTCACTCCTGGCTTCTGCCTCTTCCAAGCCTGTGATTCCCACAAAACTAGTGACGTGTCTTCCCAGCCCTTCCCCATAGTATCACCCACAGACATCACTACCTCTTACCATCAAAGGCAGAAACTTAAGGAAAATCCACTTATTTATGGCCACCTAACCAAAGCAATGAATTACATGTCAGCCAGTTGGCAAGGAGGCTGTCATTTTGCAACATCCAGAGCTCTGGTTTGAGATTTAATCAGATTTGCAGAGTTTGCTCAATTCAGCAGGAACTTAACAAGGCATGGACGATGGGAAAGGAAACAAAGAGAGCTGATCCTGTCCCGGTAAACAGAATCCAAGGGCAGAGACCAACTCAACATCACGGAACACTGCAGAGAAACTCAGTTCACGGGCATCTGGTTCCCAGAAATACTGATGCCAGAAACGACTCTGAATTGGCTTTTCAGATTAGTTTCTCAGAAAGTCAAGCGAGATGGGGGTTAAAGAAGTAAGGTCACTGATAATTCTGTAAACTCAGGAAGAAAATAAGTATAGGACCTAGTGGTTTAGAATGAAGGGAAATTCCTTTCAGTGATTAGATTCAATTTTGCATGCTTGAAAATATCAGAAAATACGATACAAAAATGCTATTGATCGCACGGTGAGACAGGAACTTTCATACAAGGAATGTAAACGGATGGAAAACTTCCAGAAAGCCATTTGACGTATTTATCAAGAGCCTGTGAAAAGTTTCGATTTAGTAACTTCTCATTCTAGAACTCTGCCTTCTGAAGAGGTTCAGAGGTTCGGACAATTTTTTTTTTTTAAACAAGGGGCTTCCACTGCCAGCTCTGATAAGGTAGCTTGTTGTTCCCACAGAGGGCAACTACAGGTGGGTGGATCAGCAGGTTGGGGTACATTCATACAGTAGAGTGCTATTCAAAAGTAAATGTGAGGGACTTCCTGGTGGCACAGTGGTTAAGAATCCACTTAACCAGGGGACACAGGTTCAAGCCCTGATCCGGGAAGATCCCACATGCCGCAGAGCAACTAAGGCCATGCACGACAACTACTGAGCCTGTGCTCTAGAGCCTGCAAGCCACAACTACTGAGCCCACGTGCCACAACTACTGAAGCCCGTGTGCCTAGAGCCCGTGCTCCACAACAAGAGAAGCCACCGCAGTGAGAAGCCCACGTGCCGCAAGGAAGAGTAGCCCCCACTCGCCGCAACTAGAGAAAGCCCGCACACAGCAACGAAGACCCAACGCAGCCAAAAATAATTTAAAATAAATTTTAAAATAAATATGAATGAAACACTAATATGACATGAATGAGTATCAAAGATGTTATGCTGAGAGAAAGAAGACTCAAAAAACCATGTAGTATATGATTCCATTCATATGATTCTAGAAATCTGATCTAGATCAGAGCAGTGGTTTCCTGGGTAGGGGGACAGGAGCAAAGGAGAAATTGACTGCATATTGCTGGGGTGGTAGAAATGTTCTTTATCTTGCAGTATCACATATATAGAGAGAGAGATATATAAAATACATACATGTGTATATATATTATACATACATATATGTCACATGTGAATATATGTATCACTGCATAAATGTGTAGATATGCACATCACATGTGTGTGTGTGGTGTGTGCATATACAACATATGTGTATGTATGTATATTATGCATACACACACACACATGATTTGTCAAAAGTCATCAACTTGTACACAGAAAATCTCTGAATGTTACTGTATGGGAAAAAAACCTTCACTGAAGTATTATGTAAAGGCAGAATACATTTCCAGGTAAATAAAAACTGAGAGACATTGTGGCCAGCATAGCTGCACTAAAATAAGTACTGAAGATTCTTTTAGGTAGAAGAAAAATGATCCCAAACTAAAACAAAATGAGAGCAACAGAAAGTTCTAATATGTGGGTAAATATAAATGTATATTGACTGAACAAAACATTATTATCTTGTGGGGTCTAAAATATATGTAGAATTAACATTTAAACAAGGGAGACTGTGCAAGATGGCAGACTAGAAAGGCCCTGAGCTCACCTCCTCCTATGGAACACCAAAACCACAACTATTTGCAGAACCATTGATGAAAATGACTGGAACCTGCCAGAAAATTTCTTATACAACTAAAGATATAAAAAAGGAAGCATAGAGAGGCAGGTAGGAGGGGCAGAGCTGCCATATAGTCAAGTCCCACATCCCTGGCTGGGCAATCCACAAACAGCAGAATAATTTTGACCGCACAGGTTCTCCCAAAGGAGTGAGAGGTCCGAGCCGCATGTCAGGCTCCCAGCCCAGGGCTCCTGCACCAGGAAGATGAGCCCCCAGAACATTTGGCTTTGAAGTTCAGTGGGGCTTACTTCTGAGAGTCCAAGAGGGCTGGGGGAAATAGAGACTTCACACTGAAAGGACACATAAGATCTCACATCCTCTGGAACCCAGGGCAGAAGCAGGAATTTGACCTGAGGCTGGGTCAAACCTACCTGCTCTTCCTAGCGCATCTCCTGGAGAGGCAGGAGGCAACTGCAGCTCACCCTGGGGACACAGGCACTGGCAAAAGCCATTTTGGGGAGCTCTTTCTACCATGTGGACACTGGTGCTGGCAAAGCACCATTTTGGAATCCTCCCTCTAGCTTATTAACCCCAGGCCCCAGCCCCACTTGGGGCACCAGTGCTGGGACACCTCAAGCCAAGCAACTAACAGGGCATGGACACATCCCCACCCACCAACAGAGAGGCTGCTTTAAGACCCTTTGATCCACAACTGCCTCTGGACACAGCCCTGCCCACCAGAGGACCCAGGACCCGGCTCCACACACCAGTACACAGGCACTAGAACCAAGACCACCAGGACCCTCCAGCCGGAGTCCCTGGGACCCAGCTCCACCCAGCAGTGGTCAGGAACCAGCACCAGAATCCCCAGGGCACCAGCCTCACCCACCAGTGAGCCTGCTCTAGCCCCCCCCGACCAGCTCCACCCACCAGGGGGCAGACAGCAGTTGCAAGAAAACCACAGTCCTGCAGCCTGCAGACCTCCCCAGTCATTAGCTGCCCAGACCCTGCCCTCGGACCAGTTGTGCCCAGGACCCGCCCACTAGCAGGCCAACACAAGCTTCCAGACACCTCAGGTCCTGCAGCCAACTGTGTCAGGAACTGGCCCCACCCACCAGTGGTCTGACACGTGCTCTGGGACCCTTGGGCTCTGCAGCCAGACCCCAGGACCCAGCTCTGCCTACCCGTAGGCCAGTACTAGCCCCAGGACCTGGCTTCGCCCACCAGTGGGTGAGCAACAGCCCCCAGGGTCTCCTGGACCCTGACTCAACCCACCAGTAACCCAGCACTAGTATAGTCCCCTGGAGTTCTGCAGTCAGTCACCTCATGACCCAGTCCCACGAACCAGCAGCCAACAGCCTCTGCACAAGGTAGGAACTGGCAACCGAACAGACCAAGGGCCAACCAAGCTTACCAGACTGTCCACATAGTCAGCCCACCACAACAGAAAGATCCATGCAGCCCTCATGGGGGAAGCCCTAGAGCAAACAGCTCTGGTGATGAAAGGGAAGCATCCTGAGACACATAGGTTGTCTACAAAAGGCTTATTCTTCAAGGCTGGGAAATGTAACCAACCTACCAGACACATAAAGAAAAAAAACAAAACAGCCACTTAGGCAAAATGAGGCGGCAGAATAACATGTTCCAAAGGAAGAATCAAGATAAAACCCCAGAAAAAGAACTAAGTGAAGTGGACACAGGCAATCTACCTGAGAATGAGTTCAAGGTAATGATCATAAAGATGATCAAAGAACTCGGAAGAATGGATGCACAGAATGAGGAGTCAGAAGCTTTTAACAAGGAGTTAGAAAATCTAAAGAACAACCAAACGGACACGAAGAATACAGCAACAAATAAAAAATACACTAGAAGGACCAACAATAGACTAAATGATACAGAGGAATGGACTGGCGAGCTGGAAGACAGTAGAGGAAATCACTGATGCTGGACAGAAAAAAGCATGAAAAAAAATGAGGACCGTTTCAGAGACCTCTGGGAAAATATCAAACACACCATATTTGCATTATAGGGGTCCCAGAAGGAGAAGGGAGAGAGAAAGGGGCTGAGAACATAATTGAAGGCATACTAATTGAAAACTTCCCTAACCTAGGAAAGGAAACACATCCATGTCCAGGAGGTACAGAGAGTCCCAAACAGGATCAACTCAAAGGGGAATACACCAACACGCACTGTAATTAAAATGGCAAAAATTAAAGATAATGGGAGAATATTAAAAGCAGCAATGGAAAAGCAACATGTTATGTACAAGGGAACTCCCATAAGGCTATCAGCTGACTTTTCAGCAGTAACTCTGCAGGGCAGAAGAGAGTTGCACAATATAAAGTGATGAAACGGAAAAACCTACAACCAAGAGTACTCTACCCAGAAAGACTCTCACTCAGATTTCATGGGGAGATCAAAAGCTTTACAGACAAGCAAAAGCTTTTAAAAGAGTTCAGCACCTCCAATCCAGCTTTACAAGAAATGTTAAAGGAACTGCCCTGAGCAAAAATGAAAAGGACACAATTAGCAACATGAAAATCATGAAAGGAAAAAAAATCTCATCAGTAAAGACCAACATATACATGAAAAGCTGCTCAACATCACTAATTATTAGAGAAATGCAAATCAAAACTACAATGCCGTTATCACCTCACACCGGTCAGAATGGCCATTATCAAAACATCTACAAACAATAAATGCTGGAAAGGTGTGGTGAAAAGGGAACCCTCCTGCACTGTTGGTGGGAATGTAAATTGATACAGCCACTATGGAGAACAGTATGGAGGTTCCTTAAAAATCTAAAAATAGAACTACCATATGACCCAGCAATCTCACTACTGGGCATATACCCTGAGAAAACCGTAATTCAAAAAGAGACATGTACCACAATGTTCACTGCAGCACTATTTACAGTAGCCAGGACATGGAAGCAACCTAAATGTCCATCGACAGATGAATGGATAAAGAAGATGTGGCACATGTATACAATGGAATATCACTCAGCCATAAAAAGGAATGAAACTGAGTTATTTGCAGTGAGGTGGATGGACCTAGAGTCTGTCATACAGAGTGAAGTAAGTCAGAAAGAGAGAAACAAATACCATATGCTAACGCATATATATGGAATCTAAAAAAATGGTACTGTTGAACCTAGCTGCAGGGCAGGAATAAAGAGGTAGACACAGAGAATGGAGGATATGGGGTGGGAGGGCGAAGCTGGGGCGAAGTGAGAGTAGCACTGACGATATATACAGTACTGAATGTAAAATAGTTGGCTGGTGGGAAGCAGCAGCACAGCACAGGGAGATCCGGCTCAGTGCTTTGTGATGACCTAGAGGGCGGGATAGGGAGGATGGGAGGGAGGCTCAAGAGGGAGGGGATATGGCTGATTCCCTTTGTTGTGCAAACAGAAACTAACACAGTATTGTGAAGCAATTATACTCCAATAAAGATCTATTAAAGAAAAAAACAAGACAAACATATAGTAAAAGTAGGAAATCATCCACACACAAAACTAATAGGAAGGTTAAAAGACAAAAGTAGTAAAATTACTTATATCAACCATAAGCAGTTAAGGGATACACAGAACAATTAAATGTAAAACATGAAATCCAAAACACTAACCATGAGGGGAGGAGAGTACAAACACAGAGTTGTTAAAACGCATTTGTTAAGAGATCAGCAACTTAAAACAATCACATATATAGACAGATAGATAGATTGCTATATATAAACCTCACAGTAACCACAAAACAAAAATCTAAATTAGATACACACACAAAAAAGAAAAAGGAATCCAAACATAATACTAAAGATAGTCTTCAAATCACAAGAGAACAAAAGAAGAAATGAACAAAATGACCTAAAATACAATCCCCAATTAACAAAGTGGCAATAAGAACACAATATCAATAGTTACTTTAAATGTAAATGGAACAAATGCTCCAATCAAGACATAGAGTGGCTGAATGGAAACAAAAAAAGACCCCTATATATGCTGCCTACAAGACACTCACTTCAAATCTAGAGACACACACAGGATGAAAGTGAGGGGATGGAAAAAGGTATTCCATGCAAATGGAAAGCAAAAGAAAGCCAAGGTAGCAATACTTATATCGGACAAAATAGACTTTAAAATAAAGACTGTTATAAGAGACAAAGAAGGACATTACCTAATGATCAAGGAATCAATCCAAAAAATATAACAATTGTAAATATATATACACCCAACATAGGAGCACATAAACACATAAAGCAAATATTAAAAGACATAAAGGGAGAAACTGAGAATAGCACAATAATAGTAGGGGACTTTTAACACCCCACTTACATCAATGGACAGGTCATCCAGACAGAAAACCAACAAGAAAACACTGGCATCAAACGACATATTAAACCAGGTGGACTTAATAGATATATATAGGGCATTCCATCCAAAAGCAGAAGAATACATACTTTTCAAGTACACATGGAACATTCTCCAGGACAGATCACATGTGAGGCCACAAAACAGACTTCGGTAAATTTAAGAAGACTGAAATCATATCAAGCATCTTTTCCCACCACAATGCTATGAGACTAGAAATCAACTACAAGAAAAAAACTGCAAAAAACACAAACACTTGGAGGCTAAACAATATGCTACTACACAACAAATGGATCACCAAAGAAATCAAAGAGGAAATCCAAAATACCTGGAGACAAATGAAAACAAAAACACAATGATCCAAAATCTATGGGACACAGCAAAAACAGTACTAAGAGAGAAGTTTATAGCAATGCAAGCTTACCTCAGGAAACAAGAAAAATCTCAAATAAAAAACCTAACCTTATACCTCAGGGAGCTAAAAAAAGAACAAACAGGGCTTCCCTGGTGGCGCAGTGGTTGAGAGTCCGCCTGCCGATGCAGGGGACACGGGTTCGTGCCTCGGTCTGGGAAGATCCCACATGCTGCGGAGCGGCTGGGCCCGTGAGCCATGGCCGCTGAGCCTGCGCGTCCGGAGCCTGTGCTCTGCGACGGGAGAGGCCACAACAGTGAGAGGACCACGTACCGCAAAAAAAAAAAAAAAAAAGAAAGAAAGAAAAAGAACAAACAAAATCTGAAGTTAGTAGAAGGAAAGAAATCATAAAGGTTAGTGCAGAAATAAGTGAAATAGAGACTAAAAGAACAGAAAAGATCAATGAAACTTAGAGCTGGCTCTTTGAAAAGATAAACTAATAAATCTTTAGCCAGACTCATCAAAAGAGACAGAGGCCAAATCAATACAATCAGAAATGAAAAAGAAATTACAACCAACACAACAGAGATACAAAGGATCATAAGGGAATACTGAGAACTATATGCCAATAAAATGGATAATCTAGAAAAAATGGACAAATTCCTAGAAATGTACCATCTCCCAAGACTGAACCAGGAATAGAAAATATGAACAGACCAATTGCCAGTAATGAAATTGAATCAGTAACTTAAAAAAAAAACCTCCCAACAAACAAAAGTCCAGGACCAGATGGCTTCATAGGTGAATTGTACCAAGCATTTAAAGAAAAGTTAACACCTATACTCAAACTATTCCAAAATATTACAAAGGAGGGAATGCTTCTGAACTCACTCTACAAGGCCAGCATCACCCTGATAGCAAAACCAGACAAAGATATCACACAAAAGAAAGTTACAGGCCAATATCACCGATTAACATAGACACAAAAATCCTCAACAAAATATTAACAAACCAAATCCAACAACTCTTTAAAAAAAAATCATACACCATGATCAAGTGGAATTTATCCCAGGGATGCAAGGATTTTTCAATATCTGCAAAATCAATCAATGTGTTATACCATATTAACAAATTGAAGAATAAAAACCATATGATCATCTCAACAGATTCAGAAAAAGCTTTTGACAAAATTCAACATCGTTTACAATAAAAACTCTCCAGAAAGAGGGCAGAGGGAACATACTTCAACATAATAAAGGCCATATATGACAAGTCCACAGCTAACATCATACTCAGTGGTGAGAATCTGAAAGCATTTACACTAAGGTTAGGAAGAAGACAAGGATACCAACTCCTGCCACTTTTATCCAACATAGTATTGAAGTCCTAGAGACAGCAATGAGACAAGAAATAAAAGGAATCCAAATTGGTAAAGAAGAAGTAAAACGGTCACTGCTTGCAGATGACATGACTATACATAGAGAACCCTAAAGATGCCACCAAAAAACTACTAGAGCTCATCAATGAACTCAGTAAAGTTGCAGCATACAAAATTAAAATACAGAAATCTGTTGCATTTCTATACACTAACAACAAACTACCAGAAAGAGAAGTTAAGGAAACAATCCCATTTAGCACTGCATGAAAAAGAATAAAATACCTAGGAATAAACGTACCTAAGGAGGTAAAAGACCTGTACTCGGAAAACCATAGGACACTGATTGAAAAGACTGAAGATGATACAAACATACAGATATACCATGGTTGGGGCTTCCCTGGTGGCGCAGTGGTTAAGAATCTGCCTGCCAATGCAGGGGACACGGGTTCGAGCCATGGTCCAGGAAGATCCCACATGCCACAGAGTAACTAAGCCCATGTGCCACAACTACTGAGCCTGAGCTCTAGAGCCCATAAGCCACAACTACTGAGCCCATGTGCCATAACTACTGAAGTCTGCGCACCTAGAGCCTGTGCTCTGCAACAAGAGAAGCCACCACAATGAGAAGCCCGTGCACTGCAACGAAGAGTAGCCCCAGCTCACCGCAACTAGAGAAAGCGCACACGCAGCAACGAAGACCCAACACAGCCAAAAATAAGTAAATAAATAAAATAAACCAATTTTTTTAAGAAGTGAATGTCTTAAAAAAAAGATATTCCATGGTCATGGATTGGGAGAATTATTATTGTTAAAAACGACCATACTACACAAGGCAATCTACAGATTCAATGCAATCCCTATCAGAATACCAGTGGCAGAGCATCGGATGAAGATGGCAGAGTAGCGGGATATGAAGCTCACCTTCTCCCACAAATACATCAAAAATACATCTACCTGTGGAACGATTCTCACAGAATGTCTACTGAATGTTGGAAGAATACTTCAGACTGCTGAAAGGGCAAGAAAATCTCCATGTGACCAGGTAGGAAATAGAAAAAATAGAAAGCGAGAAAGGTCTCACGACAGCACCTGTGCTCCTGGGAGGGAGCTGTGCAAGAGGAAAGGTCCCTGCACCCTGGGAAGCCCCCTCACCAGTGGGGAGATCTGCTGGGACAGAAAGGGAGCTTCAGAGCCTCGTAGGAGAGCACTGCTGGTTTGCAGCAGCCAGAGCAGAGGGAGAACTACACAGATGGTCAGTGCTGCCGCCCTGCACTGCCCTGCACTCCCCAGCCTAAGACAGGCATCCGCCAGTACGGGCGGGGGCTGGTGCTGGAACCTGGGCTTCAGAGATCGGAACCGGGGAGAGGACTGGGGTTGGCCATGTGAAGATGGCCTGGGGGGGGGGGGGGCGGCTGGAATCCAGTGCAACCATGGCTGGGGGCGTAGGCAGAGGAGGTTTGGGCCAACTTAGAGACCAGTCGCCACTGTTTGGGGAGTGCATGAGGGGAGGCGCGGGACCCAGACTGTAGCCTTTTACCCTGTGCACGTGCTCACAGAGGGCAGGACACTGCCTGCCCAGGCTGCAGGAGCAGTCGTGAGCCACCACCACCCCCTTGCAGACTCCAGGAGTGGTTGGGAGCCACTGCCGCCTCCCTCCTGGACCCCAGGAGTGGTCATGAGCCACCACCTCTGTCCCTATCATGTGCTCTGGGGGTGCACCTGAGATGCCACCACTGCCAAGAACCCCAGGGCCGGGCACCAGCCACAACATCTGCACACCCCTTATCAAGGGGAGAATAACCAACACACACCGAGGAAAGAGGCGACAGGCATCCATACTAAAAACAGCCCTGGCACCAAATATATTAAACCCACACGAGTTACACAGGGACACCCCCACATATAAACAGCCTTCCAAGACCACACCAGATAATCGTTTCTCCTAAACTCAAGTAAGAGAACTAGAAGTAAAATGAAGAAGTAAAATGAGGAACCACTCCCAGGTAAGAGACCAACAGCATTCCCCTGAAAGAACATGCAGTGAAGCAGACCTCTCCAGACTAGTAGACACTGATTTCAAAAAGGAGACAATGAAAATACTGAAGGAATTAAGAAACACTATCAATGGAAATGCAGAGTACTGTAAAAAGGAACCAGAAACTATAAAGAGGAACCAAAAAATATAAAACTCATTTGCAGGGAATTCCCTGGCAGTCCAGTGGTTAGGGCTTGGCACTTTCACTGCTGAGGGCTGGTTCAATCCCTGTGGGAACTGGGATCCCACAAGCCACACAGCGTGGCCAAAAAAGAAAAAAAAAATTCATTTGCAGAGACAAAAACTGAGCTAAAGGCACAGAATAGCAGACTAGCATGGAATAGCAGAATGAATAATGCAGAAAAACAAATAAGTGACCTGGAAGACAGGATAATGGAAATCACCCAATCAGGATATCAGACAGAAAGCCAAATTAAAAAAAAACAATGAAAGCAATAAAAGAGACCTATGGGATAATATAAAACATACATATAATAGGGATTCCAGAAGGAGAAGAAAGAGAAAAGGGGATCGAAAATGTATTTGAAGAATTATGGCTGAAAACTTTCCAAACATAAAGAAGGAAACATATCCAGGTACAGGAAGCACAGAGAGTCCCAAACAAGATAAACCCAAACAGACCTACACCAAGACGTAATAAAAATGGCAAAAGTTAAAGAGAGGATTCTAAAGGCAGCAAGAAAAAACAAAGAGTTAATTACAAGGTAATGCCCACAAGGCTATCAGCTGACTTCTCTACAAAAACACTGCAGGCCAGAAGGGAGTGGCAAGATATATTCAAAATACTAAAAGGGAAAAATCTGCCACCTAGGATACTCTACCCAGCAACATTATCATTTAGAATAGAAGGAGAGACAATTTCTCAGACAAGCAAAAACTAACAGAATACAGCAATACTAAACCTATCCTAAAGGATATATTGAAAGGTCTTCTCTAAATAGAAAAAAAGTAAGAACCTATAGGAAAGAAAAAAATCACAATCGGAAAATAAAGCACTTAAATAAGCCAGTACACAGATTTAAAAAGTTTCTGTGAAAGTGATAACAACAATGAACAGCAAAAGGATGAGAATGAAGGTGTAAAAGAGGACATCAAAACCACAAAATGTGGGGGAGGGGAGTAAGAAATGTAGATTTTTTTTTTTTCCTAGAATGTGTTTGAGCCTATATGACTACCAGTCTAAGGCAAGTAGACATAGGAATAGGTTAACATACTTGAAAAACAGGGTAACCACACATCAAAAACATACAATAGCTTCACAAAAGCCAAAAGGAAGAGAACGTAAGTATAATACAAAAAAAAAAGGTCATCAAACCCCCAAAGGAAAAACAAAAAGAAAAAGAAAGGGACAAAGATAACATATAAAATCAATGGGAAAACAAGGTTTAAAAATGGCAATAGGGCTTCCCTGGTGGCGCAGTGGTTGAGAGTCCGCCTGCCGATGCATGGGACACCGGTTCGTGCCCCGGTCCAGGAAGATCCCACATGCCATGGAGTGGCTAGGCCCGTGAGCCATGGCCACTGAGCCTGCGCATCCGGAGCCTGAGCTCCACAAAGGAAGAGGCCACAAGAGTGAGAGGCCCGCGTACCGCAAAAAAAAAAAAAAAAAAAAAAGGCAATAAATACATATCTATCAATAATTACCTCAAATGTCAATGGACTAAATGCTCCAATCAAAAGACACCGAGTGGCAGACTGGATAAAAACATAACAGCCTAAAATATGCTGCCTACAAGAGATGCACTTTAGGGCAAAGGACACACATAGATTGAAAGTGAGGGGGTAGAAAAAGATATATCATGAAAAGGTGGGGATCACAATACTCATATGAGACTAAATAGACTTCAAAACAAAGGCTATAAAGAAAGATAAAGAAGGACACTATATAGTAATAAAAGGATCAATACAAGAAGAGGATTTTACACTTGTCAACATATATGCACCTAATATAGGAGCACCCAAATGCATAAAACAAATACTAACAGACATAATAGGAGAAACTGACAGGAATACAATAATAGTAGGAGACTTTAACACCACACTCACATCAATGGACAGGTCTTCCAGACAGAAAATCAATAAGGCAACAGAGATCCTAAATGATACAATAGAACAGTTAGACTTAATTGATATTTTCAGGACATTACCTCCAAAAAAACCAGAATACACATTCTTTTCAAGTGCACATGGAACATTCTCTAGGGCTGATCACATACTAAGGTTCGAAACAAGCCTCAACAAATTTAAGAGTATAGAAATTATCTCAAGCATCTTTTCTGACCACAATGGCATGAAACTAGAAATTAACCACAGAAAAAGAAATGAGAAAAAATAAATGATTACATGGAGACTAAACAACATGGCACTAAACAACCAATGGGTCAACAATGAAATCACAGAGGAAATTTTAAAATACCTTGAGACAAATGACAATGAAAATACAACCATACAAAAATCTATGGGATGCAGCAAAAGCAGTTCTTAGAGGGAAGTTCATAGTGATACATACAGGCCTTTCTCAAAAAACAAGAAAAATCTAAAATAAACAACCTAACCTACCACTTAAAAGAATTTTAAAAACAAGAGCAAACAAAACCTAAAGTCAGCAGAAGGAAGGAAATAATAAAGATCAGAGAGGAAATAAAATAGAGATAAAAAAACAATAAAACCAAGAGCTGGTTCTTTGAAAGGATAAACAAGATTGACAAACCTCTGGCCAGGCTCACCAAGAAGAAAAGATAGAGAACCCAAATAAACAAAATAAGAAAAAGAGAAATAACAACTGATAGCAAAGAAATACAAAAATCCATATGAACAGTTATATGCCAACAAATTCAACAACCCAGAAGAAATGAACAAGTTTCTAGAAACATACAGCCCACCAAAATTTTATCAAGAAGAAACAGATAACTTGAAGAGACCAATCACTAGAAGTAAACACAATCTATAATTTTAAAACTCCCTACAAACAAAAGTCCAGGACCAGATGGCTTCACAGGTGAATCCCAGCAAACATACAAAGAAGAACTTATACCAATCCTTCTCCAACTCTTCCAAAAAAACTGAAGAGGAGGGAACACTCCCAAGGATATTCTATGAAGCCACCATCACCCTGGGATACCAAAACCAGACAAAGATACCAGCAAAACAGAAAATTACAGGTCAATATCTTTGAAGAATATAGATGCAAAAATTCTCAACAAAATATTAGCAAACCGAATCCAACCACACATAAAAAAGATCAAATACCATGACCAAGTGGGATTCATCCCAAGTTCACAAGGATGGTTCAACATACGCAAATCAATCAATATGATATACCACATAAACAAAAGAAAAGGCGAAAACCACATGCTCATCTCAATAGATGCAGAAAAAGCATTCGACAAAATCCAACATCCACTCAAGATAAAAACTCTTACCAAAGTGGGTATAAAAGGAACATATCTCAAGATAGTAAAAGCTATTCATGGGCTTCGCTGGTGGCGCAGTGGTTGAGAGTCCGCCTGCCGATGCAGGGGACATGGGTTCGTGCCCCGGTCCGGGAAGATCCCACATGTCGCGGAGCGGCTGGGCCCATGAGGCATGGCCGCTGAGCCTGCGTGTCCGGAGCCTGTGCTCTGCAACAGGAGAGGCCACAGCAGTGAGAGGCCCATGTACCAAAACAAAACAAAACAAAAATGCTATTCATGACAAATCCACAGCCAGTATAAATGGTGAAAAGCTGAAAGCCTTCCCACCAAAATCTGGAAGAAGACAAGGATGCCCACTGTCACCTCTTCTATTCAACATAGTATTGGAAGTCGTAGCTACATCAATCATACAGGAAAAAGAAACAAAAGGTATCTAGATTGGAAGGGAAGAGGTAAAACTGTCATTATATGTAGATGATATGATACCATATATACAAAACCCTAAAGACTCCACACAAAAGCTACTAGGATTGATAAACGAATTCAGCAAGGTAGCAGGATACAAGATTAACATGTGGAAATCGGTTGCATTTCTTTACACCAATAATGAAATATCAGAAAGGGAATGTAAAAAAGCAGTATCTTTTAAAATTGCAACTCCAGGGGCTTCCCTGGTGGTGCAGTGGCTGAGAGTCCGCCTGCTGATGCAGGGGACACGGGTTCGTGCCCCGGTCCGGGAAGATCCCATATGCCGCAGAGCGGCTGGGCCCGTGAGCCATGGCCGCTGAGCCTGCGCGTCTGGAGCCTGTGCCCCGCAATGGGAGAGGTCACAACAGTGAGAGGCCCGCGTACCGCCAAAAATAAATAAATAAATAAATAAATAAATAAATAAAATTGCAACTCCAGAAATAAATTATTTAGGAATAAACCTCACCAAGGAGGAAGACATATGCTGAGAACTATAAAACACTAATAAAGGAAATTCAAGATCATTCAAAGAAATGAGAAAGATATTCCATGCTCTAGGATTGGAAGAATATTGTTAAAATGGCCATACTACCCAAAGCAATCTACAGATTAAATGCAGTCCGTATCAAATTACCCATGACATTTTTCACAGGACTAGAACAAATAATCCTAAAATTCATATGGAATCATAAAAGACCCAGAATTCCCAAAGCAATCCTGAAGCAAAAGAACAAAGCAGAAGGCATAACCATCCCAGACTTCAGACAATATTACAAAGCTACAGTAACCAAAAAAAGCATAGTATTGGCACAAAACCAGACATATGGATCAATGGAACAGAATAGAGTCCAGAAATAAACCTAAACACCTATGGTCAATTAACCTTCGACATTAACCTTCGACAAAGGAGGCAAGAATATACAATGGGAAAAAGATGGTCTCTTCAGCAAGTGGTGTTGGGAAAGTTGGACAGCCGCATGTTAAATCAAGAAATTTAAAACACAACCTCTCACTATACACAAAAATAAGCTCAAAATGGCTTAAAGACTTAAACATAAGACATGACACCATAAAACTCCTAGCAGAAAACACAGGCAAAACATTCTCTGACATAGATCATACCAATGTTTTCTTAGGTCAGTGTCCCAAGGCAATAGAAATAAAAACAAAAATAAACAAATGGGACCTAATCAAACTTACAAGCTTTTGCACAGCAAAGGAAACCATAAACAAAATGAAAAGACAGAGCTTCCCTGGTGGCGCAGTAGTTGAGAATCCGCCTGCCAATGCAGGGGACACGGGTTTTGAGCCCTGGTCCGGGAAGATCCCACATGCCGCGGAGCAGCTATGCCCATGCGCCACAACTACTGAGCCTGCACTCTAGAGCCTGCAAGCCACAACTACTGAGCCCACGCGCCTAGAGCCCATGCTCCGCAACAAGAGAAGCCACCTCAATGAGAAGCCCACACACTACAATAGAGTAGCCCCCACTCGCCACAACTAGAGAAAAGCCCACACGCAGCAACAAAGACCCAACGCAGCCAAAAATAAATAAATAAAATAAAGTTGCTAAAAAAAAAAAATGAAAAGACAAACTACAGAATGGGAGAAAATATTTGCAAATGATGCGACAGACAAGAGCTTAGTTTCCAAAACATACAAACAGCTCATACAACAACAAAAACAAACAACCCAATTGAAAAATGGGCAGAAGACCTAAAGAGACATTTCTCTGAAGAAGGAATACAGATGACCAATAGGCACATGAAAAGATGCTCAACATCGCTAATTATTAGAGAATGCAAAATGAAACCACAATGAGCTACCTCCCCACACTGGTCAGAATGGCCATCATCAAAAGTCTACTGCTGAAGAAGGTGTGGAGAAAAGGGAACCCTCCTACTCTGTTGGTGGGAATGTAAGTTGGTGCAGCCACTGTGGAAAACAGTATGGAGGTTCCTCAGAAAACTAAAAATAGAACTACCATATGATCCAGCAATCCCACTTCTGGACATATGTCCAGACAAAACTATAATTCAAAAAGATACATGCACCCCTATGTTCATAGCAGCACTATTCACAATAGCCAAGACAGGGAAACAACCTAAATGTCCATTGACAGATGAATGGATAAAGAAGATGTGGTACATATATGCAATGGAATACTACTGAGCCGTAAAAAAGAATGAAATAATGCCATTTGCAGCAACATGGATGCAACTAGAGATTATCAAACTAAGTGAAGTAAGTGAGAAAGAGAAAGACAAATACCATATGAATTCACTTATATGTGGAATCTAAAATATGACACAAATGAACCTATGTATGAAACAATCAATGACATAGAGAACAGACTGGTAGTTGCTAAGTGGGGGGATAGGGATGGATTGGGAATTTGGGATTAGCAGAGGTAAGCTTTTATATATAGAATGGATAAACAACAAGGTCCTACTATATAGCACAGAGAACTATATTTGATATCCTATGATAAAGCATAATGGAAAAGAATATTAAGAATGTATATATACATATAACTGAATCACTTTGCTGTACAGCAGTAATTAACACATTTTAAATCACCTATACTTCAATTAAAAGATGAAAAAAATATCGATGCCATTTTTCATGGACTAAAACACGTAATTCTAAAATTTGTATGGAAAAACAAAAGATCTTGAATAGCCAAAACAATCTTGAAAAAGAACAGAAGGAATCATGTTTCCTGACTTCAGACTATACAACAAAGCTACAGTAATCAAAGGAGTATGGTACTGGCACAAAAAGGCACATAGATCAATGGAACAGAATAGAGAGCCTAGAAATAAACCCACACACTTATGGTCAATTATTTTATGACACAGGAGGCAAGAATATACAATGGAGAAAAGACAGTCTCTTCAATAAGTAGTGCTGGGAAAACTGGACAGCTACACATAAAAGAATAAAATTAGAACATTCTCTAACACCATATACAAATATAAACTCAAAATGGATTAAAGACCTAAATGTAAGACCAGAAACCATAAAACTCCCAGGAGAAAACATAGATGGAATACTCTGACATAAATCGTAGCAATATTTTTTTGGATCTGTCTCCTAAAGCAAAGGAAATAAAAGCATAAACAAATGGGACATAATTAAACTTAAAAGCTTTTGCACAGCAAAAGAAACCATCAACAAAACAAAAAACACCTTACTGAATTGGAGAAAACATTTACAAATGATATAACAGATGAGGTGTTAATATTCAAAATATATAAACAGCTTATACAACTCAACATCAAAAACCAAACAACCGGGCTTCCCTGGTGGCGCAGTGGTTGAGAGTCCGCCTGCCGATTCAGGGGACATGCCGCGGAGTGGCTGGGCCCGTGAGCCATGGCCGCTGAGCCTATGCGTCCAGAGCCTGTGCTCTGCAACGGGAGAGGCCACAACAGTGAGAGGCCCACGTACCGCAAAAAAAAAAAAAAAAAAAAAAAACCTAGACCTCCCTGGCGTCCCCTGGTTAAGACCCCACGCTTCCACTGCAGAAGGTATGGGTTTGATCCCTGGTCAGGGAACTAAGATCCCACAAGCCACACAGTGCAGTCAAAAAAAGAAAACAAAAAACAAAATACTACAAACAACCCATTTAAAAAATGAGCAGAAGACTTGAAAAGACATTTTTCCAATGAAGACATAGATGGCCAACAGGCATGTGAAAGGATGCTCAACGTCATTAATCATCAGAGAAATGCAAATTAAAACCTCAAAGAGATAGCACCTCACATGTGTCAGAATGGCTATCATCACAAAGAACACAAATAACAAATGTTGGCAAGGATGTGCTGAAATGGAACCCTTGTACACTGTTGGTGGGACTGTAAACTGGTGCAGCCACTATGAAAAACAGTATGGAGGTTTCTCAGAAAACTAAAAATAGAACTACCATATGATCCAGCAATTCCACTCCTGGGTATTTATTCGGGAAAAAAACCATGAAAACAATAATTCAAAAAGATACATGCACCCCAATGTGCATAGCAGCATTGTTTACAATTGGCAAGATATGAAGCAACATAAGTATCCATCAACAGATGAATGGATAAAGAAGATGTGAGATACACACACACACACACACACACACACACACACACACACACACACAATGGAATACTACTCAGCCATAAAAAAGAATGAAATGTGCAGCAACACAGATGGACTTGCAGGGTATTGTGCCAAGTGAAGTAAGTCAGACAGAGAAAGACAATGTATAATACAACTTATATGTGGAATCTAAAAAATAGAACAAATTAGTAAATTTAACAAAAAAGAAGCAGACTCCCAGATATAGAGAACAAACTGTTGGTGATCAGCAGGGAGAGGAAAAGGAGAGGGGCAAGATAGGGGTAGGGGATTAAAAGGTACAAACTATTATGTATAAAATAAATAAGCTACAAGTATATATAGTGTAACACAGGGAATATAGCCAATATTTTATAATATCATAAATGGGATATAATCTTTAAAAATCATGAATCACTATGTTGTACACATGAAACATAACGCTGTACATCAACTATACCTCAACTAAAAAAAAAACAAAAACATTTAAACAGTAATAACACAAAAAGGTGGAAGGGAGTAAATGGAGTTAAAGTGTTCTAAGTTCAAAGCATTTTCTGGTAATAGGCAAAAGTATTACTTTATATTAGACAGTAATAATTCAAGGATCCAGGTCTTAATCTCTAAAATTGTTATTAATAAAAATAGCAAGAGAATACAATAGAAGGAGATAATATAATAATAAATATGCTTAACTCTAAAAGAAGGCAGGGAGAGGGGAAAAAAGAATGCAAAAGTGGTGAGACAAATAAAAACTAGACAACATATATAAATCCAAATATGTTAGTAATTCAATTAAATATAAATGGACTAAATATACCAATTATACAACATAGGTTGGCAGACTTGAGAAAAAAACTATATGCTGCTTTAAAAGATACACCTTAATTAAACCCTGTCACTTTACTTCATTCATTCATTTACTCATTCCCCCAAGTGGGAAATGATATACTAGGTATAAACTAACCAAAAGAGAGCTGGTAGAGCTATATTAAAATTAAAGTAGAATCTAAGGAAAGATATGTTAGTAGAGGTAAAGGAACATTTCATAATGATAAAATAATTACTTTTAAAGGTTGTTATAGAAACGTTAGTTTGTATGCACGTAGTAACTTATTTTCAAAATATATAAAGCAAAGATTGACAAACGTAATAAGGAGGAATATACAAACCCACAGTCAGTGAGGATTTTCAAACAGTGAGGGACTTTATTTCTCAGAATGACTGAAATAGACCAAAAAATGAAAGAATATGGAGAATATGAACAAAATGTCTCGACTGACATCTATAGAACACTGCAGCCAACAGCAACAGAATGCCCAGCATTTAGAGTGCATGTGGAGTGTCTGTAAAGTTGACCAATACACTGGGCCACAAAGCAAGTTCTTAACAAATTTTAAAGAACTGAAATCACTCAGAAAATGTTCTCTGACCACAGTGGAATAAAGCTAGAAATAAAAAATTTAAAATACCTAGAAAAATCCCCAAACCACAAGTCAAAGAAGAAATAAAAGTGGAAATTAGGAAATATTTTGAATTGCATAATAATGAAATTACAACATACAAAATTGGTGGGATACAATTTAAAAAGTCACAGAAATATATAGCCTTATATGCATATATTAGAAAAGGAAAACAAAAACTTAAGTCATATTATTTATATTGTGCATTTCCACCTGCTCACTGTGGAAAATTTGGAAATGCAAAAAAAAAAAGTTCAGATAAACAAAACTCACCCATCACCCACTGTTAACATTTTGGAGTATTTTCCCTTTCTGCTTTTCTCTACGTTCAGTTACACCTATACTGATCTTTTTTGCACGTTTGCCATCACACTATATGTATGTGGTGTACCTCTACCATTATCTCATGTTTCTTTGTAACCGCCAAGGCCCTCTTTTGAGCTGCAGAAGCTGGTTTCTGACAGATGCTTTGCTTTCCCTGGTTTTTATTTTATAGAGTAAGAAACACCTGCCACTTTTTGCTGCTTTAAAGCCTCGTTCCTGAGAAACTCCATGCGTCAAACAGAGGATCAAAATTGATGCCAAATGGTAGCCCCTTTCTTGGCTGGGCCCTGCCTGCCTGAACTGCCAGGGCAAATCTGCACACCACGCTCTGCAGCCTCCACCAGCTACCAGGCACACAATGGCATGCTATCCATCACGGACAGGCCTGAGGAAGGGCTTCAGTGGGTAGGCAGGGGTCAGGATGCTGGGCAGACTCTGGGATCCACAGCTTCGGGCATCCTTCCCTGGAAACCCAGTATCAAGCCTGTGCTGCTCGGAGCCCCAGCAGAGCCCTGACAGTCATTGCTAAAACTGAGTGAGCACTTCTCTAGGGGCCCAGTGTTGACCTAACACTTGCCACTCATTGCGGGAGGCCGGATAACATAAGGATTCAAAGTGGTCTCTGGAGCCAGTGGGCTGAGTTCAGACGTGACTCCACTGCTCATCAGCGAGTCAGCTATCCTCTCTGTGCCTCAGTTTCCTCCAAGTCTCTGACAGTCCCTACCTCCAAGTGTTGCTGTAGGGTTGAGTCCATGGTCACGAAGTGCCTAGACCAGGGCTGGCATACAGTGAATACTCAGTAATTATCACCTTGCATAATCTTCTCTGTTCTCTGGCAGAGGTCATTGTTACTACCCATTTACAATGAGGAAACTGAGGCACACGGAGGGTAAGCAGCTCCCAACACCCACAGAGGTTACAACGCAGCCGGGCGGATGGACACAGAACAAGGGACTACAAGAGTGACTGAGAAATGACCACAGAGAGCCAAGGCTGTCTGTAGCTCTCCCAAAGGCTTCCTTGGTCCCGCTGGAGCCTCTGTAGTAAAAGGTGACAGAAGCGGCGAGAGCCTCAATCTCTTAGAGTTTGGATCCAGGACACCCAGAGAGATGCCGAGCCCTGATAACATGCAGCACGCAAGCTAAGGGCTAAAGACTGCCCACTGCTCAGTGTCATGGTCTCCACAGCCACCCAGGTGTGCCATCCCATCCCATGCATCATTAGAATAAACCCCAGAGGGGCTATTCAGGAAGATGGCGGAAGAGTAAGACGCGGAGATCACCTTCCTCCCCACAGATACACCAGAAATACATCTACACGTGGAACAACTCCTACAGAACACGTACTGAAGGCTGGCAGAAGACCTCAGACCTCCCAAAAGGCAAGAAACTCCCCACGTACCTGGGTAGGGCAAAAGAAAAAAGAATAAACAGAGAAAAAAGGATAGGGACGGGACCTGCACCAGTGGGAGGGAGCTGTGAAGGAGGAAAAGTTTCCACACACTAGGAAGCCCCTTCGCGGGCGGAGACTGCGGGAGGCGGAGGGGGGAGCTTCGGAGTCGCGGGGGAGTGCACAGCAACAGGAGTGCGGAGAGCAAAGCGGAAAGATTCCCGCACAGAGGATCGGTGCCAACCGGCACTCACCAGCCCGAGAAGCTTGTCTGCTCACCCACCGGGGCGGGCGGGGCTGCGAGCTCAGGCTCGGGCTTCGGTCGGAGCGCCAGGAGAGGACTGGGGTTGGCGGCTTGAACACAGCCTGCAGGGGGTTAGTGCACCACGGCTAGCCGGGAGGGAGTCCGGGAAAAAGTCTGCACCTGCCAAAGAGGCAAGAAACTTTTTCTTCCCTCTATGTTTCCTGGTGCGCGAGGAGAGGGTTTTAAGAGCGCTGCTTAAAGGAACTACAGAGATGGGCGCGAGTCGCGGCTAAAAGCGCGGACCTCAGGGGCGGGCGGGAGACGCTAAGGCTGCTGCTGCCGCCACCAAGGGGCCTGTGTGCGAGCACAGGTCACTGTCCACACCCCCCTTCCGGGGAGCCTGTGCAGCCCGCCACTGCCAGGTTCCCGGGATCCAGGGACAACTTCCCCGGGGGAACGCACGGCGAGCCTCAGGCTGGTGCAACGTCACGCCGGCCTCTGCCGCCGCAGGCTCGCCCCGCACGCAGTGCCCCTCCCTCCCCCCCGGCCTGAGTGCATCAGGGCCCCCGAATCAGCGGCTCCTTTAACCCCATCCTGTCTGAGCAAAAAACAGACACCCTCCAGCGACCTACACGCAGAGGCAGGGCCAAATCCAAAGCTGAGCCCCTGTAAGCTGTGAGAACAAAGAAGAGAAAGGGAAATCTCTCCCAGCAGCCTCGGGTGCAGCGGATTAAAGCTCCACAATCAACTTGATGTACCCTGCATCTGTGGAATACCTGAATAGACAACGAGTCATCCCAAATTGAGGAGGTGGGCTTCGAGAGCAAGATCTATTATTTTTTCCCCTTTTCCTCGTTTTGTGAATGTGTATGTGTATGCTTCTGTGTGAGATCTTGTCTGTATAGCTTTGCTTCCACCATTTGTCCTAGGGTTCTATCCGTCCATGGTGTTTTAAAAAATTTTTTTTCTTAATATTTAATTTTAATAACTTTATTATACTTTACCTTCGTTCTTTCTTTCTTTCCTTCCTTCCCGCCTTTAGACAACGAATCATCCCAAATTGAGGAGGTGGTCTCTGAGAGCAAGATTTATGATTTTTTCCCCTTTACCTCTTTTTGTGAGGGTGTATGTGTATGCTTCTGTGTAAGATTTTGTCTGTATAGCTTTGCTTCCAACATTTGTCCTAAGGTTCTATCCCTTTTTTTCCTAAATATTTTTTAATTCAATAGCTTTATTATACTTTATTTTATTTACTGTATCTTCTTTCTTTCTGTATTTTTTCCTTCCTTCCCTCCTTCCTTCCTTCCTCCCTCCCTCTTTCCCTTTCTTTCCTTCTTGCCTTCTTTCCTTCTTTGCTTCTTTCTTTCTTCCTTCCTTCCCTCCTTTCTTTCTTTCTTTCTTCATACTTCTACAAATTCTCTCTACTTTTTCTCCCTTTTATTCTGAGCCGTGTGGATGAAAGGCTCTTGGTGCTCCAGCCAGGAGTCAGGGCTCTGCCTCTGAGGTGGGAAAGCCAACTTCAGGACACTGGTCAACAAGAGACCTCCCAGCTCCACATAATATCAAAAGGTGAAAATCTCCCAGAGATCTCCATCTTAACACCAGCACCCAACTTCACTCAACGACTAGCAAGCTACAGTGCTGGACAACCTATGCCAAACAACTAGCAAAACAGGAACACAACCCCACCCATTAGCAGAGAGGCTGCCTAAAATCATAATAAGGCCACAGACACCCCAAAACACACCACCAGATGTGAACCTGCCCACTAGAGAGACAAGATCCAGCCTTATCGACCACAACACAGGCACTAGTCCCCTCCACCAGGAAGCCTACACAACCCACTGAACCAACCTTAGCCACTGGAGACAAACATCAAAAACAGCGGGAACTACGAACCTGCAGCCTGCAAAAAGGAGACCCCAAACACAGTAAGATAAGCAAAATGAGAAGACAGAAAAACACACAGCAGATGAGGAGCAAGATAAAAATGCACCAGACCTAACAAATGAAGAGGAAATAGGCAGTCTACCTAAAAAAGAATTCAGAATAATGATAGTAAGGGTGATCCAAATCTTGGAAATAGAATGGACAAAATGCAAGAAACAGTTAACAAGGACCTAAAAGAAATAAAGATGAAACAAGCAACGATGAACAACACAATAAATGAAATTAAAAGTACTCCAGATGGGATCAATAGCAGAATAACTGAGGCAGAAGAACGGATAAGTGACCTGGAAGATAAAATAGTGGAAATAACTACTGCAGAGCAGAATAAAGAAAAAAGAATGAAAAGAACTGAGGACAGTCTCAGAGACCTCTGGGACAACATTCAACGCACCAACATTCGAATTACAGGGGTTCCAGAAGAAGAAGAGAAAAAGAAAGGGACTGAGAAAATATTTGAAGAGATTATAGTTGAAAACTTCCCTAATATGGGAAAGGAAACAGTTAATCAAGTCCAGGAAGCACAGAGAGTCCCATACAGGATAAATCCAAGGAGAAATACACCAAGACACATATTAATCAAACTGTCAAAAATTAAATACAAAGAAAACATATTAAAAGCAGCAAGGGAAAAACAACAAATAACACACAAGGGAATCCCCATAAGGTTAACAGCTGATCTCTCAGCAGAAACCCAACAAGCCAGAAGGGACTGGCATGACATATTTAAAGAGATGAAGGAGAAAAACCTACAACCAAGATTACTCTACCCAGCAAGGATCTCATTCAGATTTGATGGAGAAATTAAAACCTTTACAGACAAGCAAAAGCTGAGAGAGTTGAGCACCACCAAACCAGCTTTACAACAAATGCTAAAGGAACTTCTCTAGACAAGAAACACAAGAGAAGGAAAAGACCTATAATAATGAACCCAAAACAATTTAGAAAATGGGAATAGGAAAATACATATCAATAATTACCTTAAATGTAAATGGACTAAATGCTCCCACCAAAAGACACAGATTGGCTGAATGGATACAAAAACAAGACCCTTATATATGCTGTCTATAAGAGACCCACTTCAGACCTAGAGACACATACAGACTGAAAGTAAGGGGATGGAAAAAGATACTCCATGCAAATGGAAACCAAAAGAAAGCTGGAGTAGCAATTCTCATATCAGACAAAATAGACTTTAAAATAAAGACTATTAGAAGAGACAAAGAAGGACACTACATAATGATCAAGGGATTGATCCAAGAAGAAGATATAACAATTGTAAATATTTATGCACCCAACATAGGAGCACCTCAATACATAAGGCAAATACTAACAGCCATAAAAGGGGAAATCGACAGTAACACATTCATAGTAGGGGACATTAACACCCCACTTTCACCCATGGACAGATCATCCAAAATGAAAATAAATAAGGAAACACAAGCTTTAAATGATACATTAAACAAGATGGACTTAATTGATATTTATAGGACACTCCATCCAGAAACAACAGAATACACATTTTTCTCAAGTGCTCATGGAACATTCTCCAGTATAGATCATATCTTGGGTCACAGATATAACTTTGGCAAATTTAAGAAAATTGAAATTGTATCAAGTATTTTTTCCAACCACAACGCCATGACACTAAATATCAATTACAGGAAAATATCTGTAAACAATACAAACACATGGAGGCTAAACAATACACTACTTAATAACGAAGTGATCACTGAAGAAATCAGAGAGGAAATAAAAAGATACCTAGAAACAAATGACAATGGAGACACAACGACCCAAAACCTATGGGATGCAGCAAAAGCAGTTCTAAGGGGGAAGTTTATAGCAATACAAGCCCACCTTAAGAAGCAGGAAACATCTCGAATAAACAACCTAACCTTGCACCTCAAGCAATTAGAGAAAGAACAAAAAAACCCCAAAGCTAGCAGAAGGAAAGAAATCATAAAAATCAGATCAGAAATGAAAAAGAGATGAAGGAAACAATAGCAAAGATCAATAAAACTAAAAGCTGGTTCTTTGAGAACATAAACAAAATAGATAAACCACTAGCCAGACTCATCAAGAAAAAAAGGGAGAAGACTCAAATCAATAGAATTAGAAATGAAAAAGGAGAAGTAACAACTGACACTGCAGAAATAAAAAAGATCATGAGAGATTACTACCAGCAACTCTATGCCAATAAAATGGACAACATGGAAGAAATGGACAAATTCTTAGAAATGCACAACCTGCCAAGACTGAATCAGGAAGAAATAGAAAAGATGAACACACCAATCACAAGCACTGAAAATGAAACTGTGATTAAAAATCTTCCAACAAACAAAAGCCCAGGACCAGATGGCTTCACAGGCGAATTCTATCAAACATTTAGAGAAGAGCTAACACCTATCCTTCTCAAACTCTTCCGAAATATAGCAGAGGGAGGAACACTCCCAAACTCCTTCTACGAGGCCACCATCACCTTGATACCAAAACCAGACAAGGATGTCACAAAGAAAGAAAACTACAGGCCAATATCACTGATGAACATAGATGCAAAAATCCTCAACAAAATACTAGCAAACAGAATCCAACAGCACATTAAAAGGATCATACACCATGATCAAGTGGGGTTTATTCCAGGAATGCAAGGATTCTTCAATATATGCAAATCTATCAATGTGATAAACCATATTAACAAATTGAAGGAGAAAAACCATATGATCATCTCAATAGATGCAGAGAAAGCTTTCGACAAAATTCAACACCCATTTATGATAAAAAACCCTGCAGAAAGTAGGCATAGAGGGAACTTTCCTCAACATAATAAAGGCCATATATGACAAGCCCACAGCCAACATCGTCCTCAATGGTGAAAAACTGAAAGCATTTCCACTAAGATCAGGAACAAGACAAGGTTGCCCACCCTCACCACTCTTCTTCAACATAGTTTTGGAAGTTATAGCCACAGAAATCAGAGAAGAAAAGGAAATAAAAGGAATCCAAATCGGAAAAGAAGTAAAGCTGTCACTGTTTGCAGATGACATGATACTATACATAGAGAATCCTAAAGATGCTACCAGAAAACTACTAGAGCTAATCAATGAATTTGGTAAAGTAGCAGGATACAAAATTAATGCACAGAAATCTCTTGCGTTCCTATACACTAATGATGAAAAATCTGAAAGTGAAATCAAGAAAACACTCCCATTTACCATTGCAACAAAAAGAATAAAATATCTAGGAATAAACCTACCTAAGGAGACAAGAGACCTGTATGCAGAAAATTATAAGACACTGATGAAAGAAATTAAAGATGATACAAATAGATGGAGAGATATACCATGTTCTTGGATTGGAAGAATCAACGTTGTGAAAATGACTCTACTACCCAAAGCAATCTACAGATTCAATGCAATCCCTATCAAACTACCACTGGCATTTTTCACAGAACTAGAACAAAAAATTTCACAATTTGTATGGAAACACAAAAGACCCCGAATAGCCAAAGCAATCTTGAGAATGAAAAACGGAGCTGGAGGAATCAGGCTCCCTGACTTCAGACTATACTTCAAAGCTACAGTAATCAAGACAGTATGGTACTGGCACAGAAACAGAAATATAGATCAATGGAACAGGATAGAAAGCCCGGAAATAAACCCACGCACATATGGACGCCTTATCTTTGATAAAGGTGGCTGGAATGTACAGTGGAGAAAGGACAGCCTCTTCAATAAGTGGTGCTGGGAAAACTGGACAGCTACATATAAAAGTATGAGATTAGATCACTCCCTAACACCATACACAAAAATAAGCTCAAAATGGATTAAAGACCTAAATGTAAGGCCAGAAACTATCAAACTCTTAGAGGAAAACATAGGCAGAACACTATGACATAAATCACAGCAAGATCCTTTCTGACCCACCTCCCAGAGAAATGGAAATAAAAACAAAAATAAACAAATGGGACCTAATGAAACTTCAAAGCTTTTGCACAGCAAAGGAAACCATAAACAAGACCAAAAGACAACCCTCAGAATGGGAGAAAATATTTGCAAATGAAGCAACTGACAAAGGATTAATCTCCAAAATTTACAAGCAGCTCATGCAGCTCAATAACAAAAAAACAAACAACCCAATCCAAAAATGGGCAGAAGACCTAAATAGACATTTCTCCAAAGAAGATATACAGACTGCCAACAAACACATGAAAGAATGCTCAACATCATTAATCATTAGAGAAATGCAAATCAAAACTACAATGAGATATCATCTCACACCAGTCAGAATGGCCATCATCAAAAAATCTAGAAACAATAAATGCTGGAGAGGGTGTGGAGAAAAGGGAACACTCTTGCACTGCTGGTGGGAATGTGAATTGGTTCAGCCACTAGAACAGTATGGAGGTTCCTTAAAAAACTACAAATAGAACTACCATATGACCCAGCAATCCCACTACTGGGCATATACCCTGAGAAAACCAAAATTCAAAGAGTCATGTACCAAAATGTTCATTGCAGCTCTATTTACAATAGCCCAGAGATGGAAACAACCTGAGTGACCATCATTGGATGAGTGGATAAAGAAGATGTGGCACATGTATACAATGGAATATTACTCAGCCATAAAAAGAAACGAAATTGAGCTATTTGTAATGAGGTGGATAGACCTAGAGTCTGTCATACAGAGTGAAGTAAGTCAGAAGGAGAAGGACAAATACCGTATGCTAACACATATATATGGAAATTAAGGGGAAAAAAATGTCATGAAGAACCTAGGGGTAAGACAGGAATAAAGACACAGACCTACTGGAGAACGGACTTGAGGATATGGGGAGGGGGAAGGGTGAGCTGTGACAAAGCTAGAGAGCGGCATGGATATATATACACTACCAAACATAAGGTAGATAGCTAGTGGGAAGCAGCCGCATGGCACAGGGATATCGGTTCCGTGCTTTGTGACCGCCTGGAGGGGAGGAATAGGGAGGGTGGGAGGAAGGGAGACGCAAGAGGGAAGAGATATGGGAACATATGTATATGTATAACTGATTCACTTTGTTATAAAGCAGAAACTAACACACCATTGTAAAGCAATTATACCCCAGTAAAGATGTTTAAAAAAAAAAGAATAAACCCCAAAGAGAAATCACCTCAATGTTCCCTGAAGTTACTGGCAAACACGTCCATTCAGCAGCAGCTTTGTTCTGTGCAAATTCATCCGGCAGAGCCCAAGTGCAGAGCTTATCCTGCCCACAGTGTGGATGTGAATGCTGACTCCCAGGTCGAGCAGACAATCTGGCCTCCATCCCAACTGAAGGGGGTGTGGAGGCTACATGGAGTACAGAAACCTCAAGAAACTCATTTCCCAACATCCACACTGGCCTCGTGATTTCATTCTTTTCTTACACACCCAACTGCTGGGAGTCATCAGTCACATATATATATGCTTCAAAATAAACGACACAGCTTTCTGCAAACTGGTATTGCAATACCAGCAGATAAGATTCCTAACAGATCTCAGCCTTGGTCCTTAAAACATTCTTTAACAGTGTGGAAGATGCTAACGGAGACAGACAACCCAGAGTTCTTTAAACAATGAGCTCCAAGTACTCAGGCCATTCTACAAGTATTTCTGCCGCCGACTTTTTCTTCACACAGGCTGGAAACAAGTACAAACATAAGCAGAATCAAGGCCGGCCTTGCTGGTGTCCAGGTGCTACGGAATCTGGCTCAGGGCCATCAGCCTCTGATCCCTTCCTGACTGTTCCCCACCCCAGCTCTGGTCGTTTCTGAAAATGTGATCCCCATACATGATGCTGTTCTCTGGAACCTTGGAGGTCACAGGAAAAGGTTGATGATCCTATACATACAGAAAGGATTAGCTTCTGGGATATGACTTTCCTGACCACAGGACAGTTTTCACAGACTTTCCTAACCCTTTCTTGACAAACAACACCATGAGAAAAGCATGCTGCTCATCGCATAGCTTGGATCCTCCTCCCAGGTACCAGGTAGGATTACATGTTACTGATGTTATCTGCTTTGACTCATGACATGTGAGCAGCAGCAGAACGAGTTACTCAGCATTGGTGCGTCACTTGTCAGCGTGCGACTCTCCTTTTCCTCTGGCACTAGGACCAACCGGCAACATTCTAGCTGGTAGCTGCTGCATCCACCTGGCCCACAGGTAATGACAGTAAGGAGAGCCCCTTGCGAGCTTGTGATGGGCATAGAGTGTGAACAAGAAACAAACCTTTGTTGTTTGAGCTGCTGAGATTTTTGGAATTATCTGTTACTGCAGCACAACCTAGCCTAGCCCGACGGCTACTATAACAGTGGACAAGAAAAGTATTTAGCACATTAAGAAACTGAGACCCAGAGGGGTGAACTGAGCTGTCAAACGCCAGGCGGCTGGTGGAAGGCAGAGCAGGAGGGCTGGAACGCTTGCCACAGCCCCTCACTGCCCTCACACGACAGCAGTTTCTACAGGACAGAGACCCACGACATGAAAGGACTACTCACTGTAAAGATAAAGTCACTACCATCTTTTTTTTTCCAGATACTGTAAAACCGACTTTAGAATTAAGAGTTAAGTTAAAATGAAGCCTCATTTCCTACCTACCTCAGACTTAGAAGTAATCTATACAAGAAAATGCTAATTTATTTAAAGGGGGGAAAAAAGGCACAAGGGTAAGCCACACATTCTCACCATTTGTACTGAGGTGGCCAAGTCTGCTTGTTGTGGTCCCAGGTCCCCGTCACCTCACTCCACCCAGCTTCTTGTCCCACATCAGAACCTCAGCCCAGTCCACCACCACCACTTCTGTCAGAATCATCCAGTAGGAACCATAGAAGCTAAAGAGACAGGATCAGCGATGAAAAAGAATGTGGTGGAGCTCCATGTACCGACAGAAAGATCTTCAAGACATATTGTCATTTGAAAAATACAAGTTTTGGAAAGAGCATAACAACACATATAATTTGCCCATATTGTCTCCCTACAGACACGCGAAACTGTATACATTTTCTACAAGTATACATCTATGAACATAGATGCAAAGAAAAATATCTGGAAGAAGACATACTTTATGAGAAGAGAGATTACTTCCAGACAGGGAAGGAAGGGCACCAGGATTGGTATAGTACTTTTATTCATAATGTTTTAATTTTTTATAAGAAGAATATATACTCAAAGTTACTTAAACTTTACATAAGCCTTTTTATTCATCAGGGCATCTTAGGAAACCTTGAGGCAGCTCAATGCAACCTTCTCCGCAATCACCATCTGTTAGGGAACTTTGAGTTTCAGCTCACCCTCCTAGGAAAAAACGCTCAGTCCCCATTAAACTAAACGACAATCCATTAAAATCAAACAGACCCTGATGGAATGGTATGACTCCTTCTGTGCGCCTCTCAATACACGGAACACTCCTCCTGCTTTGGTGAAATATCATAATCAAGCTGATGGATGTCTTCAGTTTAGTAGGAGTCTGTCAACTCATGGTATTGCCACTAAACCTGGTTCGAAATAAGGTGAAAAATCAAGCCCTACAAAAACAGAATGGAGCAGAAGAGTCAACAGAACTGACTTTCAAGTAGATTTTTTTTAAACCTTAGGAGCTTAGGCAATACCACATTAAAAAAATGCTCCATAATTACCAAAGGTCTCTTCATTTCCTTTGTCTTGTATTTCCTTTCATGTAACGCAAGCTTCTGAACACTTTAAAATAATATGGGCTCAACTGCCTTCTGTGTAACATTCTGACCCCGAGTGATGGATGATGCCAGAGGTACCTCGCACTTTCCACCCAATATCTCCTCCCCACCTAAGTGGCTACTGTTACCAAGGAAACCACTTTAGATTCTCCCTTCCCTTCTGCTAAAACCACATCCTATGGCTAAAGTCTATCCAGCAAATACCATCTCTGGCAGAGCCACATCTGCCATGCACGATATGGACTTCTAAAAACATTCTATCTACCGCAGTCCTGGACAACAGGAATTGATCATTGCTATTTACTTACTGAATTCAGATTTAAGATAATGTAAAATAAAGCCATCCCTCCCTGCCTACCTCAGGGATGACATTCCTCAGATTGCAAAATGCCAACAAAAATAAGCTCTGCCAGGGGCTTCCCTGGTGGCGCAGTGGTTGAGAGTCCGCCTGCTGATGCAGGGGACACGGGTTCGTGCCCCGGTCCGGGAAGATCCCATATGCCGCGGAGTGGCTGGGCACGTAAGCCATGGCCTCTGAGCCTGCGCGTCCGGAACCTGTGCTCTGCAACGTGAGAGGCCCGCGTACCGCAAAAAAAATTTAAAAAAAATTTAAAAAAGATAGGCTCTGCCAACCTGATCATAAACCCCTGCGTAACCTGAACACATACAGCGTCGAACACATCTGGACGCTCCTCGAGCAAGTGACTTCTCTCTGGAATAAGGTTCATTTTGGCGAAGTCTTACAGTGTCAGCCCAGTCTTACAGTGAGGAAGACAATTATACCGCATTTGCTGACATCGATCATGTGGACAGGAAGCCTCCACCCTGCTTCAAGTTGCCCAACAATGAGGTGGGTGGGCCAACACCTCCCATCAGCAATTGAACAGGAAGCTAAGACCAAGCACATTTTTATACAATAC
The DNA here is from genome assembly GCF_949987515.2 of Delphinus delphis. NCBI lineage: Eukaryota > Metazoa > Chordata > Mammalia > Artiodactyla > Delphinidae > Delphinus > Delphinus delphis. Next base: position 61,645,093 of record NC_082691.1, read on the forward strand.
TGATAGAACTGCACAGAGATCACACACAGTGGGTCAACTCAAACAGGGTCCTACTTTCCCTGCTGCGTAAGCCACAAAACACGAGCTCAGTTCTGCTTCCAGGCTTCAGAAACTAGACAAACTCAAGTTGCCATTCTTTAATGGGTCTTCATGGAGCCCTGTCTCTCTCAGGTTTGGGGTTTGGGGAGGGGGGTGGTTATTCATTTTTCGTGTTTTGGTTTCAATTTCTTAACCTGGAAAACAAGCCCAGTCCTGTTTTCTGCCACACCAGAAAACTACTAACAGCCCCCTCTAGAAAAAATTTAGCAGACGAATGAGGCTACAGTCATGTGAAGCTTTTAAGTTCCATTAATATTCATTTACTTCAAGTATCTGAAAGCACATAATCCCTCAGAATTTCAAAGCAGATCGAAAAGACAGTCTGTCCTCTCACTATCTCCTCTCTCTCCCATCTCTCCATCTCCTTTTTTTCTCTTGCGAAAGCACCACAGTTTGAACTCCAGATACAGACTCTGCCACCTTGCCTACTACAAGCGCAGGAATGCAGACAGAAGATGTGAGCACTTGGGGGTGGGGGGGTGGGGTGGAGGCTGATGGAATGCAGATAACCTTTCAGGCCTTCTGGGAACTCAAATGTTTGACTCCACATCCTCAGAGCCCAGTATCTCCTCTGGTCAAGAAACCCCATTCAGAGTGTGCGCAGAGCCAGCCCCTCCCTTCTCTGCTGGAACCACAGACTTCTGGAGTGGAAAAGAGTACGGTCCAACACGCGCATTTTAGAGATGAGGAAACTGAGGCCCTAGGCAAGGCCAAGACTTGTCTGGATCAACCGGAGCTAGGTCCCAGGTCTCTTGGCACTGAGGCAAATGCTCTTTTATTTCCTTCTGGTTAGGGTGGCCCCCTCAGCAGCCGAGAGTCTCACCCCATCCCCACAGCAGGGCCTGGCGCCTGTCAGATGGGCAGGGGCCCCGCCTCACCATGTTCCTCCCCTCAGTCCCTCTCTCCCCACTGGGAATTCCCATGGTACTTTATCCCCACCGCTCTCACAGGATGTGGTAGTTAACTTTACTACTTAGATGACACTTAGCCCAACACGGTCACACTGCAAGCATTTATCATGAGGAAGGAGAGGGCGGTGCAGGCTGGAGCTTCTGTCTGGTTCATCTTTGAGGCCCGGCATTTGCCTGTGAGGGATGGTGTCCATCTGGTTAGTCCCCGTATCCCCAGCACAGAGAGGATGCTAGATTAAAAAATGTTGAATGAATGACTCTAGCACAGCACACTGCTTATAACGGGAGTTTCGTTAATGCTCATTGAACGAATATGTGGATTTCCAGAATTCACGGGCTCACACAGGGAGCGTCACTGGCCGAGTTCGTTAGTAGATAAATTCGGATTTGCAGGCACCAATATTTTCTATTGTTCTAAGACTTTTCTGTTAGCAGCTGCCTTGAAAAGTTTAACCAAAGCCCAGCTCTCAATTTCCAGAGCATAGTCTATACATTCTCTTGGTACATAATCACCTATTGTTTTGTGACAATGCCCTCCATTGTGCCTTATGGGGCTGATATACAATTGCTGTTTGACATTTTCCTGGTGTTACCCAGGCTTTGAAAAACAAAGTTCCAAAGACACCCTGCTCGGTATTCATCTCTGAGGGCCCAGTGAATAAAAATACCTTAATAAAAAAAGCCAACAGAAGACAACAGAGCCTTGAATCGGAAACCCTGACCTGGAACTCTATTTAAGAGTTTAAGTGCTTCCGCAGAAGAAAGTTCTACGGAAGGGGCAGGTTCGGAAGCCAGAGGACGTCTGGAGATGGCATTGAGGACGGACACAGAAAGTGTCTGGAGCTTCTCAAATGAAAGGCAATTTACAAGAACAAAATACTTCAGTCACCTCAGAGGCTTGAATTGAAACCTGGCCTCAAACGAATAAACACTCAGCTGATCGCTGGCCAAATGCTTAACAGGAGACTTTTATTGTCTGGGACACAAATCTACCTGGAGCTCGGCCAGGTGGTACCTGGGATGTGTAGGAGGGGACTCCCGAGGGCCACCGGGAGACTGAGAAGATGCCAAGTTCTTCCCAGAGGCGGCACACCCTGGGGAGCAGGCCCTCCCCGACAGCCAAGATACACGTGACCTGCCAGGCCTCTCACTCTGTGACCTCACGACAGCTTCACAGGAGTGAGCAGAAAGGGGGTAATGCAGGCGTCCCACAGCAAGAGGCTTTTTCTGTGATCCGAAAGCTCCAAACAAAGAATTTTTTTTTCTAAACACCCTGGTATTTTAAGTGGATGCAAATTCCCTAGTAGATGAACAAAGTGAGGAAAGCACCTCTTTCAGGGCTTTGGGGCTAAAGCCAGAGAAAAACAGACAAGCATGAAAAACTGTCCAAAGCCCTTTCCCTTGGCCAGGGGATTCCCAGAATTTTTATCCGCAGACTCTGACACCCACGCAGCCAGCCTGCCTCTGCTCTTTGGGCCCTTGTGTTCCTGCTTCCAAGGAGCCAGGAAGGACCGGCCTCCACCCACGTGCTGCATCCACCGAGGCTCCTGCTGAAGGATGCTGGCGCCTGGCCGGCCCGCACGCACTTACACACATCCACTCCCAAAAACCGCGGAGCTGGTGCGGTGGGCAAAGCAGACCAGGCTCTGCGTCCCGGTTCTGCCATCTTTTCTCTGCTGAGCTTCGGTTCCTTCCTTAGAAATTGAAAACCATAATTTCTGCCTCCATAATTGTCTCACATTAAGTCAAGGTTTATAAAGCTTAACAAGTAGGGGTTGTTAATTATCTTTTTCTTGTAGATCACTAACATCGAGAAAAGGCAGCGGTGGGAACTCCTCAAGGCCTCCCACTGTCCTTTACAATAAATGTCCAAATCCTTCCCAGCCCAGGAGGCTCTGCTTGGCCTTCCTCACTGTAACTTCCTCAATACACCCTGTTCTTTCCACCTCTGAGCCTTCAACCATGCTGTTCCCCGAATCTGGCATGCTCTAACCCCTCCTCATCCCCAGCAACTAGTTGAAAAGGCTCATTCTTGGAGGAGCAGATCCCAGACTCCCCTAATCCTAGCACAGCTCTGATAATCTGTCTCATGACATACATACTGTTATTTTCACTCACAGCACTTAACCCATTTATAACTATGTATTTGTGTGTACCGCCCCTTCCTCTTCCAGTAGCCAGCAAATTCCATTTGGCCAGGCACTGAGCCCCTGGATTCATTCGTTGCTGTATCCCCAAAACTTGGGAGATTCCTGGCACCAGCGAGGTCTCTGATAATATTTGTTCAATCAGTGTGTTGAAGAACTAAAGCTCCAAAGAGCCAGGAGGAACCAGGAGCTACAAATAGCTCTCTGACAGCTTGCAGCACCAGGCTGGGGAGCAAGCAGAGCACTTCATACCCATGGGAAAGCCAGGAAAACAATTACCAGCTCATTATCAGAAATGCTAAAGCACCCACAATTCACTCAATGGAGAATTCCCTCTTCTGGGCTCTGAGTTCCACAGGCCTCTTGGAAGATTGCCAGAGCTCCAAAAGACATAAAACCTACTGGGGTGTAAAGAAGAAGGGAGATGAGTATGGATTTTCTTAAAAAGGTAGTGTACTTGGAACAGGTCATTGCATTTTCAATGGGGTGTATTTAAATACTGTCATGTCTACCCGAGTCCCATCCTGGGAAATTCCAGGCCTGGTTTCTGTTTTCTCAAATACCCAGCACACCTGTCTGGGTGAATGCTTTAGAATATGTTTAGAAACACAGAATGTCTGCCTGTGTTTTATCACACCCAAGCTAACAATCTCAGTGCACTGAGATGACATTTATCCAAAAATAAACATCATAATCCACTCTAATAAAGTCGGTCAACACCAGTATCACCACCACCACCCCGAGTGGATATTAGGTCACCCAGTGTAAGCAATGGTTGAGGTTTAAATGTTATAAATCGGTGTGCGGGTGTTCCCGTGTTCATTCCATAAACAGGCAGAGGCAGGCGGTTCTTTGGAAGGGCCTTGTATCCAGAAGGACAGCTCTATGAAGAGCACAAGCACATCTGTGGGTCAATTCCAGGAGGCAAGCATAGGGGTGGGGAGGTGGGCAGAGAGGGAGGGACACTCACTGAGTCCCGTTCAGTGGTTAGAACCTGGATTTCTGCTTCAAATCCTGGGTGCCGCACTAACAATCTGTTGACTTTGGGCTGGTTATTTAATCTCATTGAGCCTCAACTGTCTTATCTGTAAAACAGGAGAAACGATAACTACAGTATAGGGTTGTTGGGAAGATGAAGTGAGCTAAAAAGCCAAAACAACAAAAAAAAACTAAAGCCCTTTGACCAGTGTTGTACATTGTAAATCTATGTAAGTGTTTGCTATCAGACGCATCTTTATTTCATTTCATCAAAGCCTCAAGCCAAACCTTCCGCATTGATAGTTATTCCCTTTTTGCAGATAGAAAAACTGAGGCTCATGAGGGTTAAGTAGCTTATTCAAAGCCACACAACTAGGAGATGGCAAGACCAGCACTTGAACCCAATCATCGTAATTACCATTTCCTGAAAGCCAGGTGGTATGCCGAGCACTTCACAGCAACAATCTCATCAAATACTCAAAACCACTCTGTAAGGCAAGAATGACTAAAACTATTTCATACAGACGAGGACACAGGGTTGGAGAGGTTAACTATCTTGGCTGAAGTCACACAGTTAGTTAAGGAACAAAGCAGGGGCTTGATCCCAGCTCTGACACCAAAGTCCATGGTCTCCTCCATTTAAGTCCTGCCTAATATTTGTTATAGATCTAGTAACTCCACTTGAAATCATCAACATGCCTGAATTCATATTAAATGGAAAACACTGGCCTTGTTAAGTGGAGTCCAGGGATGGCCCTCTCCATGAAGGGGCCTGCTGTCCTGAATCACAAGGAGTTAGGATATCCCCAAAGAAAAGCCTAGCTTTCCACCCAGTTCCTTTCCTTCTAGAAGGTTTGGTTTGGGGTCATAGATAGCAACTGGGGAATGTGTTAAAATGAAGCACGGGAAGTTCTTAGTCACTAGACTTGCATCTTTTGGGAATTAGAACAACACAAATATTTTCCCACGTAAATCATCATCGGTCCCAGCTCTGCTACCATGGAGGGGTTTTCCTTAGCAATATGTGACTGCCCTACCCAGCTAAGTGCGACTCTGAAAATATCTACCCAGTCATTCCATCCTCCCAACTCTTTTCTGTCCCTAACCTGTATTGTGGGAATGACACAGAGAAGAGTCAGTATCAACACCCTGATACCAAGATATAGTAGTGGTGACTTCTCATGGTTTTTGGCTTTTTTTTTTTTTTGGATGCGTTGGCTCTTCGTTGCTGCGCACGGGCTTTCTCTAGCTGCGAGGAGCAGGGGCTACTCCTTGTTGCGGAGCATGGGCTCTACGTGCGCAGGCTTCAGTAGTTGTGGCGTGCAGGCTCTACAGCGCAGGCTCAGTAGTTGTGTCTCACGGGCTCTAGAGCGCAGGCTCAGTAGTTGTGGCGCACGGGCTTAGTTGCTCCACGGCATGTGGGATCTTCCTGGGCCAGGGCTTGAACCCTTGTCCCCTGCATTGGCAGGTGGATTCTTAACCACTGTACCACCTGGTAGGCCCAGGTTAATATTTTAATAAAACATGAGGGGCTTCCCTGGTGGCGCAGTGGTTAAGAATCCGCCTGCCAATGCAGGGGACAAGGGTTCGAGCCCTGGCCCAGGAAGATCCCACATGCCGTGGAGCAACTAAGCCCGTGCGCCACAACTACTGAGCCTGCGCTCTAGAGCCCGTGAGACACAACTACTGAACCCGAGGGCCACAACTACTGAAGCCCGCGCGCCTAGAGCCCGTGCTCTGCAACAAGAGAAGCCACTGCAATGAGAAGCCTGCGCACCGCAACAAAGAGTGGCCCCTACTCGCCGCAAGTAGAGAAAGCCCGTGCGCAGCAACGAAGACCCAACACAGCCAAAAATTAAAATTAATTAATTAATTAAGAAATTAACCTACCAAAACCTGGTGCTGATCTGGTGCTTTGCAAATTACCTGGACCCTCATGTTGACCTATTCATCAGTTCCATAGAAAACTATAGTTTTCTTTAAAGAAAAATGACTACTCAGCAAAAAAATACCAAAGTGACAGCTTACTAGAGTACTCTAAATGATTTTAATGAAGTATAATAGAACACAAAATTGCCTTGCTGGTTCCGAAACGGAGCAGGACCCTATGGTCCTTCCCTACCACGTCCTCTGCCTGCCTTTTGCCTGTGGAAAAACTTCATCTAAAGAATTAGTTTGATCAGAGAAGCGAGAAAATGCAGAAACAAAGGAAAACAGTCCAATAAAACTAAATAATAGTAGTTTAGTCATTAAGCATGGTTAAGGACCTTTAGTTCCTCCTCAAGGGCTGTAGATAATATTCTGAGCCATCTCCTGTGAGCTGTCTTGTAGATACTGAAACGCCCACCTGGTGAAAGAAGTTAACTACATGGTGATCTTACTGTAGCCATGACATAAGCTGCCACAAGTCTGTGAACTGGCCTCAAAGAAATGAAAACAAACCGACCCTGCAACTGAAGACTAACTGTACCTAAAACAACCAAAATGACACTGGTCAGACCACCACGTGACCAATTTCAAGATGACTGTCAGAGCTGACTGCACAGTTTCTGCATGTAGCCCCCTACCCCCGTCTATAAAAGCTCTTGCCCCCTGATTGTCACAGGGGGAGTTGGCCTTTGGACAGGCGTCCGCCCTCTCCCCCGGTTGCCGGCATCCAAAACGAAGCAAACTTTCCTTTCCACCAACCTGGCCTCTTCAATGGCTTTTGAATGGCAAGCAGTCGGACCCCACTTTTGGTTACAGTTCTATAGAGGCACTGTGCCCCTTCTGAGGGTCAAGGTAAGATCCCCTTAGACTAAAAGCATCCCAGGCCTCACTGGCTCAGCTCCAGAGGGTGGAAGGATGGTGAAGGGGAGGAGGGATGGTGATGAGCTTGTCTTGGTCAACTCTGCACCAAAATCTCTGCCCACAGTTTGGTCTGTGGCAGTTTCTAGATAAAATACATAAATAAGAATGCAAGCCAGAATGTCTTGCTTTGACAAACTTTCTAGCACTGAGTAAAAACCATCAATGAATTGAAATGGCAATGATTAGTCTCCTCTTACTACAAGAGTCAAGTTTGGAAAAAAACACTTGCTGTCACTGAGTGTCTGATGCACCAAAGAGTTTCCCTCAAAACAACTTTGGACCCTATAGATGGATGAAAGGAAGCCCTTTGTGTAAAACTCAACTGACTTTGCCCGGAAGATAAAAGGAAACAGGACTTCCAGAAACCTGCAAAATACCTACAGCTTCTGCCTGACAAAAATTCAGCACAAGTATAAACTTTACCTTTTTAAATTTCACCTTGCCTCAAACCCCCAAAAAAGAAGAATCATAGAAGGAACTGGTAATATAAACCTCAAATCCTAGGTTTATGTCTTAAATATCGAGTAAACATTGAACTCTTTTCTTTGGATAAAGAGAGACAAGAATTTGATATTCTCATTAGGCAAGTTAGCGATAGCACTGTAAAAAAACACTTGAGGGCTTCCCTGGTGGCACAGTGGTTGAGAGTCCGCCTGCCGATGCAGGGTACACGGGTTCGTTCCCCGGTCCGGGAAGATCCCACATGCCTCGGAGCGGCTGGGCCCGTAAGCCATGGCCGCTGAGCCTCGGCGTCCAGAGCCTGTGCTCCGCAACAGGAGAGGCCACAACAATGAGAGGCCCGCGTACCGCAAAAAGAAAAACCACTTGATCTTTATACCTACATTGCACCACTGTTTATAGTATTTCTAATGTCTAATCTAAAATAAACAGTGCTGCTGTTACTATCAAAGTGATCATCAGTGACACACAGAGTGGGACCAAGCTGGGATATGGGATACCCCCTGACAATTGTAGGATGTGGGTCCTCCCTTCTCCAAATTCCTGACTTCTTGATCATCTAGGAAGGATTCACTGCCCCTAGGCCAAGGGTCAGTAGCAAAACAGGTACAACCGGGGCACGGCCTGAGGATGCTGCCAAAAGGAAAGTCATCTGTGTGTGCCCATGTCAATTCTGAGGCCCTGTAAACAGCCCAGCTTTGGGGGAGCCCATTTTTTGATATATGGGGCAGTGGGGTGGAGGAAGTCTCAAGATTAAGGACCACTTTCTTTTGCCAAGAAATTCATTCCTATCGCATGGAGTAAAACTGTATTCCAGAGCCATCAATAAGCCCTGTTGGGGGAAAGGGTGGTGGCCTGAAATTCCAGACTGCAAAGTACACGGTGCCCAAGGGGGAAGGAGCTACAGAGCCCTCCCCCGAGCAGGGCAGGAGAAGAACAGGGGAATGGAGCAACTACTGGCCACTCTCCCTCACCGTGGCTGTACTAAATAAACAACTGCTGAACACAGATCACCACCGCAGTGGCTAGTAACTGCCACTGATGGAGCAGCCACCACGTGCCACCCGCCGTGCCAGGCGTTTGATACACCCTATCTCATGTAACCTCACGACAGAGCTCTTTAGATCCCCATTTTACGAGAAAGAAAACAGGGGTTCAGAGAGATCACATATAACACGCCCATGGTCACGCATCACAGAAGTGACAGAATCTGAATCGGGGCACAGGTTTGATGGGCTCCAAACTTGAACTTGAATTTCTTCATTACACAAAAACACAATCTACTCTTCTTAGACCCTTTGGAAGCCCTCTCTTCTCCTAGGCTGTCATTTGTTTTAAATCCACCTTTCTTATCTGCAGTAAAAGTCTGTGTCTCGTCCAGTGGCCCCACTTGCTGAGATTAGAGCTATCTGTCCCCAGGGTGAGAACAGGATAAATCCTGTGCACTCCTAATATCCAAGCTAGAGTTACTATTCCCTGGATGTGGGAAATCTCAGATAGGCGGCTTTTAGGAGCGACAAACCCGACCCTGTGGCAAGCACAGCTGGCTTCATCCTTAAAGCAGAAAACCCAGTAGTTAAGGCCATGGGTTTACTGGCTTCCCGCAACTTAATTTTAAAGGCCAACAACGGAGGCATTTCCCAGAAAGCAGAACTAAAGGGGCATCGTGATCTGGCAATCCTTCTGTTTTTCACAATATGCCATAAGACTCTATGCATATCTGAGGCTGCATATCTGTTCTGAACACACTGTTCAGGCCACCCTGCCAAGCCTTGTCTCATTTCCCTTCTTTGCATTTCAGGAAGCTGGAGGGAAGTCCACTGCCCCCTCCCCAGGGTCACGCAAGACACTGGGAGCAGCCGGATCCATCTGCAGGCTGTACTCCATCAAGGCCCCTGCCGGCCTTTCCACCTTCTCTTGGCAGCCACACTTTGGTCATTGTTGCTCAACGCTGAACGCACAGTGGAATCAGCTGGGGATACAGAGGCCTGGGTCCCACCCCCAGGGATTCTGATAGATCCAGCCTGGGCATCTGAATTTTACAAACGCCCCAGGTGATTCTAAGATACAGACAGGATTGAGAAACTCTGCCCGGACCACCGTGGGATAAACGATTCCCCTAACACTGAAGTTCATCCCCCCGAACTTTCGTGGCATGCCACAAACTCCCGGGTTTCCCCGCCTTGCTCCACCCGGGGCTCTTCTAGAGCAGCTTTGAATCCCGTCCGCTCGCAGGACGACGCCTCCCTGCTCCTCCTCCCTCGCAGCGCCCAGGACCCCAGAAAACTTGTGCCCCGCGCGACCCACCCCCGTCGCTGGGACTTACTTGGTCGCTAGGTATGCAGACCTCGCAGCAGCAGGGAGCAGCAGACCTCGCAGGGAGCGAGAGCCTGATGCGCCGGGAGGGCGCGAGCGGGAACGCTGAGACTGGGGAACGCCGAGACTGGGGAACGCCGGGCCGGGAGCGCGCGGCGCCCGCAGCTTCACCAGGACCGGGGAGGGAGCAGCCGCGGCACCGGCTGGGAACGGGAACTGGCCCGACCGCAGCGAAGGCCGCGCCCCTGTGGCCGCGCCCCGAGCCTCTGCGGCCTGCGCGGGGAAGGCGAGGCCGGGCCCGGGCAAGCGAGTCGGGGTCGGCGGGGTGGCCGCTCGCCCGGACCGGGCGGGGGAAGCCGGGAGAGGCGGCGCGCAGAAAGTAGCCCGGGGCAGCCGAGAGGGGCGGTCCCTGCCCCAGCAGAGCAGCCACGCCACCGCTCAGGCCGAGCGGGCAGGCCTGAGAGCTCGCCCAGGGGTGACACATCGCGAACTAGACGCCAACTCGGTCTTCGCCTCCGCGAGCCTAGGCCCGTCCCCTTAAATGAGCCAACCGGAGGCAGCAGCACCTGAGCAAGATGGTGAAACGCCTGTTAAAACGTTAACAAGTGCTCCCGGGTGAAACTCGCGTTAAAACGTGACACCTGCTCCCCGGTGAAAAGTAGCTCAAAATCATCAAGCCTTTTACGACAGAGCATATACTTCGATTTACACTTTTTAAAATGTAAGCTTTTCTTCATGTCCTTAAATCTCTTCTTGGCAGTGTACGTTTTATAGTCTATACATTATGCTGTGAAGACCTGTAAGGGACTTTTTAACATGCTAATACCTTTCGCAATAAAATGTTTTTTAAACGTTTTAAATGGAGAATCTACATAAGGCATAACGATGCTATAAATAAGTTGTCACATTCACACTAGAGTACATTCAATCACATGACCACATATGCTCATGAATATTTAGATTACCATCAAAGGCTGCCTTCTGATAAAAGTTTGTTCGTAACTCAAAAGCGAAACTTTGCAAACGTAAACTTGATGGGCTACCTTGTGCAAACTTGTAAGCTCCAATATAGAGATGCTAAAGATACCAATTCCTCCAGTTTATACCCTTACAGGAACCTCTGGTAGAAAAATTACAAAATTTTTCTTTTCTCTAGGATTCTGGATTTTATCTTCCATATCTTTTAAACTCATATTTTCCATATCCTGTTTCTCTGGCTGCATTCTGAATAACTTCTCAGTTGTCTTTCCATCAATCAATTCTTTTGTGGCTATTCCAACCCCGCTGTGTTACTCATCTGTGTTAGGCGGAATACTCCCTACACCTGGAACCTGTGAATATGGCAAAGGAGAATTAAAGTAGCAGGTGGAATTAAGGGTGCAAATCAGCTGACCTTGAGATGGGAAGATAATCATGGACTATTGGTATGGGCCCGATGTAATCACAAGGGTCCTTATAAATGGAAGAGGGAGGAAGAAGGAGAACTAAAGAGATAGCAGCCTGAGAAGGATTTGGCCTGATGTTGCTGGTTTTGAAGATGGAGGAATGGGTCTATGAGCCAAGAAATGAGGGTGGCTTCTAGAAGCTGGAAAATGCAAGGAAGTGGGTTCTCCAGTAGAGCCTCCAGAAGTAATACAGTCCTGCTAACACTTTGATTTTAGCCCATTGAGACTCACTTTAGACTACTGACCTCCAGAACCGTAAGATAATAAATTTGTGTTGTTTTAAGCCACTAACTTTGTGGTAACTCGTTACAGCAGCAATAGGAAACCAATACACCATCCATTTAAGTTCTTAATTTCAACAATAATATATTTTCTAAGAGTGTTTTGGTTCTATTTCTAATTTTCTTGGTCATTTTTTAATAGTCTCCTGTTCTCTACTGATTCCATCACTTAAAAAATTCATAGTTATTTTTGTTTTTAATTAAACTTTTTATTTGGGCTAATTGTAAATTCACGTGCAGCTGTAAGAAATAATGCAGAGAGACCCTTATACCCTTAACCCAATTTCCCTTCATGGTAACATCTTGCAGAACCAGGCTATAGGCATTGGTACAGTCAAAATACAGAACACTTCCACCACTACAACGATCCTTCATATTGCCCTGTTTTATCATACCACTCCCTCATTAACCCCTGACAATCACTAATCTGTTCCCCGTTTCTATAATATGTCATTTCAAGAACATTATATAAATGGAAGCACACGGTATGTACCAGGATTTTGTGATCTTGTTTTGGGATTGCTTTGTTCACTCGGCATAATTCTCTGGAGATTCATCTAGGGCATTGCATATATCAATAGTTCTTTCTTTTTTATTACTGAGTAGTATTTCATGGTATTACCACAGGGATACCACAGTTTAACCATTTACATGTTAAACAACATTTGGATTATTTCCTGTTTTTGGCTATTATGACTAAAGCTGCTATAGACATTAAACTACAGGTTTATATGCAAACATAAGTTTTCATTTCCCTGGGATAAATGTCCAGGAGTGCAACTGATAGGTCATATAGTAGTTGCATGTTTAGTTTAAGAAACAGCCAAACTCTTTTCCACAGTGGCTGGACCATTTACATTCCCAACAGCAATGTCTAAGTGATCCAGTTTCGCAACACCTTCGTCAGCATTTGGTGTTGTCACAATGTTTTATTTTAGCCATTCTGATAGGTGTGTAGTGTATCATTATAGTTTTAATTTGCTAATGATGCTGAACACCTTTTTATGTGCTTACTTGCCATCTGTGTCTCCTCTTGGGTGGAATGTCTCTTTGTCTTATTCATTTATTAACTCAATTGTTTGCTTTTTTACTGTTGAGTTTTGAAAGTTCTTTATGTATTGTAGATAACAGCCCTTTGTTAGATATGTGATTGGCAAATATTTTGTCCCACTCCAAGCTTGTCTTTTCATTCTCTTAATAGGATCTTTCACAGAGCAAACATTGTAAATTTTGATGCTCCCTAGCTTCTGTTTTTCCTTGTATGGATCATGCTTTTGGTATTCAGTCTAAGAACTCTTTGAAAAACCCTAGATGTTAAAGAATTTCTCCTTTCTTTCCCCAAAAGTTCAGTTTTATGTCAGGCATTTGAGTTAATTTTGAGTTAATTTTGAAATGAGACTTAAGGTTAATTTTATTATAATTGTTACTTTTGCCTATGGATGTCCAATTGCTGCTACAGAATCACCGTTGAAAAGCTATCTTTCCTCCATTAAATTACCTCTCCACCTTTGTGTGGGTCTATTTCTGGGTTCTCCATTCTGTTCCATTGATCTGTGTATTTATCCCTCTGCCAATACCATACAATCTTGAATTGGGTCGATGGATTCCTACCATTTTATTCTTTTTTTTTCAAAGTTGCTTTACCTATTCTAATTCCTTTGCCTTTCCATATAAATTTTAGAAAAATAATCTTGCTGGGATTTTGACAGGAACTGTGTTAAACCTGTATTGGAGAGAATTGACATCTTTATTATATTAAGCCTTCCAAACCATGAACATGGTATGCCTCTCCATTTATTTAGATCTTTGATTTCTTTCATCAGTGTTTTGTAGTTTTCAGTATACAAGTCTTACACATGTTTGGTTAAGTTTGCCCTTAAGTATTTCCTTTTAAAAAAGTGTATATGTTGTTGGTAAGAATGTAAAATTGTTCAGCCAACGCGGGAAACAGTTTGGCAGTTCCTCAAAAAGTTAAACATAGAATTACCATATGACCCAGCAATTCCACTCCTAGGTATAAACCCAAAATAAGTGACAAGAGGTACTGAAAAATATATATGTACACACATGTTCATAGCAGCATTATTCACAATAGTCAAAAGGTGAAAACAGTCCAAATGTCCATCAATGGATGGATAAACAAATCGTTATACACATATGATAGAATATTATACAGCGACGAAAAAGAATGAAGTGTTGATACATACTACAGTGTTGATAAGCCTCAAAGATATTATGCTAAGTGAAAGAAGTCAGACATAAAAGGTCACATATTTTATGAGTCCTTTAATATGAAATAACCAGAATAGGTAAATTCATAGGGACAGAAAGTAGATTGGTGTTTGCCAGGGAATGGGGGTGGGGGAGGGAAGAATGGATGTGTGGTTCCTTTTGGGGTGATGGAAATGTTTTGGAAGTAAATAGTGATGGTGGTTGGACAACACTGTGAGTGTATTAAATGCTACTGAGTCGTTCACTTCCAAACGGTTAATTTTACGTTATGTGAATTTCGTCACAATTAAAAAGTTACAGTTAAAAAAAGCAATTGTAAATGGTATTATATTTTTAATTTCCGTGTCCAAGTATATAGAATACAATTGATTTTTGTATGTTTATCTTGTAACCTGTGACCTTGCTGAACTGACTTCTTGGTTCTAAGGGATACTTTTTTATAGATTCCTAGGGGTTTTCTACATAGATAATCATGTCATCTGTACATAGAGACTGTTTCATTTATTTCTTTCCCATCTGTATGCCTTTCATTTCCCTTTCTTGCCTCACTACACTGGTTAGAACTTCCAGTACCATGTTGAATAAGAATAGTGAGAGCAGACATCCTTGCCTTGTCCCCAGTTTTAAGGGAAAAGCATTCAGTCTTTTATTATTAAGTATAATGTTAGCTGTACGTATTTTATAGATGCTCTTTATCAAGTTGTTGACGTTCCCTTCTGTTCCTATTTTTCTGAGGAATTTTTTTTATCATAAATGGGTATTGAATTGTGCCAAACACTTTTATGCATCTGCTGATGTGATCACATGGTTTGTAATAATAGTTAAAATACAGTGGATTACTTTGATTGATGTTCAAGTATTGAACCAGACTTGCAGCTCTGGAATAACCCGCCTTGGTCATGGTATAGAATTCCTTTTATGTATTGCTAAATTCTATTTGCTAGTATTTTTTTAAAGAATCTTTGAATCAATATTCATAAGGGATAGTGGTCTGCAGGCTTATTTTTGTTTGGTTGGTTTTTTCTACTGTGCCTGGTTTTGGTATACTGACTTCACTAGCTTCACAAAATGAACTGGTAAGGGTTACCATAATGCCCCCTGTCTCTGGTAATTTTCTTTGCCCTGAAATCTACTCTATCTAATATTAATAAAGCCACTCATTCTTTCCTTTGATTAATGTTTGCATCATATATCTTTTTCTATCCTTTTATTTTCAAGCTGCTTATATTGTTATAGTTGAAGTGAGTTTCTTGTAGACAGCATAAATAAGGCTGGGTCATGTTTTTAATCCACTCCACCAGTTTCTGTGTTTTAATTGGTGTCTTGAGATCATTTACACTGAATGTACTTATTGATATGTTAGAGCAGCGGTCTCCAGCCTTTTTGGCACCAGAGACAGGTTTCGTGGAAGACAATTTTTCCATGAATGGGTCGCGGATTGTTCAGGCGGTAATGCAAGTGATGGGGGGGATGGTTCAGACAGTAATGGGAATGATGGGGAGCAGCAGATGAAGCTTCACTTGCTGGCCCACTGCTCACCACCTGCTGTGTGGCCCAGTTCCCCAGGGGTTGGGGACGCCTGTGTTAGGGTTTTGGGGTTTTGTTTTTACTTTTGGCTGCGTTGGGTCTTCATTGCTACATGCAGGCTTTCTCTAGTTGCGGCAAGCAGGGGCTACTCTTCACTGCAGTGCGCGGGCTTCTCATTGCAGTGGCTTCTCGTTGCGGAGCATGGGCTCTAGGCGCACTGGCTTCAGTAGTTGTGGCACGTGGGCTCAGTAATTGTGGCTCACAGGCTCTAGAGCGCAGGCTCAGTAGCTGTGGAGCGTGGGGTTAGTTGCTGTGCGGCATGTGGGATCTTCCAGTACCAGGTTTCAAACCCATGTCCCCTGCATTGGCAGGTGGATTCCTAACCACTGCACCACCAGGGAAGCCCCTGTAATTGTTTTAAATAGTACCTCTACACATATTCAGAACCACAACTCACAATATTTTAATTTTTGCTTCAACCATTATGTAAGAAACTCAAGAGAAGGAAACTCGTATTTATCCATACTTTTGCTTACCATGTTATTTTTTTCCTTTCTGAGGTTTCCAAGTTCCTTCTTTTATCATTTCCTTCCTGTTAAGAGAACTTCCTTCAGTCATTCTTTCAGGGTAGGTCAGTTGGCCACAAATTTTCCTAGTTTTCCTTCATCTGAGAATGTCTTGATTTTCCCCTTCATTCTCAAAGGCTATTTTCACTGGATTCTGGGTAGACGGTCCTTTTCTTTCAGCACTTGAAAAATGTGCCACTTCCTTCTGGTCTCCCTGGTTTCTGATGAGAAATCTGGTGTAATTGAAATTGTTTTTCTCCTGTAGCTAAGGTATCATCTCTTACTTGCTGCTCTCAAGAATTTTTGTCTTTAGCGTTCAGAAGTTTGACTACAATGTGTCTGGTGTGGTTTTCTTTGGGTTTATGTTTGGAGTTCACTCAGATTTTTCTTTTCTTTTTAAATGTTAATTACTATTTATTAGACAACAGCTGTATACCAGCCATTGTGCTGGGCATTTTATATACACTATTGCTAATCCCACCCACAAACTTGGGAGTTAGGTGTCTGTTAGGTTAAACCATGTGAGACTGTCATGGCTTCATTAAACTTCTTTCATCTGTAGGTTTGTGGCTTTTGCCAAATTCAGAATGTTTAAACCATTATTTCTTTGGTCACTTTTTCAGCCTGTCCTCTCCCCTCTCCTTCTGAGACTCCCATGACACAAATGTTAGATCTCCTGTTATATCCCCACAGGTCCCTAACGCTCTGTTTTGTTGTTTTTTTTTTTTTCAGTCTGTTTTCTCTCTGCTTTTCAGACAAGGTTAATTTCTATTGTTCTGTCTCCCAGTTCACTGATTCTTTCCTCTGTTCCCTCCATTCTGCTGTTGGACCCATCCTCTGAGTTTTTAATTTCACTGTAATTTTACTGTATTTTTCAGTCCTAAAGTTTCCATCTAGTTCTTCTTTATATCTTCCGTTTCTTTACTGAGAATGTTTGTGTTTTCATTTGTTTCAAACACATTCCTCATTGCTCACTAAAGCATTTTTATGATGTCCGCTTTAAAATCTTTGTCAAATAATTTTAACATATCTGTCATTGTCTGTTTTGGCATCTACTGATTGTCTTTCTTCATTTAGTTTGAGATCTTCCTGGTTCTTGGAATGATGAGTGATTTTTCAGTTGAAGCCTGGACATTTTGGAAATTATGAGACTCTGGATCTTATTGAAATCTCCTATTTTAGCCGGATTACTCTGAAACCATTCCAGCAGAGGAAGGTGTGGGCCACTGCCTCGATACTGCTAAATGGAGGTAGAAGTTCAGGTTCTCACCCAGCTTCTGGTGTCACCCAAGGGAGGGTCCACCTTGTTACTACGGAGGGGAGGTAGGAGTCTCAGCTTCCCACTAGGTCTCCACAGATACCTCCTTGGCTGGGAGGAGTAGGAATGCCTCATTACTGCCCCCTACATGGCCTTCAATGACACCACAGGGAAGGGTGGCTTTGTTACCACTGGGCAATAAAGTCCTAATCTGTCACTTGGTCTCCTCTGACACCACCCAGCAGGGACAGGGAGGGGCACCTTGTTACTGCCAGATGGGGTTTTAAGTACAGGCTCCTCACATGGTCTCCACTGACACTACTGGGGGCGGGGGGGGAAGGGGAGTGATTGTTACTGCTGGGCGGCTCCCTACTCAGCCTTTTCTGACACTACCCTGGCAATGCTGGTGGGGGAGAGGGTTAGGGTGCCTTGTTACAACCTGGCAAGGGTGGAAGTCCAGGCTTCCCTCTTGAACTTTTGCTGGCTTGGGTGGAGGTGAGCGTTCTAGTTTTTCTCCATGGTGTTTGGCTGGGGTAAAGCACTTATTCTCTAAGTTTTATCTGGCTAGACTGTCCATTTCCCAGTCCTTTGGCTAGAGAGCAGCTTTTCTTGTTTTGTTTGTTTGTGTTTTTCATCTCTGCTCATGCTCATTGGTGCCTTCAGGTTGCTGGCTTCTTCAGCTAGAAGTCTGAGATGCATGAGGCAAAAGAAAATCCAGGGAATTCAGCACCATGTCATGCCTTGGGTCCTAAGGTCTCTAGCTGTTCTGCTTGTTTTATATATTATGTTCAGGGATTTTAGTTGTACTTAACTAAAGGAATAGGGAAGAGTATGTCTATTCCATCTTCCCAGAAGTCAGTCTCCAAATATACTTATATTCTGTTTTTGATCATTTCAATATCCTGAAACCTTAGGGATGTAAATTTGTTTTTTCTGTTCTCATTCATAGTGTATCATTTTCCTTATTATTATCTTTTAAATTTTTAAGTGGAAAACCTGAGAACCTGAATTAGGATCGCTTTCTTCAGAGAGGACTTGCATCTATCTCTGCTGGGAGCCACCAGGCTTACTAAATGGGGACTGTTTTAGTTCTCTTCAAGGGTCCTGGTTTCATACAGAATTCTCAGGTACAGTTTTCCTGTCCTGCAAGGGTGAGTCATCTAATTCTGGGGCTATTTTTGGCAAGGATATCTGGGCCATTTGTTTACCATTACTGTCTAGCCTTTCAGCTCACTTTATCTTCTTTCTTTTTGTGGGAGAGGGGCTGGTACAACTTCAAGATTTTCCTTATTTTCTTTCAAGCCCAGAAATGCTTTTCAAAAACTATGTTTGCTATAGTATATCCAGGAGCTGGCTGTATTGTGGTTAGAGGGCCAAAATCACTGGTAGAAATGGAAATTCCTTACATATGACATTTGCTAGTACTACCTGGAACACAACTGGAAAAAATAGTCATGATTAACAGATTTTTGTTAAAAGGCCAGACATGAAGATTTTATTGTTAATGTTTTAAATTCCTTAATGAAAGCTGTCATTTTAGGTAGGAGAGACAGATTTTAGAATAATATGCAATTTTTAGTACCTACAGCACAACTGAGCCTTGCTTACTATATTACCATAACTGTGTTCTGGGTCACAGACAAACTTGGTCTTTTGGGGAGGAGTTAACAACTATCGAAAACTGGAATACTGGAGGGTATACTTGAAAACAGTGAGGTGTAACAGCTATGAAACATGGTCAAACCTGTAGTCTATGGCTCAGCCTCACGACAGAATTGCAGCTGTAGCTGAAAAGTCCTTTGGTCCTTCTTCCCAAGAGTAAAAACCAAATCTTTGTTTTATGCTGCTGTGGCTTGTTCCCTCTCATTCTAATAACCTGTTTGGAAGGTCCAGCTCACTGCATTCCACAGAGACATAAGAGAATTTTTGATAACCAGTGTTGTTTTATTCATGACTCGTCTTTCTTCCACTTATTCAGTAAGTAAATTTAAG
Organism: Delphinus delphis; assembly: GCF_949987515.2. Taxonomy (NCBI): domain Eukaryota; kingdom Metazoa; phylum Chordata; class Mammalia; order Artiodactyla; family Delphinidae; genus Delphinus; species Delphinus delphis. Next base: position 61,664,154 of record NC_082691.1, read on the forward strand.
AAGGTGACCATTTCTTGGTAAGCCAAGAATCAAATTTCAGTTTCCAGGAAACACATTTCCCTCATAATCGTGACCCTTCTACTTTAAAATCTTGTTCCAAGGATAGCTCTGTACAAACTTAATTCTTCAGTAAGAACAATAATGATTGCTAATACTTATTATATGCCAGGCTCTGTTCTAAGCTTATATATATATATATATACACTCCTCAAAACAATCCTAAGACATAGAAATTTGGGCTGTCCTCAGTCTGCAGGCAAGGAAGCTGAGGCACAGTCATATAATCCAAAGTTTCCCAGCTAGAAAGTGCTGGAACTGACAGTCGATCCTCGGCTGTCTGGTTCCAGAGTCTGTGCAGTTACCCTTTAGTATAGATTGGCTATAGACCAAGACCAGATCCAGTATGTGTGATGATGTGAGTCTCTCTAACAAAATGAAATGTAGTATTTTAGTAGGGACTATAGGTGAAACCATAAATACATTTATTCCTCTAAGAACAGTATGCCATCTTTTAAATTTTGAAGTTGTTATAATCAATTGCTTCTGCAGTTTGCTTGCTCTTAGTAAGCTAAGAAAAAATCCCAGAGCAGAGTGATTTACCAGCACCATCCTTAAGTTGCAAATCTACCCTTTATCACAGAGCAAAAATACACTTCAGATCAACTCAATAAAATAACTTTAAGGGTTCACAGAAGGAATACTCACATCTACTTGTCATGCATTCCAATGCCGCAAGGCCCCCTTTTCAATTGTCTAACTCCTATCCTGGCCTTTTTATAGCCTGAAAACAAGGAATCACCCAAGTGAGATACCCCTTCAGAACACTGTTGAAAATATATTAAACAGAGAGATATCCCAGATTCCCGTTCTAAATGTTAAAAATGTATTAGCATATAGAGAAAATATCTGTAGACGTATTCTATTAGGTTCTAATGAGTTTTTGCTTCCCCCTTTTTGATAATGTCTTCAATTTCTTCTGAGACCTTTCCTTTGTAGTCATTTGGTTCTATTGCGTTTAACTTCTTTTGATAGTCCGGTGGCAAACCATTCTCTTTTGCACCCAGGCAAATCACCTAGAAATGGTTAAAATAAACAAAAAACCCTTTAGTTAGGAACATAATTTAATTTAGTACACCACAGCTTTATTTGTAGTATCAAAGTATGAAATATTAGCTTTCCGATAACTCTGGAATAAACAATTCTAGAACAAAATGGAGGGACAGTCATTCCTCTCACAATGAGCATGAAAGTGCAGGGAGTTTTCAAAGCCACAAGATCCACCCTTACGGAAGAGCAATTGTACTCAGTAATATGATTTAAAATGTTTTTATATTAAGAGAAAAACTTATTGTACAGAATTTGCATGATTTTTTAAGAAACAAACACCATTCTCCAAAAAAATTTCCAGTTTACAGGTAGCAGTTGTAGTTGAATCCTGGAGTCTACTCTACCTCTGAATTAGACGTGAGGGAATAAATAGCAAGTGTGTCCAGTGGTACTTCCCAGATCCATACCAGGCTTAATTCCTCTAGGGTCCTTCTAGAAAATTCCAGATTAGGCCCAGGAACTGGGTCACCCTCTCCAGGTATCATGTCCTGACTGGGCCTGCCAACAGGTACCTAAGTTTGGGTTTCTGAAAAGGGATGTTGGACTCTCTATCCTGAATTCTTTTCTGGTGCTTGAGGGAGTGGTATCCCTGATTCTGAAAAGCAGTGTGACTTATTTTTCCCTCCATCTGGAAATGGAAAACATTTCAGCAGTAGGAAATATATTTTTTACCTACAAAAATGAATCTTGGTGTTCATGAAATACTGTTTTATGGAGGAAGAAAAAAATGATTATAAAAGCATGGGTATAGAATAACTCTACAAAAAATACACACATACATGCTATTTTTTACTTTAAAAAAGTAAAAAACATGTCTAGAATTATGACTCAAATACATTTCTACAAGCTTTTTTTCTAATAAATGAAGTTTTAGGGACATATTTCTATCATTATAAATAAATCTGAACATTTAGTTATTCGGTAAATAAATATCATTTTTGTATTAAAAAACATTTTGATTAAAATGAATTGTACATGTAGAATTTAAAACACACAAAACCTTTTAAAAACAAGATATTCTTTAGTTTAGCTCAGTGAAAATTAACAAGGAATCACCAAAAGTCTTTGTAAGTAGTTAGTTAAAAGGATACCTTTTTATACTGGGGTGATGGGGGAACACGCTCATAATTTGTCATCTGATAACTTCGACAGGTTATTTCTTTTCCTTCTTGAGTAGAAACATTAACTTCTATTGGGACATACATTCCACTTTTAACCCCTTCTTGCCTGAAATCAGAACAGTCAAATTTTAATCATACTTGACTTAGCCAAGTTAGTTTACCAGATTAAAAATTTTAACTATTTATGGATGTACTTGCTCCCTGTATATTTTGGGATAGAGCAGAAGTATCACCACATCAGAAGGAAGTTTAGCCTTTCAGTTAGAAAGCTGGAGACTTACTATTACTGGGTATGCTTCTAATAGACCTCTATATTTAGCCTATCTAAAAACATGCTTCAGTGTAGTTATTTCAAGCTTTGTAACACTGAAACATTGCTCTCTAGGCTACAAAAACGACTGTGTGCTGACAGCAAGAGAATATCCACCCAGAGAAAAGTAGAGAGGATGGCTCATTCCTGTTTGCAAGTGAAGTAAAGTATTAAGCATGTCAGATGATTGTCTGCTCTTCTCAAATCCTACTCTTCTCTGCCACTTTCTTTGCATTAAATGCTCTGCCACACAACTCTTGAGTTCTATTTATAAAGCGCATCAAAGCATTTCTAATATGTTTTGAAGTTTTTACAAATGATTATTACTGTTTTTACTGATTCAACTGCCACCTTAAAGAATTATTTTTTAAAAACTAATAAAAACTGAGCTTTTGAAATCAATAAAAGTATATAACAATTACAAAAATCTTCATGCCTTCTCACAATATGAAACTACAAAGATATTTTTATTAAAAAACAAATAGAATGAAAATAAGGACTTCCATCAATTATAGAAGAGATTACAAATGTCTCCTCAAATCTCAATCAGAGAGTGTGACCCTTCTAGGCTTTTCTTTTTAGGAATGAACATTATACCTTTTAGGTTAACTCTAAAGTATAAAGAATATGTCCGTAGTATATGGTTTTGAAAAACCAACACATATATACACATCCTTGCATATGATCCACTTTCTAAATTAGTAATTATTTAACTTTTAATTAGAAGTCACCTACTTATCTAGAGAACTTAAATTGCTTTTGTTCATTTTCCATACTACTCCCCATACTTCATCGCCAGGACTTTCAAAAATGGTGGCTATACCTCCATGCCAAGTTTCACTAGTTTTGCCTTGGGGATTGCCAAAGTCAAGCTTAAAATCCTACAAAGGAAACCAAAGTGATATGATCAGTATCCACGTGAACCAAAATTTCCTTCTTCAAAATAAAAAAAGATTTACCTTGAACTCCATGCAACTAAAACAAACTTTGAGTTCCTTCTGTTAAAAATACAAAGATAAACAACCAAGGACCCAGATCTCAAGGACTATAATTTTTCATATTTTTCTTTAAAAATGAACTGTATACTGAATATGTACACGTATCTTACCATAAACAAGAGGCTTAAAAGGGAAAATAAATCGCATAATCCTGAGGCCTTAACACAGCTATCTTTATTTTTGAAAACTACTTCCCAGCCCACTTACATAGATTTTAACTTAGAGACAATCATAGTGTACATAATTGTTGAAGCTGGGTGATGGCTACCTAAGGGTTATAACATTCTTCCCACTTTTATGTATGTAAGTGTATCCTATTAGCATTATTTTTTTTGTCCTAAGGGAGCTGGCATTTGAGGGTGATCTGTACACTTATAAATTTAATATTCCTGGATTGTATTAACATATCTATAATAATGATAAGAGCAGCTAACCCTTACTGGAAAATTACTGGGTTCTATACACTGTGCTATGAGCTTTATATGGACTTTTTAAAAATCCTGTCAACAACTTTTTATACCCATTTAACAGAAAGAAAAACTGTGGCTTAAAAAGATTAAGCAACTTGCCTAAGGTCTCACAACTAATAAGTAATGGAGTCAAGGTTTCGAGTTTAGTTTCCTCCCTCACAGAGATGAGTAATCAAAGGACACAGCCAGGAAGATTAAAAACCCTTACTTGGCTGTTTGGTCTAAGAAGATTTCTTTCCATCTTTCCAGAGCTTAGCTTCCTTAATGATTAAAAAAAAAAAAAAAAAGGGTTAGACTAGATAATAAATCTAAGGTTTATATTTTATCTCTGTCACCTTTATTTTCTTAAAAACCTGTCAGAATTTCACAAAAAAGGTCGGTTTGAGTGACCCGTACCTTCAATTGGTATACTGGATGTTCTAGGACCAGGTATGCCTGACAGGACATCAGGGGATCTGATAAAAGTTACAACCACACTAGGAACTGGTTGTCTATTGTCAAATCCAATAGACAATTTTCATTCCTTGTCTTGCTCTACTTCTCAGCTGCTTCTGACATCATTAACCACCAGGTCTTGATCTGTCTCCTTTCTTTTAGGCTGTTCCTTGATCTCCTCAATCCCCTTTGCCAACTCCTTCTCCACTACCTGGTCTTTAAATGTTGGGAGTTTCTGAGGGCTCAGTTTAGGCCCTTTTCTCTGTTCAGCAATTTGCTCAGGACACTCTCATCCCCTCCAATGGCTTCAAATACCATCCAATATTCCAGTCGTCTTCTAATCCAGCTCAGATCTCTCCTCTGAGCTTCAAAAGTGCTTAGAATATAGTGAGTATTTAATGAATGTTCACTAGTATTTTTCTGCTCACTTGGATATACAACGAGCATCTCAAACTCAGTACTGCTGACCCTTGAATAACACGGGTTTGAACTACACAGGTCCACGTACACGTGAATTTTTTTCAATAAATATAGCATCTATATTTTCCTTTTACATATCATCAAATTAACTAAGTATGGGGAAAAATTCGAGTAGAGATTAAAATAGAGAATATGTGGCATCGAAAGAACTAGGGTCTGAGTCCTGATTCTATCCAAACTTTTTCAGCTTCCTGCCCTTGGGTGAGTCATGTATCAATTCCTTTGTTTTTGAGGTAGAGATGGCAGTTCTGATTTTCGGCTGGGTGAAGGGTCGGCACCACTAATCCCGGCATTGTTTAAGGGCCAAATACATGTCCAAACTGAGCTTGATTTTCCCTCCCAAACTAATTCTCCTCTTCTTTTCACAAACATCACCGTCATCTACTCTGTTGCGTCAAAAACCTTAGTCATCCCCATTATCTCCTCTTCCTTTCACAATCAATCACCAAGGCCTAACAGTACTCACTCCTAAATATCTCCCAAACCCAGCTACCCTCCACTGCTACCACTGCAGGGTACCATTATCTTTAGCATGGACTGCTGCAAAAGCTTCCTAACGGGGCTCCCTACATCCACTGCTTCCAATCCATTTTCCATAGCAACCAGAACCAGCTTCAAAGATGTAAATCTGATGTTTCATTTGCTTAAATTTGGCAGAGGTCCTCTCATTGGTCTCAAGATAAAGACCCAAGCCTTCTCTGGCCTCTGTGGTCCTGTAAAATGTGGCCCTTCCCGACCTCTCTAGTCTTCATGCTACACCCTCTCCTCACACACTAGATTCCAGCCACACTAGCTGGAAGGTCCAGCTTTTTTCTTTCCTGAGGTCTTTGGTCCCTGATGTTCATTCTATCTGTTTGCTTCCCCCCTCCCCAGTCATTCACGTCTCAGTTTAAAAGTCACATTTTCAGGAATGGCTTTACTGAGCATCCCGGTTAGGTCAGGTCCCCAAGTCATACACTTCCATAGCACCTTGAATGGATCCTTTAAAAAAAAAAAAAGATTTCACTTTTTTTTAGAGCAGTTTTAAGTTCAGAACAAAACAGAGAGTAAGGTATAATATATCTCCTTTTAAGACTGACCATACCTGTGACGGAATAATCATTTGCTTGATAGCTCTTTGCTGCATTCCAATTATAAACCATCTGAACTTCTTTCCCACGTTTGGGGAATTCCCTGCCTTATGAGTTTGGGGGCAGACAGTGTTCAGAGCCTGACTCCCATTTTTGAAGTTTCAAATGCCAGAAGTTGGTTCTCCCAGCTTTTCTTGAAGTCAGGGCATGGGCACGTGGCCAAGACTTAGCCAATCAGGACACCCACCTAGGGCTTTGAATTAGAAACTAGTGACCCAGGGCAGCAAAAAAGTCCACCTTGGTGGTGGCAACCAGATTTGGGTTTCAGGAACTTGGAGATGTAGTGACAGTAGCAGGCAGGGTCCAGCGCAGGTGATGCACAATGCAACGTCCATGTTTACCAAGCTTAGCGGCGATGCAACAGTGGCCCCCTGGGCTGGTTCTGTTGGTGTGATACTGGCTGTTTTAGAGCTTCCCTTTTATGCCTGCTTGTTTTGTCAGCTTTGTGGTCCTACCTTCCTGGTCATTCTGTGAGCTCTTCAAACGGCCTTTCAACACATTCTTTTTCTGCTTGAATCAGCCACTTCTGTTGCTTGCTACTAAGAACCCTGACAACGATAGCAGAGACCATGTTTGTTTGGTTCAACAATGTCAAAAGGCTTTGTACATAACTTGTTCGAGTGTCTCTCCTATAGACTGGGAGGTCCTGAAAGCAGCCAGCTTTACTCAATCATCTTTGTATCTCCAGGTAAGTGCTGGAAGAATACGCACTAAATGAATAAATGGACTGTACTAAGAGCAATGATTCTTACCAAGGCAAGCGAAGGTTCATCCAGCCACTTGATTTAACTGAGCACGGCCCTTACTGTGAATAAGAAACGGCTCCAGCTTTCAGGACCTCTCAGATCGGGAGCAAAAGGCGGGTAAATGGATTTTTACAAAACCAGGTGACAAGTCCTGGAGCAAAGTGGGGTACAGAACAGAAAGCAACTGATTCCCTGACTTGGGTCAGAGAAGGCTTCTCAGAGGGACCAACCGAATGGATTCTGTGATGATGCCCCTAAATCAGTGGCCAAGGGAGAGGCGCTGGGATCTGGGCAGAACGCGCAGCTCGTGAGAACGCCAGGAGAGAGACCTCAGGGTAGCCTGGGAGGCACAGGTGCCAGAGTAGCACAGCTCAGCAGGGGTCAAGCACAGGGCTGAGGGCGAGAGCGACCGGCCCGGGGTCGTGCAAGGAACCCTGATGTACTTTGAGCAGAAAGAGCTGCATTCCCGGCCCAGTGCTGCCAACAAGCGGCGAAGAGAAAGCGAGTTCTCGAAATCCTGGCTCCCGCGTCTGCAGAGGGGGGCAGAGGCCATCGCAGGGGCCGGGAGGAGAGCACTGACCTGCAGGCGGGCCACGCTGCAGAACACGGCCGAGGGGTTTCGGAGGTGGATCCGCTCCGTCAGCAGGTTGCTGCCATAGGCGAAGTAGAGAAAATTCTCCCCTTCCTGGCTCCGGAGGTCCTCGCCGCCTGAGTTCGCCATGTCCCACCGGACGCCTGCACGGACCAGGGATCTGTAGCAGGAGAGTGAGGCGAGGACGAGCATAGCGCGGTGGCCGACGACCCCAGCCCAGGAAGCGCGGCGCCGCGCAGCCTTAGAGCTTAGGGGAAAGGCGGGAAGCGGGGCCCGGGCGAGTCATCTGCGACCACTCTTCTGAATGGCTGCCAGTACCCAACGCTGTGAGTTGCTCCCTCTGATTGGCCAGCCCACCGCCTCCTCTCCGCTCGCTGCTTGGACTTTGCAATACTCTGCCCTGAGGCGACCCAGGGCTGATTCCACATTGGACCCGCTCCTCTGTTGTCCCGCCCCCGTGTTCAAGGCTCCCTCTGATTGGCTCCCTCTTCGCGGGGACGGGTCAGGTCCCCCATTTGTGGGTCGTAGCTCGCCGATTCTGGCCGGGTTTTCTTACCTTTGGGTGGCTCCTGCGTGGTTCACTGGCAGTGTGTGCTCTTTAGGGAATTTTTGGTCCGTTTAAGATGAAACAGCAGCTCTGGCCATGCCCCCCACGGTCCATAACCCAGCAGGTCGTCCCTGTCCCGCTCTCTGCTTTTGGAGTCGGGACGTATATTCACCCCCACACGCTGGTACCCGCACCCCTAGCCCTGATCACCTCCCTGATACCTTTTCTAAGGACGCTTGGCTTCCTGGAAAAGCTCCTCTGAGTGTCAGGGGCTCCCTTCCCTGGTGGAAGTAGCGTGCAGCGTTCAAATCACGACGCTTGCTGTTTACTTGGAAGCCTAACCTCCGGCACTTCTCGTCTCTGGTTCCTCCTTTTTTTTTTTTTTTTTTTTTTTTTTGGTTTTCTTTTTAAACATCTTTATTGGAGTATAATTGCTTTACAACGTTGTGTTAATTGCTGCTGTATAACAAAGTGAATCAGCTATACGTGTACATATATCCCCATATCTCCTCCCTCTTACATATCCCTCCCTCCCACCCTCCCTATCCCACCCCTGTAAGTGGTCACAAAGCACCCAGCTGATCTCCCTGTGCTATGCGGCTGCTTCCCACTAGCTATCTATTTTACATTTAGTAGTGTATATATGTCCATGCCACTCCCTCACTTCGTCCCAGCTTACCCTTCCCCCTCCCCGTGTCCTCAAGTCTATTCTCTATGTCTGTGTCTTTATTCCGGTCCTGCCCCTAGGTTCTTCAGACCATTTTTAGATTCCATATATATGTGTTAGCATACAGTATTTGTTTTTCTCTTTCTGACTTACTTTACTCTGTATGACAGTCTCTAGGTCCATCCACCTCACCACAAATAACTCAATTTCGTTTCTTGTTATATCTGAGTAATAGTCCATTGTATATATATGCCACATCTTCTTTATCCATTCATCTGTCGATGGACACTTAGGTTGCTTCCATGTCCTGGCTATTGTAAATAGAGCTGCAATGATCTGGTTCCTCCTTTAAAATAGAGATTATAAGATGTTATGATCACAATTACATAAGTTATGATCACCTATCTCCTAGGGTTGGTGTAAGTATTAAAAGTAACTTTGTTAATGTTAATTAGGTGTAAAAGCTCCAGTGTAAAGATATAGAAGTACTGTATAATAACAATGACATAAAAACTCTATATTGTTAACTTTGAAATGAAAATATTAATATGAACTCAGGGCCTAGAAGCAATGACCATCCTTGGCACCCAGATGTTGATCTCTAAATACCACTTTTCCACTAAAAGGTACCAGGGCTCCTTGGAGAAATGGCTGATGTCAGTCGGGTCAAGAGCTGAGAAATAACAGGAGCACTTAGAACATCATGTGACAGAAAGTCAGGAGGTATTAAAAAACAAGATCCTTTGAAAAGAACACAGAAGCTAGCTTGAAGGAATGCCTGCTGGCCAAAGTTAGAACAATTTGAGCATCAAAATTAATAACCGCAATTTATTTAAAATGTCAAACATAAAATTCATTTCCACTAAAGTGTAAAGCAAATCTAAAAAAACAACAGTTTTTAAAAACTTCCTTTGCCATACTACTGGCAGTGACTATCACGCCAACTCTTTACTCTGAAAAGTGGTAATTTAAGAAAATTACCATTTATCCTGCTTTTCTAGCTGCAGCTGTATTTCAGGGTAACCAAATGGCCCCAGTTGATGAGGAAACTGTTCTCTTTACAAAAACATGCCAGCTAAATAATGTAAAATGAAGGACAGAATTAGAAATTCACCATTTTGCAGTCCCTAGTGGAATAACTGATCCATGCCAGGATCATCAATGTGACCAACTGGTGAGAGTGAGATAGGGAACAGGATATTCACATAGAGCCAGGGATTATGTGCCAATCATCAGGGAAATCCATAATGACAATGGAGAAATCTGGCCGCTTCCCACCTTGACCTAGATCGATCTTATCAGTAAAATGGACCAACCTGACATTATGTGTCTCCTGATGTGATACAGTATGAAGCACGAGCTTCATTTGAGAAGTATTGTTTCCGAAAATCTTTAACCTCAGTATAATCAAGCAGGAACTACAAGGATAGAAGTAGACAATCAGAAAAATCCAGAACAAATGGTGAGACATCCTGCAGAACAAATGGCTCAATTTCTTAAATTAACTCAGTGCCATAAAAAAAAAAAAAAAAGAAAGAAAGAAAGAAGAAGAGAAATAAAGCAGTACTGAGGGAGGGCTGTTTTGATTAAAAGAAACCTAAGAAACGTCGTAACCAAATACAATGGCTTGTCCTCGGTTCTGATTTAATAAACCAGATATAAAAGATATTTTGTGAGCAATTGGAGAATCTGAATACAGACTAAAACATTAGATGATATTACACAGTTGTTTTTTTAATTAGGTATGATAATGGCATTGTGCTTATGTAGAAAAATCTCTTTTTAGATACACATATTGGTGTATTTAGGGGTAAAATGTTTGCTATCTATACTTTTAAATAATTCAGAAAAATTAAAATATGGAAAGTGTTAAATGTGAAACTGAGTACATATATGGATGCTTGTTTTATTATTCTTTTCTATGTATTTGAATATTTTCATGTTAAAAATTCAAAAAAGAAAAATGGTGATATAGGTAAATCACTTGACATAGTAAGCATTCAATAATAAATTTGTTTTTGTATAATCTGCAAATAGGAAGATTCATACCTTCTCCTGACCCCCAAACATTAAGGCAGAACTTGACATACATACTTGGTCATTTCAGTAAGCAAGTTGCCTTCCTTGACAAGATAGCCCTCTATTGCACCATGAATTCCCAAGGTCTCTGCTTCGGAGCACTACCATTTAAAACATGCGTCTGTGTTTTAAACTGCTTTCAACATTTAAAATGTATTTATTATTTAATTAATTATTTCTAAGGTATTTTACTTCTTTTCTCTTCCTACACTTCTCACTAATTGCTTAATTTTATGGTGACTGATTTTTCTCAACACTATTCTGTGAAAATTTTCTGAAGTTAAACATTGATGTTTCCTCAGACACGGATAATCTTTTCTTACCCCAGTGAAGCATTTTATTTAGCTTCCCCATGTTGGTTGCCATGTACTGACCCCTGTTGGCCAACAAGAATCAGTAGGTAACAACGGGTTTTGTCTTTTCAAATTTAACCAAAATAGATAACCAACAAGGAGCCACTGTATAGCACAGAGAACTATACTCAATATTTTGTAATAACCTATAAGGGAAAAGAATCTGAAAAAGAATAGATATATATGTATGTATAACTGAATCACTTTGCTGAACACCTGAAACTAACACAACATTGTAAATCAACTATACTTCAATAAATATTTTTTTTAATTTTAAAATTAAGAAAAGATTTTAAACTTTTTTAAGAAAGCAAAGCACGGGGCTTCCCTGGTGGCGCAGTGGCTGAGAGTCCGCCTGCCGATGCAGGGGACACGGGTTCATGCCCTGGTCCGGGAAGATCCCACATGCCGCGGAGCGGCTGGGCCCGTGAGCCATGGCCGCTGAGCCTGCGCGTCCGGAGCCTGTGCTCCGCAACGGGAGAGGCCACAACAACAGTGAGAGGCCCGCGTACCGCAAAAAAAAAAAAAAAAAAAAAAAAAAAAAAAGCACACTTAGGAAAAAAAGAACAAATTTAACCAAAGCCTGGTTAATATTAGTTAACATTCATTAAGTGCTTATTAAATGCCGGTCTAAACTCTTACATATATTAGTTCATTTAATCCTGAAAGTGGTCCTATGCAGAAGTTACTAATATATCCTCATTTTACAGTTGAGGAAACATATGTGCAGTAGGTCAACTAAATTTCCCCAGGCTGTAGTTAGCGATGACTGAAGCAGAGATTAAGCAATCTGATTCTAAAGTCATCACTGGGTGTTGCTTCCCAAATTTCTCATATTGTAAAGCCCTCATGGTCTAGATATAACTGGTTATTAATAGCTCGCTTTCAAGTACAATCTCTATCATATCTATAAGGACACTATGAAATAATAGTACTAGCATTCAATTACTTGATAATAAACGTAATGAGGTCAGATTTCCTCTAAATGCCATCTTTTAATCCAGTGGACTTAAAGTTTTTGGTTGTATCATTAAAATTTTTGAGCACATATTCTCTATATATAATAATATATATAAAACTATATATATGATATAATATCCACAAAATAGAAATTTAATCTGGACTCTGCTTTTCTGTGGAGATGGGTTAAGGGTGAGAATCACATGAAGACAGCACAGACGTGGGTTTGGGGAGTGGTGAGTAGTTCAATTTCAATAGAGCAATGGATTTATATCAGGAAATGGGAGACAAGTCTGGAAGGAGATTAGCATAGTTGATGGGAGGGCCTTGAATTTTCACTCAGAAGTTCATACTATTTGGTGGTCAAAGGGGAGACTTTTTTTTTGCTTTTGAGCCCTCTCCTGCACCTTTGGAAACTCCTTCCTGTGGCTGTGTGTAGGATGGCCTGGGAGTGGGTAGGATGGGGAGATGGCTGAGTGCTGGATGTAAGTTCACTGCAGTAGGCAAGGTCATGAAAGCCTGAACTGGGGCAGTAATTATGTAGGGGAAATGAAGGGATGCAAGGGGGTAAAGACATAGTCTTTTAATTTTTTAAAAAATTTTGTATTGTATCACTCCTTTGAGTAGAAACCTTCAGAGGCTGCCTGCTGTTTATCATTTTATCAAGTTCAAGCCCTTGTGCAAGCCTTTATTATCTGATTCCATTCTGTCTGGCTGGTCTGATTTCTCAGGTGATAGTAAACCCACTGGAGGTGGGGACCACACTTTATATTTCTGTATACCTACAATGCTTACTACAGCAGAGATGAATAGTAAATACTTGCTGATTAATTGAACCAGAGTCAAAATCTCCCCTACCCTTTGCACAGGCTCCCAAATCTTTTTTTCTCTTTGATTTTTTCCAGCTTTCCTTGATATACTGAGAGGCACTTCAGCTCTGAGTTATTTTAAAATTTATACTAATGCTCTAACATATGGGATCCTGTGTAAATTTTATTAGCCATAGTAGTATTTATGTCTCCTCCCAGCTTATGGTCTGGCATATGACAGGGAAACATGTCAGAATATGTTAAACCCAAAATGGTTTTTTGGTTGTTTTTTTGTTTTGTTTTTTACTTTTTGGCTGCACCTCGCAGCATGTGGGATCTTAGTTCCCTGACCAGGGATCGAACTCTCACCCTCTGCAGGGGAAGCTCAGAGTCCTAACTGCTGGACCGCCAGGGAAGTCCCCAAAATGTTTTTTTTGGGGGGGAAAAAAAGAATAGTAAAACTCCAGGAGGCAGTAATTTCTCAGTAATTTGATAGATTTGATAGTTAATCTGTATTCTTGTTTTGAGATTAACCCTGAAAAGTAGTTCCAATAAAGTTTATTATTTAGTGCTTGGGTAAATGGTCTCTTTTGATATCTATCTCTATGTCTATTTATATCTATAACAATACACTTTGGAAAGGCATCCACCAAACTGCTAACGGCGCTTACCTGTGGGAAGGGAAATGGCACTGGGAGGGGAGCAAGTTGAACAAAAAGCTTTCATCTTTTCGTTCTGTATTCTTTTATTTTTTTTTGCAGGTTTCAGCATGTACTCTTATATTTCTTTTATTATTTAAAAATACATATATTATTAATATTATTAAATTCACATCTTATGTAATTTTAGGTCAATATCTAGAGATCTCATGTCACATGGATAAAAAGAGGTTAATGACTAAATAAATTGCCTAAACAGAAAATGGATGCAGCAAATACATTTCCAAGTTGGCCTACCTCTCAACGCATCAATCAGATAATTAGGTCATCAACTCAACCTTGCTCTATGGAAGGATATGATCTCATTCTGCAGGCCCCAAAGCTGTAGAATCTTACGATGCCTATCTGGATGTTCCCTCTTTGCTCTTTGAGATGTCAGTGGATACAAGAACATTTCCCTAATCTGGCATTGAAGAAGGTCTCACATATGAGACCTAATGATCTGTTAGATCCTACTGCCAACCTTAAATCAGTTACAGAAGGTCGTGGAAATATACAGCAATTCAGCTATCTCCATGTTACTTACCACAGGTATATTAGATCCAGAGGACCCATTCTCAAGATTTACTACTGTTAATGTTAAAGTCTGACAAACTGCAGCATAATATATTCATTTTCTCAGCTTATATGTCCATGTTATTTCTAACACTTTAAATTCAGCTGAAATTAAAATGTAAAAAAAAATTTTGCTGCATGTGTTTACTGTTAATAATAGGAGTAATCTAAGTAATAACATTTTAGAATGTAGATTTACTTAAATGAAAATCCCAATGTTTCCCTTGGTGATAGACCTCATTCTTTTCTTCCTAGAAAGAAATTTAAACTTAGAAAACTCTTAATACCATGCACAGTAATTAGATGAGAGCCCAGCTTTTCTTAATGTCCCCATAAGAAGACTGACTTTGGACTGAGGCCTAGGTTAAGCATTTGGAAACATTTTTGGAAAGTGAGAACTATGCTTGGGTTCTCTGCTCCATTAACGTTCTTGGATTTCACGTTTTCAGTCTATTCAACAATATTTAATTGATAATTAACTCTTCTCAGAGACATATATGCAAGTGAAGCTGGTTTACCTGACTATAATACAACTCTGGATATTTCAAAATCTTTCCAGAAGAGCTGATCTAGTGCTGGTGTCAACCTTTTTTCTTCTTTATTATTTCTGCTTTCACATGGGACCCACACATTCCAATAATAGAGCTACCAAAAGGCATCTCTACTTATTGTCTTTGTTAAATGCTTATTGGCTGAGAAGACAACAGACACTCTATACAGCTGAGTAACACAAACTCAAATGGCTCACTGGAAATGAACGGTATTCATGGGAGAAATAGGTATGTTTTGTGTATAGAGAAGAAACTTGCTTCAGTAAGTCATTCTCTAAGCTTCCTGTGGGTAGTGCATTTTATATGCATGTTTTCCCAATGCATAAAAACTATGTCTCAAGCTAGCTAAATCATATGAACTGTGTGATTTGCCTTATGGTGCCACAAAATTGCAGTAGCAAAACTTTATTTCCATGACCCAACAATTCCACTCCAGGGTACATACCCAAATGAATTGAAAACAGGTATTCAAATACATGAACCTTCATAGCAGTACTATTCACAATAGTCAAAAGGCGGAAACAACCCAAAGTCCATCAAGGGATAAATGGATAAACACATGGTGATATATCCATACAGTGGGAAATCATTCAGGCACTACCAAATGTAAAATAGATAGCTAGTGGGAAGCAGCAGCATAGCACAGGGAGATCATCTCGGTGCTTTGCGACGCCCTAGAGGGGTGGGGTAGGGGGGGTGGGAGGGAGGTTCAAGAGGGAAGGGACATGGGGATATATGTATGCATATGGCTGATTCGCTGTTTTGTGCAACAGGAACTAACACAGTATTGTGAAGCGATTATACTCCAATAAAGATGTATTAAAAAAAAAAGGAATGATGTAGATGTTACATCCACATGCTACAATGTGGGTAAATCTTAAAAAACATTATGGTAATTGAAAGAAGCCAGATACAAAAGGTCACATATTGTATGATTCCATTTATATGAAATAGGTAAGTCCACAGAAACAGAAAGGTGATTGGTGGTTACCAGGGCTGCGGGGAGAGGGGAATGGGGAGTAACTTAATGGGTATGAGGTTTTATTTTGGAACTGTCTTGTAACTAGAAAGAGGTGGTTGCATAACATTGTGAATGCACTGGATATTACATGCCACTGAAATGTTCATTTTGAATGGTTAATTTTATGTTATGTGAATTTTACCTCAATAGAAAATATAGAAAAATAAAAACTTTATTTCCAAGGGTTTCTAATTAGTGGTTGTGAGAGGTAATAGCAGAATATTGGTAGGTAACTTGGACATCAAATTCCTTTGATTTGAAGTGGGGTTGAAGAGGTTAAAGGATTTGTCATGTCTCCCTAACAAGTCACTCCCATTCCCATATGCACTGCACTCAAGGAATGCAAGGCCCTTACTATTTTGAAAGGGATGGTGCCAGAACCCTTGCCCCTAGTAGGTAGTCAGTGGATGCTGTGGGAAGGGAAAGTCAGTCACTACTAATATGCTGCCCCTTCCCTGGAGTATCCTTCTTAGCGTGTCCACTGCTCTATTAACAATGTGGAGTGTTTGAGAATAACAAGTATACTTGAACAGCAATATTCCCCAAAGTATGCTCTGTGGGACATCAACCCCATCAGATTGTCTTGCATTCAAAAACATCTTCTGGTGAGAGTAGCATCAACATATATACACTACCGAATGTAAAACAGCTGGCTGGTGGGAAGCAGCATCACAGCACGGGGAGATTGGCTCAGTGCTTTGTGATGACCTAGAGGGTGGGATAGGAAGGATGGGAGGGAGGCTCAAGAGGGAGGGGATATGGGGACATGTGTGTGCATATGGCTGATTCACTTTGTTGTGCAACAGAAACTAACACAGTATTGTGAAGCAATTATACTCCAACACAGATTTAAAAAAAAAAAAAACAGCTTCTGTGGTCAAATGAGCTGGAAACCACTATATTCTATATTTCCTCCTGGAGATCCATGATGTCTGCTACCACACAAAGAAATCTGAGGGATGCCTGTAGTAAAGAAACCTTGTGAGCTCTGTTTACTCCTGACTTTCCCAAACCTTCTCTGTCACAGAACCCCTTTGAAGTGGACAGCATAGTACTGAGAGTGTGGGAAATGCTGCTCTGTGTTAATAATAGTCTGGCCTTGATTTGTTTAGGATGATTGTTCAGTTCTTGAAAAATCATATTAAATAAAATCCTAAATTATCCAGAAAATTGAAGACAAGCAGTGGTATGTCAGCTAGAAAGGGAAGATTCTAAATCTTTGTACTGCTCTAGTTTACCACTGCCTGGCTCAGCAGGTGATAACCCTTTCTCCTGGGACTGACTCAGCGAAACGTTGCATGGCTTTGCTGGTTAAACACCTGAGAATCAGTCTGAAACTGCAGTTATGTATAAAAATACTCATCAACCATCAACCTCTATTAAATGCAGTAATGGCTGCAAGCTGTTGGAAATAAGAATTTGATGGCAAGGCTGAGTGCAAACGTGATAGAATCCAAAATTCTCAATTAAACTGGAAAGAGATTTGACTTGTCGGCTCTTTCGATTTCCCATCCTTCTTACTTTGTTCCTTGTTCATTCCTTTAAGATTGTCAAAGCAGTTTACAGGCTTAATAGAACAGGTGAGACAACTGCATGGAAATTATCTAATCAGCATTGGTAACAGTGGCAGGTGTTGTTAGGCCAGTAGCTTCTTGAGACAAAATGCTTGAGCTTAGTCATTAAAACATTTTACGAAGTGTCAGTATTGATTCATGTTTTCTGCTGCAAATAAGAGTTCTTTCTAAATTCCAATTTGGTGGAATCTGTGGACTTAGCAAGTTCTACTCCCTGGTGTAATGTGATTTTCCATGCTGTCAAGTAATTAAAAATTTTCTCTATATATAATCACTAATGAACTGATGATGACCAATTTGGTTATTATATTTGGCGGTTCCAAGTCCTTCTGCCAGTCTGGTGTACAATATCTGATGGGTTCCTAAGCTACTCCAAAGTGAGCAAATAACAGTAAACACTGGTCTGGCAACGAACAAGGTGTGTTTTCTGGGTTCTCAGCCAGGTGTCAGAGAGGAAGGTTTAGTGGTAATAGGGAGACCATTTTTAGGAAGACTATCTTCCATCTGTCTTAGAAATTACAATAAATTAAAATATTTCTGAGGAAGAAACTTAAAATACATCTTTTTTTCCTTGAATTCATTTCAACCACTCTGTCAAAAATAATCTCTTCTCTATAATTGTTTTGCATCTAACTTTGCCAACCGGTCATTGCCTAGGGAACAAAAGCAAAAATAAACTCAAAAGATTGAAACCCAGCAAAATATTGATTAATATTTATATTAGCAAATTAGGATTAGATTGGAGTGAAAAGAATCCTGCTAAAAATAAGACCTGTGAATTTGGGGCTGCATTCAAAGACTTTTCCTACATTCCTTTCCTGGAAAAACTCTTATTTGTTCTTCAAGATCAAACAAATGTTACTTCCTTTATCAAACCATCCCTAACTTCCAGGTAGATACAGTCCTCTATACTTATAATACTGGAATTATTCCTTTACTATTGCACTAAAACCATTGTAATTACTTGTTAACATGCTTCCCTCCCCCTACTAGACTAGGATGCCCATAGAGGGCAGGAATTATCATTCATTCAGCACAAATTTATTGAGTGATACTCAATAAATATATGTGCCAGCAGGCCATTTTGCCACTCCTCAAGAACATAGTATTCATCTTTTTATTCCCAACACTTAGTACGTGCCGGTCCCATTATTATTATTTTTTTTTTTGGCGGTACGCGGGCCTCTCACTGCTGTTGTCTCTCCCGTTGCAGAGCACAGGCTCCAGATGCGCAGGCTCAGCAGCCATGGCTCAGGGGCCCAGCCGCTTCGCGGCACGTGGGACCTTCCCGAACCGGGGCACGAACCCGTGTCCCCTGCATCGGCAGGCGGACTCTCAACCACTGCGCCACCAGGGAAGCCCCCGGTCCCATTATTGAGTAGGCACTCAATAATGAGTTGCTAAATAATTGAATAACTGAGTGAAAGGATGAATGAATGAATTGAATGTATTGTGTAATGTAGAAAAGGTACCAGTTTTGCAATACAGTTTAAGTTTCCCAGTTTGCAAACAGAATCAGTACAAAGCGAAGTTAAGCTCCCAAGGAGAGCAGGAACTGTCATTCTGTAAGGAGACACAGTGATTCAATTCCTGGTGGGCCTTTAGGGTTTAAAGAGACCAAGGCTATAAGGTGGTATAACTGGGAGAGGGCAGCCTTAACCTGGCCTCTTCTATGTGCTGGAGCTCCACCTTGTTCTGTGATAAAGATTGATAGCTGGCTAAGTCAGGAGAATTCCCAGGGCTCCCTTGCTAATAACCAGAGAGGAGGGGCAGAGGGAAAATGGACCAAGGATGAAAGAATAATACAAATGAGATATTTAAAAGACTGTAGGGCTTTCCCTTTACTGCAATATGCTTGTGGCAGAATCCATAAGGCCTGTCGATTTTTCTCTTATAATATTTCCCTCTGATAGTCTATCCCTCTTCATAAGTAATATGTTAGGCTCTATACAGCTGTGGCTAATCATTCTTGACAGCAGGGAGTACTTTCCCAAGATGAACCTGAGCCATCCTCAGCCCTGAACTCACTCATTAGCAGTTTGCCCAAACAGGCAGTCTCTGGGGCTGGCTCAGACAGGCTGCAATGCCTCTGAATTTCACACTTGAGGTGAAGGCTCAGTGCATGGGGGCTGATCTAGTTCCAATATCAAGTGTGATTTCTGTGGTTGCGTTTGGCATAAAGGAAGAGAGGCACGAAAGGGAATCATTAATCTTACTTGTGTTCCTAGTAGATTCCCTTGCCTATTTTCTGCCTGTCTCTTCTGCCAGTCTCATCAAGCTACCTCATGGTCAGCAAATAACATGTCTTGTATTGTAATCTTAAGAGAAAATAGAGACCATCAGGCACCTACCTTTTCTCCTTTCCATATCATGCCTGTCCTCACCTATCATTCTCCACTTTCTGTCTCAGAGAAAGAGGGAGTGTTCGTTTTCTATTGCTGTGTAACAAGTCATCCCTAGATTTAGTAGCTTAAAAGTATGCTTATTATCTCAGAGGTCCCATGAGTCAGGAATTTTGAAGTAGCTTAATTGGGAGAGCCTGGCTCAGGGTCCTTCATGAGGTTGCAGTTAAGAGGTCAGCTCGGGCTACACTCATGTGAAAGCTTAACTGGGGCTAGAAGACCAACTTCCAAGATGGATCACTCAGCTGGCTGTTGGCAGAAGGCCTGAATCCCTTACCACATGGGCCTCTCCACTGAAATGCTTGCATGTTCTCATGAAATATCAGCTGGCTTCCCCCAGACTGAGTAATCCAAAGAACAAGTATGGCGGCCACAACAGCTTTTATAACTTACTCTCAAAGTTGCATACTGTCACTCCCACCACATTCTATTAGTTAGAGACGATTCACCAAGTACTACCTACACTCAAGGGGAGGGTAATTAGGGTCCATTTTTTGAAGGAAAGGGGATCAAAGAGTTTATGTACATCTTTTAGTACCACCACATAGGGATCCCTCCTCCTTTTCAGGGCTAATTCCTCCACCTATGAACTTGATTCCATCCTTTCCCACCTGCATTTGGCTAATCAGTTATGTTCTTTCTTAATCTCTTAACAGTAGATCTCATTTATTGAGCATTTAATACGTCCTGGCCACTGTGCCAAAAACTTCATTAAGTGGATAATCTCACTTAATACATACAACAACTCCATGAAGTAGGGGAATGATTACCCTGCTGTTACAAATGAGTAGACCAAGGCTCAGAAGGTCTAATTGAAACGTCCAGTGTCAGATAACTAGTAAGTAGAAAAGTGACTACTTAAACCCAGCCCCGACTGACTCCACAGCTGTACCCCTCTCCACTAATCTACTCTATCCTGCCCAACATGGACCTTTGGTCTCTACCTCTCCATCAGCTGCTTCTTAACTTTCAAAGAGGCTCAGTTCTTCTTCATACAAAAATTACCTTCATTTGTGTCCTGCCTCTTTCAAGCTTCATCACATCTTCCCATTTGTTAAGTAGTGGTCAGCAAATAGTTCCTACTTCCACACTCCCATTTGCTCCAACTCACAGCCATCCAGTTCTGCACTTACCAACTTAGTGAAATGGATTAACCAATGACTCCCTAATTTCCAAATCCAATGCCTCCTCTTCAGTCCACATTCAGAAATACATTCTGCTGTATTTCGTCAATGCTAAGATGCTCAATTTTCAACATTTCTGAAATAGAGATGTCTTAAAAGCAATGGCACTTTGTATGTGATCAAATAAATTTCTTTGCTCCTCTTTAATTTCATTGCATGGCTCAGTCCGTCTTCTTTGCCTGCTCCTCTCCTTCAGACATCCCTCAGATGGTGGCGTAGTTAATTTGTTGGTGTAGGAGAGCAAAATTTGCCACCCCAAAGTATCTCTTTGGCATGTGGATTATTTCGAGATGAAAACAATCAAGGCCCAAAAGACTCATGAAGAACCTCTGGCCGGCCCCCTAACTGCCTAAAGAATGTAGACAGAGGACCTGTTCCAGGAAAGGAACTATCACCATAGAGAACTATAGTGTGAACTAGGTGTATAGACAGGGAGGAAGCTAGCAAAGTCTGTTTGTTAGAATTTCTCTCTCTGTGTCCCATTGTCTCTCTGTGGCCCAGCAAACATTTGTTTACCAAACACTTGCTTTTCCGTCTTCACGTAAATTGCCTTCTTCTCCTTTGAGGTCCGAAACAACAACCCCCAACATCCTCTTTTGTCTTTAGCTAAAAGAGGTATTTAAGGTGAGGGTTTCAGTCATTTATGAGAGTTGTTCAGTTTTCCTGGGCTCTCCCATGTATACATGTTATTAAACCTTTGTTTGATTTTCTCCTGTTAATCTGTCTCATGTCAATTTAATTCTTAGACCAACCAGAAGAACCTAGAAGGATAGAAGAAAATTTCTTCCTCTCAGACAGTGGTGACTCACCATTTTAACATTATGCACTACTGGGTAATCTATTACAAAATCTTCCGTACCACATCTGTGTTAATCACCTCTAATTTCTGCTTCAGCCTCCATCTTTCCTTTAATTAATTGCTTATCACCTGTATGTCCTTTACAAGTACCACAAACTCAGCATGTTCCAAACGTTAACCCCTTTCCAGACTAACTTCCCTGCTTTTATTCCCTATCTTGGATGTTGACATCACCCTTGTTAAAGAACATCTCAGAGACATTAATTTAAAGCACAGCTGACATTTACTCATCTATAAGGGAGATCAGTTGTATACAGATTGCCATCCAATAGACAAAACAGGGTTTATGGAGGGAACACTCTCAGTCAGGGGAGAAATGACAAAATGTTTTGTTTTGTTTTGTCCTTGGGTGTGCTGATTGGCTAAAACTATCAAGAGGGCAATTTGCACCCAAGCAGACTGCATTATTATCAGGGAAGGTAATTTTAGTTATTCGTCATTTTTCCAAGAAATCTTGTGACTCAACTGTGGAGTAGGAAGGTGGTATGTTCACCTTGCATATTTCCTGCTGATGTCCTTCCTTTGGTATCTACACCATAGTCGAGCTAGGACTTATTATAAATACTTACTCCCTTTTTGTGGTCAAATTCAGATCAACGTCTGTGGTTGACCACGAAGAATTTTGTGTCTTCTTGATGTGGTATCATCCACTAGATGTTGGTTTGAGATAACAGTTTATAGTAATATTTGAACACATATTGGAAGTGCTCAAGAAATAGAATAATTACAAATATAATTTTAAAATTTGGAACCATTTGTATCCAGTTTCCTAGTCGGCCTACACCTAATCAGGAGAATTAGTCTCATGTCTCTTTATCCCTCATATTCCTTGGATTCCTTTGAGGCCTTTGTACATTTTAGGAACAGCAGCTAACGGTTGGGGGCCTAGGTTCAGTGAAGACATATGGATGTATGTTAGCAGGTCTTATTAAAGGAGTCTGAAGACAGATGGTAAAACCACTTGCTGGAAAAATTGGCAGCCACTACCATTGTTGGAGACAGGTAAATAAGGGCGTTCAAAGAGTTTATGGGAAAGAAGACAGCTGAGAGAAAGGCAAAAACAACCACGGCATTTATTTTACAGTCTAATACCTTGACCCATACAAAGGAAAGAAGTAATAAAAGGAGCCAAATGTTAAACTGTTATATCCTAATCACAGATCTTAATCTAAAAGTCTTGTATAGGAACTTGAGTAGCTACCCACTTTCAGAGCTCTGTGCTTCTAAAGCTTTTTACTGAGCCTTAGGTTTATACATCTCCAGTGGGACTGGATGTCCAGGTTGTAGAATCCTTAGTGACTTCACACTGGGAATCATAAACCCATGAGTATATACCCTGGAGTTTAAGAGCATTATTTGTGGTTAAATATACTAGATGTGACCTTTCCAAGGCTGACGTCTTGGCATCCTCAGTACATTTCTCTTTCTGACTTACTTCACTTAGTATGATGATCTCTAGTTGCATCCATGTTGCTGCAAATGGCATTATCTTTTTTAATGGCTGAGTAGTATTCCATTATATATATATATATAATATATATATATCTCAAATCTTCTTTATGCATTCATCTGTCAATGGACATTTAGGTTGTTTCCATCTCTTGGCTATTGTAACTAGTACTGCTATGAACACTGGGGTTCGTGTATCTTTTCGAATTACAGTTTTGTCTGGATATATGCACAGGGGTGGGATTGCTGGATCATATGGTAGTTCTATTTTTAGTTTTTTGAGGAACCTCCATACTGTTCTCCATAGTGGCTGTACCAATTTACATTCCCACTGACAGTGTAGGAGGGTTCCCTTTTCTCCACACCCTCTCCAACCTTTATTACTTGTGGACTTTTTGATGATCGTCATTCTGATATATACCGGTGTGAGGTGGTACCTTATAGTTTTGATTTGCATTTCTCTAATAATTAGCGATGTTGAGCATCTTCAGCAAGTGGTTTTGAATCCTTAAATCTTTAACAAGGTGGCGTGCTCTTGTTAAGAGGCAGAGAGTTCAGAAGTTACAGCTTATGCAGCACAGAATGTACTTTATTTTAAAGATAAGAACTATGAAAAAATAATGTATCAGCATTGGCCAGGGGACAGAGAATGCTGAGTTTGAAGAGCTATTCAGCAGTCGTGGGGTTCATTTTTATTAGGAGGGGGAGCTAGATTGGTTTCCTTAGGTTGGAAACTAAGGAAATAGGATTACTATTTCCTAGGATTACTAGGGAAAAAAAACCTAGGATTACTTAGGTTAGAGTGTTTCTTGACAATTATGTGGGAATTAGACAACGAAAAAATGCCATAGGTGAAATGTGACTATTGTTTTGAAACAATTAGGTTTGAACAGCAAATCTTATGAAGGCAGTGAGTGAGAAGGAGAGTCGAATAATTCCCGCTGAGGCACCAACTAGCTTAATTGTTTCTGCCACAACACCACAGCAATAAACAAGGTAGCTAAACCTACCACAGGCTTGCGATGAGATTTTAGCTTTTGCATAAGCACTTTTAAAGCACAACTTGCCTTTTCTGTACGAACAATTATGAAGGATTCAGTATAGTCAGGCTGCCCAAAGTCAGGCGTTGCTCTAATGTCCGAGTAGGAAAGAAAAAGGCCTATTTAACATTTGGCTCCCAAGGGAACATCTGTTTTAGTTTGCTTTTGTAGTGACTGAGCTAAAAGCAATATGGAAAAACCCAACATGCTAATGATCTCTAGGAGACAAACAGTGCTGCCCAGTGCCCTTCTGAGGAGGGTCTAGATTGCAAGAAGTTCTTAACAAATTTGCTAGTTTGAATTGAGGGCTTGAATATGGGAAATGCAAAATAAAAGAGTTATCACAGGTGAGATGTGAACATACATAAAGATCAGAGCATAAGTAATGGGTGTCTAAAGATAAGAAAATTGTTACAATCTTTGTAAGATGGACAATTTAAAATAAAATTTTTAAAGTAACAATAACTACTAGGAATCCTAAGTTAGAAGTAAAGAATTTTTGTTTAAAAATGATTCAAAAGTATGACAAAAAACAAAAAAAAGGTATCCAAAGATCATTCTTTTTCTGAACTGTCATTAACAAACTCCTTTACTAATTCACATGCCATATATATATATATATATATATATACACACACACATAATACACACATGCACATATAATTAAATGATAAATTTATAGTTTTATAAGACATATATATCACATTAAACTTACCATCTTAATAAAACTACAGCAATTTCCTTGAAAACCCAACAAAACAATTACCTTACATATTTGTATGTCTTTGCAACTACTATTTGAATACTCATTTAATTACAACTTTTAACCAAAGAAACTAACTTCTGTTCCCTCTCAGGCACAGAGAAAACTGGAAAGGAAGCAAAGGAGCACTGTCTGCCATTCTCAGGTACCTAGCAGCAGACCACAGCTCTACAAGGATGTCTGCTTGTGTACCACCAGCTCACATGCCACATTCATTCATTCTGCATGTTGATGCTATAAAATAATACAGTCACTGCTGATATCAAAAAGATTGTCAGACAGATGATATTATGAAATTTATATAGACAGTGGAAATAGAGTAACTAGTTTTTAACATTTTTTGAAATTCTTAAGAGCAAATACTTTTAAAAGATATAATTATAACTCAGTGTAGTTGGACATACAAATTTCTTACGCTTTTATGTTATTAAATAATTACTAATGTAAGCTTATCTGAAGAACAAGACTAGTAAAAGATTTAGGGAGTCCAGATTAATATGGATTTCTATGAGTAAACAAATCCAGGTCTTGCAAAAGTTAGAATATTAGCTAACATGATTTTTTACCCTGTTAAAAACAGAGAAAACTTATTATTGTTTTCAAATCAAAATTGTCAAACCGGTAGATTCAAAGTGTATGGAATTAAATCTTTCTTTTCTTGAATTCTATTTATATGAAAGAGGATTAGCTTCCTAAGTCAATCAAAATAGAAGCTCATTTACTTTTAAAGGGCTTTATAATTTATAAGGTTTCTTGGAGATAGGCAAAGACACACCAATCTATTTGTTTAGAAATTATTTATGCCCTAGATTTGTCAGAGTTCTCCAGAGAAACAGAGCCAATAGGATGTGGACCTATACGGAGATTTATTATATGGAACGGGCTCACACAATTCTGGAAGCTGCAAGTACCAATCTGCAGTGTGGGGCAGCGGGCTGGAAACCCAGGAGAGCTGATGGTACAGACGAAGTCGGCAGACAGTTTGCTGGCAAACTCCCTCTTGCTCAGGGAGGCCAGTCTTTTGGTCTATTCAGATCTTCAACTGATTGGATGAGGCCTACCCACATTATGATGGGCAGTCCAGATTTAAATATTAATCTCATTCCAAAGCACCCTCCAAGACAACAGAAAATTAACCATTACATACCCATACAATGAGAAAATCTTATCAAACTCTCAGGAAAGCTAGGTAATTATAGAGGGATATAGAGCTGAACTTCTACTTTATGATATGCTATTTTTCCATACTTGTTCAGTCCATCTGTAAGTTGAGCTAGGGGTTCAGCTTTCAGATTTATTGACACCTTGCTGTTGGGTCACAAAGCTTTCCCTCAAATCTTGACATTGCTCATTTGTATTTGTATGTTCTTCTGTAGAACTTCCCTATTTCTTTTACTAGAGAATGGAGGAATAGTCTTGTACTTAGAACCCTTTCAATTTCTTAGGATGTCATGAAGCTAAGGACAAGCCAGAAGCAATCATTCTTATTCCATCTGCATTCCCAAGACACATGTTTAGATACATTTATACAACTGCTATACAATTAGAGTTCTTTATTTTTCAAGTCATAAAAAAAGTTTCAATTTTTTCTTTTTTCTTTGCCAACGTTTCCCTCCCATCTGATAGCAGATGTGTCTGAGTTAGATATAACCTATGGTGTTCACAAATAACAAATTCCTGTGGCTAATCTCCGGTAATTACCAACAACAACCAAAAGAAGCTGTCTGATGGGACTTCTGAGATGCTGGTGCGAGTAGCCAAATAAATTTGAAAAGAACACAATTGGGAGATTCACACTTTCTGATTTCAGAACTTATTACAAAGCAGCAAGACAATGTGGTCCTGGCATAAAGAAAAACATACAGATCAATGAATTGAGAGTCTAGAAGCAAACCCTTGTGTTTATAGTCAATTGATTTTCAACAAAGGTAATTCAGGGGGGAAAGAACAGGCTTTTCAACAAATGGTGCTGGGACAACTATGTATCAACATGCAAAAGAGTGTAGTTGGACTCTTCTCATATCGTATACAAAAATTACCTCAAAATGGTCATAGACCTAAACATGAGGGTTAACACTATAAAATTCTTAGAAATATAGGGGAGTGTCTTCATTACCTTGGGTTAGACAAAGCCTACTAAAATGTGACATTGAAAGCACAAGTGAAAAAGAAAAAAAGTAGATAAACTGAACTTTATCAAAATTAAGAACTTTTGGGCTTACCTGGTGGCGCAGTGGTTGAGAGTCCGCCTGCCGATGCAGGGGACACGGGTTCGTGCCCCGGTCCGGGAAGATCCCACATGCCGCGGAGTGGCTGGGCCTGTGAGCCATGGCCGCTGAGCCTGCGCGTCCGGAGCCTGTGCTCCGCAACGGAAGAGGCCACAACAGTGAGAGGTCCACGTACCGCAAAAAAAAAAAAAAATTAAGAACTTTTGTGCTTCAAAGGGCATCATCAAGAAAGTGAAAAGAAAACACACAGAGTGGGAGAAAGCAAAAATCACGCAGTAGGTGAAACACTGAGCCTTG
Source organism: Delphinus delphis (assembly GCF_949987515.2). NCBI lineage: Eukaryota > Metazoa > Chordata > Mammalia > Artiodactyla > Delphinidae > Delphinus > Delphinus delphis. The sequence continues at coordinate 61,691,600 of NC_082691.1, forward strand.
GATTTTGCCTTTGGGCAAGTTGATTGCCTGAAAACTACCAAGGAGAACAGTTTGCCCCAGAGGAGCAGAAGGGAATTTCAGTTATTTCTTGCTCTAGTTCAGGTCCCTATCATCGGCAGCCTCTTAACTGGATGCCCCCGTCCATCTGCCACATGGGTGCCAAAATTATCATAACAAAACACAGATGTTTGCCATCCCTCTGTTTAGCAGCCTGGATGGACTCTATATTGCCAGTAGAATTAAATCCAAATGACTTATAAAAATGGCATTCAAGGCTCTTCACAATCTAGCCCCTATGAACTCGGGCAGCTACATCTCCACCAGAACTCCAGCCCCACCTGCCCTTCCCTGGATGCCATCACCTGAGCTCCTCTTTCTATCACAGTTCCCTCTACCTGGATGCTCTCTCCTTCTCTGCAAGGAAAACCTCCACTCAGCCTTCAAATGTTACCTCTTCCGTGAAGCCTCCCCTGATTTGCTCATCAAAGCAAGTCACTTCCTTACTTGTGTTCCCAAAGCACTTCGTACTTACTTCCACGCCATTACTTAGCACTTACCACATCGTATGGCAATTATGTGGCTGCTTTGCTCTCACCCTGAGGCCAGGGGCAGTGACTGTGTTGTCTCTGTACCCTTTAGTGCCTATCTTCTGATTTGGCTCCGAGAAGCTTCTCAATTCGTATTTGGTCAATGAATGTGTCATCCATCACAGGGACATTGATCAGTGAGCGTTTTTCAGTGTCTGTACTAACACTGCAGGTGAAAAAAAAAAAAAGAGTTTATAGTCTGGCGAAGGTTAAAAGAAGTAAATATGAATAGCATAAACTATACAGCAAGCTAGAAGCCATAAGAGAATTATGAAGCAAATATTACGGGGGTCAGGTAAGGGAGAATGAATCCTAGAGAAAATTCTAAAGATTTCTACAGTTAGCGATGGGGGCCAGGTGATGGTAGGGAAGGGGCAGCCGAGGAGCTGTTTACAAATTGGACACAAGCCAATGTTGACAATTTCAATAACTTTCAGTGTCATACGCTATTGCTGAAATTAAAAGTCAGGGGTATTAGGGATTTTATAAAAGGGTTTCCCTCTCTGGGAACTCCCTCCACTTATACAGACAATATAACGGGAGTGCGTCCTTTGGCTGTCAAGGTGACCTTCCACTTGTTGGGGAAGAGTTGTTCTCACGGAGACTCCTGAGTCTGTCCACACTGCAGCAGAGGCTCCCTTATTGTCCCCAAAACTTTCAGCTTTGGTTAGTGGCAAAGCCTGGAACTTCTGGACCACTGTCCCCACCTTGATCTGATATTTCTATGACTACACTGGCCTGAGTGGAGGAAGGAGCAAAGAAAGCTTCACTCCTACAGCTCCACCACCACTAGACTTTTGGGCTGAAACACCTCAAGCTTTTGTTGACTGAAATAAGGACGCACAGCATAAAAGTTGTGAGTCAAATTTTATTTGGGGACCTTACGGAGGACTATAGCCTCAGAGACAGCCTCGCAGGTAGCTCTGAGGAACTGCTCTGAAGAAGTAAGGGAGGAACCAGGACGTATATGAATTTCTTTGGGCTGGAAAAAAACATGTAGTTGAACATCAAAAGATTACTGCAAATCACAAAGAACAGACATCTCAAGTTAATGATGTTAGTGCTTTTCTATATATGGGAATATGCAATAATCTAGGGTCATTTGAAATTTGTCCTTAGAGATGCATCTTAACTATCTAGGGGCCAGCACAGAATGCAGAATGCTTCCTGTTTTTCTCCATCCTGAATTCCTCTCAGGAATACAATAATAGTAGGAGACTTTAACACCCCACTCACATCAATGGACAGATCCTCTATACAGAAAATCAACAAGGCAACAGATCCTAAATGATACAATAGAACAGTTAGACTTAATTGATATTTTCAGAACATTACATCCAAAAAAACCAGAATACACATTCTTTTCAAGTGCACATGAAACATTCTCTAGGATTGACCGCAAAACAAACCTCAACAAATTTAAGAGTATGGAAATGATTTCAAGCATCTTCTCTGACCACAACAACATGAAACGAGAAATCAACCACAGAAAAAGAAATGAGAAAAAAACTATTACATGGAGACTAAACAACATGCTACTAAAAAAAAATGGGTCAATGAGGAAATCAAAAAGATAATTAAAAAATACCTTGAGACAAATGACAATGAAAACACAACCATACAAAATCTATGGGATGCAGCAAAAGCAGTTGGAGGGAAGTTCACAGTGAATTCCCCTCAGGTGCACTGTCAGTGGGCAACTCCAGTGGCTAATGGCTTTATCCTTGTAGAACTGGAATAGCAGGCAACATATTTTTCTTTACAGTCTGGTAGTGAGAGACTGAATATACAAATGGACAATGGCCAGACCATATATAAAACAGAACTCTGACCCACAGTCTGGAGCAACCAGCCCAGGAAGCCAACCTACTATCTGCAAGTCAGACTTCTATCTCTAACAACTAGTCCAGGAAGTGAAACAATAACTCCTGTAACAATCGGTCCCAAATGGCCAGGACTTTATTAATATCTGATAGCCTCCCTAATTTTTGTTGCAGCTTCCAACTTGGGATCAACTGGAGAAAGCACATATGCTCCCCTGACCAATCACATAGGATGCCATGCTTCTGGTTAGCCTGCCTTCAGCTTCCCATGTCAACAGCCTCCAATCAGGGCACACCTGCAGGGTTCCTCTTTGTCCAGTACAAAGCTTTCCCACTCCTCTGCCTGCCTTTGGGTGTCTGCCAAAACCTAAGTGATGTTGGCTGACTCTTGCTATAGCAAGCCCTGAATAAACAGCTTTTGCTTGATCTCAATCGGTTGGTATTTCTTTCCACAGTAGAAAAGGGTTTTTAAAACCAGATGCTAAATATTATTTCCAGAATCAAAGTGGGGAAAATGGTAAATGACTTATAAGAGTTCTCTCATGGGATAACCAGCTTTCGCCTCACTTTTTTCTCAGATTTAACCACCTTGTCAATTCCCTAGGCTGTGTAGGGAAGCATACACAGGCTGATCTCGCCCTGGTATCTCTTCCTCCACCCTGAACAGCACAGTGGAGCGTGGTAATCCACAGGAATCCCTTTCCCCAAGTATGAGTCTAGTTTAGAATCATATCACCAAGGAGCTCCAACAGAGGAGCATGGGGTAGGCACTGGCCCCCCACCCAGGGCAAGGTGAGGTCACAGCTCCTCCTGTTGCCTATAATCTTCCTGCCCCTGAGGGTGACTCTTGGACGGAAGCCCACAGCTCGCATGATAAACAATGCTCAGAGACAGTACACTGGGGAGCCTCATCAAGGAAGAAGAATATTTTCCTACAGCAGCATGATTGGAAAAGAATGTCCTCTTCCTTCTATATGACCTCGCAGGGAAGTTTTACTTGCACCGCCTCTCCTCCACTGCCCGGCCTGCCCTGGGTCCTCTTGCCCACAACGGTGTCCTGCTGTTTCCCCTTCCCTACACACAAAATTTCCATCTTAACCATTTTAAGCGTACAGTTCAGTGGTGTTAAATACATTCACATCGTTGTGCAAACAATGTCTAGAACTCTTTTCATCTTTTTTTTAGACATTCTTTTTTAATATTCTTTTCCATTATGGTTTATCACAGGATATTGAATAGAGTTCCCTGTACTATTGTTGTTTATCCATCTTATATATAATAGTTTATATCTGCTAATCCCAAATTCCCGGTCCTTCCCTCCCCCAAACTCCTCCCCCTTGACAACCATAAGTCTGTTCTCGATGTCTATGAGTCTGTTTCTGTTTCATAGATAGGTTCATTTGTGCCATATTTTAGATTCCACTTATAAGTGATATCATATGGTATTTGTCTTTCTCTTTCTGACTTAACTTAGTATGATAATCTCTAGTTGCATCCATGTTGCTGCAAATGGCATTATTTCATTCTTTTTTATGGCTGAGTAGTATTCCACTGCATATATGTACCACCTCTTTATCCACTCATCTGTCAATGGACATTTAGGTGTTCCCATATTTTGGCTATTGTGAATAGCACTGCTACGAACATAGGGGAACAATCCAGTGGGATTGCTGGATCATATGGTAACTCTATTTTTAGTTTTCTGAGGAACCTCCACACTGTTTTCCATAGTGGCTGCACCAATTTACATTCCCACCAACAGTGTAGGAGGGTTCCCTTTTCTCCACACCCTCTCTAGTGTTTGTTATTTGTAGACTTTTTAATGATGGCCATTCTGACTGGTGTGAGGTGGTACCTCATTATAGTTTTGATGTGCATTTCTCTAATAATTAGTGATGTTGAGCATCTTTTCATGTGTCTACTGGCCATCTGTATGTCTTCTTTGGAGAAATGTCTGTTTAGGTCTTCTGCCCATTTTTCGATTTGGTTGTTTGTTTTTTTGTTGTTGAGTTGCATGAACTGTTTATATATTTTGGAGATGAAGCCCTCGTCTGTCACATCATTTGCAAATATTTTCTCCCATTCTGTAGGTTGTTTTTTCATTTTTTTTATGGTTTCCTTTGCCGTGCAAAAGGTTGTAAGTTTGATTAGGTCCCATTTATTTTTGTTTTTATTGCTATTGCCTTGGGAGACTGACCTAAGAAAACATTGGTACGATTTATGTCAGAGAACGTTTTGCCTATGTTCTCTTCTAGGAGTAGAACTCTTTTCATCCTGAAAAACTGAAACCCAGTACCCAGGATTAAACAACTCCCCATTCCCCCCACCCCTGCCCCTGGCAACCACCCTTCTACTTTCTGTCCCTGTGATTTTGACTACCCTAAGTACCACATATAAGTGGAGTGTCAAACAGTATTTGTCTTTTTGAGACTGGCTTATTTCACTCAGCATCATGTCCTAGAGGTTCATCCATGTTGTAGCACGTGTCAGAATTTCCTTCCTTTTTAAGGCTGAAAAATAGGCCATTGTATGTATTTACCACATTTGGTTTATCCATTCATCTGCCAATGGACACTAGGGTCGTTTCAGCCTTTTGGCTATCGTGAATAATGCTGTTATGAATATGGATGTTATTTTCTTTATTCCTTTGTTCTTGACTCTGGCCAGAGATACTGATAGTACCTCAAGCAGTGTTATTAGGATGAAAATAATCAATGTTCAGTTTATAAACTTATTATATTGTTTTACTTCTGAAATACACTTTAAAGGAAAGTCTGAGGAGAACAGATCCGCAAGTTTTTGCCAAACAATAGATTTTGAAAGAAAACAGAACAGAGCTTCTCAGCTCTGGCTGCACTGAGGAAAGTTGAAAGAGCACCTATGCCCAGATCCTAGGCCCCGGAGAGTCTGAAGGAATTGATCTGGGCTTGTTAGCGTCACCTGAGAGCTTTTACATGGCACAATGCCCAGGCTCTACTCGAGACCCATTAAATTAGAGCTTCTGGGGGTGGAGCCCAGGCACTGATGTACTTTAACGCTTCCCCAGGTGAGTTTATGGCTAGCTGGGACTAAGAACCACTGGCACAGCCCACACCTTCACCCCTAGAGGGACTAAAGATGGGCCACTTGGACTGGAATGGAGTAGGGAGAGGGCTGGGGCATGAGCTTATAGAAAAAGGGACACCTGGGTGGGATTCAGGTAGAGGGAGGTCATCCCCTGAACCTATTCACATCTGTATAAGTGTCCTTTCATTAAACTCTCCTCAATTACCTTGTCTGAGTGAGTCACCTTTTCCTGCTAGATTCTGACTGATAGTTGCCCTCACCTTGACAAGGTTGCAAAAATCACTGAAGGGGCTTCCCTGGTGGCGCAGTAGTTGAGAGTCCGCCTGCCAATGCAGGGGACACGGGTTCGTGCCCTGGTCCGGGAAGATCCCACATGCCGTGGAGCGGCTGGGCCTGTGAGCCATGGCCGCTGAGCCTGCGCGTCTGGAGCCTGTGCTCCGCAATGGGAGAGGCCACAGCAGTAAGAGGCCCGCGTACCGCAAAAAAAAAAAAAAAAAATCACTGAAGGTCAGTTTGCCATGCACAGATGCTCTAAGGCTACATCTGGAAAAGACCTGGATCAGGAAAGCTGTTAAGAGCCGAGCATGTTGAGAGACAGCTACTACAGCCACTCCCTCCCCGAGCCTCTCTCACACTCTCATCTCTGCTGCTTCTGACTCTGCTCTCTCTTTGCTGCCCCCAAATCTGCAGCCCCAATGCCGGCAGAGGGCACCTGGTCAGCCTCTATCTCAGGTCCTGGCCGACCTGGTGCAGTGGCTGCCCCCCCCAACCCCACCCAGAGCAGCGCCTCGAGGTCCGCTGGGCAGAGGACTACAGGCAGGGCAGTGCCATCTAGAAGGGAGCACAAGACCAAACTGTGACTGACATTTCTGGGACACAGAGCCATCACTATCCGTTAGCCTGATGGATTTCAGACATTATTTTCTTTTTACTTTTTTGCGGATTAATAAATTACACAAAGTGCATAAAACTGGATGCAGATGAATACAGTTTTACGTAAGTGTACACCTGTGTAACCACCACTCAGAAGATAACAAAATTTCCAGCGCCCCAGGAGGCTCTCTTATACCCCTCCCAGTCAGCCTGCCCCCACAAGGGCAAACGCTATTTTGCCTTCTTTCACTAGAGATTAATTTTGCTTATTCTTGAACTCCACGTCAATGAAATCACACCCTATGTACTCTTTCGGGTCTGGCTTCTCTTGCTCAATATTACATCTGTGAGATTCAGCCATGTTACTGCATGAAGCAGGAGTGTGTGTTTTTCATTGCTGCGTGGAATTTCATTTCAAATACGTCACAATTTATTTATCCATCCTACTCTTTTTTTTTTTTGCTATACGCGGGCCTCCCACCGCCGGGGCCCCTCCCGTTGCGGAGCACAGGCTCTGGACGCGCAGGCCCAGCGGCCATGGCTCACGGGCCCAGCCGCTCCGCGGCACGTGGGATCCTCCCGGACCAGGCTACGAACCCATGTACCCTGCATCGGCAGGCGGGCTCCCAACCACTGCGCCACCAGGGAAGCCCTATCCAACCTACTCTTAATAGACATTTGGGTTGTTAACAGATTGGGGACTATCATGTATAAAGCTGCTATGAACATTTTCCAATGCATCGTTTGGTGAACATAAGCACTCATTTCTCTTGGGAATATACCCAGGAGTGGAACTGCTGGGTCATAGGGTAGACATAGAAGATGCTGCCAATTTTCCAAAATGACTGTACCAACTTACACTCCCACCAGCAATATCTGAAAGTTCTAGTTGCACCACACTCTCATTAATACTTGATATTATCAGCTGTCCTAATTTTAGCCATTCTGGGAAGGGTATGGTTATACATCATTGCGGTTTTAATTCGCATATTTAGTATACTATTAAAGAAACTAGTGAATTTATAAAACAGAGATATCAAGGAGTTTTTTATGTTGTTGCCACTGTCAGGGAGGAAGAAATTGTCGTCTATCCTTTTAGGTTCTTCTGGATGGTCTAAGAATTAAACTGACATGTGACAGATTAACAGGAGAAAATCAAACAGAAGTTTAATAACATCTATATGTTGGGGCCCAGAGAAGCTCACCCCAAAATATGCAATGACATAATGATTATTTTGAATTAAAGTTACTTAATAAACAGTCATTACAAGAGGGACACTCTGACCCTCCTTTCTGTCTCCCTGAAAGCAGGAAATAAATCTCCCATGTGAAAGGTACACCCCTGCATCTGGAGGTAGAAGGACACCCTTATCCCCAGAGGTGGGGGAATTACAGGCCTAGAAGCCTCTGGAAACAAACCTTCTTACTTCTTTAATTTACTACCCCAAGCCCACATTCTGTTTTGATTCTTCACTAATTGGGCACCCAAAACCCAAGTTTCTTTGTCCTGTCAATTCCTCACAAATTTATTGTCTCTTTGTCTAAAAAGTATAAAAGCTGCCTGCTTCGGCCACTTCTTAGGTCCCATTTCCACGAGACCTCTGTGTGCATGAATTAAAATTTGTTGTTTTTTTCTCCTGTTAATCTGTCTTGCATCAATTTTGTTATTAGTCCAGCCACAAGAACTCAAAGAGGGGTAGAGGGGGAAATTTCCCCCTCCCCAACATACACATGGGAGAGACTCAGGAAAACTAACTCTCCAAGATGGCCAAAACCCTCGCCTTAAATACCACCTGTGGTTAAAGACAAAAGGAGATGTTGGCGGGGAGTGGTTTAGAACTTCAGAAAGGAGGAAGGCACTCCATATGAAGATGCAAAAGAAACTGTTTGGTAAATAAACGTGGGCTGGGCCACGCAGGGACAATGGGACACAGAGTGGACTCTGATCTTTATGCTTTTGCAATTCAAGTAAAAAAAAATGACGGAGGCAGAGTCAAGATGGTGGTGGGGGAAGACACCGAGTTAGCGTCTCTCCACAACTAGGGCTCCTGCCGGCCACTGGGCAGGGTCTCTGATGCCCAAGGAACCTCAGAGTGAACTGGTAGGACGTAGCGGGACTGAGGGGGGGAGGAGAAGTGGAGGCCAGACAGGATCGTCGCCCCTGAGGCCGGGGAGATCAGGAGAGGCAGGCAGGAGGGACTCTGCAGGAAGAGTGGGAGAGAAGTGGAGGGCGATTGCCTGGCCCACTCCGGCCGGGGAGCCTGCTGAGCTCCCAGGCCAGTACCCCGCCCTCCAAAGCCCCATCCAGGCCTCATGGGTCCTGGGGGCATAGGAGGGAGGCCGGGGAGATCAGGAGAGGCAAGTGGGAGGAGCCATCCTGGAGGAGCAGGAGAGGCGCGGAGGGCGACTGCCCTGCCCACTTGGGCATGGGGCGCCTACTGATCTCCCAGTCTGGTTCCCTGCCCTCCAAAACTCCCTCCAGGCCATGTGGGTCCTTGGGGGCATAGGAGGGAGGCTGGGGAGATCAGGAGAGGCAGGCGGGAGGGGCCCTCCCAGACTGGAGGAGAAGGAAAAGAGAGAAGGGCATTTGCCCCGCCCACTCGAGCCCAGGAAGCCTGCTGGGCTCCCAGGTGAGGTTCCCTGCCCTCTGAGACGAGGGGTTGGGGGCACGCCTGGGCCCGTTCTGTTCCTTGAGCCTAAGCCCCACCGTCCGCAGCCTCCAGGGCCTTTTCCAGCCCTGTGGGTCCTGAGCATTGGCCCCATTCACCACCCAAACCTCACCCTTTCTTAGTTCCCGCCCTCCATAGCCAAGGCCTCCCCACCCCCCACCCCTTTTTTTTTTCTTCCTTTTTCCTCCTTCTCTTTTTTACTATTGTGGTACTGATGTACCTTCCGGTTGTTGATTCATCTATATTTTTATTTTTATATTCTTCTTAACATATCTGCTGGTTCCCTAGTCTAATTTTATTCCTTACTTTGTTATTGTTTTTTTTTTTTGCCACCCCAGGCGGTTTGCAGGATCTTGGTTCATGAGCCCAGGGTTGGGCCAAAGCTCCTGTGGTGGGAGCTCCGAGTCCGAACCACTGGACTAACAGAGAATCTCACACCCCAGGGAGTATTCATCAGAGTGAGGTTTCACGGAGTTCCTCCTCTCAGCTCCAAGACCAAGCTCTACCCAATAGCCTACAAACTCCAGTGTTGGAAGCCTCAGGCCAAACAACCAGTAAGACAGAAACACAATCCCAGTCATAGAAAAAAAAGGGGGGACGGCAAAAAAATATGTCACAGATGAAGAAGCATGGTAAAAACCTACAAGAACAAATAAATGAAGAGGAAATAGGCAGTCTACCTGAAAAAGAATTCAGAGTAATGATAGTAAAGATGATCCAGAATCTTGGAAATAGAATGGAGGCACGGACTGAGAAAATACAAGAAATGTTTAAAAAAGATCTAGAAGAACTAAAGAATAAACAAACAGAGATGAACAACACAATAACTGAAATGAAAAATACACTAGAAGGAATCAATAACAGAATAACAGAGGCAGAAGAACAAATAAGTGAGCTGGAAGACAAAATGGTGGAAATAACTGCCAAGGAGCAGAATAAAGAGAAGAGAATGAGAAGAATCGAAGACAATCTCAGAGACCTCTGGGACAACACTAAATGCACCAATATTTGAATTACAGGGGTCTGAGAAAAAGAAAGGGTCTGAGAAAATATTTGAAGAGATTACAGTTGAAAACTTCCCTAACATGGGAAAGGAAATAGTCACCCAAGTCCAGGAAGAGAGTCTGTATGGGACTTCCCTGTATGGGAAGAGAGTCCCATACAGGATAAACACTAGGAAAAACACACCAAGACACATATTAATCAATCTAACAAAAATTAAATTCAAAGAAAAAAATACTAAAAGCATCAAGGGAAAAACAAAAAATAATATACAAAGGAATCCCCATAAGCTTATCAGCTTATTTTTCAGCAGAAACTCTGCAGGTCAGAAGGGAGTGGCAGGATATACTTAAAGTGATTAAAGAGAAAAACCTACAACCAAGATTCCTCTACTCAGCAAGGATCTCATTCAGATTCAATGGTGAAGTCAAAAGCTTTTCAGACAAGCAAAAGCTAAGAGAATTCAGCACCACCAAACCAGCTATACAACAAATGCTAAAGGAACTTCTCTAAGCAGGAAACACAAGAGAAGAAAAAGACCCACAAAAACAAACCCAAAACAATTAAGAAAATGGTAATGGGAACATACATATTGATAATAACCTTGAATGTAAATGGATTAAATGTCCCAACCAAAAGACACAGACTGGCTAAATGGATACAAAAACAAGACTCATATATATGCTGTCTACAAGAGACCCACTTCAGACCTAGGGACACATACAGACTGAAAGTGAGGGTATGGAATAAGATATTCCATGCAAATGGAAATCAGAAGAAAGCTGGAGTAACAATACTCGTATCAGAAAAGATAGACTTTAACATAAAGACTGTTAGAAGAGATAAGGAGGGACACTACATAATGATCAAGGGATCAATCCAAGAAGAAAATATAACAATTATAATGTTTATGCACCCAACATAGGAGCACCTCAATACATAAGCAAATGCTAACAACCATGAAAGGAGAAACTGACAGTAACACAATAATAATAGGACTTTAACACCCCACTTACACCAATGGACAGATTGTCCAAACAGAAAATAAATAAGGAAACACAAGCTTTAAATGACACAAGAGACCACATAGATCTAATTGATATTCATAGACTATTCCACCCAAAAGTGGCAGAATACATTTTCTTCTAAAATGCACATGGAACATTCTCCAGGATAGATCACATCTTGGGTCACAAATCAAGCCTCAGAAAATTGAAGAAAATTGAAATCATATCAAGCATCTTTTCTGACTACAACGCTATAAGACTGGAAATCAATTTCAGGAAAAAAACTATAAAAAACACAAATACATGGAGGCTAAACAGTGTGCTACTAAATAACCAAGAGATCACTGAACAAATCAAAGAAGATATTTAAAAAATACATAGAAACAAATGACAACGAAAACACGACAATCCAAAACCTATGGGATGCAGCAAAAGCAGTTCTAAGAGGGAAGTTTATAGCAGTACAATCCTACCTCAAGAAGCAAGAAAAATCTCAAATAAACAATCTAACCCTACACTTAAAACAACTAGAGAAAGAAGAACAAAGAAAACCCAAAGTCAGTAGAAGGAAAGAAATCATAAAGATCAGAGCAGAAATAAATGAAATAGAAATGAAGAAAACAATAGCAAAAATCAATAAAACTAAAAGCTGGTTCTTTGAGAAGATAAACAAAATTGATAAACCCTTAGCCAGACTCATCAAGAAAAAAAGGGAGAGGACGCAAATCAATAAAATAGAAATGAGAAAGGAGAAATCACAACTGACACCACAGAAATACAAAGGATTATAAGACACTACGACAAACAACTGTATGCCAATAAAATTAACAACCACGAAGAAATGGACAAATTCTTGGAAAGGTACAATTTTCCAAGACTGAACCAGGAAGAATTAGAAAATATAAACAGACCTATCACAAGTAATGAAATAGAAATTTTAATTAAAAATCTTCCAACAGGGCTTCCCTGGTGGCTCAGTGGTTGGGAGTCCCCCTGCCAATGCAGGGGACGCGGGTTTGTGTGGGTTTGTCCAGGAGGATCCCGCATGCCACGGAGCGGCTGGGCCCGTAAGCCATGGCCACTGAGCCTGCGCGGCCGGAGCCTGTGTTCTGCAGCGGGAGAGGCCACAACAGTGAGAGGCCAGTGTACTGCAAAAAAAAAAAAAAAAACTTCCAACAAACAAAAGTCCAGGACCAGATGGCTTCACAGGAAAATTCTATCAAACATTTAGGGAAGAGCTAACACCGATCCTTCTTAAACTCTACCAAAAAATTGCAGAGGGAGAAACACTCCCAAATTCATTCTATGAAGCCACCATCACCCTGATACGAAAACCAGGAAAAGATGTCACAAAAAAAGAAAATTATAGACCAATATCACTGATGAGCATAGATGCAAAAATCCTGAACAAAATACTAGCAAACAGAATCCAACAGCACATTAAAAGGATAATACACCATGATCAAGTGGGATTTATCCTAGGGATGCAAAGATTCTTCAATATACACAAATCAATCAATGTGATACACCATATTAACAAATTAAGGAATAGAAACCAGATGATCATCTCAATAGATGCAGAAAAAGCTTTTGACAAAATTCAACACCCATTTATGATAAAAACCCTCTAGAAAATGGGCATAAAGGGAACCTACCTCAACATAATAAAGGCCATATATGACAAACCCCCAGTAAGCATCATGCTCAATGGTGAAAAACTGAAAGCATTTCCACTAAGATCAGGAACAAGACAAGGATGTACACTCTCGCCACTCTTAGGCAACATAGTTTTGGAAGTCCTAGCCATGGCAATCAGAGAAGAAAAAGAAATAAAAGGAATACAAATTGGAAAAGAAGAAGTAAAACTGTCACTGTTTGTCGATGACATGATACTATACATAGAGAATCCTAAAGATGCCACCAGAAAACTACTAGAACTAATCAATGAATTTGGAAAGGTTTCAGGACACAAAATTAATGCACAAAAATCTCTGGCATTCCTATACACCAACAACGAAAATCAGAAAGAGAAATTAAGGAAACACTTCCATTTACCATTGCAATAAAAAGAATAAAATACCTAGGAATAAACCTGCCTAAGGAGGTGAAAGACTTGTACTCAGAAAACAATCAAAGATGACATAAACAGATGGAGAAATATACCATGTTCTTGGATTGGAAGAATCAATATTGTGAAAATGATTATACTACCCAAAACAATCTACAGATTCAATGCAATCTCTATCAAACTGTCAATGGCATTCTTCACAGAATTAGAACAAAAAATTTTACAATTTGTTTGGAAACACAGAAGACCCCAAATAGCCAAAGCAATCTTGAGAAAGAAAAACGGAGTTGGAGGAATCAGGCTCCCTGACTTCAAACTATACCACAAAGCTACAGTAATCAAGACAGTACGGTACCAGCACAAAAACAAAAATATAGATCAATGATACAGGATAGAATGACCAGAGATAAACCCACACACAAAAGCGCACCGAATTTATGACAAAGGAGGCAAGAACATACAATGGAGAAAAGACAGTCTTTTCAATAAATGGTGCTGGGAAAACTGGACAGCTACATGTAAAAGAATGAAATTAGAACACTCCCTAACATCATGCACAAAACTAACTCCAAATGGATTAAAGACTTAAATGTAATAGCAGACACTATAAAACTCTTAGAGGAAAACATAAGAAAAACACTCTTTGACATAAACCACAGCAAGATCTTTTTTTGACCCACCTCCTAAAGTAATGGAAATAAAAACAAAAATAAACAAATGGGACTTAAAAGCTTTTGCACAGCAAAGGAAACCATAAACAAGACCAAAAGATAACCTTCAGAATGGGAGAAAATATTTGCAAATGAAACAACAGACAAAGGATTAGTCTCCAAAATATACAAACAGCTCATGGAGCTCAATATCAAAAAAACAATCCAGTTAAAAAATGGGTGGAAGACCTAAATAGACATTTCACCAAGGAAGACATACAGATGGCCAAGAGGCACACGAAAAGCTGCTCAACATCACTAATTATTAGAGAATTGCAAATCAAAACTACAGTGAGGTATCACTTCACACCAGTCAGAATGGCCATTATAAAAAAAAATCTAGAAACAACAACAACAACAAAAATCTAGAAACAATAAATGCTGGAAAGGGTGTGGTGAAAAGGGAACCTTCCTGCACTGTTGGTGAGAATGTAAATTGATACAACCACTATGGAAAACAGTATGGAGGTTCCTTAAAACACTACAAATAGAACTACCATATGACCCAGCAATCTCACTACTGGGCATATACCCTGAGAAAACCATAATTCATAAAGATACATGTACCACAATGTTCATTGCAGCTGTATTTACAATAGCCAGGACATGGAAGCAACCTAAGTGTCCATCAACAGATGAATGGATAAAGCAGATGTGGCACATATATACAATGGAATATTACTCAGCCATAAAAAGAAATGAAATTGAGTTATTTGTAGTGAGGTGGGGGGAACTAGAGTCTGTCATACAGAGTGAAGTAAGTCAGAAAGAGAAAAATAAATACCGTATGCTAACACATATATATGGAATCTTAAAACAAAAAAAAAGTGGTTCTGAAGATCCTAGGAGCAGGACAGGAATAAAGACGCAGACGCAGAGAATGGACTTGAGGACACGGGGAGGGGGAAGGGTAAGCTGGGACGAAGTGAGAGAGTGGCATGGAGATATATACACTACCAAATGTAAAATAGATAGCTAGTGGGAAGCAGCCGCGTAGCACAGGGAGATAGGCTCAGTGCTTTGCGATGACCTAGAGGGGTGAGATACGGAGGATGGAAGGGAGGCTCAAGAGGGAGGGGATATGGTGACATGAATACGCATATGGCTGATTCGCTTTTTTGTGCTACAGGAACTAACACAGTATTGTGAAGCAATTATACTCCTATAAAGATCTATTTTTTAAAAATGAGGGGCTTCCCTGGTGGCGCAGTGGTTGAGAGTCCGCCTGCCGATGCAGGTGACACGGGTTCGTGCCCCGGTCCGGGAAGACCCCACATGCCGCGGAGCAGCTGGGCCCGTGAGCCATGGCCGCTGAGCCTGTGCGTGCGGAGCCTGTGCTCCGCGGCGGGAGGGGCCACAACAGTGAGAGGCCCGCGTACCGCAAAAAAAAAAAAAAAAAAAAAAAAAATGAGGACCAGGGGAATTAAGCACCCAAAGTCACCAAGATTTTATGAGCAGAGCCAGGCTCAGAACGTAGGACCCCCTTATTGTCACCCAGGGCCTCTGACACAGCCTCTGATGATATGATTCTCACACAACCTCTGATGATCTTTAGTTCTGTCTGGAGGTCTCAAGGCTGAAAGGAAAAAAGTCTGTCTGACCCGTGTCCGGGCTGACCCTTCATCACTTGTTGGATTCCTCAGGCAAAGCCGTGTAAATCAAAATGTTTATTTAAAAGTAAGTTATTTCAAATCAGTTTTAATGCTAATTAGTTTAACATAATTCATACTAATAGTGCATGTGGTGTGGATCATTGGAGCACCCCATAATTAGAAGGACCCTCTGAAGGGTTCCAGGCAACGATTGCGAACCTTTGGGTAGGTATCATTTTCAGAAGCAGTTGAAAACTCTCAAATTTCTCCCCAGGGAAAAAAAGCACGCATTTTCTGACAAATTCCATCTTGCCTAATATTTCACGGGGCATATAGACTCCTTGAAGCCAGCCCTGAACTTGAGATTGTGTTCTATAGCATGTATCTCCTCCCACAGACATCCTGGACTGGACTTTTCATCTACCTTTGACAGAGATCCATATACCAAAAACTTTATAATTTTGGACATACATCTCTTTATTTTAAACTTATTTTTATCTAATTAATAGAGATATAAAACAATGATCACGATTCTCTAAGTTTTTGTGTTAGAAAAGGGAATAATAAGGAGAATTGCATCAAGTAGTCAGTATACATGGGTCCAATGGCAGGGGGGCTTTTGCTGTCATCAGTACCAGGATGACTAAGATCTCCTATCCTAGGCAAAGAGTGAGACGAACAAACCCAACGGATAGCACTTTAAAAAAAATTATTATTTATTTTATTTTTGGCTGCGTTGGGTCTTCGTTGCTGCATGTGGGCTTTCTCTAGTTGCGGTGAGCGGGGGCCACTCCTCGTTGCGGTGCATGGGCTTCTCATTGCGGTGTCTTCTCTTATTGTGCAGCACGGGCTCTAGGGGCACAGGCTCTAGGCTCGTGGGCTTCAGTAGTTGTGGCACGCGGGCTCAGTGTTGTGGCGCATGGGCTTTGTTGCTCCGAGGCATGTGGGATCTTCCCGGACCAGGGCTCGAACCCGTTGTCCCCTGCATTGGTAGGAGGATTCCCAACCACTGCGCCACCAGGGAAGCCCCGTGGATAGCACTTTTTGATCACTTACTTTGTGCCCTGTTCTTGATGTTAACTGCCAATCAAATGGCTCCTGATAATGACCTCGTATAACATTTGTTGTCATCTACTAAGCATTTAAGGTGTGTGAACATCAAAGGTAATTTCATTACAATAAAGTATAGGGAAAAAACATTTTAATTTAATTAGTACAGGGACATATGCATAACCTGTTTTTCCAAGCCTGGTCAGGATGTGGTGAGAGTTACGGGGTCACGGTAGCAGTTACAACTCTTGTCCCTACCTGTTAGTGCAAGGCTTCCCACTTCTTGCAAATTTCTCTCCAAATACTTCTTCTCCATCCCTGGGAATGTTTGTCTCTCAGGGCTGGTTTTGCGGGACACGGTGTCCTACACCACTTTCTCCACCAGGTGGCAGCACTACAGTAGCAGGGACAGCCTTCAATTCACCAAGCCCTCCTCTCAGATTATAAGGAAGAATTCCTTTCTCCCCTTTGCATTACTTTTAAGAGTTCCCAAGGAGACCAAGTTTTACACCATTGTAAAGCAATTACACTCCAATAAAGATGTTAAAAAATAAAAACAGACCAAGTTCTTTTGTTTTTAGAGGATATAGCTTTCTCAGCCCCTGTCTCTCCATACAAATCAGACATTAGTCCCCTGAAAGCCAAATCTGAGTCACAGCCATAGGGCTGTATTCAGAATAGCCTTGCCCCTCTAATAGTGAAGTCTTTGCTGCTGGGTCCTTCCAGTCCCTGGGCTGGTTGAGAGCTTGGGAATAAGACAGATCTCAAATGAGTCCTACCTCTTCCCATCCCTAACTATGAGATTTTGAGCAAATTAATCTCAAAACCTCTGTGTTCTCATCTGTAAAATGGGGACAATGATGGTACCCACTTCATCATGCTGACGTGCAGATTAAGTGAGACTATATCATAGTCCCTGGCACATGGAATGCATTGATCAGTGTTAGCACTTATTATAAACATATATACCTACAAAAAAGATATAAATTATTAACAGGGGTTATTTCTGGTGGTGGGATCGGAGTGGATTTTTAATTTCTTCTTTGTTTTCCAAATTCTTTTCCCTAGGCATGTACTGTTTTTAAAATCAGGAAAAAAAGGCAATTAAAATATGATAGATTGTTAACTCCAGTTCCTGATGATTCCACTGAAACACTGAAATACTTTCTCCACTGCTCAATGAGATCTGGAGGGCTGGGCCTATGTCTTATCTACTTCGGTATATTTAACATTAAATATATCATCTGATGCCCAGTAGGTAGTCAATACTCATTTCCTGAACAAAATCTGCATGGTAATTGCTTCAGATTTTAATTTCTCAGTGTAACTGGACATCTTTTCCTTCTTCATGAATTCTTTTTTCTTACTTAGGTCCTATTTCGAATCCTTTTACGCATTTAATTGAATCCTCTCCAAATTCTCCCCATCAAAATTCCTCTTAGACTGTTGAGTTGGTTTCAGGCGAGTTTTCAGAAAGCCTTTCACCTGAGCTCCACACAACTCTTACCAGGAAGGGATATGGATGGGGTCACTGAGTTGGGATCAATCTTTTTAGTAGCTAAACAAAGACACAAGGGCTGTTTCCTTCTGCGAGAGCACAAGAATCACAACTAACTGCTGAACAATCATCGACAGGAAGACACTGGAACCCACCAAAAAAGATACCCCACATCCAAAGACAAAGAAAAAACTGCAATGAGATGGTAGGAGGGGCACAATCACAATAAAATCAAATCCCATAACCACTGTGTGGGTGACTCACAAACTAGAAAACACTTATACCACAGAAGTCCACCCACTGCAGTGAAGGTTCTGAGCCCCATGTCAGGCTTCCCAACCAGGGGGTCCAGCAATGGGAGGAGGAATTCCTAGAGAATCAGATTTTGAAGGCTAGTGGGATTTCATTGCAGGACTTTGACAGGACTGGGGGAACAGACATTTCACTCTTGGAGGACACACACAAAGTAGTGTGCACATCGGGACCCAGGGGAAGGAGCGGTGACCCCATAGGAGACTGAACCAGACATATCTGCTAGTGTTGGAGGGTCTCCTGCACAGGCAGGGGGTGGCTGTGGCTCACCATGGGGACAAGGATACTGGCAGCAGAACTTCTGGGAAGAACTCACTCCTTGGCGTGAGCCCACCCACAGTCTGCCATTAGCCCCACCAAAGAGCCAGGTAGGCTCCAGTGCTGGGTCATCTCAGGCTAAACAACCAACAGGGAGGGAACCCAGCCCCAACCATCAGCAGACAAGCAGATTGAAGTGTTACTGAGCTCTGCCCACAAGAGCAACACCCACTTCTACCCACCACCAGTCTTTCCCATCAGGAAGCTTGCACAAGCCTCTTAGATAGCCTCATCCACCAGAGGGCAGACAGCAGAAGCAAGAAGAACCACAATTCTGCAGCCTGTGGAAGGAAAACCACATTCACAGAAAGACAGACAAAATGAAAAGGCAGAGGACTAGGTACCAGATGAAGGAACAAGACAAAACCCCAGAAAAACAACTAAATGAAGTGGAGATAGGCAACCTTCCAGAAAAAGAATTCAGAATAATGATAGTGAAGATGATCCAGGACCTCGGAAAAAGAATGGAGGCAAAGATCGAGAAGATACAAGAAATGTTTAACAAAGACCTAGAAGAATTAAAGAACAAATACATAGAAGAATTAAAGAACAAACAAACAGATGAATGCTACAATAACTGAAATGAAAAATACACTAGAAGCAATCAATAGCAGAATAACTGAGGCAGAAGAACGGATAAGTGACCTGGAAGACAGAATGGTGGAATTTACTGTCACAAAACAGAATAAAGAAAAAGAATGAAAAGAAATGAAGACAGCCTAAGAGACCTCTGGGACAACATTAAATGCACCAATGTTCACATTACAGGGGTCCCAGAAGGAGAAGAGAGAGAGAAAGGACCTGAGAAAATATTTGAAGAGATTATAGTCAAAAACTTCCCTAACATGGGAAAGGAAATAGCCACCCAAGTCCAGGAAGTGCAGAGAGTCCCAGGCAGGATAAACCCAAGGAGAAACATGCTGAGACACATGGTAATCAAACTGACAAAAATTAAAGACAAAGAAAAATTATTAAAAGCAACAAAGGAAAAATGACAAATAACATACAAGGGAACTCCCATAAGGTTAACAGCTGATTTCTCAGCAGAAACTGTACAAGCCAGAAGGGAGTGGCATGATATATTTAAAGTGATGAAAGGGAAGAACTTAAAACCAAGATTATTCTACCCGGCAAGAGTCTCATTCAGATTCCATGGAGAAATCAAAAGCTTTACAGACAAGCAAAAGCTAAGAGAATTCAGCACCACCAAACCAGCTCTACAACAAATGCTAAAGGAACTTCTTTAAGTGGGAAACACAAGAGAGGAAAGGACCTACAAAAACAAACCCAAAACAATTCAGAAAATGGTAATAGGAACATATATATCGATAATTACCCTAAATGTGACTGGATTAAATGCTCTAACCAAAAGACACAGGCTCACTGAATGGATACAAAAAAAAGACCCATATATATGCTGTCTACAAGAGATCCACTTCAGACCTAGGGACACATACAGACTGAAAGTGAGGGGATGGAAAAAGATATTCCATGCAAATGGAAATCAAAAGAAAACTGTAGCAGCAATACTCATATCAGATAAAATAGACTTTAAAATAAAGAATGCTACAAGAGACAAGAAGGACACTACATAATGATCAAGGGATCAACCCAAGACGAAGATATAACAATCATAAATATATATGCACTCGACATAGAAGCACCTCAATACATAAGGCAAATGCTAACAGCTATAAAAGAGGAAATGGACAGTAACACAATAATAGCGGGGGACTCTAACAGCTCACTTACACAATGGACAGATCATCCAGACAGAAAATTAATAAGGAAACGCAAGCTTTAAATGACATAATAGACCAGATAGATTTCATTGATATTTATAGGACATTCCATCCGAAAACAGCAAATTACACTTTCTTCTCAAGTGCACAAGGAACATTCTCCAGGATAGATCTCATCTTGGGTCACAAATCAAGTCTCAGTAAATTTAAAAAATTGAAATCATATCAAGCAACTTTTCTGACCACAAGGCTGTGAGATTAGAAATCAATTAAAAGGAAAAAAACGTAAAAAACACAAACACATGGAGGCTAAACAATAAGTTACTAAATAACCAGGAGATCACTGAAGATTTCAAAGAGAAATCAAAAAATACCAGAGACAAATGACAATGAAAACACGACAATCCAAAACCTATGGGATGCAGCAAAAACAGTTCTAAGAGGGAAGTTTATAGTAATACAATCCTACCTCAAGAAACAAGAAAAATCTCAAGTAAACAATCTAACCTTACATCTAAAGGAACTAGAGAGAGAAAAAAACAAAACCCAAAGTTAGTAGAAGGAAAGAAATCATCAAGATCAGAGCAGAAATAAATGAAATAGAATCAAAGAAAACAATAGCAAAGATCAATAAAACTAAAAGCTGGTTCTTTGAGAAGATAAACAAAATTGATAAACCTTTAGCCAGACTCTTTAAGAAAAAGAGGGAGAGGTTGGAAATAAATAAAATTAGAAATGAAAATGGAGAAGTTACAATGGACACTGCAGAAATACAAAGCATCATAAGAGACTACTACAAGCAACTCTATGCCAATAAAATGGACAACTTTGAAGAAATGCACAAATTCTTAGAAAGGTATAACCTTCCAAGAATGAACCAGGAAGAAATAGAAAATATGAAGACCAATCACAAGTAATGAAATTGAAACTGTGATTAAAAATCTTCCAACAAACAAAAGCCCAGGACCAGATGGCTTCACAGGTGAATTCTATCGAACATTTAGAGAAGAGCTAACACCCATCCTTCTCAAACTCTACCAAAAAATTGCAGAGGAAGAAACATTCCCAAACTCATTCTACTAGGCCACCATCACCTTGATACCAAAACCAGACAAGGATGTCACAAAGAAAGAAAACTACAGGCCAATATCACTGATGAACATAGATGCAAAAATCCTCAACAAAATACTAGCAAACAGAATCCAACAGCACACTGAAAGGATAATACACCATGATCAAGTGGGATTTATCCCAGGGATGCAAAGATTCTTCAATATACACAAATCAATCAATGTGATACACCATATTAACAAATTAAGGAACAGAAACCAGATGATCATCTCAATAGATGCAGAAAAAGCTTTTGACAAAATTCAACACCCATTTATGATTAAAAACCCTCTAGAAAATGGGCATAGAGGGAACCTACCTCAACATAATAAAGGCCATATATGACAAACCCACAGTAAGCATCATGCTCAATGGTGAAAAACTGAAAGCATTTCCACTAAGATCAGGAACAAGACAAGGATGTCCACTCTCGCCACTCTTAGTCAACGTAGTTTTGGAAGTCCTAGCCATGGCAATCAGAGAAGAAAAAGAAATAAAAGGAATACAAATTGGAAAAGAAGAAGTAAAACTGTCACTGTTTGTCGATGACACGATACTATACATAGAAAATCCTAAAGATGCCACCAGAAAACTACTAGAACTAATCAATGAATTTGGTAAGGTTTCAGGATACAAAATTAATGCACAAAAATCTCTGGCATTCCTATACACCAGCAACGAAAATCAGAAAGAAATTAAGGAAACACTTCCATTTACCATTGTAACAAAAAGAATAAAATACCTAGGAATAGACCTACTTAAGGAGGTAAAAGAACTGTATGCAGAAAACTATAAGACCCTGATGAAAGAAATCAGGGAAATCAGATGGAGAGATATACCATGTTCTTGGATTGGAAGAATCAATAATGTGAAAATGACTATACTACCCAAAGCAACCTACAGATTCAATGCAATTCCTATCAAATTACCAATGGCATTTTTTACAGAACTAGAACAAAAAAATCTTAAAATCGGTATGGAGACACAAAAGACCCCGAATAGCCAAATCAGCCTTGAGGGAAAAAAAATGGAGCTGGAGGAATCAGACTTCCTGATTTCAGACTATACTACAAAGCTACAGTAATCAGGTCAATATGGTACCAGCACAAAAACAGAAATATAGATCAATGGAACAGGATAGAAAGCCCAGAGATAAACCCACGCACCTATGGTCAACTAATCTATGACAAAGGAGGCAAGGACATACAATGGAGAAAAGACAGTGTCTTCAATAAGTGGTGCTGGGAAAACTGGACAGCTACTTGTTAAAGAATGAAATTAGAACACTCCCTAACCCCATACACAAAAAGAAACGCAAAGTGGATTAGAGACCTAAATGTAAGACCAGACACTATAAAACTCTTAGAGGAAAACATAGGAAGAACACTCTTTGACATAAATCACAGCAAGATCTCTTTTGAGCCACCTCCTCGAGTAATGGAAATAAAAACAAAAATAAACAAATGGGACGTAATGAAACTTAAAAGCTTTTGCACAGCAAAGGAAACTATAACAAGACGAAAAGACAGCCCTGAGAATGCGAGAAAATATTTGCAAACGAATCAACGGACAAAGGATTAATCTCCAAAATATATAAACAGCTGATGCAGCTCAATATTTAAAAAAACAAACAATCCAATCAAAAAATGGGCAGAGGACCTAAATAGACATTTCTCCAAAGAAGACATACAGATGGCCAAGAAGCACATGAAAAGCTGCTCAGTGGATGAAAGGCTCTTGGTGCTGCAGCCAGGAGTCAGGGCTGTGCCTCTGAGGTGGGAGAGCCAACTTCAAGACACTGGTCAACAAGAGACCTCCCAGCTCCACATAATATCAAAAGGCGAAAATCTCCCAGAGATCTCCATCTCAACACCAGCACGCAGCTTCACTCAACGACCAGCAAGCTACAGTGCTGGACACCCTATGTCAAACAACTAGCAAAACAGGAACACAACCCCACCCATTAGCAGAGAGGCTGCCTAAAATCATAATAAGTCCACAGACACCCCAAAAAACACCACCAGACGTGGACCTGCCCACCAGAGAGACAAGATGCAGGCTCATCCACCAGAACACAGGCACTAGTGCCCTCCACCAGGAAGCCTACACAACCCACTGAACCAACCTTAGCCACTGGGGACAGACATCAAAAACAACGGGAACTACAAACGTGCAGGCTGCAAAAAGGAGATGCCAAACACAGTAAGATAAGCAATATGAGAAGACAGAAAAACACACAGCAGATGAAGGAGCAAGATAAAAATGCACCAGACCTAACAAATGAAAAGGAAATAGGCAGTCTACCTGAAAAAGAATTCAGAATAATGATAGTAAAGATGATCCAAAATCTTGGAAATAGAATGGACAAAATGCAAGAAACATTTAACAAGGACCTAGAAGAATTAAAGATGAAACAAACAATGATGAACAACACAATAAATGAAATGAAAAATACTCTAGATGGGATCAATAGCAGAATAACTGAGGCAGAAGAACGGATAAGTGACCTGGAAGATAAAATAGTGGAAATAACTACTGCAGAGCAGAATAAAGAAAAAAGAATGAAAAGAACTGAGGACAGTCTCAGAGACCTCTGGGACAACATTCAACGCACCAACATTCGAATTATAGGGGTTCCAGAGGAAGAAGAGAAAAAGAAAGGGACTGAGAAAATATTTGAAGAGATTATAGTTGAAAACTTCCCTAATATGGGAAAGGAAATAGTTAATCAAGTCCAGGAAGCACAGAGAGTCCCATACAGGATAAATCCAAGGAGAAATACGCCAAGACACATATTAATAAAACTGTCAAAAATTAAATACAAAGAAAGCATATTAAAAGCAGCAAGGGAAAAACAACAAATAACACACAAGGAAATCCCCATAAGGTTAACAGCTGATCTCTCAGCAGAAACCCAACAAGCCAAAAGGGAGTGGCAGGACATACTGAAAGTGATGAAGGAGAAAAACCTGCAACCAAGATTACTCTACCCAGCAAGGATCTCATTCAGATTTGATAGAGAAATTAAAACCTTTACAGACAAGCAAAAGTTGAGAGAGTTGAGCACCACCAAACCAGCTTTACAACAAATGCTAAAGGAACTTCTCTAGGCAAGAAACACAAGAGAAGGAAAAGACCTAAAATAATGAACTCAAAACAATTTAGAAAATGGGAATGGGAACATACATATCAATAATTACCTTAAATGTAAATGGACTAAATGCTCCCACCAAAAGACACAGATTGGCTGAATGGATACAAAAACAAGACCCATATATATGCTGTCTACAAGAGACCCACTTCAGACCTAGAGACACATACAGACTGAAAGTAAGGGGATGGAAAAAGATATTCCATGCAGATGGAAACCAAAAGAAAGCTGGAGTAGCAATTCTCATATCAGACAAAATAGACTTTAAAATAAAGACTATTAGAAGAGACAAAGAAGGACACCAGATAATGATCAAGGGATTGATCCAAGAAGAAGATATAACAATTGTAAATATTTATGCACCCAACATAGGAGCACCTCAATACATAAGGCAAATACTAACAGCCATAAAAGGGGAAATTGACAGTAACACATTCATAGTAGGGGACTTTAACAACCCACTTTCACCAATGGACAGATCATCCAAAATGAAAATAAATAAGGAAACACAAGCTTTAAATGATACATTAAACAAGATGGACGTAATTGATATTTATAGGACACTCCATCCAAAAACAACAGAATACACATTTTTCTCAAGTGTTCATGGAACATTCTCCAGTATAGATCATATCTTGGGTCACAGATATAACCTTGGCAAATTTAAGAAAATTGAAATTGTATCAAGTATCTTTTTCGACCACAACACCATAAGACTAGATATCAATTACAGGAAAACATCTGTAAAAAATACAAACACATAGAGGCTAAACAATACACTACTTAATAACGAAGTGATCACTGAAGAAATCAGAGAGGAAATAAAAAAATACCTAGAAACAAATGACAATGGAGACACAACGACCCAAAACCTATGGGATGCAGCAAAAGCAGTTCTAAGAGGGAAGTTTATAGCAATACAAGCCCACCTTAAGAAACAGGAAGCATCTCAAATAAACAACCTAACCTTACACCTAAAGCAATCAGAGAAAGAAGAACAAAAAAACCCCAAAGTTAGCAGAAGGAAAGAAATTATAAAAATCAGATCAGAAATAAATGAAGGAAACAATAGCAAAGATCAATAAAACTAAAAGCTGGTTCTTTGAGAAGATAAACAAAATTGATAAACCCTTAGCCCTACTCATCAAGAAAAAAAGGGAGAAGACTCAAATTAATAGAATTAGAAATGAAAAAGGAGAAGTAACAACTGACACTGCAGAAATACAAAAGATCATGAGAGATTACTACAAGCAACTCTATGCCAATAAAATGGACAACTTTGAAGAAATGCACAAATTCTTA
Organism: Delphinus delphis; assembly: GCF_949987515.2. NCBI lineage: Eukaryota > Metazoa > Chordata > Mammalia > Artiodactyla > Delphinidae > Delphinus > Delphinus delphis. The sequence goes on from NC_082691.1 coordinate 61,717,480, forward strand.
GAAATGCACAACCTGCCAAGACTGAATCAGGAAGAAATAGAAAAGATGAACAGACCAATCACAAGCACTGAAATTGAAACTGTGATTAAAATCTTCCAACAAACAAAAGCCCAGGACCAGATGGCTTCACAGGCGAATTCTATCAAACATTTAGAGAAGAACTAACACCTATCCTTCTCAAACTCTTCCGAAATATAGCAGAGGGAGGAACACTCCCAAATTCATTCTACGAGGCCACCATCACCTTGATACCAAAACCAGACAAGGATGTCACAAAGAAAGAAAACTACAGGCCAATATCACTGATGAACATAGATGCAAAAATCCTCAACAAAATACTAGCAAACAGAATCCAACAGCACATTAAAAGGATCATACACCATGATCAAGTGGGGTTTATCCCAGGGATGCAAGAATTCTTCAATATACGCATATCAATCAATGTGATAAACCATATTAACAAATTGAAGGAGAAAAACCATATGATCATCTCAATAGATGCAGAGAACGCTTTTGACAAAATTCAACCCCATTTATGATAAAAATCCTGCAGAAAGTAGGCATAGACAGAACTTTCCTTAACATAATAAAGGCCATAAATGACAAACCCACAGCCAACATCATCCTCAATGGTGAAAAAGTGAAAGCATGTCCACTAAGATCAGGAAGAAAACAAGGTTGCCCACTCTCACCACTCTTATTCAACAGAGTTTTGGAAGTTATAGCACAGCAATCAGAGAAGAAAAGGAAATAAAAGGAATCCAAATCAGAAAAGAAGAAGTAAAGCTGTCATTGTTTGCAGATGACATGATACTCTACATAGAGAATCCTAAAGATGCTACCAGAAAACTACTAGAGCTAATCAATGAATTTGGTAAAGTTGCAGGATACAAAATTAATGCACAGAAATCTCTTGCATTCCTATACACTAATGATGAAAAATCTGAAAGTGAAATCAAGAAAACACTCCTATTTACCACTGCAACAAAAAGAATAAAATATCTAGGAATAAACCTACCTAAGGAGACAAAAGACCTGTATGCAGAAAATTATAAGACACTGATGAAAGAAATTAAAGATGATACAAATAGATGGAGAGATATACCATGTTTTTGGATTGGAAGAATCAACATTGTGAAAATGACTCTACTACCCAAAGCAATCTACAGATTCAATGCAATCCCTATCAAACTACCACTGGCATTTTTCACAGAACTAGAACAAAAAACTTCACAATTTGTATGGAAACACAAAAGACCCCGAATAGCCAAAGCAATCTTGAGAACGAAAAACGGAGCTGGAGGAATCAGGCTCCCTGACTTCAGACTATACTACAAAGCTACAGTAATCAAGACAGTATGGTACTGGCACAAAAACAGAAAGATAGATCAATGGAACAGGACAGAAAGTCCAGAGATAAACCCACGCACATATGGTCACCTTATCTTTGAAAAAGGAGGCAGGAATGTACAGTGGAGAAAGGACAGCCTCTTCAATAAGTGGTGCTGGGAAAACTGGACAGCTACATGTAAAAGTATGAGATTAGATCACTCCCTAACACCATACACAAAAATAAGCTCAAAATGGATTAAAGACCTAAATGTAAGGCCAGAAACTATCAAACTCTTAGAGGAAAACATAGGCAGAACACACTATGACATAAATCACAGCAAGATCCTTTCTGACCCACCTCCTAGAGTAATGGAAATAAAAACAAAAATAAACAAATGGGACCTAATGAAACTTCAAAGCTTTTGCACAGCAAAGGAAACCATAAACAAGACCAAAAGACAACCCTCAGAATGGGAGAAAATATTTGCAAATGAAGCAACTGACAAAGGATTAATCTCCAAAATTTACAAGCAGCTCATGCAGCTCAATAACAAAAAAACAAACAACCCAATCCAAAAATGGGCAGAAGACCTAAATAGACATTTCTCCAAAGAAGATATACAGACTGCCAACAAACACATGAAAGAATGCTCAACATCATTAAGTATTAGAGAAATGCAAATCAAAACTACAATGAGATATCATCTCACACCAGTCAGAATGGCCATCATCAAAAAATCTAGAAACAATAAATGCTGGAGAGGGTGTGGAGAAAAGCGAACACTCTTGCACTGCTGGTGGGAATGTGAATTGGTTCAGCCATTATGGAGAACAGTATGGAGGTTCCTTAAAAAACTACAAATAGAACTACCATATGACCCAGCAATCCCACTACTGGGCATATACCCTGAGAAAACCAAAATTCAAAAAGAGTCATGTACCAAAATGTTCATTGCAGCTCTATTTACAATAGCCCAGAGATGGAAACAACCTAAGTGTCCATCATCGGATGAATGGATAAAGAAGATGTGGCACATATATACAATGGAATATTACTCAGCCATAAAAAGAAACGAAATTGAGCTATTTGTAATGAGGTGGATAGACCTAGAGTCTGTCATACGGAGTGAAGTAAGTCAGAAAGCAAAAGACAAATACTGTATGCTAACACATATATATGGAATTTAAGAAAATAAAATGTCATGAAGAACCTAGGGGTAAGGCAGGAATAAAGACGCAGACCTCCTAGAGAACGGACTTGAGGTTATGGGGAGGGGGAAGGGTGAGCTGTGACAGGGCGAGAGAGAGTCATGGACATATACACACTAACAAACGTAGTAAGGTAGATAGCTAGTGGGAAGCAGCCGCATGGCACAGGGATATTGGCTCGGTGCTTTGTGACAGCCTGGAGGGGTGGGATAGGGAGGGTGGGAGGGAGGGAGACAAAAGAGGGAAGACATATGGGAACATATGTTTATGTATGACTGATTCACTTTGTTATAAAGCAGAAACTAACACACCATTGTAAAGCAATTATACCCCAATAAAGATGTTAAAAAAAAAAAAAAGAGAGATTAGATCACTCCCTAACACCATACACAAAAATAAGCTCAAAATGGATTAAAGACCTAAATGTAAGGCCAGAAACTATCAAACTCTTAGAGGAAAACATAGGCAGAACACTCTATGACATAAATCACAGCAAGATCCTTTTTGACCCACCTCCTAGAGAAATGGAAATAAAAACAAAAATAAACAAATGGGACCTAATGAAACTTCAAAGCTTTTGCACAGCAAATGAAACCATAAAGAAGACCAAAAGACAACTCTCAGAATGGGAGAAAATATTTGCAAATTAAGCAACTGACAAAGCATTAATTTCCAAAATTTATAAGCAGCTCATGCAGCTCAATAACAAAAAAACAAACAACCCAATCCAAAAATGGGCAGAAGACCTAAATAGACATTTCTCCAAGGAAGATATACAGATTGCCAACAAACACATGAAAGAATGCTCAACATTATTAATCATTAGGGAAATGCAAATCAAAACTACAATGAAATATCATCTCACACCCGTCAGAATGGCCGTCATCAAAAAAATCTAGAAACAATAAATGCTGGAGAGGGTGTGGAGAAAAGGGAACACTTCTGCACTGCTGGTGGGAATGTGAATTGGTACAGCCACTATGGAGAACAGTATGGAGGTTCCTTAAAAAACTACAAATAGAACTACCATATGACCCAGCAATCCCACTACTGGGCATATACCCTGAGAAAACCAAAATTCAAAAAGAGTCATGTACCAAAATGTTCATTGCAGCTCTATTTACAATAGCCCAGAGATGGAAACAACCTAAGTGCCCATCATCGGATGAATGGATAAAGAAGATGTGGCACATATATACAATGGAATATTACTCAGCCATAAAGAGAAATGAAATCGAGCTATTTGTAATGAGGTGGATAGACCTAGAGTCTGTCATACAGGGTGAAGTAAGTCAGAAAGAGAAAGACAAATACCGTATGCTAACACATATATATGGAAATTAAGGGGAAAAAAATGTCATGAAGAACCTAGGGGTAAGACAGGAATAAAGACACAGACCTACTGGAGAACGGACTTGAGGATATGGGGAGGGGGAAAGGTGAGCTGTGACAAAGCGAGAGAGAGGCATGGACATATATACACTACAAAACGTAAGGTAGATAGCTAGTGGGAAGCAGCCACATGGCACAGGGATATCGGCTCCTTGCTTTGTGACCGCCTGGAGGGGTGGGATAGGGAGGGTGGGAGGGAGGAAAATGCAAGAGCGAAGAGATATGGGAACATATGTATATGTATAACTGATTCACTTTGTTATAAAGCAGAAACTAACAGCATTGTAAAGCAATTATACCCGAATCAAGATGTTAAAAAAAAAAAGAAAAAGAAAAGCTGCTCAACATCACTAATTATTAGAGAAATGCAAATCAAAAGTGCAAAGAGGTATCACCTCACACCAGTGAGAATGGGCATCATCAGAAAATCTACAAATAACAAATGCTGGAGAGGGTGTGGAGAAAAGGGAACCCTCTTGCACTGTTGGTGAGAATGTAAATTTATACAGCCACTATGGAGAACAGTATGGAGGTTCCTTAAAAAACGAAAAATAGAATTACCATATGACCCAGCAATCCCACTACTGGGCATATACCCAGAAAAAACCATAATTCGAAAAGACGCATGCACCCTAATGTTCATTGCAGCACTATTTACAATAGCCAGGTCACGGAAGCAACCTAAGTGTCCATCGACAGATGAATGGATAAAGCAGATGTGGTACAAATATACAATGGACTATTACTCAGCCACAGAAAGGAATGAAACTGGGTCATTTGTAGAGACGTGGATGGATCTAGAGACTGTCATACAGAGTGAAGTAAGTCAGAAAGAGAAAAACAAATATCGTATATTAATGCATAGATATGGAATCTAGAAAAATGGTACAGATGAACCAGTTTGCAAGGCAGAAATAGAGACAGAGATGTAGAGAACAAACGTATGGACACCAAGGGGGGAAAGTGGCAGGGTGGGTGGTGGTGGTGGGATGAATTGGGAGATTGGGATTGACATGTATACACTAATATGTATAAAATAGATAACTAATAAGAACCTGCTGTATTAAAAATAAGTAAATAAAATGAAATTTAAAAAAAAGACATCAGGGCCAGGGTAACCTAGATTATGCAAAAAGATTTTAAAAGGAAATAGACTTTTTGAGAAACGTATCATATTTTAACTTGAAATCCATGGTGAAGAGGGTGGTTGTCTTTTACCTATAGGGTAAAGAGTGAAGGGTTATTGATGATGAAGCTTGGCTGTTGCTCTCCTTTGGTTCCTTTGATCTTCACTTTGCATGAGTGGAACCGTCAGGATCTCTCTAGAGAGGACAGGTTCCGGCACAATGCTGCACCGGCGTTTCTTCTACTGAAGCAAGAGCAAAATAGATGACATCAGGCTTTGGCAACTGATACATTTTAGTTCTTTCCACACATTGTTGATACACCTTAGCTTCTCTCTTTCCAGGGAATTTGAATCTGATGGGGAGTCCAAAGATGATTATCACTGAGCCACCTGCAGCAGGGCCTCTGAGAGACATGGAAACTCTACAGCAGCGCCCCATCTCTTCAGAGTCTCGATATTCAATCCCTCTTTTGACCCCACGATCTACATTAGATACTTCTTCGATTAAGATGTCCAAACACTTAGACTCCTAACTGGGTCTTAAAATATTCTAAGCCAGGCTTGGGTCCAGGGCCCAGGTGGAGGTGGTGAGAGGTGTTGAGATGTGACAAGATGTGGCGATGGTGGCCCTGTCACTGACGGCTGCATCAAGACCATGTGGAAGGTGGAGGGAGAAAGGAAAGTTGGGTGCTTGCACACGTTGGTCAGGCTGGTTTCTGTCCCCAGTGACCTAAGATTTCAGTTGACGTGATGCCAAAGCAGGGCTGTGTTCCCTTTGGCCCCTGCACCTGAGCCCCCGATCTTGGCAGGAATGTGAAGAAGCTCTTGCCGCCTCTGCCGTGCTCTTGCATCTCACCTGGGCATGTGGCCCCCTGACAAAACAGCTCTGTCTTCTGCTGCCTGGAGGCTCCTCTCTGCAGACGGCTCAAACCTGGTCCTTGTGAGGCTGAAGTGCAGACACTGTCTTTCCACCCTCTGTCTCTGCCCCCAGGCACTAGGATGTAAATGTCCTCTCCCAGCATTTAGGCAACAAAGGAATAAATAAGTGAAAGTCAAATCATGCAAGTCTCCTTGACAGAGGCCAAGTATCTCTGTGTTGCCAAACTTGCCCTGACACGCCTGAGCTGAGAAGTAAAGGCCGATCAAACTCACATCTAAAACCCTGGATCATAAGGAAAATTCCAGCTAACAGGGACCGTTGCCCTGACCCCTCCCCTACGATGCTTCAGCAAAGAGCTGCTCTGGGAAAAACTCTACTCGTTCAAAGATGAGTCAGCAAAAAGGAAGCTGCAAAGGATCTCTCCAAGCAGAGGAAAGGGATAGGAAACGCAAGTGGCAAATGCAGAATCCTCACCAGAAACACTGCCTTAGAGCAGACGAGAGCTGTAACCAAACAACTGCCAGGCATTTTAAAAAACTTAATGAAATGGTTGCCTCTAAGAAGACAGAGTACAGGGAAAAATGGTGAGACATCTGGAGGCGAAACATGAGCTCAGGAAAAAAAAGTGGAAAAAGAAAAGAAAATAGAAATTAGCCCAAGGAAGGAAAAACACTGCGGAAAATGTAAGGACATAGAGGGCAGTAATAACAAAAAGTCAGCAAAACGAAATGGAAATAAAAGGGTTTAAAAGGCAAAGTCACCTGATGTTTATTAACTGATTAAGCACCTATGATGTAACAGGCATTATTCTAGGCACTAGTGTAGCGGAGCAAAACTTGCCCACCCCAAAATATCTCTTTGCCATGCAGATTATTTTGAGCTGAAAACAATCAAGGCCCAAAAGACTCAGGAAGAGACTTTGATCTTCTCCTTAACTGCCTGAAAGAATTTAGATAGAGGCCCTGTTCCTGGAATAGAGCTATCACCAGGGATATCTGCAAAGAATATGGGCCAGGGGGCTTTCCTGGTGGCGCAGTGGTTGAGAGTCCGCCTACCGATGCAGGGGACACGGGTTCATGCCCCGGTCTGGGAAGATCCCACATGCTACGGAGTGGCTGGGCCCGTGAGCCATGGCCGCTGAGCCTGCGCGTCCGGAGCCTGTGCTCCGCAACGGGAGAGGCCACAACAGTGAGAGGCCCGCCACCTGGTTATCAAACAGTCGCTTTTCCATCTCCATATGAATTGCCTTCCTCCCCTTTGTAGCCCCAAACCACTTCCCCCAAAGTTGTCTTTTGTCTTTAGCTGAAGATAGTACTTAAGGTGAGGCTTTCACTCATTTTGGAGAGTTACTCAGCTTTCCTGGGGCTCACCCATCTATACATGTTATTAAACTTTCATTTGAAAGTTATTAAACTTTCGTTTGATTTTCACCTGTTAATCAGTCTCATGTCAATTGAACTCCTACACCAGCCAGAAGAACCTAAAAGGGTAGAGGAACATTTCTCCCTCCCTGACTCTGGGAATACAGCAGCTCCATAATGACACTGGCCAGGCCCTTACGGCCCTTGAAACAAAATTGGGTCTCGTTTTCTGCTTTCTACACCATCTACGGTCGAAAATGCAAAGACCGCTGTCGAAGGATCAGGGGAATGGAAAGTGCCCATTGAACTGAGAAGGTATCTTGAGACAAAAAAATAAGGCAGGCAGCTCCGTATAATCAATGGATCCGTTGATTATAGGGTAACTTACTCACAGGGTGGGATCTGGATCAGGTGGCCCACAATCCAGAGCATTTACAGCGGCACTCACACCACCGAGGGGCCACGGGGACAATTTTGTAGTTAACCTAAGATATGGGGGCAGGTGCTTGGAAACAGGACATGCATTCCCAAGGCAAGATTTATGAATGGGTAATTAGTCTCATGGGTGCTGGGAATAGGTCAGCAAAGGTTTTCATCATTGTTTGGGGACTGACTGAGCATAGAGGCCACCTGGTCTTAATGATTATTAAACAGTATCTATTAACTACAAAGCCCTTGATGACACAGAAGTGATTTACTGGACAGTACAGTCCCGGGTAGGGTCAGCAGAAGGAAAGGAAACTGTAAGGTCTCAAGACGGGGTCAGTTATGCTAACAGCCATACAACCACCCAACAGAGGATCCATAGTCAAGGTATTCCATGGACCTCTCCTGCTCCCTCCCATTGACAGGCATCTGGTATGACCCAGCATTTGAATAGCCTCCTCAAAAACGAATTTTCCCAAGATTTCTAACTTTACCTTGTCATCTCCTCCACACCTTGGTCACTGTTATGGGCTGAATTGTGTCCCCCCACGCTGCAGTTTATAGGATGAAGCCCTAATCTCCCCAATGTGACTGTCTTTGGAGATACGGCCTTTAGGGAGCTAATTAAGGTTAAATGAGGTCATAAGAGTGGGGCCCTGATCCAATATGACTGGTGTCCTTATAAGAAGAGGAAGAGACACAGGAATGGGTGCACACACAGAAGAGGCCAGGTGAGGACACGTTGAGAAGGAAGCCAGCTACAGGCCGGGTAGAGGCTCTTAGCTGAAACCGAATTTGTGGCACCTTGATCGTGGACCCCTAGCCTGCAGAACTGTGAGAAAGTAAATGTCTATGGTTTAAGCCACCCAGCCTGTGGTATTTTATTACTACAGCTCAAGCAATCTATGTAATACAGTCACTGAATTAGATAGATTACAATCTATCTAATACAGATGCCCAGAGAGGGACCATCTCCTCTTTTTGTTTCCTGGGTAATGATCAGAACAAAAGTGGTGGTGAGCCATATAAGCTTATTTTGAAATTTTGAGATTCCACCCTGACCATTCCTAGGCATGATGTTTCTTTTTTTTCCCTAGATGCAACACCAGGCCAGGCTGGTGTATACCCTCCTGGTGGCAGATCAACCAAAAAGGGACTGAGGGGATCCAAACTGAATTCTGGTTCAGCCACGCAGATTTTCTTCTTGGCTTGAGATGGTCCTAGAGCATAAAGATAATAGCTACTTGGTTGAGAGCCCTGCTTGGGGCTCCTCCTGGAGCAGCCCATGTAAGCACTCTTGTGGGTCTCTGTGAATTTGGTAAAAGTGCCCTTGTCCCTCTCGTATGTGACCCTTCTGGACGGAAGGTCTGGGCAGGTTGTGGGGATGACTGAAGGAAAGATGAAGGTATAGGCACTGGAACAGGGTGTGCCAATTTTGCAGTGGTAGAGGAAGAACAATAACCCTGGCATCCATGGAGGGCACACCTTGGACCCTGGAGCTGTTGAGTTGCAGGGTCAGGGGTGCAATTAATGGCTTCTTGTCCACAAGACCTGGCACAGTCACACTGTCTGCCTAGACCAGGCAGCAGCTATTACTACAACCTGCCCTTCTGTGGGTTTTGTCACCCCGGTCTGAATACAATGAAAATAGGAAAATTCATGTGGGCACGGCCGCTTCTGAAGTACCCTTCTGTCCCTGACGCTGCCAGGCGCAGCCCCAGTCACGCCTCCCAGAGCCCCCTCACACTGCTCAAACACCCAGACTGGTACAACCTCGTCTCTACTTGACGGACACAAAATTCACATGCTTCTTCTGATGCCCAACTCGTTATGCCATATGTGGTAATCAAGGCTGCATCAACCTGGTGACCTGTTTATGTTCCTATCTAAACCACCACAGTGGTGACACAAATCAAACTGAACAACTAATCCCAAACTGGAGTGACCCATGCCCCCTTGGATTGTCTCTTTGTATGTGAGGGAGAATGGGTCACAGAATGTCTCTCCAATGGGGTCTGAGTCTCAGCCCTGGAAAAGGCCTTCTCCAAGGTGATTTCTTCCTTGGGTACTCCTTCAGTCCTATCCACTCTTCCTGTACTTTTTTTTTTTTTTTTCCTGTTGTGGTAAAATGAACATAAATTGTACACTTAAAATGGTTAAAATGGTAAACTTTGTGTCATTATGATGACATTCACGACATTGGATTAACCATCACCGTTACCTATTTCCAGACTTTTCCATCACCCCAAACTGAAACTCTATACTCATTAAGCAATAACTCCCCATTCCCCTTCCATCAGCCCCTGGTAACCTCTACTCTTCTTTCTGTTTCCATGAATTCACCTCATATAAGTGGAACCATATATTTGTCCTTCTGTGCTTGGCTTATTTCACTTAGCAAAACATTTTCAGGGTTCATCCATGTTGGTGCATGTGTCAGAATTTCCTCCCTTTCTTCGGCAGAATGATATTCTGTTGTATGTATATACCATATTTTGTTTATCCGTTTATCTCTTTCTGTGCTCTTCAGAGTTTTTACCCTTTAGTGGTTAACCCTCTGTTATCAGTTAATAATTATTCATATTAAACTTTCCTTGTTCACATAGTGTAGTTCCTGTCTCCTGACTGGGACCCTGACCGACACACCTGCCTTTGGGAACTGCCTTTCTCTTCTCACTCAGTGTGACTTTGATGGGGCCAACCATGGAACCTTGTTTCCCTCATCATGAATCATACTGCCCCATCAATCTAGTAACGGTGATGAGTTTCAGGGCAGGAACACGACCCAACCAGTGCCCATCAGAATCCTTCCCCAGGATGGATGGGTGAATATGGGAATCCCCATGGGATTGCTTCTCTGGAGTTCTTGCAGCCACATTCCCAGACACGTACAGGAGGCTTATCTTGTGGTAGGATAAACTGAGACCAATATTCAAAGAGAACTAGAGATGGAAATGAGAAATGAAGAGGTTTCTGATATACCTAGAGGCAGTGTAGCTAGAGAAGAAGGTCAGCATTTAAGGAAGTGGGGGAGTCAATAAGAATAGTGAGAAAGGGCAGCCAGACAGCAGAGGAAGCATCAGGAGCTGGTGGTATCCCGCTATTGTGATCAAGACAGGATCTTTCCTTTTTCTTCTTTTTTTTTTAACATCTTTATTGGAGTATAATTGCTTTACAGTGTTGTGTTAGTTTCTGCTGTATAACAAAGTGAATCAGCTATGTGCATACGCATATCCCCATATCCCCTCCCTCTTGCATCTCCCTCCCACCCCCCCATCCCACCCCTCTAGGTGGTCACAAAGCACCAAGCTGATCTCCCTGTGCTATGCGGCTGCTTCCCACTAGCTGTCTATTTTACATTTGGTAGTGTATATATGTCCATGCCACTCTCTCACTTTGTCCCAGCTCACCCTTCCCCCTCCCCGTGTCCTCAAGTCCATTCTCTACGTCTGTGTCTTTATTCCAAGACAGGATCTTTTAAGAGAAAGGAGGGGGTGGGAGTTCCCTGGTGGTCCAGTGGCTAGGAGTTGGGCTTTCACTGTCATGGGCCTGGGGTTCAATCCCTGGTTGGGGAACTGAAATCCTGCAAGCCACGCGGCGCAGCCCAAAAAAAAAAAAGAAAGAGAAGGAAGGGGGTTAAAAAATGGGCTGGAGAATGGCCCCTGGACTGGGCGCTAGCTGATGGTGGACCCCAGTGAGAGCAGTGTGGGCAGAGCACTCTGGTTTAGCACCGTGGGCCTCTCCCTGTCCGTCTCTGGGACCCTCGAGGGCCCTAGTCTCAGGAAATGCTTGCTGCTCCTTAAAGGTGCTCTCAAGCTTCCCCAGCTCATCCTTTTGACCAAGTCTGACTGATTCTCCCAAATTCAGCTTGAGCTCAGCTCTTCAGAGAGGCCCAGCAGACCAGCTTCTTGATCCAAAGAGGAGAAGCGATTCCCGTGGCACTCGGTGTGTTCTTTCCTCGGTCAATCACTTATCACGCTGTTGCCATCGCAGGCTTGTCTCCTGCTCCAGCCTGTGGACTCCTTTAAATCGGGGACTTTGGTTTATACATCTCTGTGTTCCAAGCACTCAGCACAGGGCCTGGCCTTGAAAGGAGCTCAGTGCACACAAATGGATCAATGTCTGCAGGGGCGCACTTGTGATTCTTCTGTGAGAGGAGAATGCGATCTGGTTGCCATGGTGCTGAGAGAGAGATTTCTCCACCTGCTGTTTCCAAAAGGAACAAGGCACAGTGAGCTGACTGCATTTGGGCATCTGGCCAGCAGGGTCTGCAGAATCCAGCAAGATGGATGCGGTGCTAACCCTGAGGTGGCCGAGACACTTTTCCAGCTATGCAGACCTTTCTGCCCTTTTCGCCCAGGCAGGTAAGCTGTCAAGTACCAACAAAAAATTGTCTTCTTTCTGTCCTTGGCAGATTTAAAGGGCTCCTCTTTTGCCAATATTCCCTTAGCTCTCATGGCAGTTTTTTCTCTCCCCTTGCACTGTTCTTTCTACCTCCTTGCCCACTGCTACCCTAAGACAGGGGCTTCCAAACTATAGCCTGTGGGCCAAATCCTCAGAGGACCTCAGTCTTTTCCTAAAGGCTGTCTTCACCTGATTGGATGAGACCCACCTACATTGTGGAGATTTACTTTACTCGAAGTTGACGGATTTAAATGTTAATCTCATCTAAAAAATTCCTTCATAGCCACATCCAGATGTGTTTGCCCAAATATCTGGACACTGTGGCCTAGCCAAGGTGACATAACATTAAACATCACACTGTATGGCCCAGTGCTGGTCAACGGGATGTCAGCAGAAGTTGTTGAGCGGGGAGGGCTCCTGAAGAGGGAGGCAGCTATGCTTGCCCACGTTCTGTTATTTCTTCCTCATCCTTCCTGCCCAAGAGGTGAGCCTGGTGTTCGGCACTTCACTAGCCATCTTGAACTCGCCCTGGAAAAGTCAAGAGAAGCTCAAAGAACTCAATATCCTCAAGCCCCGCATCTGCCCTGGACTTGTCACCTTTGGGCTTCTTCTCAGATGAGAGAAAAACAGAGCACTGTGTTATTATGCCTGCTGTTCATGTCTCTGTTGCTTGCGGCCAGAAGCGATTCCTGACTAATACTCTCTGCTTCTTGGCCATTCAGACCTCTCTCAGGTCTGAGCATTCTTGAGCCAGGCCCCCAGGCTCCCACTGAGACTCCCGGCTGTCCCTCCAGTAGGTGTCCTGTCATTTGGGCTAGCCTGAATGGGATCTTGTTTGTATCCAAGAACTCTCCCCGGTATAAAGCATAAGCCAGGTGGGAAGGACTAAGGGGATGAGGGGCATGATGGGGGTGAGGGGGCGGTGGAGATGAAAGAACATGTTCCAGGTAGAGATATGAGTATGTGCAGAGGCCAAAGGTGAAAGACCATGCCTCCTGCAGGATAGTAAGGCTGGATCATAGAGTGCAAGGGAGGACTGGCTAGAGTGAGGCTGAGAGGTAGGCTATGGTGAGAATGGATTTTAACCCCAAGGGTAAGGGGAGTCGTGGGCAGGTTCTATGTGTGTATGTATAGGTCACATGACCATATTTCCAAACTGGGAAGCTCACTGCAATTGTAGCAAGGAGAAAGGATTACAAGGGGCCAGTCTGAAGACAGCAACCTGTTGCAGGGATGCAGGTAAGGAATGATGGAGGCAGTGGGGAAAGAAGAAACAAATTTTAGAGAGGTTTGGAGATAAAAGAGTCAAGAACTATATTTGAAGGGTAAAGGCGAAAAAGATGTCAAGTTCAGAATCAAGAATTCTGTCTTGATGAATGGATAAAGAAGATGTGGTATATATACACAAAGCAGTATTACTCAGCCATAAAAAAGAATGAAATATTGCCATTTGCAATAACATAAGTGGACTTATAGAATATCATACTAAGTTAAGTAAGACAGAGAAGGACAAGATTATATGATATCACTTATATATGGAATCTAAAAGATATGAATGAATTTATTGACAAAACAGACACAGACTCACAGAAAACAAACTTATGGTTACCAAAGGGGAAAGGGGAGGGGAAGAATAAATTAGGAGTTTGGGATTAACATATACACACTACTATATAGAAAATAGACAAATAACAAGGATTTACTGTATAGCACAGGGAACTATACTCAGTATCTCATAAACTTACAATGGAAAAGAATCTGGAAAAATATATATATATACACAATTGAATCACTTTGCTGTATACCTGAAACTAACATAATACTGTAAATCAACTATACTCCAATAAAATAAAGAATTCTGTCTTGAGCACCCAGATGGATACCATTTTTTCCCTCCAGCAGGCAGTTTAGCATCCTCACACCACACCCCTGTACCTGTGGAAGTGTTCTCGGACCAAAGAACACACTGTCTCTCATCTCTCCCCTGGAGTCACAATGGTCACAGCCTTTCAGATGGTCTCAGGCTGCATCATCAAAGGTACTGAGTTCAGAACAAGGCAGGTGATGCTCCTGCCCTCTTGACTCTGGTTAGAACATATACCAGGTGTATTGTGTCTAGTCTTGGTCCCTAACCACAAAGAGAAGTTTAACAACTGGAGCTTGTCCAGGTAAGGCGACCGTCAGGAAACCACAGCAACGAGGGCGTTCTGAGGGACCGGGGACCAGACAAACTTTAAGGGGATGAGCCTCCTGTGCGTAAATGTCTAAAGGCGGAGGGAGCAGAGGGTTCTCAGTGGCCCTAGGACACAGCAAGGACTGCTGGGCCGAAGCTGTAGGGATGCAGATTTTTGCAACGTAAAAACCCCGTGTGGACAGGAAGCCTGGGGACGGAATGAACAGCCCATGCTGAGAGGGGTCTGGAGGGCAGCCGAGGGGTTCCCCCTCCCAGATGCCAGGGACATGTGGAACAGAGACCACAGATCAAATGCCCACGGGTGCCAGGTGAGGCACTCAGAGGAGCGGTCCAGCTAAAGGCACAAAAATTCAAAATTAAAACCAATGGCAGCAACAGCAAGCACTGTGCACGTGGAACAAAGTCTGCTGCAGAGGTGGGACTGAGTGGATGCACAGCCTCTGCGCAGGAATGTGGGGCGGCGTGTATCATTTCCTGGGGCTGCCATAACCAAGTCCCCCAAACTGCGTGGCTTCAGAGAAATTTATCATCTCTCAGTTCTGGAGGCTAGAAGTCCAAAATCAAAGTGATGGTGGGGTCGTGCTCCCTCGGAAGCTTCTGAGGAAGGATCCTTCCAGCTTCTAGCAGCCCCAGGTGTTTCTTGGCTTCTGGCAGCAGGACTCCAATCTCTGCCTCCGTCTCCACGCGGCCATCTTTCCCCTGTGTTTCCCTCTTCTTACAGACACCAGTCACATTGGAGTAGAGGTCCACCCTACTCCAGTAGGAACTCATCTTAACTTAATTAGTTACATCTGCCCTGACCCTATTTCCAAATGAGGTCATATTCTGAGGTGACCTTGTCTTTTTGAGGGACACAATTCAAACCATAACTGGGAGTCTGAGGTCCCGTCCAGCTGGAGACATGTCAACCTAGAGGCAGCCACTAGCTTTGGTGAATTTGTGTGGTTTTGCTGTCTTGTCTTCCCAGCTTGCGTAAGCTTTCTCCTCCCCACCTAACTGGCAAAGCCAGAGCCCCACTGATATTTAGGGACTGACCCACCCTGTCTCTGCCAGACAGGTGTAGAGGGTCGGGATGCCTTAAGGAAGGGCTGAGAAGGGGCTCCAGGGCTTCCCTGTGGTCACTCTCTGGGGCCTGGGTCTCTGGGGCTCAGAAGTCTGGCTCAGAGGCTACTTCCCGCACGAAGGCCCCAGAAGCTGGGCCTGCATAGGGCTGTCACAGCGCTCACGCTGCGTAGCTGCTGGTTTGTGCGGAGATGCTCCCCTCTGCTGGGCAGAGGGAAATCTGCTGTCCTTCCATTTCTTAGGGGTTTGTCTCCCTAAGTCGCAAGTTCACAAACCCACAGTAAACACAGTCAGGGGCCAGAGGCCAGCAGGGCCAGTTCCCCCATTTTTCAGTGGGGGAGATTGAGGCTGGAGAGGGGAAAGGCCTTGTGTAAGGCCACACAGAGACCAGACGTGTGCCACCTCCCTCCCACACCAAGGTCTGGGAAGCATCTCTTAGGATCCTGGAGGCGCGGGCTCGAAGAAAGCCAGGGTGGGGCTCCTGGGAAGCCTGCATACAGCTGAGCTTGGAGGAAAAATGGCCAGAGAAGGAGAAGGCAAAGAAGGTGGGCACCTTACTTCAAGTACAGGCCTCAGAAAGCTGGCCAGGTACCGACCCGGCGAAGAGAACCAGGACCGCCAGTCAGTCCACTCACTGGACGATTCCCCATCAGCCTGTGTGAGTGATCCCAGCATAGCCTAACTCCATACTCCTAAGAAGTCATGTACATACAGAACTTTTGTAAGTCAGATGCTCTTTGTACCCTCTCCCTCCTTCTCCTGTGTCCCAGATACCCTGACCATCTTTCTCATACGTGGCCCAGTGGTAGCACAGTAGTTAGGGCAAGTTTACTGCTCTAACAGGTAGCCCAGAAGGCATCACAGCTCAAACGCAATGGAAACTTACTTTTTGCTTGTCAACAGTTCACGGAGTTTATCAGAAAGGGTTGGGGCGAGGGGCTCTGTCCCCCATAGTCTCTCAGGGACCAGGCTCTGCCGTCTTTAACATATGGACATCGAGAGACAATCAGCAGAAAAGGGAAGAGCGTAGAGGATGACACACAGGAGTTCTCCTAAGCCAGGCTGGGAAGTGCTGTACAGTACATTTTAGTCATGTTCCATACGCTAGAACACAAAGGATCCAGAAAGGCCAAGAACAACCTGGGTTACATGGTGGTCTGATGGGAGGTGTGGCAAGAATACACCTCACAGACCTCCTCCCACAGCTGCTGCTCTTTGGAATCCATGACAGAGCTTGTGCCAAAGCACGCCTCCTACAGGCTGCTCCCTGCCAGTGACTGAGTGCAGCTGATGCACTGAGGCAGCTGGCTCCTTGAAGTACAGCGGACTCCTGTACTGTCAACTTTCGTTCCAGAACTCCCAGTGGCTTTGCTGAACCTTCCTTAGACTATGTGGCAGGTTAGGATGCTTCACCCAACTGTCATTCCCTCTTTCCTTCCCTTGGGGTCAGACTTGCATCATGGTCTGGTGGTTCTCCCAGTCTCCCTGGCTTCCTCCCGCTTTCCTTTCACAGAGGTGTTTCTCTTAATAAAATCCTTGCACACTCAATCCCATCTTGGTGTCTGCATCTTGGAGGACTCAGTCTAGCACAGGAGACTACGCCCTGGTATTCGGACTACCCCAACTCTCGTTGGGGTCATTTAACCCAGGTGGTGAAGATGGACCAGACTTGTTTGAACAAAAGATGCTCTGGGTAATCCCAGAACCTGCTAATTTCATATAGACAGGTACCAGGGGTTAGGATTTCAACATACTTTTTTGGGGGGAGGTGCAATTCAACTCATATCAGTCTTCACCTTTGGTTGGGCCTCCAGTACCAGCCTGACTCCTGTCCACATTTCCCCAACAGGGTTACTCTAACTGTTCTTCACAAGGGCTTTTCCAAACCTTCTCCACCCTCTTCAACATTTCAGCCCTGCAACTTTTCCTTTCATATTCAACAAATGACTTTACCTACCCCTTCACAGAAAAACAGACACCGACAGAAGGGGGGTCCCTTAATCTCACGCCGTGTCTGCCTATCACTTTCTCCATCTGAAGGCTTTTCCTGTCCTACTCACCGTGTTTTTCCTCAAGTCTAATCTATGTTCTCTTTTTTGGATCCCTTTCCTCTGATGTAGGGGCCCTGCATGTCTCCCAATTTTCTCCACATCAGGAAATGACACCACACCACAATCTACCCCACTGGCTCATGCTAAAATATCTACAAGCCCATCTTTTTTTTTTTTTTTGGCGGTACGCGGGCCTCTCACTGTTGTGGCCTCTCCCGTTGCGGAGCACAGGCTCTGGACGCGCAGGCTCAGAAGCCATGGCTCACGGGCCCAGCCGCTCCACGGCATGTGGGGTCTTCCCGGACTGGGGCACGAACCCGTGTCCCCTGCATCGGCAGGTGGACTCTCAACCACTGCGCCACCAGGGAAGCCCAAGCCCATCTTTATTATTTGCTTTTCCTGACTCTCCTTCATCCTCCAACACAACTAATCTACAGCATGTATGATTTGCTTTACCTTCAGAATATTTCCTAAATCCAACCCCTTTCAGTATCACCACTATTACTACTCTGATCTAGGCAATCTAATGGGCAACTATGGGTAACGACCTCTTAACTGGTCTCACCACCTCCACTGTTAAGTTATTTCAGCCCAATCTCCACACACAGCCAGAATGATCATCTTAAAAGACACATCAGACCATTCACTCCCCTGCTTCAAATGTTTCAATGACTTCCCTTTGCACTGAAAATAAATAATTTTTTTTTTAACCATGGCCAACAAGGTCTATATGATCTGGTCTCTGTTTACTTCTCTGATATTATTTCATGCTTCTCTCCTCTTCACTCACAACATTCCAAGCACGTGGGTTTTCCTACTGTTCTTTACACAGACCAAGTAGGTAATGCTATTACCTCAGATCTTCTCATGGCTGATTCCTTGTCAGCTTTATAGCCTTCAAATGTCACCTCCTGAAGGAGGCCTGACCATCTATCTACAGACCACCTTGACCTCAGATCATGCTCTATACAATTTCTCCACTTTGTTATTTTTAGAGTCTTTATCACTGTCTGAAACTATTTACAAATCAGTTCATTTTTATCTTGCCAGTCTGGTCCCAAAGAACGTAAGCTCCTTGTGAACAGGAAGTCTGTCTGCCTTGTTCATTGCTGTCCCTCCAGTGTCTAGAACAATGTCTGGCACCTAGTAGGCACTCTGTAAATGTCACTGAACGACTATGTGACAGGTGCCAGGGTTTTTAAGCAGCATGAAAGATTCAGGTAGGCCACTGTCTCTCTGCTGGGACATTCACTGAACGAGTCCTAAGAAGTCCCTTGAAGGCTAATCGTCTGGTCACCTGCATGCCAAGCTGGAACACAGGAAACCTTTCAAAGGCTAGGAGTCCCGGCACTTGGATCCAGCCTCCCTAGGGGTACTGCATAAGCGTTTCTCACCGAGACCCTGGCACTGTGGCCAGAATGGTGTTTCGGAACACTTGCTGGTCTCCGTTTCTTGAGATCTGCAGACCTTGGTTCCCTGTCTCAGAGAAAATCCTGCCACTCTAGCCACTTCTGCTCCTCACTTTCCAAGCCCCTGGTTGGGCATCTTTCCCCATGCCCCCTAATTGCACAGTGTTAGAAGGTAAAAGTCTTCCTTTAACTATGCCCTGGGAATCAAGGAGGGAAGAAAAGGGAAGCAGTTTTCTTTCTCCTGATGCTTCTACATCAGTAAAATCAAACCAGAAATTAATCTGATGATAAACTCATCTGCCTCAGCCATAGACGACTTCACTCAGGTTCAAGGGATCTTGCCTCCTTATTCTTAGAGGACAGAAGCTGAAATAAACCTTTGCTAAGGCAGGCTGGAGGCTGAGACAAAACTTTGTTAATGACCCAGGAGCCAGAAAAGAAAGTCAGTGAGACAGAAGCAAGGAAGCTAGATCAGCCGGAGCACAGGGTGTGTTCACTCACCCTGCATTTAAAATCTTTTTCAGGCCATCTCCCTGCTTGAGCCCCCATTTGAGCTGCCTGCACCTAAGGGAAGAAGACCCAGAAAATCAAGCCTTGGAGACCTCTGCGTCTCAAGTAAAAGGTAAATGTTTACCGAACAACTGTATGACAGGTTCCTGGCTCTTCTGTACATAGTAACGAGATTCATGGAGGACACTATTCTTACGGCTGTGACACTGTCACTGTCAAAGCCCCACAAGGTCTCTTGAAGGCCAACAGTTTGGCCACTCACTTCTCAAGAAAAGGGATTGTATGGTCAATTCAGGGGAGAACTCTGTATTAGTTATCTATTTTTTGTGTAACAAATGACCCCAAAATCTAACAGCTTAAAAACCAACAAATATCGGGACTCCCCTGGCAGTCCAGGGGTTAGGACTCCACACTTGCACTGCCGGGGCCTGGGTTCCATCCCTGGTCGGGGAACTGAGATCCCACAAGCCACAGGGCAGGGCCAAAAAAAACCCCCCCAAATGCCCAGAAAACCAACAAAAAAGAAAACCAACAAATATTTATTACCTCACAGTTTTTGTAGGTCAGAAATTTGGGAGCAGTTTAGCTGGGTGGTTCTGGATTAGGACCTTCCAGAAGGTTGCAGTCAAGATGTTGGCTGGAACAAAACAAGGCTGCCCACTCTCACCACTCTTATTCAACAGAGTTTTGGAAGTTATAGCCACAGAAATCAGAGAAGAAAAGGAAATAAAAGGAATCCAAATCGGAAAAGAAGAAGTAAAGCTGTCACTGTTTGCAGATGACATGTTACTCTATGACATAAATCACAGCAAGATCCTTTCTGACCTCCCCTCCCAGAGAAATGGAAATAAAAACAAAAATAAACAAATGGGACCTAATGAAACTTCAAAGCTTTTGCACAGCAAAGGAAACCATAAACAAGACCAAAAGACAACCCTCAGAATGGGAGAAAATATTTGCAAATGAAGCAACTGACAAAGGATTAATCTCCAAAATTTATAAGCAGCTCATGCAGCTTAATAACAAAAAAACAAACAACCCAATCCAAAAATGGGCAGAAGACCTAAATAGACATTTCTCCAAAGAAGATATACAGATTGCCAACAAACACATGAAAGAATGCTCAACATCATTAAGTATTAGAGAAATGCAAATCAAAACTACAATGAGATATCATCTCACACCAGTCAGAATGGCCATCATCAAAAAATCTAGAAACAATAAATGCTGGAGAGGGTGTGGAGAAAAGGGAACCCTCTTGCACTGTTGGTGGGAATGTAAATTGATACAGCCACTGTGGAGAACAGTATAGAGGTTCCTTAAAAAACTACAAATAGAGCTACCATATGACCCAGCAATCCCACTACTGGGCATACACCCTGAGAAAACCATAATTCAAAAAGAGTCATGTACCAAAATGTTCATTGCAGCTCTATTTACAATAGCCCGGAGATGGAAACAACCTAAGTGTCCATCATCGGATGAATGGATAAAGAAGATGTGGCACATATATACAATGGAATATTACTCAGCCATAAAAAGAAACGAAACTGAGCTATTTGTAATGAGGTGGATAGACCTAGAGTCTGTCATACAGAGTGAAGTTAAGTCAGAAAGAGAGAGACAAATACTGTATGCTAACACATATATATGGAATTAAAAAAAAAATGTCATGAAGAACCTAGGGGTAAGACAGGAATAAAGACACAGACCTACTAGAGAATGGACTTGAGGATGTGGGGAGGGGGAAGGGTAAGCTGTGACAAAGCGAGAGAGAGGCATGGACATATATACACTACCAAACGTAAGGTAGGTAGCTAGTGGCAAGCAGCCGCATAGCACAGGGAGATCAGCTCGGTGCTTTGTGACCGCCTGGAGGGGTGGTATAGGGAGGGTGGGAGGGAGGGAGACGTAAGAGGGAAGAGATATGGGAACATATGTATAACTGATTCACTTTGATATAAAGCAGAAACTAACACACCATTGTAAAGCAATTATACTCCAATAAAGATGTAAAAAAAAAAAAAAGATGTTGGCTGGTGCTGCAGTCATCTGAAAGCCAGACTGGGGCTAGAACTTGTTTCCTAGGTGGCTCAGTCACTTGGCTTATGGTAAGAGGATTCAGCTCTGCATTGGCCATTGGCACTAATCATAAAAAAGCTGGACTGCCTATACTCACATGAGACTAAATAGGTTTAAAGATAAGAGGTATATTTAGAGATGAACATTTCAGAATAACAAAAATGTCATTTGGCAAGAAGATGTAACAATTACAAATGTGTATGTGCTGAATAAATTCAAAATATGTGAAGCAAACGTGACAGAACTAAAGGGAGAAATAGACAAATTCACAGTCATAGAGATTTTCACATCCTCTTAGTTATGGATAGAACCAGTAGACAAAAAAATTAATAATGAAGAGGACCTGAACAGCATCATGAACCACCTTGTCTAGCTGACATTTATAAAACACTAAACATAACAACTGCATAATGCACGTTCTTTTTAAGGCATGGAACGGTCACCAAGGTGTGCCATATGTTGGGTCATAAAACTGATCGGAGTCAGCAAATTTCAAAAGTTTTTCCCAGAGCACAGAAGAATTAAACTAGAAAGTAATTCTAAAAATAATAAGATATGTTTAAAAGCCCCAACTATTTGAAAATTAAATAATGCTCCTCTCAAGAACTAATAGGACAAGGAAGAAATCATAAGGAAAATTAGAATTTTGGACTAAATGGAAATAAAAACAACAATCAAATTTTGGGGATTCAACTAGAACAGTACTTAGAGGCAAATCTATAGTTTTAAATGTTTGATTTAGGAA
Source organism: Delphinus delphis (assembly GCF_949987515.2). Lineage (NCBI taxonomy): Eukaryota > Metazoa > Chordata > Mammalia > Artiodactyla > Delphinidae > Delphinus > Delphinus delphis. The sequence continues at coordinate 61,739,663 of NC_082691.1, forward strand.
AGGAGAAAGGTTTACAATAAATTATCTAGGTTTCTACGTTGAGAAGCCAGAAAAAGAAGGGCAATTTAAACCCAAATTAAGTAAAAGGAAAAATGATAAAGATAAAAGTAGAAATCAATGTAATAGAAAATGGACAAAACAATAGAGGGTATTAACAGAGCCCACGAGGGAACTTTGTGAGTTGAGGGAAACGCTCATTATCTTGTTTGGGATGTGGGTTATAAGTGGGAATTCCTTTGTTAAAATCCATTGAACTATGCTTAAGATTTGTACATTACAATGTATGCAAATTTCACTCCTTCAAATAAAGAACTTTAATAAAGAAAGAAAATAATATGACCATGTGTAGTCAGTGCTAGGGCCTCTTCCAGAGCCTTGAGAGAGTGCATCCAAACGAGGAGGTTCCCATGCTCACTAAAAGCTTCACCAGCTTCGTGAGTTGCACGGCAAAACTGCCACTCCCCTCCACTCCCTGCCCCAGCCTCATATTCTGGTCTCCACTCTCAGTAGTTGTGTGACCATAGCTGTTTAATATCTTAGTGTCTTCAATCCTGAATTTGTAAAATGGGAATTATGTAGCCTGTCTCACTGGATTGGTGAGTAAATTACACGAGGTAACTCAGAACACTAACTGGTACCTAGTGAGCGTTCAAAGAATATAAGTCATTATTACTGTCTTGCAGAAGTAGTTTCCTAAGGAAAACCACTTAGGAAATTCTACTAAGGGCCATGTGGACCTAATGGGGTGTCCTGAGCAGAGGTGCAACAAGCACAGCTTTGTCTTTTAGAAATACTCACTGAGGCAGCAGTGGGGAGGATGAACTGGAGCAGGGAAAGGATAGATTTGGAGACTAGTGATGAGACTATCCTCACATGAACACAGATGAGACATTACTGACCCAAAGAATTTTTTTTTTTTTTTTTTTTTTTTTTTTGCTATACACGGGCCTCTCACTGTTGTGGCCTCTCCCGTTGCGGAGCACAGGCTCCGGACGCGCAGGCTCAGCGGCCATGGCTCACGGACCCAGCCGCTCCGCGGCATGTGGGATCCTCCCGGACCGGGGCACGAACCCGTGTCCCCTGAATCGGCAGGCGGACTCTCAACCACTGCGCCACCAGGGAAGCCCCGACCCAAAGAATTTTTAAAAATATGTAACTGTATTCAAAGTGTACAGAATTTGAACATACACAAAAATGTAACTAAGAGTATGTGTAAAAATTTTAACTGCTTTGCATATTGAAAACTATTAATATAAATTCAAAATTACCTTTAAAATACAGCCAAGGGGCTTCCCTTGTGGCACAGTGGTTGGGAATCCTCCTACCAATGCAGGGGATATGGGTTCGAGCCCCGGTCTGGGAAGATCCCACATGCCGCGGAGCAACTGGGCCCGTGAGCCACACCTACTGAGCCTGCGCGTCTGGAGCCTGTGCTCCGCAACAAGAGAGGCCGCGACAGTGAGAGGCCCGCGCACCGCGATGAAGAGTGGCCCCCGCTCGCCACAACTAGAGAAAGCCCTCGCACAGAAACGAAGACCCAACACAGCCAAAAATAAATAAATAAATAAATTTAAAAATACAGCCAAATAAAAATTACGGTTAATAAATATCAAATTTTGAAATAAAAGTTGTAAAAATGCAAATAATTGTAAAATTTGTATGGAAATACAAAAGACCCTGAATAAACAAAACGATCTTGAGAAAGAAAAACAGAGCTGGAGGAATCATGCTCCCTGACTTCAGACTTTACTATATAAAGCTACAATAATCAAAACATAGTACTGGCGCAAAAACAGACAGATCAGTGGAACAGGATAGACAGCCCAGAAATAAACACACACACTTACGGTCAATTAATCTATGACAAAGGAGCCAAGAATATACACTGGAGAAAAGATAGTCTCTTCAATAAATGGTTCTGGGAAAATCAAACAGCTATATATAAAAGAATGAAATTGGAACATTCCCTCACACCATATACAAAAATAAAATCAAAATGTATTAAAGACCTAAATGTAAGACCAGAAACCACAAAACTCCTAAAGGAAAACAGAGGCAGAACATTCTTTGACATAAACTGTAGCAATATTTTTTTGGGATCTGTCTCCTAAAGCAAAGGAAATAAAAGCAAAAATAAACAAATGGGACCTAATTAAACTTAAAAGCTTTTGCACAACAAAGGAAACCATCGACAAAACAAAAAGGAACCTACTGAATAGGAGAAATATTTGCAATGCTATGACTGTTAAAGGGTTAATATCCAACATATATAAACAGCTCATACAACTCAAGATTAAAAAAAAAAAAAAAGGCAAAAACCCAAACAACCCTATTAAAAAAATGGGCAGAAGAACTGAATAGACATTTCTCCGAAGAGGAAAAGCAGGTGGCTAACAGGCATTTGAAAAGATGCTCAACATCGCTAATCCAAGGAAATGCAAAACAAAACCACAATGAGATGTCACCTCTCACCTGCCAGAATGGTTATCATCAAAAAGAACACAGATAACAAGGCTTCCCTGGTGGCGCAGTGGTTGAGAGTCCGCCTGCCGATGCAGGCGACACGGGTTCGTGCCCTGGTCCGGGAAGATCCCACATGCCGCGGAGGGGCTGGGCCCATGAGCCATGGCCGTTGAGCCTGCGCGTCCGGAGCCTGTGCTCCGCAACGGGAGAGGCCACAACAGAGAGAGGTCCGCGTACTGCAAAAAAAAAAAAAAAAAAGAATACAGATAACAAATATTGGTGAGGACGTGAAGAAAAGGGAACCCTCATAAACTGTTGGTGGGAATGTAAATTGGTGCAGCCACTGTGGAAAACAGTATGGCGGTTTCTCAAAAAACTAAAATATCACTTATATGTGGAGTCTAAAAAATTAAACTAGTGACTATAACAGAAAAGAAATAGACTCACAGATATAGAGAACAAACTATTGGTTACCAGTGGGGAGAGAGAAGGGGGAGGGGCAATATAGTGGCAAGGGATTAACAGGTACAAACTATTAGGTATAAAATAAGCTGCAAGGATATATTGTACAACACGGAGAACATAGCCAATATTTTATAATAACTATAAATGGAGTATAACCTTTAAAAATTGTGAATCACTGTCTCGTACACCTGTAACATATAATATTGTGTATCAACTATACTTCAATTAAAATTTTTTAAATTACCTATTAAAATAAAGCCAAATAAAAATTCTGATTAGTAAATATCAAATCTTGAAATAAAAGTTTTAAAAATACAAATTGTTTAATATTGCAGAAGGTCCTTCTGTACCTGCTCTGCTTATGGGAAATTGTGTGTACTTCTCCAGAACCACAAACCGGAACAGGAAGAGAATATGAAATTTCACAGTTCTGGGAAAGGTGACTTCACTCTGTTGAGCTTGTCTACTCTTGTATACTCCTAGGGTGGAACTGCTGGTCACCCATAAGGTGTGTATGGTTGGCTTCAGTAGCCACTGTCAAAGAGTTCTCCAAAGTGGCTGTACAAATCCACATTCCTCTCAGCTGTGTGCGAGAGTCCCAGAGCATCACTGCACTTTCCATCATTTCCATTTTAGGCATTCTGGTGGGTGTGTGCAATGCTATTTCTATAACTAATACATTCTTTATTTTTCTATTCCCTCTGTAGAAAGGGAATCCAGCTTTTGCAGCCAACCCGCCCTTGGGGCAGGAGGGAGGGAAGAAGCCATTTCCGGAGGGTCCATCAGCGGGGGCCTAACTACAAGAGGGAGGTCAGCTGAAGCAAGGCCAGGCAGAGGGAATCCCAGGCACCTGGACACTCATCTCCACTCTCTGGCACATTATCTTTTCCCAGACTTTCCTCATCTCTGCTGATTCAAATCTTGTTCGCCCTTCAAAGGCTGGTCAGCACTGATCTTCTCCAAAAAGCCCGTCATTCTTCCCCTTCCTTTCCCCAACTTTTGTCTTGACATTGGAAGGCATGGATGGGTGAAGGTGGGCAAATCATTAACCTCTCGATCTGTTTCCTTATCGGAGGATCATCTGAGCTGAGCAACACTGAGTCTAAGTCCTTATCTGATGTGATGTCTAATGAGCCTTTAAGAACCAGGGGGCGAAAGAACACAAACAGAAGTGTGTACTCCCGTCGGTCAGCCAGGGCGTCAGTGCCCCTGTACAAGCCTGTGCTCTGAAGGTCCTCGTGAGTTTCGGTCAGCATGTGTCGGATGGAGCTGCGTCCTTGAAGGCCCACTGACGCATAATCGTGCAAATCTGTTCGCTGGGGGGGGGGGGGGGGTCTACCTGGGACCTCGCAGCCCTCCCGTGCGCCCACTGTGGGGTAAGCCCTCTCGGGGCTCTGAGGGACTCCGGGTCCTTCCGGGATTTTGTGTCGAATCGGCTGGTGGCGACCCGACGCCGCGTCGGGGGTGGGGAATGTGCGGCTGCGCGCGCACCGCGGCGTTTACGCGGCGATTTCATCATGCACCCGGCCTGGCCGCGCGCGCCGCTTCCGCCGCCGCCCCCTCCGGACTTCCCAGGGCAGCGATCTCATGCCCTCTCTGCGCCCGGCGCTGCTTAGAGCCACCCGCGCCGCTCTGCTGCTGTCGCCGCTGCCCCGGCTCCCGGCCCGGCCTCCTCTTCTGCCCTGCCGGCCCATCAGCAAGCCAGCCCGCGCCCCGACCTCGTTCCCCGCTGCCGCCTCCCGGAGCAGCATGGATGGTGCGGGGGCTGAGGAGGTGCTGGCACCTCTCAGGCTAGCGGTGCGCCAGCAGGTACCGGCATTCTTCGCCTTCCCCTCAGCCCCGGCTCTCCTCTCCCTGGTCCCCTCCTTCTCCTCCTCTCTCTCTCTTCCCCGGGCACCGGTCCACCTCACCGATTATCCCTCTCCTTCATTCTCTGGAAGCCCTTGGTTTCTAGGCATCTTCCTCGCCTTCCCCACGTTGGACCCAAGTCCCCGCGTGCGCCGGCCACCTTCCCTCCGGTGGACCCCTGTCCTCCCCTCTCCTGGGGTGATTTCCTCGGATCCCTCGACGTTCTGCCTCCCTCCTCATGCGATCTGTTCTCCCTTCCCAATCCTTGTTACTGCCCGTACCACTTGCTTCTCCGATGGCGCTGGGATCTGTGACCCTTTGCTTCTCCTCCTGTCCTAGCTCAATAGCCTCAACTGAAGATTTCCAGTCCCTGCTGTGTTCTTTGTGCTTCCTGGGTGGCGAGATTCCTAATTCTTCCCTGATCAATTACGTGCCGAAGCTGCGGGTTCTCCTCTTCTCACTGCCTGACTCTTGTTTTTTAATCTTCAGGATGCTTTGAATAGTGTTTCCTCCTTGACATCTTCCTTCATTCGGTGCTTAGTTAGCAGAATGGTCCGTTGAGGAAATAAAAATAGTTGAAACGTGGATGTGGGGAGGTGTTGAACTTTTTTTTTTTTCGTTTCTAATAATGTGAGTTGATCGTCCTTCACTTCTGTCACCTTTTCTGGGTTCCCCAGAATGAGTGAGCTTTCAGATCGTAAACGTGGGAAGCTGTAAATGTCCCTGAGTGACTCGGTGAAGTCAGCCATCCTTCGTATGGAACATTTTGAAATTTGATTTTGCGGAAGGGAGGGAGGTTTCATGGGCTGGAGAGCTTGGTGATCTAATACAGGCCTCCTTTTCCTAGGGCACTGCATGAGTGTCAGAATTTAGAGAGGACAAGGAAAAGATTATTTCAAAGGGATTCTCACATCCAGTCAGGTAGAGCCAAAAGCTCGGAATAGGACCCCGAGGATTGATGACCTAGTAGTGAACACCGAATGGGTTTCTCCTGCACGGGCGCCTGATGCAATAACTTGCCTTAGCTATGGAGGGTGGATCCCTCCCTCGGAAATAATTCATTGGGGCAGAGCTGCCGAAAATTCGGCAAATTCTGCCACTTTATCTACTTCTTTCTAGTTTGAGCCTGACTGATTCAGTAGTGTTTTATTTTGAAATTTCACTATGGGCTTAATTTTTTCTTCATTCTTGATACCAAAGCTCTGTGAATGCTTATTCTCCATGTCCCTCCACCCACCCTTCCCAAATGAAATTAGGTGTGGTTCCTTTGTCTTTTCTCTAACTCTCAACTTTTTTTTTTTTTCCACTTCACTTTAGAAGGGAGAATACATCTAATTTGGAAAAACATACACCCAAACCCCTCCCTCTGCCACGTTAGCCTGGAACTGCAGTGCAAATTATCCATCTGTAGTAAGACTGTGGAACTAGTTAACTGAAGTAAACTTTGATGATGGAACAGCCTTCCGATGTTATTACTATCTTGTGTATTGTTTATGTTGGCTTGATTGTTAGTTTTTTGGTACTTCAAGGTATTTTTTGAATATGTAAGTTAGTTTTTGTTTTTTTCCGTACTTTTCCAGGACCACACATATATTAGTTAACTACCTGGAACTTTGAATCGCACTGATTCCAGGGTCAGTTGGAAGGGAATTTAAAGATCATCTAGTTAAACCGTTTTTTTTCCTTGGTTTTTTTGTTTGTTTGTTTGTTTGCTTATATGAGGAAATGAGACACACGGTCACTTCTTCTCATTCTACATACTTCCACTGTGAAGTTTGTGCAGTTGAAGGCATCCTTGGAGTGGGATTTTTTAAGGTGCTTAATAACTGGTCTTGTTAGTGGCATGTGTTTCCGATAAATATGTATTTCATATAAATTTCCCAATCTGCTATGCTACGTGGATGCTGTTTTTTAATGATTTGGTTTGTTGATTGACTGAAATGTATCAACAAACTACCATCTTATTTCCCCTTTCATTTCATAAAAGGAAGTGTATTTTAATACCAAAGAAAGGACAGACCATAACTCAGAATAAAGAACAGTCTTTTATATTTAGCAGGTTTAGCTTTGAAAAAAGGTCTAATACATTGTCTTTTTTTTTTCTTTTTTTCCCCCCTTTTACTGCATATTGGTGAAAACTTTGTCCTGGAGTATCTTGTTTGGGAACTATTGCTCTAGGGCAGTGGTTCTTAAAGTGTGGTCTGCAAATTCTTGGAGGTCTCCAAGGTCAAAACCATTTTTATAATAAAACTAAGAATGTTATTTGCATTTTACACTGTGTTGACATTTGCACTGATGGTGCAAAGCATGGTGAGTAGAACTGCTGGCCCTGAGCACTAATCAAGTCAGGGATACTAAGCCAAGTCATTATATTCTCTGCCACACTCTCACGTGTTTTAAAAAAAACCAAAAAACAAAACAAAACCTCAGTTTTGCTTTAGAGTATCCTTGAAAAAGCAGTAAGAATTATTATTATTATTTTAAATATTTATTTATTTATTTCTTGCTGCATTGGGTCTTCGTTGCTGTGCACGGGCTTTCTCTAGTTGCGGTGAGCTGGGGCTACTCTTGCGGTGTGTGGGCTTCTCATTGTGGTGGCTTCTCTTGTTGCAGAGCACAGGCTCTAGGTGAGTGGGCTTCAGTAGTTGTGACGCATGGGCTTAGTTGCTCCGCGGCATGTGTGATCTTCCCGGACCAGGGATCGAACCCGTGTCCCCTGCATTGGCAGGCTGATTCTTAACCACTGCACCACCTGGGAAGTCCCAATAAGAATTATTAATTTTATTAAATTCGGACCTTTGTGCACACATCTTTTTAATATTCTGTGTGACTAAATGGGAAGTATGCATAAAGCGTACCCACGTATGATGATTGTCTGAGGAAGAGCACTTATGATTGTTCGAGTTGCAAGAATGAAACACTCTAAAATGTCTGACAAAAAATTGTTATTCAGTCTTGGGTTCCGGAAAATGAGTGAAGTGAGACTGTCACTTCAAAAAGCAACTGATGGTATTTGTGGCCAATAATAAAATTCAATTTTGGGAAATTTTAGAGCCCTGGATTTTTCTCTGCTTTGATTTTCTGAACTGAGAGTGCCCATTAAAACTGTTGCTTAATCCACAGAGGACAAATGATAAGTTTATGAAGTTTTTGTCAATGGTTATAAAACTTGGAAATCTGAAATTAACTTTTTAATCTTAACAAGAACCTTCTAGGCCCATGTGTAAAGCCAAACATCTTAAAAAGGTGAGGAAATGTTTTCTTGTTTTTCCTTGGCCAACTGAATATGCATCATGATATATATGAAGGATGCATGAAAAAGATCCCTTGAAGTGATTTCTCACCTAATAAGTATTCTGCTTTATAATCACAGACTCTTAGTTCTAATATATGTCTTTATGGTAAGAATTTATACAGGAATTAAGCTTCTAGATGATGTTTCTTAAAGGTAATTTAGAAATATTGATGATGTTTCACATCGGTTTCGTTCAACACACACACACACTATAGTTGGTGGTGAAGAAAGAGGGAAGAAAATAATTAGAAATTAGGAATCCTTAAGTACTTACTTTCCATGTTTCGATCACCTCCAATTCTTTTGTTTACACAATTAAATCATTATAAATCATGGTTTTAATTATTCCATTATTCAAAATAAACACAATTATTTCCTTAATTCACTGAGATTTTTTAGAGATGATTAACTCAGTGTAGGAATCCTCACTTTCCCACTGCTTCTGTTGATAGCTAGCCTATCCTTGAATGTATGTGTGCCTGATTGTGTGCCTGAACTTTAAGAGACAGAAAAATGATTCAGGAAAACTAATTTTAATTTTAAAAATTTTAAATTCTTCCTACCTTTACCTTTACCTACTTGTGGCCTTGCTTACCCAGTGTCCTTTGAAAAGCTCCAAAAGAAAATATGGGAGTGCCAATACTTGACACATCAGGGTAGGTATTCAAAAGAACTGCTTGCTTACTTCTTTAAGACATTCAAAAAGAACTGCTTGCCACTCTCTTTTCAGAACACAGACCCTCACAAGGTTCTTATCCCCGTCAAAAAGCACTGTCAGTGAACATTTATGAGATAAGTGTTCTGACGGGTAGAGGAAGGGAAAAGAACCACTGAATGAGTAAAGAATAAGCCAGTAGATATTTACCAAGTACTAAGTGCTTAGCGTTGTGCTAGGTTTAGGTTGTGATAGCAGGCAACAAATATTTGAGTGCCAGAATTGACATGCCGGAGTTCCTGTCTTAAAAGAGCCTGCTTTATAATGACAGGGACAGATAAAATGTGTGTAAATAAAGAAGCCAATCAATTGATAGGGTGATTTCAGGTATTGTACGTGTAATAAAGAAGTTAAAGTTAGAAGGTGACTAAGGATGTTGCTTTAGCTAGAGAGGTCAAGATAATAGAATAAAAACTGCTAGTATAATAACAGACCAGATTTATTTGTACACAGTAAGAGATTGAGAGGAAGAACCAATTCAGTGGTTCTCAACTATATCAGACCCAGTGTACCCTTTTACACCAGATATTTTGGAATTCTCCATTACTACCCTGTAATGAAATTCATATGAAATATCTACATAAATTAAAGAAAGATATGTGTACGCATAATGCTCTAAATGTAATACAAATAAATAAAAAGTAATTTATAATAAAATGATATTATTTTAATATGTAGATTTGGGGGTATGACTCCACTGGAAGTTATATTGAATTAAGCAGATGCTTATACCTCTACGTAGGTTTACTGTGAATGCAGTTGCTCTAAGTGCGCATTGATAAAGGTATACCGTATTGTTTACTCAGGATGGCAGCATAGCCTGTGGTCACATGGTTTGTTTTTTATTTCAAATAATAACAACTTTGTAAAATTCTGAACAAAGCAAGGTACAATTTTCCTTTTTTTAAAAAAACTGAAGTATAGTTGATTTTAGTCTTGCTTTAAATTACATTTTCCTGGGTGCATTCCTGGAGAATTCATGTATGTTAAAACTGGGAAAATTCTTCTCATGGTATATAAGCAGAGTTAGGCTCTAGGTTGAGATCATTTTAAACAGCTTTTTCACCTCCTAACTGGGACATTCTAAAGTAGAATGAATTGCAGGAGAGGGGGACTCATTGAATGAGGGAAAATAGGCAGGAGCTTAGAAAATATCAACAACAGAGAGAAAGGTTGATGACAGGCTCCTCAAAGGAGCTGGAGTTTTAGAAGGAGAAAAGAGGAATTAGTTTGAAAGTACAGAGGGGAATAAGGAGGACATCTATCCCATTTCCATTCTCTTCTCTGTGTCTCATTACCTCATTTGTATTTTCAACTTTGTCTCTCTGCTACATTCCATGGGATGGAAATTATCCATGGATAATTTCTTTAGGTCGTTCTTCTAGGTCACTAATTCTCTCTTCACCTGTGTCTGATCTGCTATTTAAACTGTCCAGTGAGTTTTGAACTTCAGTGATTTATTTCCAGATCATCTGTATGGTTCTTTTTCAAGTCCCCTGATTGTTTCTGATATTCTCTTGTTCTTTGCTCATGTTGTTGATTCCTCCTTTTATTTTAGTTTAAACATCTTGAGCATTTAAAAAGTATATTTGGTCATTCTAATACTTTTAAAGGATCTAATTTTGTTATTTGTCATTTCTGCTGAGTCTCACACATGGTGGCTTCTTTCCTCATGGATTTTTAAATTTTGAGTTTAGTGCTTATTATTTTGGTAACTCTAATCTGTGAAAATCCTGAAAGGCCTATGGAAGGTCTACTCCTTTAGAGAGCAGTTGCGTCTGTTGGGCACCCAAGGGCTCTATTAATTTGATAACTTTAATTTCTCATCTTGAAGTTTCCCAGACCGTGTGATAGTGTTTTGTTTTCTCAGATTGCCTATTCCACCACATTGCTGTAATAAAATCAGTGTACAGGGTTGTTGGAAGTGAATAAAGTAGTCTAAAGAAAGTAGCAAGGAAAAAATTCCAACAATAAAGGGCAGAGGAAGATTAGCCAGTAGTGACTGAGAAGAAATGGTCAGAGAAGTAAGCGGAAAACTAAGATAGTCATTTTTTTGTATGCAAGAAAGGAGAGGGATTCAAGGAGAGGGTAGTCTATTTATTGGTTCTTCTGTGTTCTCAGTAGTTATATTGCTCTTTACTTTTTTTTTTTTGCTCTTTACTTTTTATCAATGCTTTTCTCTCCACCATCTGTCTCCTCCCCACAAAGAAAACAAACAAACCAGTAATAATCACCCTGCAAGCATAGTTATTTATGTACTTGTATTTGGATATTCTGCTAGATTATAAATGCTGAGGGCAACGACCTACAGTTATTCATAATGAACTTTCACATAATAAACATTTGAATTTCCTCATTCTTACACGGATACTTTTTAAAAGGCATGCTTAAAAACCCATTCCTAACTTTTGACTTCTGAAACCAGTTGTGAATACAGATTCTCTTTGTTGGCTAGGGAGATCTTGTGCGAAAACTGAAAGAAGATAAAGCACCCCAGGTCGATGTAGACAAAGCAGTAGCTGAGCTCAAAGCCCGGAAGAGGGTTCTGGAAGCAAAGGTGAGTCTCAGGAGCCTCAAAAAGGAATGTAAGTAGGTATAGGATTGTTTATCTTTATTTAGTCTCTTTGGGCAGGAGAGACCTAGAAAAGTTTCTGAACAAGTAACATTTGCTTTATCTCTATTTATCCAGTATGTCTTCCTCTCCTCCCCCTCTACTTGGCAGACTCCTTCTTCATCCTTTCAACGTGTAATTCAAAATTTCTCTACAAAGCCTTCCTCAACCCTGACCTACCCCTTCTCCCCCCAGACTCAGATCCTAGACTGGTTATGTTTCATGAATTTCCCTGGAAGGCATTGTGTTCTTTATGAATTCTCCTATACCTGCAAATAATGGTTATGCTGCTTTAAATTATTTTCTTTTAAGGAAAAGTTCTAGTCACCTGATACCTGCTTCCAAACTTTTCAAATTATAAACGTCCCATCAACAAACTGAAATCTTTTGGAGTTTTTTCTTTTTTTGGCTGCACTGCATGGCTTGTGGGATCTTAGTTCCCCAACCAGGGATTGAACCCAGCCCTGGCAGTGAAAGCACCGAGTCCTAACCACTGGACCATCAGGGAATTTCCTGTTTGGAGTTTTAAGTCGCTATTTTGCTACAGGGATCCACTAAAAATTCAGATATTGCTTATCAGTATCTGCATCTAAGTAAGCTTAGTCTTGTAATCTTGGAAATGATCTTATACTTTCCTAAATAATTAAGTAAAAGTATCTTTTCTGTAACTCAAAGGGGAAAAAAACCCTAAGGTTTCTTTTGTTTTAAGGGTATCAAAATCTTGTCTGATAAATTTATAGTGAATTCTGCTGAGGAATAAAGTAAATTCACATGTATAAATTGAAATTCCCACTCACTCATTCAATCACATATTTTCTCTTTAAAAATCCCTTACAGGAGCTAGCGTTACAGCCCAAAGATGATGTTGTAGACAGAGCGAAAATGGAAGATACCCTGAAGAGGAGGTTTTTCTACGATCAAGCTTTTGCTATTTATGGAGGTAGGGGATTAATGAGAGAAAGAAAAACTGTGTTGTTAGTGGCTTTAATATTGTTCTTAAATCAAAACCACAGCTTGCTTGATATCTAATAGTTTCAGGTCACACAAAGCAGGGGATAGATATCTTGCTTTCATTTGTTTAGAGTCATTCATTTGGCATGATATCAGTTCTTATTTCCCTCAACCCTATTTATTTTTGGAGATAGCGTTTTTCCATTAAGACTTAGGGAATTTGGAGAGGCCCAGATATTAAGTGTTTGATGTGTCCATGTACATATCAGACCCTTCTTAAAATGCCAGTGAAGACCTGAGAGCAGTAGAGGGCCATTCTAGCACTGGCTGACTGTACTGTGCCACTCCCCACAAGGGCAGTGGTAAACCATACTTTCTAGATTATTCATTATGGCAACTGCCAGGAGAAAACGTTCTTCATGGCTATGCAGATAAATCTCTACATCTTTCTGAACACTATGAATTTATGTAGACAAGTATAATTCACTGATATTTTTCATAGTTAACAGAGATTACTGCAACAATATTAGACTTTCAGTACTTTGCCACTGAAACTTGATTTGAGTTTTAGTCTGAGCAGATCTCTAAATGTCTTACTTCTTGAGGTTTAAATAGTGGCTCAAATACCCAAGAATAAATTAGAGAATTGGGTGCTAAAATTTGAGATCATTGTTATTCAGCTGATGCAGCAAATTATTTTCTGATTTCTATAATCTGCTTTTTCATTTTGTTTCTTACATATGGAGGAACTTCTTCTGTTTTTAGTTTTTTGCTAATCCTACTTGAAATTTCAAATATGGAAATACTGCAGTTAATGGAGTAAGACCATTTTAGTTTCACTTCCGTCAGCTACCTGGAAATAAGGCGCTTCGGTGTTAAGGGATTTGAAGTGTTGACTTGAATACATCTTTAGGGAGTATGTGAAGTCTTACAAGTATCAGTTTCTCCCATCTGCTTGCTTTGATTCGTGCAGAGTGACAAGGTAGAGTACCCGTTTTCCTGTCATATTTTGCAGGTGTTAGTGGTCTCTATGATTTTGGGCCAGTTGGATGTGCTTTGAAAAACAATATTATTCAGACGTGGAGGCAGCACTTTATCCAAGAGGAACAGATTCTGGAGATTGACTGCACCATGCTCACCCCTGAGCCAGTTTTAAAGTAAGGTCTCTACTTTGAGGGTTGACATTCTTGAATATGCATACTTAAGTAACTTTTTGATTCAAAAAAACTACCCATGTTCATTGTGAAAATCTGGAAAATAAAGAAAAACAAAGAAAATATATACTCATTGCCCACAGGTAGCCGTGTTAAAAATGTTGTATTTATCCTTTCTGTCTTTTTAAGTTCATGTGCGTTTAGTAGCACAGTGCTTTTTTTCACATAATATAGGTGAACATTATGTCATTAAGTATTCTTCTAAAGTATTTTTAATGACGTGCCATAATTTACTTAACTAGTGCATGAGGGTAGGCATTTAAGTTGTTTCTTATGTTTGATTACATTGAACATCCCAATAGATGAGTTTTTATGTATATCCTGATTATTTCCTTAGTATAAATTCATAGAAGCTCTGGGCAAAGGTGTGTATATATTGTAAATCAAATGCTACTATTTGTATTGATGTTTCAATGCAAAAATTTAGATTATTCCTACCAACGTTGTTGAAAGCAAGTCAGGATTTCTCAAATACGAAACTGAAAGAGGAATTCTTACATTTTGTATCGCATCACTTCATTCATTTAATGTTGCCTGTTAAAGAGCTATTTTTCGCTATTTGTGTAGTTTAGGCTCTCTCCTAATTTCAGCCAATTAAAACAAGTTGAATTCTTGATGATGGATCAGGACAGCCTATTCTTTAACTACTTGCCCCACTAATAGCTGTACAGAGATGATGCCAGTGTCCAACCAGGTTTCGGTGGCAGAAAACTCTTTCCTTAAGGTTCAGTGTCTATACTGAGTTATCACAAAGTCTTGGCTAGTCAAATTCCCCATGGTTTTGGCCTTTGCTTAGATCAGTAATAATAATGGGATAGGCATGGATTTATTGATTCTGCAAAGTAGCACAGACTTTATGACAATTTGTGGAAAAGTGTAATCTAGTTAGTATTTTTTTTCCTAAGGGGAGGAAGAAGTTGGGGAGAGGGTGGGAATAGATTTGAGGAAGAATTTTCTTTGGTGTACATTTTTATCTACCATGGGATATATCATAATAGATATGGGAGCTTCCATCTTTCAGATATACAGATGTAAACTTTGGATAAATATATAGAAGGGAGATTGTCTTATAAGGGAAAGTTTATGGGTTAATTTGTATGAAAATGACTAATTGGCTTGGCATTTATTAACTTAGGACTTCTGGCCATGTAGACAAATTTGCTGACTTCATGGTGAAAGATGTAAAAAATGGAGAGTGTTTTCGTGCTGACCATCTATTGAAAGGTATGGTCCTTCATCTCAGATAAATAACCTTTCAAGTAGGATTGATCAAAACAAAGGGTTTGGATTAAACTTTTTTCTCAAGTTTTAAAATTTTTTCTTGGGACATAACATATAAAGAGTAAAGTGCATAGATCTTAAGTATACAGAACAAGTCTCTTATTGAAAAAGAAAGTTATATACAGATAATTAGAAGTTCTAAGTAATGGAAAGAATCAAGACAATATCATGACTGTCCCTGTAAAATCAACCATGGGATTCATATAAATTAAGAACATTATCCTTAGTTTCGTTTTTTTACCTGCCCAACATTGAAACTCAAAAGTACATTGTCCTGGGGCTTCCCTGGTGGCGCAGTGGTTGAGAATCTGCCTGCCAATGCAGGAGACACGGGTTCGAGCCCTGGTCTGGGAAGATCCCACATGCCGCGGAACAACTAGGCCCGTGAGCCACAACTACTGAGCCTGCGCGTCTGGAGCTTGTGCTCCACAACAAGAGAGCCCGCGACAGTGAGAGGCCCGCTCACTGCGATGAAGAGTGGCCCCTGCTCACCGCAACTGGAGAAAGCCCTCGCACAGAAACAAAGACCCAACACAGCCAAACGTACATACATACATACATACATACATACATAAATAAATAAAATTTAAAAAAAAAAGTACATTGTCCTTTTTCCCATTGATTGAAATTGACATGTACTAATACTTGTTCTTATATAGCTCATTTACAGAAATTGATGTCTGATAAGAAGTGTTCTGCTGAGAAGAAATCAGAGATGGAAAGTGTCTTGGCCCAGGTGAGTACTTGAGAGATCGCAATAACCCAGGTAGGTGCTGTCTGTCTTTCAGCATTTGATAACTGTTGAATTCCATATTGTGCTGACCTGGTCACAATAGTAAAAAAAGGAGAGTTTACCTTCTGTCCCTCATACCATCTCTTTTTGCATTTTTATTTTCTTCTCTGTCAGCCTTTTGTGGCTAACCTTTATTTCTGTCAAACTAGCAAGTCAATGTAAATAGGCATGAAATTAGTTCTCTCTCCTTGGAAACCAGTTTTCTGGATTTAATAGCAAAAACCAGGACAGTGTCTAATGATGGATAGCGTTCAGTGTGGAGATTTAGGGCAGATATCTATATGAGCACTGTCTCATCAGCCACTTGATCTGCTTCTGGTTGCACTGTCCCTGACTACATGCTTCTTTTTAGAACCTGATGGAGCAGACCCCTGCTTTTCCTGTAGACCTTTAGTTTTATAACTTGTATTGAAGTTGACAAGTTTTAGGAAAGGCATTGAGATCATCTATTCTGACTTTTACCAAGTGCAGAAATACCTTCTATATCAGAAGTAGTTCTTATCCTTTTTTTAGGTCACATACTACATTAAAAATACGATGAAAACTGCACACCTTTGCCCCAGGAAGTTGAACATGCCTGTATGTGAATGTTGCTGATTTCTCACCTCATCCATCCTTTTAAGCAAAGTACATTTCTCCAGCACCATATTTGATCATGAGGTCCACCAGGGCTCACCTCTTAAACTTTTTTTACTTCCTTGGATAAAAGAAAACAACAACCAGTGCTGTGTTTATATATTTTTTCTTTACATTGGTATATAAATGAGGCTGAATGTAGGACTCTAACTCTGCTTTTCTCTCATGAAAATTACTGGATACTTCTCCACTGTTGCCCTAATTTTTTTAAACATGCTGATTTTCCTCTGTGGTATCTAGCTTTCCAACATTAGCTGAGAAATTTTCTCCTTCCTCATTTAAATTGAAAAACCTCTTAATCTGGCTATTGACTCATCTGCCAATTTATTTTGAACCTTGTGAAGTATATTTTATCCCTTGCTTGAAGCTCATTGCTTTAGTGTTGTTACTCATGGTTTAGAAAATCAATTCTTGTTCTTTGATACTGTTATGGCCACACCCTCATTTCTCATTTCCTTCCTTTTCCAAAGGTATGACCTTTATAAGAAAGGAGAAATGAAAAGCACCTCAAATTACCCTTAAATTATTCTGTTTCCCATTCAGAATTTTAGACTTATTAAGGTTTTGTGTGCACATGTCTTTGAGTGTCTTTGATCTTAACAGTTTTGTTCATTTCCAAATAAATTGTCAGAGACAGGAAGTAATTAGTTGTTTTGTTAAGTCATAATTTGTAGTTTGAGCACTTTCTGTTTCATCTCAGATACGTGTTCCCGGAGAACAGTTTGGGTTTTGATTTGCCATATTGTATCATTTGTTGACCCTTGAACAACGTGGGTTTGAACTGTTTAGGTCCACTTACACTCTGCTATTTTTCAGTAGCAAATACTGCAGTACTACACGGTTTTGGTTGGTTGAATCTGCAGATGCAGGGGAACTGCAGTTACAGAGGGTCAGCTATAAGTTTTATGTGTTGTTCAAGGGTCAGTTGTATATAGCTGTCAATTTAATCTTTAGTGAAATGTTAGGAACCCATGGAAACGGCCTGATACTCAGAAATGGCCTCAGTGGATTCCCTGGCCAGAGGTGCATCTGTTGCTTCAGCACATAATGGCGTTTTCTGGACCTGTTAGTGCCTGTGACTCCTTGTTAGCTTTATGAAGCATGATAGTTTATCTAAAAGGCATTGAGGGGGCTTCCCTGGTGGCGCAGTGGTTAAGAATCCGCCTGCCAATGCAGGGGACGTGGGTTCGAGCCCTGTTCTGGGACAATCCCATATGCCGTGGAGCAACTACTGAGCCTGCGCTCTAGAGCTCGCGAGCCACAACTACTGAAGCCCGTGCGCCTAGAGCCCGTGCTCCTCAACAAGAGAAGCCATCTCAATGAGAAGCCCGCCCACTGCAACGAAGAGTAGCCCCTGCTCGCTGCAACTAGAGAAAGCTGTGCGCAGCAACAGAGACCCAATGCAGTCAAAAATAAATAATAAACTTAAAAAAAAATTAAAAAAACATAAAAGGCATTGACGGACTTCCCTAGTGGCACAGTGGTTAAGAATCCACCTGCCAATGCAGGGGACATGGGTTCAAGCCCTGGTCCGGTAAGATCCCACATGCTGCGGAGCAACTAAGCCCCGTGTGCCACAGCTACTGATCCTGCGCTCTAGAGCCCGTGAGCCACAACTACTGAAGCCTGTGTGCCACAACTACTGAAGCCCACGTGCCTAGAGCATATGCTCTGCAACAAGAGAAGCCACGGCAATGAGAAGCCCGCGCACTACAACAAAGAGTAGCTCCCCGCTCGCCACAACTAGAGAAAGGCTTTGAGCAACAATGAAGGCCCAATGCAACCAAAAATAAATAGATAAATAAAAAATTTTAAAAAAATAAATAAAAGGCATTGATTCACCCTCTGGTTAAGAAGTGAGGTAGAATCTGTTCTCCCCATTTTACAGATAAGCAAACTGAGGCTCAGAGAGATTAGGTTGGAACTTGATCCTGAATCACACAACCCATAAGTGGTAGAGTTGGGTGATTTACCCTGGTTTTTCTGACCCCACATGCCATCACTCATTAGTTGATTTATCTAATTATTTTATTTCTGTTAGAAGTTTTTTTTTTAAGTTTTAAATATTCTTTACTATTAGATGGTTTGTCATAGTCATTTGAAGGTTTTGAATTGGAGCTCATATATCATTTTAGAGGGTTTGGCATTGATATCAATGTATAGGATGTGCAGTGCCCTGGAAAATGCAGAAGTGAATAAGACACAGCTTCTACCTTCAAGGAACTTAATATCTGGTGGGAAAGGAAAGTTACATGCACATTTAATTAATAGACAGGGAAGTGCACCTGGCTCTTAAGTGTACAGAGTAGTAAAATTCAACTGTGAAAACTTATTTATGTGATTCAGATTCTTGCCAACCAGTAACTACTATAATTGAACAAAAGGTATTTTACCTTATCTTTCATTGTACCGTTGTATCTTTCAATGGTATGTGTGTGAATTTTAGCTCGGTCCCAGAAAGATACTCCATTTCTCTGTTGGTAAATGGAAAGAGTATAAACTGTTTATGGGTTTAATGTAAATATCTTGAAGGTTAGGTTAATTCTGATGGTTTTATTTTGGGTGAATTTTAATGATGGATGGGGTTTTATATATAATACTTTATCGTATGCCTTGTTTTTTCTGTCTTTTACACTAATCATTTTCTTGATGTATTCTTTAGCTCGATAACTATGGACAGCAAGAACTGGGGGATCTTTTTGTGAACTATAATGTAAAATCCCCCACTACTGGAAATGATCTTTCCCCTCCAGTGCCTTTTAACTTAATGTTCAAGACCTTCATTGGGCCTGGAGGAAACATGCCTGGGTATGTATCACTTATTGTTTATGTAATGAAGTTATTAAAATTACTTGTAATAAAAGGTAAATATCAATATCAGCCATGAAGGAAGAGGTTTGAAAAGTGATTTGTAGAAAGTATAGACAAATATATTAAGGAGAAATAATGACAGATGTATTCTTAAATTTTATTTCTTCTAATTCTTTCTGAATATAGTTTTTATTTTTTAGTATATATGATGATTTTTTTTTTGGTCACAAAATAAACACAGAAGTCTGTGATCATCACATCTTGTAGTTATAGCTGCATAGGGCAGGAGAGAGGGTTGAAGAACGATTTTGAAAGACATTGAACTTACTGTCAAAGGAGACTTTGGAAACCATTTGTTGTAGATCAGCACTGCCCAACGGAGCTTTCTGCAGTGGTGGAGATATTCTATAATCTGCTGTCCAATATGGTAGCCACTAGCCACATGGGGCTGTTGTGTACTTGAAATGGGGCTGGTGCTTCTGAGGAACTGAATTTCTAAATTTATTTAATTTTAAGAATTTAAATAGACATGTGACTAGTGACCTACCATGTTGGACAGGATACGTTTAGTTTGTTGATTCAAGCTAGAGTGTGGTTTTCACAGATAGAGTAAAGAAAACCTGAACAGTTTACAATATGATTCAGAAGAAGAATCTGTATGTCCAGATTCCTTGTCCATTGTTACAAACTTAGTCAAAGTATTCCATTTCATAGCTTCAGATGTTTTTCTCATGGTCTCATTTTAGGATAAGAGGATGGGTTTTGCTAGATGAAGCTAGATAGATCATATTTCCTGGAGTAGAAACTAAAGAATAATAAAAATTAATTGTGACAGAATGTATTATTGGAATTATTTTAATAAGACAGTGGGTTGATTTAGGATATTTTGTGGAAGGAGGCCAAGGGTGAACCTTTCATTTTGGCAATACATACAGAGAGTCATAAAATGGGCCATGCCCTCTGACCTGCCTTCCCACTCCTGTAAATTTATCTAACGAAATAACTCAAAGGAAAGGAAGCTATACTTATCAAGAGTGTATAAATGAAAAGTAGAAATAACCTATTTATCCCATAATTTCAGGACGGTTAAATAAATTATAGTAAAGTAGGTTATTTTAGTAGAATACTCTGCAACTGTTAAATATGAGAAAATTTTACTATTTTTTTAGAAAATACAAAAGTATAAAGTATAATTTAGTGCACTCTACTTAATAAATATACATATTAACTGTAACTATACTTATATTTGGATAAAAACCACAAAATGAAAAGAGTTGTTGAAGAGAAGAGTGAGACGAGAGTAAAATTTTAATTTTTCTTTACTTTAAAGTTGTTTTCATAAAACGTTTCTTTTGAAGTAGGCTGTTGGGAGCGCTTTCTTATGTGATGTTTTGCCCAGAATATTGTCTCTGAAATTGAGAAGAAAACAATGGCTCTCAGGGTGTATTTGAGTGACTGTAACTTTTTGAAATGTGGAGAAATACAGAAGAGGCCTCTGGCTGAAGATATAAAGTACCACAAAGAGTCGATCATTCTGGACTTCTCTGTTTCTTTGTGTCTCTGGGTACAAAGAAGAAAATGATATGAAAAACCCTGAAAATTGCTTGCCATGGTGTGATGATTGTGATGAGTGAGCTCTAATGTTAAATGTCAGCCCATACCGGCTTCTTTTTAGCTCCACGGTTATGCTTTAATATGTAGGTTAACAGCAGAGGTATACTTACTTTATTTTCAAAAGGATCTAAAATTGTCATCTGCCTCCAAAGTAAATGATTAGTCAGGAGAATATCAGAGGTTTTAGAGATATTGTAAGAGAGGTCATGTGTGATTCACTGGAGTGATGAAATTAAATGACATGTCTAACAGTGGTATTGCCCTGCCAGCCACCTGATACCTTCTCTATTACCTGTTTGAGAATGTTTGCTACTGAGGAAAATTTCTATTTCGAAAACTTCTTTTTATTTTTAGGGCCCATACAGCTTTGTGTGAAGATACTATATTTAGGACTTTTAGGATTTGTATCTAGAATTTCAGATTTATTGGAACACATAATTTCCTCCTTTATAACAGATTGATTTGTTTAAATTTCCAGATACTTGAGACCAGAAACTGCACAGGGGATTTTCCTGAATTTCAAACGACTTTTGGAATTCAACCAAGGAAAGTTGCCTTTTGCTGCGGCCCAGATTGGAAATTCTTTCAGAAATGAGATCTCCCCTCGATCTGGACTGATCCGAGTCAGGTACTGCCCATGTTATTCTTCTGGTGAAATTAGTAAATGATTTTGGTATTGAAGTGGAAACAAAAGCTTGCTGTTTCAACAACCTTTTTCCTTCTTACATGATTATATACTTGTTGTTTGTTTGTTAGCTCCAAATGTAATCTCTGGGATGATGGACAGTTTTGAGTGACTGAAGTGGACTTGAAGGGAAAGGAAGGAGGGTGAAGAATAGCTGAAGTTTCACATCTGATCCAAAATGATCTTTTCTCCTTGTTCATCTTATGTTTTGAGGATGGCAAGATCTTGATTGTCTACACCGAGGCATTTTCTGGCGGTGGTGGTATAGATGAATGTAGGGTGAGGTGGGGAGGAAGTGATGGTTAGGGCAGGAGGGCCATTCTAGGTGTCCAGGGCAGATGGCATTGCTGGTATTGGGGTGAGGGTGTTTCAGCAGCCAGATGGTGTTCCTCCAGATATTTGGGGCACCTTTATGACAGTGTCCAGGTAGCAAGCTTACCGCTATCTATGCTAGTTCAGATGCTCTCTTGTCTCTATTGTAATAACCTCCCTTCATCAGGTGTATCCAGAATGTGCGGGAAGGCATCCTGGCACTTCTGAGTTACGTTTTTCTTTAGAAACTTATTATGACTTAGATATTTATGACTTAAGTTTTTTGAGATTTCTATACATTTTCTTACTGATATCATCTCTTAAGGTAGTAAATTCAATATAAAAATGGGATATATAGGTAAACTTAACTTTCTTAGACTCCAAAAGTATTTTCCACAGCCCCAGTGACCTTCATGAGGAAGGAGCTTGCACAGCCTAGAGAAATGGAGTGGGGAGGACCCTCCTGGACCTTGCTGCAGAGAGAAGAGATAGTCCTAAACTTTAACTAGGTGTTGTAACAATGAAAAACTTGTCAGACTTAAATCTGTTTTATTTCTCAGTGTCTGGGTTTCTTCGTATCTCTTCTCGTCTTGCTTCTGGGCTTCCCCTCTGTCCCAGTAGTGTCTGCACGCATGCTTTCAGAATACTGAGGAAGCTGTGTGAGACTGAGCTTGTCTAAAGCCACTGTTTTGGAGACGATTTACATCAAGTAGAGTAGCTGTTGGATGATTATAAAGGACCGTGAAGAAAGCAAAACCTGGGGCCTGTGGAATAAGAAGTGGTAAATAGGAAACCCAGCTCAGAACAGAGGAGCAATCCCAGGAGTTAACTGGGGAAAGTCTCCTGGGGCTTCCTGACATTTTATTCCTTGGTCACTTTCAGTTCAAAATATTCCATCTGGATTTTGGTTGGTTTTGTCATGTGCTTCTGCAAGATCCTGGCTGGAAATCCACTCATCCTTCCACGAGTCAGTATCCCCATGGCCTTTGTTTCATGGTAGGGCTAGGACTTGTTTGTTTAGTGTTTCTTCTTGACATAGAGTTATCAGGTGATACGTCTTTGTATAGCTATGATTCCTTTGATTTAGGTTGGGAGCATTGGATTGTTCATACGAAATTTTTTTTAATTAAATTTTATTTTGATTGGCTGGCTCTGTCTTCTAGTCCTGTGTCTATTTTATATCTCCAGGGTTCCAGGTAGACTCTTTGAACTCAAAGACAACAGACAGCTGATACAATCAGTATTAGTGTTGATTTCTGTCTCCTGTCTTTGAGCTGCGATTACTTCCAGAACAGATGGAAAGACTGGCAGCAGATGATTTGGGGATTCTGGACAAGGTCCTTATTTTAGATGTTCTGTTGCTGTCATCCCACTTGGAAGCTGTGTGAGGACAGACATCATGCTTTTCTCTCTCATATTTCTATGCGCACAGAATGTTTGATAGCTGTTGAAAGACAAGACATAGGTGCTGCTGGACCAAATAAGGGATACCATTAAAAACTAAAATTGAAAAAACAAAATCAGAACTCTTTTGCAATGCATTTCATGTATTTTTAGGAGCCATTTAAGCAATTTTTCATTACTTCTTAAACATCTGAGATAATCATGAAAGTGCACTAGTAAATTGTGTGTGTGTTTTAAAGAAGAGAGACTTGATTTTGACTCCTAAAATTAACTTAAAACTCTTTTCCACCCAATAGCTACTAAATTACCATTCAGGGAAATCTCTTTGGGAAACCATTACTGTGTGCCTACTTATTTCATCATTATGCATTTAGCTTGATGTTAGCTTTTTCAATTCATGCCTTATGTCCTCTGCCTTGAATAACACTTTATTTGAGAAGCTGCTACTCTCAAGACACCAGCTGTATGGTGCCATTAGCAGTCATTTACTTGTTCAGAGCAAGAAAAAGGAAGAAATCACACTGTTATAAAAGCTAAAGGATAATTTCAATTCACTTTTAATTTCCCATTCTATGAAAAGTAAATAATCAGGACTTCATTTCGTGTACGTCTATAAAGACTTGCTAATGCTTTAAGGAAAATCATTTTATTTGGAAGCCATTATTCAGTATCCCATTTTTTGTGTGTGTCTGATGTTCGCTCAGGTTTTCCTAACTTTAAAAAACTGTATCAATCTGTTCTCTAAAACTGTTTTCCATATCATTCTATATCATTGTAGAATGAAGTTGAAAATAATGGCTTTTGTTTATTGTCTTTTATAGTGAAGTGTGCAACTTTTATCCCTTATATTTCGGCTTTCAGAGAATTCACAATGGCAGAAATTGAGCACTTTGTAGATCCCAGTGAGAAAGACCATCCCAAGTTCCAGACTGTGGCAGACCTCCACCTGTATTTGTATTCAGCGAAAGCCCAGGTCAGCGGACAGTCTGCTCGGAAAATGCGCCTAGGAGATGCTGTTGAACAGGTAAGATTCCATAGGTAACTTAATTTAAATTATACCTATTCCAGGTTTTCGGCACTTAGCAAATTCTGTGTACTGGATGACAAAATATTGTATTTTGGCAGGCATTTTATTTTGATACAGTATGTGTTTTTATACAGTATTTATTACACACTATTATAGTGGGAGGAAATTACCTGAACACGCCACTGTGCGGACCGTTGGGGCTAACATGAAAAATATGTTTAGCAGAGCACTTGGAAAAAAGTTCTTGGTTTGAACTGTGCCCCGTCAATCTGACTTTTAACAGTGTATATAATACTTTGGGGGAGACATTTTGACTCACAGAAAGCAAGCCCTCTGGATTTTTTTTTTTTTTTGCGGTACGTGGGCCTCTCACTGTTGTGGCCTCTCCCGTTGCGGAGCACAGGCTCCGGATGCGCAGGCTCAGCGGCCATGGCTCACGGGCCCAGCCGCTCCGCGGCATGTGGGATCTTCCCGGACCGGGGCACGAACCCGTGTGCCCTGCATCGGCAGGCGGACTCTCAACCACTGCGCCACCAGGGAAGCCCAGCCCTCTGGATTTTAAACTCTTCTGCATTACCCATAGCAATTGGGGTAAGGCCTTGCCTGTAATAGAATTTCTCTGATCATTTGCTTGGAGAAATAAGTGAGTGAAAACATTCCAACGGTAGCTGCTGCCTAAGAGTGGAATGAATTGCCCTGGGAACAATGAGCTTCCTGTCTGAAAATATTCAAGTAGAGGCTGAGTGATAACTTGTCAGTTGTTTTGCAGAAAAGAGCCCTGCAGGGACTAGGAGACGGGGCTAGACGATTTCTAAGATCCTTCTGTACTAAAAATATAAGATTACATGTACTATGTGGGATTCACAAATTTCAGTGGGTAAGAGTACATTAAAATCCCCTCAACATGTCTTATGACTTTTGCTAATTCAGAAGGAATATATTTACAATTCCTTAGGACCATTATTATGAATGTCATTTTTAGCACTGTAGGTTTAGAAGGTATGAGGTATTAGGCTGAATTTTTGCTGACCCAGTGAGTATGGTAGAAAGATGACGCCAATAATGACGCCATTATTATCTGCTTGTTCTCTTGACAGTTAAACCTTTTGAAAATAGCCAAGATCACATTTCGGGTATTTAAGATTGTTCTGAAAGCTGGATAAATTGGCTTACCTTGTGTTTCAAAAATGTTTCAGTAGATGATGAATAACTCAATGGAAAATGGTACCTTGGCCTTCAAAAGCATTAATGTTTGTGTTTTTGTTCGTTCCTCTATGCTTGCTTGCGTGATGCTTGCCTATTTATCTACTTAGTTGTCTATTCATTTATTTTTAGGGCGTGATTAACAACTCAGTGTTAGGCTATTTCATTGGCCGCATCTACCTCTACCTCGTGAAGGTTGGCGTATCTCCAGATAAGCTCCGCTTCCGACAGCACATGGAGAATGAGATGGCCCATTATGCCTGTGACTGTTGGGATGCCGAATCCAAAACATCCTACGTAAGTAGAATGCAATGGTTTTCACCATGTGATTTTCACATTGTTAACCTAGAAGCATGGATATCAGAGTTGCCTTTTGTGTGCTTCATGTCAGAGTGGAACAAAAAGAAAAAAACAGATTTCTTCCTGAGCTAAATGGAAAAAGTAGTTGCCCCCCTGCGCTCTCATAAGTGGGGGTCTACTCTTGTGTCCCAGAAGCCCTTTGTAGACTTGGATGGCTTTTACAGAGAGAGTAAGAGTGAGAGAGAGCGAGAGAAGGCCACTGATGGGGCAGTGCTGGTGTGTCCTTTCCTGGTGTGGGCAGTGTGATTGGTAATATCCCTGAGTGCAGCTAAGATGGGGTGGCCTTCCTCCTGACAAGGACCCCGGCAAACGTTGGACGTGGTGGTGAGGCTGAGTAAAGAAGGTCATAGTGCTCTTAGTTTCGAGAGTTACTTGGTAGATTTGGGGGATAGACTAGTAGATTCTGATCTCTTGTTTAGGAGCTACCTTTTCTCAAATTCTGTATATTTAATAATAATTCAGAGAAGACCTCCAGGTTACCTCTTCACTGTTGCTTCCCACCCCCAACCCTCAAACATGAACATTAGTGCTGAAACGTAGGATTGAAAGGCATTTGGATATAGGAGATGCTTCCTGCATTGGTGGCAGTGGGAACAGGGTGGCATCCAAAACAAGGGGGCCAAGAGCCTTCTGGCGTCTCCCTCGTTTGGTGCTAGGGAGGCTTCTCACCCATATGGAGACTTTAGCCCAGGAGTCCGTGGTTCCCACATGTCCTTGGTTGCACTTTTTACTTTTTAAAGTGACTTCCTTTTAATGGATACATTTTTTTTAATTAAAAATAAAAGTCATTAAAAAAATGATGACCCCTTTTTGTAAAACAGAAAGCAAAAAATAATTCTTAAGTGTGTTATGTAGAAAGGGAAACTTCCTATTGTATGCTCCCCAGAAGTGTTTCATGTCTCTTTTCTAGATCAGGCATGAACAAATGTTTTCTTTAGTAAATATTTTAGGCTTTGTGGATCTCTGTTGCCTCTCTTCTTGGTTGGGGGGTTTTGTTTTCTGGTTTTGTTTTCGTTTAACAACCCTTTAAAAATCTAAAAACCATTCTTAGCCTATGAGCCTTGGTTTGTCAACCCCTATTCAAGATAATTTTATATGCTTTACAAACATATAAACATGTGTACATGCATAATGATATGCATATACCTGTAGTGGCTGTTACTGATATTGTTTTTAACATGTTCTCTTTCCTTTGTGGAATTAGGAAAGAATCTGTTAGGTTTTTCTTGTTACTTTACTTTCTTCACAAGCTTACTTGACATATGCTAAAATGATAGTGGTAATTATTTTTGGATTGTAGGTGATCATTAACTTCAAAATGTATTCCATTTTCTGGAATTTCTTTTCATTTTCAAATTAAGCCAATAAACTATTTTCTGTTTTGTATAAGAAGATTTCAAGCCAAACTGGACACAAAGTCTTTTTTTTAATAGATTTATTTTTTATTTTATTTATTTATTTGTTTATTTATTTATTTATTGGCTGCGTTGGGTCTTCGTTGCTGTGCGCGGGCTTTTCTCTAGTTGCGGCGAGCGGGGGCTACTCTTCATTGCAGTGCGCAGGCTTCTCATTGCGGTGGCTTCTCTTGTTGCGGAGCAGAGGCTCTACGCGCGCAGGCTTCAGTAGTTTTGGCATGTGGGCTCAGTAGTTGTGGCTCACAGGCTCTAGAGTTCAGACACAGTAGTTGTGGCACACGGGCTTAGTTGCTCCGTGGTGTGTGGGATCTTCCCAGACCAGGGCTCAAACCCGTGTCCCCTGTGTTGGCAGGCAGATTCTTAACCACTGTGCCACCAGGGAAGTCCTGGACACAAATTCTTGCTATCTCAATTTAGATTCTGAATCTACGTTTCATTTGTTTGTTCATTTAATATTTGGAACTGTTAAGGGCTGTATACCGTTCTAAGTGTATTATCATCTTATGTAATCCTCACAGTGATTCTGTACATTGGTCCTATTTCTGAGGAAACTGAAGTGCTGAGAGGTTAGGTAATTTGCCCGAGTCTCACAGCTAGTGAGTGGTGGAGCTGGGATGTGAGCCAGGGCTATCTGACTCCAGGCCCCTGCTCTTAACCATTGTGCTACACTGCTTTCATAAACCTTACTGCATTCCTGCTCATCCTTTCCTGAGTGTCACTGTGAGCTGTGGCCAAACCCTCAAGGATGAGAGATCAGAAAATGTGAGCCTAGTAAGTCCTGAGGATGTAATGTACAGCATGGTCACTATAGTTAATAGTACTGTATTATATATTTGAAATTTGCTTAGAGAGTAGGTCTTAAAAGTTCTCATCACAAGAAAAAAAAAATTGTAACTGTGTGTGGTGACGGATGTTACCTAGACTTACTGTGGTGATCATTTTGCAGTATATACAAATATCGAATCATTATGCTGTACACCTGAAACTAATACAATCTTATATGTTAATTATACCTAAATCTAAAAGAATTAAGAAAAAAATTTAAAAACAGAAATGTGGGCCTAGCTTTGAGATTAGGCTACAGTGTTTTGTGTAAGGTCATTGGAAGACTGGACTAAAACAAAACCGGAAGCTCCGAAGTAACGGACTTCGAAGGAGAGGGGAGAACTCCTTTAAAGCCTTTACTATTTTCTTTTTGTGTGCTTCATATTTTATTTTTTTAATAAAAAAGTTACTGATATAGCTAACGTTCCACCCTTTTCCTCTCTCTGCTCAGAGGTAACCACGATCCCAAAGTTGTTGTCTACCATTCTTAGGCGTGTTTTTGTAGTGTCACCTTTCAGTACATAAATATGTTCATTGACATCTTTAGTAAATGATAATGAGCACGTTTATATGTTTAAGGGCATAGATATACTAGTTGACATCTTTAGTGACTGTCAAATGATCCAGTTACATGTTTTTAAGCTTATTTCTTTAATTCCTGTTTTTTTGTTGTTGTTAAGTGTTGGGGTTTCTGAGCTTATATGAGTTTTATATTTGCCTCTTTATTTGAAATACCCCATGTGGTAGCTTGTGCTTGGAAAACTTAGTAGTTGTGATGGTTGAATTTTCCCAAACTCTTTTGATTAAAGGCAAAAGTAAGTATTCATGAGAAGGACTAACTAGATATCTACTTGACTAAGCTTTTTACCTCTTTTGTTCTTATTCAAATAACAGGTTCTTAAGAATTTTTGAAAACACTTTGCTTTTGAAAAGTAACTTAGGCGTTAACAAGAAGTGGAACCTGCCACCCCTGTGGTA
Source organism: Delphinus delphis (assembly GCF_949987515.2). NCBI lineage: Eukaryota > Metazoa > Chordata > Mammalia > Artiodactyla > Delphinidae > Delphinus > Delphinus delphis. Next base: position 61,768,569 of record NC_082691.1, read on the forward strand.
GTAAATGCTGTTATTAAGTTTTATTCTGTGACCGAAACAGTACCTGTTCTTCACTGAGTTTTCTTTTGTTGGGTAGGAAACTGAATTGAGCACAAATGCCCACATTTGTGGCCGGCTTAGCTGTGTGTTTACTACAGCTATCTGATGCCAAGTTTTGAGGGCAGTAGACACTTCATACAGAGGGAATACCGTCATCCCTTGGTGTCTGCTGAGGCTTGGTTCCACAATCCCCACGGACACCAAAATCCTGGATGCTCAAGTCTCTTATATAAAATGGCTTAGTATCTGCATAGACCCTATGCACATCCTCCCGTATACTTTAAATCATCTTTAGGTTACTTATAATACCGAACACAATGTAAATGCTATACCAGTAGTTGCCAGATTCGCAGCAAATTTAGGTTTTGCTTTTTGGAACTTCCCGGAATTTTTTTTTCTGAGTATGTTTCATTCACAGTTGGTTGAATTCGCAGATGCGGAGCCCACAGATACAGAGGGCTGGCTGTATTATTGGGTGTTAACACTTAAGTACACCCTTCAGAATCTACTTAACAGTTTTTTCAAAACTTTTTAGAGGCAGAAAGTCAATAAAACAGTGAAATAGCAATATAGAAAAAGTTCCTTTTTCCTCTTTGAGCATCTGTCCTCTGTCCATTCTATTTACCCTTCAAGGCTGATGGGATGCGTTAGCACTCTATTCATTTCCTCCTTCTTGTGATGCATCGTAATCTATTATTTTTCTTTTTCTTTCCTTTTTTTTTTTAATTAAAAATTTTGCGGGGGGGGGCCACGCAGCGTGGCTTGAGGGATCTCAGTTCCTCAACCAGGGATTGAACCCGGGCCCCAGCAGTGAAAGCCCAGAATCCTAACCACTAGGCCACCAGAGAACTACCTTTCTTTCCTTTTTTTTTTTGTTTTTTAATTTATTTATTTATTTTTGGCTGTGTTGGGTCTTCGTTTCTGTGCGAGGGCTTTCTCTAGTTGCGGTGAGCGGGGGCCACTCTTCATCGCGGTGTGCGGGCCTCTTACTATCTCGGCCTCTCTTGTTGCGGAGCACAGGCTCCAGACGCGCAGGCTCAGTAGTTGTGGCTCACGGGCCCAGTTGCTCTGCGGCATGTGGAATCTTCCCAGACCAGGGCTCGAACCCGTGTCCCCTGCATTGGCAGGCAGATTCTCAACCACTGCGCCACCAGGGAAGCCCCTCTTTCCTTTTTAATGGTTCAGAAAAATGCATTACACACTATATTGTTTTCTTTGTAATTTCTCATAAGAGTCTTCTGGCGAAGAGTTATGAACCTGAGTGACGTAGGTGCGGGGCATGCTGTGATATAACGAACTCCCAACGGATTTCCCCGCACACGTGTTGTCCTTCGTAACTTTGTCACCTATGTTCAGACTTACCATCACCACAGCATCATAATAGCATGTTCTTATTTCTGCTGCTCTTTTATTGTAATGTCATGATTTCTGTTGTAATATCTCCTCTTCTCACGTTGCTAATCCCCTTGGTGAATCCTTGCCTTCCCACCTGCTGCTGTTGACCTTATTTTTTGTCACCTGTGTTGGTCTCTGAACCCTAAAGGGATTTTCAGGTGGCTAATGGGGTCACTAACCCATGAACTGTTGTTATCTGTGGTAAAGACTGGTGAAGTACTTCCTCCTCTTAACTATCTTCCATGCTTTTAAAAGATCAGGAAAGTTTTTCTTCCTGTTTTCCTTCTCCACAAACCTTTTTTTGAGGTGAGCACCAGGTTTAGATTTGTGGGTGCATATGTTCTGTGTGGACTCACAAAAAGGATCTTGGTTGACCCCTCAACCCTTCGTGTGTGTGGCGCTAGGAAGTCTCTGGGAATGTGCTGTTTGTGCGCTCTGTGGAATTCAGGAGGTCGAATTCTGGCCAGGGATGTGATTTACTTGCCTGGTGTAGGGCTCTTCCGAAACAGCCATGCCCTTCTCTTTGGCAGTTCTTAAAAATGCACAGAGAAGAATGACTTTGCAGGTTTTACTTCTTTGATTTGAGCCAGAGTTTTAACAACATAAATGTATGAGTGTGAGGGGGGAAGAACCATTACAGTGGTCCCTCGGTATCTGTCGGGGATCGTTATCCAGGAACCCCCCTGCAAGTTTGCCAAAATCCATGGATGCTAAAGCCCCGTATGTAACACAGTGTTGCCCTAGCGGATTTTGCCAGATTCATTTTGAATCCTGGTCACAAATTGGAAACAGATCTGCTGCCAGTTTTGTCTTGGTTCACATTTTATTTCCATAACTAAATCCTAGAAAATATTAGTTTACCCCACATTCACAATATGGCAAAATATTTCTGTCCAGAAAATGAAAAGACTACTTTGTGTACATGTGTGAATTATATTTTGTAAGGGTGTTACTACCCGATGTATAAAACTATTCCCATTTCAAACGTTTATAAAAGTTGAGTGAAGATTCTGTAATTGAATTATTCTTGAGTATGTGAAAGAGTTACCTATAGTCCGCATGCATTTGTGAATGAACCTTGTGTGACTTACAAATGTTTTTCTCTATTATGTCTTCTTAGGGCTGGATTGAGATTGTCGGATGTGCTGACCGTTCCTGTTATGACCTTTCTTGTCATGCGAGAGCCACCAAAGTCCCACTCGTAGCTGAGAAGCCTCTGAAAGAGCCCATATCCTTTCTGGTCACTTCAGCAGCTCAGGACTACAGTGTAAACATCTTGGAAATGGATAAGTCCAAGTCTATACCTTGTTCTGTGGATAAACTGAGATGTTTGTGCACTATTTAAACCTATTATTTTACCCATCTCATTGCTCCTTTCCTATTCTCTTTACTTGTAATCTGACATGTGCCCGCTCAGTGTCTGGTCCTTGAAAGAAAAATGCTCTGTATGTCTTTCAGGATGTTGACCAGTTTTTCTCAGCCATTTCCCACACCTTCATCTACATACATGCTCTTTAATTAAAGGGTGCCTGGTGAATACTTTCTCTATTAAAAGATGAGTGCCTTTTATGGTAGATGAAATAATTTAGTTCACTTGATCTGTAGATCATCAAAGGAGAAATTTTCTTCTTTTACAAGCCAGTGAGATTGTGAGCTGATCTAAGGGCTAGGCCAGTGACAGGAAATAGATCCTGTCATGTTGAGATATTTGAGAAATGAATGAATTGTTTTCAGAGGTTATTAGGCTATGTATTGGGTTATACTGCTGATTAGATAATATCCCTTTATCTCACTGTAACTTTGAAAAAATCTTTCTTGATGATGTTTACTTATTTTGACTGAGGTTTATCTGAATGATTCTGTGGGTGGTTGTTTCATCTTGCACTGGAAATCAGCATATAGAGGATCTCGGACACCAATAGGGAACTGATAGCTGTTTTAAGTCGATGATGGCTTGTCCTCAAGATCATTTCCCGAAATACGAAGGCAGTTCTGTAGTTTTGTATTCCTTGACTACTTCATACAAAACAGTCAATGTTGTTCAGTTTGAACCTAATAAGGGAGCAATTGGCAAGGCATATAAGAAGGATGCAAAGCTGGTGATGGAGTACCTTGCCGTTTGTGATGAGTGTTACATTACAGAAATGGAGAAACTACTGAATGAAAAAGGGTAAGGTTTAAGATGCGTACTTTTACATGGGCTCCAGTCAGCTATGTCTTCTCCGCCAGGTTTTGAAAGTTAGGGTGAGATGAGTTTCTTTAGAAATGTTTTGCAGGTAAGTACTATCTCTTGGCTACATTTAAAGGACTGTGTTTGTCTAGATTTTGGCATTATGGCCTGGAAATAGACTTGATATGGACTATAAAGATTTTGTTTTTTCCCCAATAACTTTCTTAGAGGAGGAGACTTATCCAAGGTAATTAGAAACTACATCTATCTCTTAAGTCAGTGCTCTTTTTTTGAACTTTGGAGTCGTCTGTGTAATTGTTGTAAGTATAAATGTAAAAATGATAGAGAAGAATCTTTAAAGGAATTCAACAAAATCCATCACTAAACAATGTAAAATTTACTGTGTCTGGCAAACAATAAAAAATTTCTAGACATATGAAAAAGCATGAAAATATGACTCATAAAGAGGAGAAAAATCAGTCAAAAGAAACACCCAGAAATGACAAACGTGATGAAAGTAATACAGAAGGATGTTAAAACAGTTATTATAGGGGCTTCCCTGGTGGCACAGTTGTTGAGAATCCGCCTGCCAGTGCAGGGGAGACGGGTTCGACCCCTGGTCCGGGAAGATCCCACATGCCGCGGAGCAAGTAAGCCTGTGAGCCACAACTATTGAGCCCTCGTGCCACAACTACTAAAGCCTGTGCACCTAGAACCTGTGCTCCACAACAAGAGAAGCCACTACAATGAGAAGAACGCGCACCACAGCGAAGAGTAGCCCCCGCTCGCCGCAACTAGAGAAAGCCAACCCGTAGCAACAAAGACCCAACACAGCCAAAAAGAAATAAATTTTAAAAAAACAACAGTTACTATAAATATGCTTCCTGCGCTCAAGGACGTTAAGAGAAAAAATGAACATATGAGGAGAGAAATGGGAATGTATATGTAAAAAAGAACCAAATAGAACATCTAGAGGCAGTATCTCAAATGAAATTGTGTGTACCTACCCACAATACAATAGAATGAAATCTTTTTAAGTGCTTACAGACAAAAGCCGTATACCCAGCAAAAATATCTTTCAAAAATGAAGAGAAAATATTTTCAGACAAAAACTCAAGAGGATACATTGCCAGCCAGACCTACACTGCAAGAAATGTTAAAGAAAGTCCTTCAGGCAGAAGTGTGGAAATTTAGAGGTACCCAAAGAAATTAAGAGCTCTAGAAATAATAAATATGTGGGTGAATATGAGTAACGTTTTCTTTCATTTCTTTAAAATGACATCTCTGAATTTCTTTAAAAGATAATGGGTTGTTTAAAGCAAAAACAATAACAATGTATTGTGAAATTTATAATGTGTAGAAGTAAAATGTATGACATCAGTAGCCCAAAGGATGGGAGCGAAGACTTGGGAATACGTAAGAACATGTATACTGTTTTGAGGTGTGTACATTACGTGTGGAGGTACATACACCATGGTAAGTTTAGAAAAGGACATACCGTAAACTCCAGAGCAATTGCCTGGATAAAACACACAGAAACCAAAGGGATATAACTAATAACCCAATGAGAGGGCTAAAATAGAATAATAAAAAATGCTCCAGAAAAAGACAGGAGAAGAGGAAAAATGAACCACGAACAGATGAGACCAATAGAAAATAACTCGGGAAATGGTAGATTTCAACTCAACAATATTGATAGTTATATTAAATATAATGATGTAAACACTCAAATTAATAGCTTTTAACTGTCAAACTGGTTAAAAGATTCGAGACCCAGTTAAATGCTGTTTCCAGGAAACTGGCTGTAGCTGTCATATACGGGCATACCTCGGACATATTGTGGGTTCAGTTCCAGACCACTGCAATAAAGTGAATGTTGCAATAAAGTGAGTCACACAAAATTTTTTTGGTTTCCCAGTGCATGTAAAATTTATGTTTACACTGTAACCTACTCTATCAAGTGTGCAATAACCGTTATATTTTTAAAATAGGGGGCTTCCCTGTTGGCGCAGTGGTTGAGAGTCCGCCTGCCGATGCAGGGGACACGGGTTTGTGCCCCGGTCCGGGAGGATCCCACGTGCCGCGGAGCGGCTGGGCCCGTGAGCCATGGCCGCTGAGCCTGTGCATCCGGAGCCTGTGCTCCGCAACGGGAGAGGCCACAACAGTGAGAGGCCCGCGTACAGGGAAAAAAAAAAAAAAATAGGGAATTCCCTGGTGGTCCCGTGATTAGGGCTCCATGCTTCCACTGCAGGGAGCATGGGCTTGATCCCTGGTCAGGGAACTAAGATCCCAAATGCCATGCGGCGTGGCCAAAAGAATAAAAAATAAAAACCAATGTACATACCTTAATTGAAAAATACTTCATTTCTGAAAAATGCTAACGACCATCTGAGCCTTCAGCAAGTTGAAATCTTTAGTGACGTCAAAGACCACTGATCATAGATCACCATAACAAATATAATAATGATGAAAAAGTTTGAAATTTTGTGAGAATTACCAAAATATGACTCAGAGACATGAAGTGAGCACATGCTGTTGGAGAAATAGCACTGAGAGATTTATCAATGCTGGGTGGCCATAAACCTTCAATTTGCAAAAAATGCGGTATCAGTGAAGCACAATAAAACAAGGTATGCCTGTACACAAATAGGCTTAAAAGGAAAAGAATTTTAAACTATTTCCCATACAAACATTAATCAAGAAGGTGGAGTGGCTTATTAACATCAGGCAAAGTAAACTTCACAACAAGGAGAATTACCAGGTTGCATTTCATAATGGTAAAGGGATCAATTCATCAAGAAGGCACATCACCTCTAACCTTGTATGCCACTAAAAACAACCTCAAAATATATAAAGCAAACTTAACAGAACTGAAAGGAAAGTTAGACAAATCTACCATCACAGTTGGCGATTTCTACACCCCTGTCTCAGTGATCAGTAGAGCAAGTAGACAAAAAAGAATCAATAGGAATTTGAAGATATAAATACTGTTAATCAACTTACTCACCATTTATAGAATACCTGATAACCAAAGAGTATACATTTTAAGTACACTTGAAACATCTTTCATATTGTTTTTTGTACCACTATCTAGCTAACAATGACTTGCATTTTCAAAGCATTGTTTAAAAAAACAGAGTATGAGAGTCTGCATATGGCCTGCAAACCCTATTTCATACACAGAAATTTTGCCAAACCCTTTTTACACAAAGGATTATACGCCAAATTCTAGGAAAGACAAATCTAGTTTATAGCGATAGAAACAGTGAAGGGGATTGAAGGAGAAGGGACTTAGGGGAACATTTGCGGCGATGGTGGTTGCATGTGTATGGGTATTTGTCAAAAGAACTATCATAAGATGAACTCTTGTAAGTTGCAGATAAAATTTACAAGAAATTTTAAAACATTTCTGGTCTCCCAGAATTAATGTCTGTTTATGCTAAAATAACATCAAATGCCAATAAAGTAAACATAGGTTACTAGCAGATATCATTATCTGCAAACAAGACAGGTTTTAAAAAATTATTCTCAAATAATGGCTATCTCCTTGCTAATTTCAGCTTTTTTATAATTGTTACCTACTCTACACTTAGATTGTGCTCACAGAGACAATATATATGATACTGTTTATATGGAGTCTTTAATGCATGTGTGCACAGACTTCAGACAGAATAGTAAAAGTGGAGGCAATCAATGAAAACCATTCATATGATGCATGAGATTATCACTGCAGGAAACTAGCAAAACGCAGTGTACCATGTATCAGCCATACAGCTTCAAGGACAACCACATGAGGGCACTCTTTTCCCTGCCCTGAGCTGCTTGTGAGATGAGACACATCCAAATTGATCTTCATAATGTGAGGAAATACTTCATAAGCTGAAATACAGGTATTACACGAAGTGCTTTATAAAGGTGAATTTTTTTTTTAAAAAATTTTTTTATTTTTGGTTGCGTTGGGTCTTCATTGCTGTGTGCGGGCTTTCTCTAGTTGTGGCACGCGGGCTTCTTATTGCAGTGGCTTCTTTTGTTGCAGTGCACGGGCTTTAGGCGCGCGGGCTTCAGTAGTTGCAGCACGTGGGCTCAGTAGTTGTGGCTCACGGGCTCTAGAGCGCAGGCTCAGTAGTTGTGGCGCACGGACTTAGTTGCTCCACGGCATGTGGGATCTTCCCGGACCAGGGCTTGAACCCGTGGGGTCCCCTGCATTGGCAGGCAGATTCTTAACCACTGCACCACCAGGCAAGTCCCAAGGTGAATTCTTATAACCTGAAATGGAATGGGCGTATCTCAGGATGTGAACATATGGCATGCAGGCAGTAATTTTTGTGGGGATAGTATTTTATATTGACATGTCAAGCAGAATCATTAAATTTGTTTTAAGCTGATCTTCATCAACGTAAGTGTCAAAGTTTATTTTGGAAATAGTGTGGGAGTTTTAAAATTTCTTTCTGTAAGATGACAAGTTGGTCATTTTTACATTTGTTGGGACAGTAGTGAGAACAGTGGTCTTTTTGCCAGCAGGCCTGTTTTTGACAAATTTATTGTAATTATTCTAAAACTGAATTTTAAAAAATTTTTCTTTGGTTTTACCTTGATCTCAAAACCAAAAGAATTGGTCATAAGTCACTTGTGGAATTTTATAAGACTAACCACATTTTTGGGTGCCTCCCCAAATACTGTTTGGTGCCGTTGTTAGAATAATTAATTTGGTATTCCTTATGAACTAATTTAAATTTGACTTCAGCTATTATATCTGGATTGTTGACCAAGTTGTATTACACTTAAAATGAAAAACAGTTTAGCAGTCTGTATAACTTCTTTAAACTAAGGCATAGGATATGTGTTTTCACCAATATGTAATGTGCCTTGTTTCTTTGCAGGGAATTTACTATTGAAACTGAAGGGAAAACATTTCAGTTGACAAAAGACATGGTCATTGTGAAGAGGTTCCAGAAAACACTACATGGTAAATTTGTAAAAATAATTAAGGAACAAACAAAAATCATTACTCCTTAAAGGCATTTTGTTTTTTTAAGTTTCATAGCATAACCATTTTATGGAAAATTTGAAGAAGAAAAATCCTTAATGCTATAACCCTAAATTTGATGCATATGTTCAAGGTATTATCTCAGGTTTTTTTTTAAAAAAAACATAATTGTACTCATACTGAAGAATAATTTATAATGCCACCTTTATGTTTCCTGTGTGACCTGAGGTACATATGAAGAATATCTCTTTGATTAAAAACATCTTTTTTTTTCTTTTCTCACTTTAAGGAAAAGTCCTTTTGTTTCTTAAGCAAAAGAGAGAACTCATCCCTTCTGTCTATTTTAGCAAATTGTTAAAAGTAGTTTAGATTAGTGATCTTTCATGCTTTTTTAAAAGCCGAGGAGATGATTATTTTTGGTAGAACAAATTCCATGAATTGGGAAATGACTATTTTGGAGAATATACGAAGGATGCTTGTGGTTAACTGGCTGAATTGAAGCTTCTGGAAACTAAGAGTAGTGGGTATTTGAGATGCTACTGCCCATGGAGCAAGCAGGCCTCCTTTTCCATTTGTGTTTGGCCTGCATCGTTGTCACCAGGCTGCAATGAGCTGTAAAAGGAGTCTGAAAAGTGATAGGAGGAAGCAGGGGATCCTTCTTCTTGCTCTGGGGCTTTTTAGCCACTATCCTGGCAGCTGGCTCAGAGCTGTACTTCACCATTGCTTGGATGCCAGGAAAGGATGGGCGGGAAATGCCTTGATCATATTTCTGAAATGTTATTCTCATGTGTAAGTTTTTGGTTCCAATTATCTCATTTCTCTTGAAACATAAATTCTCCAAGGTTAGGGTCAGTTACCTTAGACCTGGATAGTGCTTAGCCATGCTTCCTTTCTGAATAATAAGTAACAATGAAGACAGTTCCTGTGTATACCACAGGCATAGCCTCACCCATGGGAAGAGCCGTGGCGCCCCACGTAAATGTATTGGATTGAGTGCTGGTCCCTGAGCCAACTCTTCTCTGAAGGGCTCCTGACCCCAGAACCTTGGAAATACGATGGCAGTAACTTGGCTCTCTTAAGGAGTTCTCATCCAGATAGCAAGATAAAGAGTAAAACACAAATCAATGACACTTGTTGTACGTAGGAGTTGTTTTTGTTAATTTTGCCAGCTGTGGTGGTAGATTTTTTAATTCTAACGAAGTCTTACAGATACTCTAGAGTTTTAATGCTTTCTGCATAGCCGAGGCAGATGATAGAGTGTGGTAGCTGTTGTTCATAGCTTACCAACTGGGGAAGGAATACCCTGGTATCTTGTTTCATTTTTATGCTGTATAAACAAAATTAAATTTGGTAAAAAAATTTTCACTCCGGTTTTCTCTTTAAAGGCACTGTGTTTTCTACCAGGAAATAGTTTTTAGGATGGTTCTGATTTCTTTGTCCTGATGTACAAGGTCGATCACCATCTATCTAGAATAGAAATATTTTTAGGGCCAGTAAGAATTGTTTAGAGAGGACCTGAAATGCATTATGTGAGGTTTGAGAGAGTGTTATTGAATTTCTCTCTCTCTTGCAGTGGAAGAAGTTGTTCCGAGTGTAATCGAACCCTCATTTGGCCTGGGTAGGATCATGTATACAGTATTTGAACATACATTCCAAATACGCGAGGGAGATGAACAGAGAACGGTGAGTTGTCACGTACAGTGTACTGTTTGTTCTCTTACAGTGTCAGAGAACAACATTTACTGAGTGATGTTAAGACAACTCTGAAACAATCAGTTGTTATTTACTGTAATGTTAACACCTTTGCTTAACTGTTTACAAAGCAAAGCACTTTTTTATCTCATTTGAGCTTGGATGTGTAGGTTATTCTAGATGCCATTGTTTTAGTTGCATTTGAGTTCTGAGACAGAACATATTACTTTGGGAGAACTGTCTGTATTGCATCAATGGAAGGAATGGTACTTTCTGGATATGCTCGTGTTTTCAGAAAATTGGGAAGGAGGAGATAATTCATAGAATTTGGTCAAACCAAAAAACTGTATTTATACATTGGTAAAGCATTGAAAGGAACCTTCTCAAATTGCATGAAATAGTCTGGGGTTTGTTGGGGGTAAAAGATGTAAATTTCTAGGTTCTATTCCAGAGATACTGATTCTCACTAGGTCTGAGACTCAGGGATCTGGTTTTTTGGTTCTTTTTTAAATAAGAACCCCAGGTGATTCCAGTGTGGGAGATTGACAGATAATAAATTGGGCAGTAGCATGTGAGGTGTAGCCTTTCCTAACATTCAAGCCTAACTAAAGATAAATGTTTTTAAGAAGTTTTCATCCACTCCCTCAAGTTTTCTTTTGGCTCGGATGCTTTTGAATCACTGCTGCATGCCTACCACGTATCTCTTCATTCTGGCTAATTTCACTTTTCTCACCTCGCCTCTGCCTGTGGAAATTATACTCCTTTAATTTATAGCTTCAGGTTTCCAGGAAAGGCACTCAGAAGAAGAACGCTAGGGAGGAGAGGTTGTATAGGTCAAATTAACTGAAAGAAGCATTGTTACCTGCATGACCAGCTAAAGCTGAGTGTGTACCCAATGTTGGACATGTAGTTCTTTCTAGGGTGTTTCATCTTGAAAACGGACTGATGAGTTCTTGGCACCAGTATTTTTAAAAGTCTGACGTACCGTGGGTAACGTGTAGCTAATAAAACTACTTTTATTCTCTGCCGTAAAGTTATATCTTCATTTCCTGACATTTAAGGAGCAGCTTTTCATTCATTAACAGATAGTAAGCACCTGAGCTGGACACCAGACATGCAAACATAAGGCATGGTTCTTCCTGAGGAATGATGTCATACTTAACGGAATGTGCTCTTTTTAGAAGTCAAGTTTGCTTCAAGCTTTTCCTGCTATTTTTCTAATGAAAAGTTTTTTAAAAAATCTTTTAGCTGTTCCTTTGAATCTAATGATATTGATATAACTAGAGTTTTAATAAAAATTTCATAAAGGCTAGGCAAGAATAAATTAGTTATAGTGTTTTATGAATTGCATAGAGATTCTCATCATGGAGAGAAATTTGATTAGGCTGTGAGAAGCCAAGTATGTTTCTAAATTGTTAGCACATAGTCCCTCGATCCATCTTCCTGTAAATTTGGTATAAAAGCATTGCTAGTGAGATAAAAAAAATTAATTTTCTATAAAGGCAGGTCCCCACTTCTCTCTCACATTAAATGAAATTGTCACAAGATGGAGGAGAGGAGTAGAATTCTGAGTGTTCCATGATTCAGGTACTATGTTGGTAGAGTCTAGGGTTTACTTACAGTGGAATATTCACCATTGCTTGGCATTGAAGATTAATCAGGCTTTGGGGGGGCTACACTGGACCCTGTGTCATTCATTATTTTAATGGGACCTATTCATTCTGAGTCTCATATTCTTGCCTTCAAGTGAACCTTTTTTACAGATATTATTTAAGAACTATCTTCAGCTCTCATTTCCACCCCCAAATGGTAGACTAGTTTGCCTTCAATAGAGTATCTTTGTTTTATTTCTGAATAAATCTGAAACCTGTTTCAGGAGCAGTTTAGGGGGGCTGTACTTTTCTATGGGTATACAGAGCATCTTTCTTGTTTGTTTTCTACTATTTCTCTGGGACACACATTTGTGAGCTGATTAAGCTTTTCTGTTTTACGTAGTCACTAAGGCTCAGAGAGCCTTCACCTATGCTGAATCTCTTAAAGGACAGAATGGAATTTTGTCTTTTGACACTACTTCTCTGATGATTTGGGAGGAGGTTCTTTAGGGATCTCCATGGAAAGAAGTAAGGCTTTTAAGTGGTACCAAATAATTACCATCTTAGATGGTAGCTTTCAGAATGCCTTTACGTCATTTAACTTTCTTACAATAGACCTGGCAAGTAAGCAGAGCAGATGGTAGAGGTCTACTTTTTAGATGGAGAAACTAAGCTCCAGAGAGGGAGAGTTCACTGAGTTGGTCCAAATTCAGAACTGAGAACGAGATCTTTCTGATTCTAGTTCTGGATATCCTCCTCTCTCTGTTTTGTCACACTGCTTTTTCATATCATGTTTTCTAGTATTTTAACAGTGAAGATTGGACATTAATGTTTAGATCTTTATACACTAACGTATTTGGATTTCTTTCTTTCCAAACCATCTAGTTCTTCAGTTTCCCTGCTGTAGTCGCTCCATTCAAATGTTCCGTCCTTCCACTGAGCCAAAACCAGGAGTTCATGCCGTTTGTCAAGGAATTATGTAAGCAAATCCAGTTGGGTGATCTCCATGGGAATACTGTCAAGTAGACTGAATTTTAGGAAATGTTTCTCTTTGTTTTATATATATAAATTTATTTATTTATTTATTTATTTATGGCTGTGTTGTGTCTTCATTGCTGCGCGGGCTTTCTCTAGTTGTGGCGAGCGGGGGCTACTCTTCATTGTGGTGCGTGGGCTTCTCACTGCGGTGGCTTCTCTTGTTGTGGAGCACGGGCTCTAGGCACACGGGCTCAGTAGTTGTGGCTCACGGGCTGTAGAGCACAGGCTCAGTAGTTGTGGCACACGGGCTTAGTTGCTCTGCGGCATGTGGGATCTTCCTGGACTGGGGCTCGAACCCGTGTCCCCTGCATTGGCAGGCGATTCTGAACCACTGTGCCACCAGGGAAGCCCCAGAAATGTCTCTTTTCTTCAATAAAAATACATATTGAATGAAGACTAAATCTAAGGGATTTTAGCATCTGGTCTTATTTCTAAGAGAGAGAGTATGCTTGCTCGGGATGTTTTCTCCTGCATTTGAATGAGTCAGCGTAGGACCCAAGAGTCAGGTTTCAAACATCCTTGCTTCTCCTGTTGACCCTGCTGCTTGCTTCATCAGGGGAACCCTAGTGGAGGGTAACATCCCCAGTGGGTCTACAGCCACTGGACCCACAGCACTGAAAGGGATCCTAGTGGCCACCTGGTGTGGCCCACATATTTCAGAGTTGGGAAACAGGAAGCGTTCACTGAGCTGCTCAGGGTCATGCAAGCCTCCTGGCCTTGGCTCCTAGTCTGATGCTCGTTCCCCTGCAGCTGAATGAGACGTAGGTATGAGTGAGGGGTTGGGCGCCAGCAAGGGATGATACTTTTGGAATTTTTCTTTCTCTTGGCAACTGCAACTTACTGCTCTTTGGTGTAAGTCCCTTTTATAAGCGTCCTGAGCTTGTACGACATTGAGATGACATTGGGACTTTCTCATTTTTAAATTTTTAATTTACTTAATTTATTTTGGATAGCGGAAGCCTTGACCCGGCACGGCATCTCTCACAAAGTAGACGATTCCTCGGGGTCCATCGGAAGACGCTACGCCAGGACTGATGAGATCGGCGTGGCTTTCGGCATCACCATTGACTTTGATACAGTGAACAAGGCCCCTCACACGGCAACCCTGCGGGACCGAGACTCCATGCGGCAGATAAGAGCAGAGGTGGCTGCCTTCTCTTTGGCATTTTTAATCTTAGAAATGTGTACTGGTTCCTTCTGATTTGAGATGGATTTTGTTGTGTTTATGCTCCCCTTTTTTTTTCTTTTTAATTTTAATTATAAGTTACTATCAGAACACAGATTCCAAACCTCCTTGGCTTAATTATGAAAATATTCATTAACACTTCTCTAATGTGTGTATATATATATTTTTTTTTTTTTTTTTTTTTTTTTTTTTTTTTGCGGTACGCGGGCCTCTCACTGTTGTGGCCTCTCCCGTTGCGGAGCACAGGCTCCAGAGGCGCAGGCCCAGCGGCCATAGCTCACGGGCCCAGCCGCCCCGCAGCATGTGGGATCCCCCCGGACCGGGGCACAAACCCGCGTCCCCTGCATCGGCAGACGGACTCTCAACCACTGCGCCACCAGGGAAGCCCTGTCTAATATTTTATAGCCATTTAGATCACTCTGGGCTCATTCTCTCACGGTTCCCTTTTATAGTTATTTATTTGGACAAGGGAAATATGATCCCTGGTGGTTGTTGCCATAGCTTTATTGGTAGGCTTTCGGGGGCTTAGACAGCTTTATCTTTATATTTCTATATAAATGTACACATGAGTACGTATAAACTTTTTCAATTAATCAATTCAAAACAGTGAATAATGTTTCAGTAATTTTACTTGATGGGAAGGGAACAGTGGAGATGGGAAAAGTACAGGAGGGAAAGGAAAGAGTGGCCACTTTAATTGACAGCCGCCTGACTATCTTGAGCAGGTTTTTATTTAGAGTGCCTATCGTGTGCTCTGCTTGTTACAGAGAGTAATAGGGAAAACATAAGTGAAAGACTGCTTTTTTCCAAGGGAATTTTTAGTCTACTACAGAGGTCACAGATTTCTGGCTCATCTTTTTACAGAACCAGATCTGGCTACTCTGAACCGATGTTCCCGTCGGGCAGGGGTTCTCAAAGTGTGGTCCCTGGGCCAGCAGCACCTGCATCACCTGGGAACTTGTTAGGAAAGAGAAGTCTCCACCCCAGACCTACTAAATCAGAAACTGGGTTGGGGGAGAGAGAGAGAGGTCGGGCAGAACTGGTTTAACAAGCCCTCTGGGTGATTCTGATGGTTACTCAAGCCTGAGAACCCCTGCTGTGTGGCAGCCAATGTTCGGTTCTGGCTGAGGAACGGCTGGCCCCCTTCATGGGAGCTCTCCAGTTTCCCAGCTCCCTTCACTCATGTTACTTGATTGACCCCAGTTTTAAGAGTTAAATTTTACACACATGAAGTAACTTCAAGTGGCACAGAGATTTGGAATAATTAGGAAAGGCTGTGCGGGAGAATTGAGTTATCCAGGGAGCAGGCAACCGTTCTGGGCGGGAAGAAGAGCCTGAACCCAGGCCTGGGAAGGAGGTAAAGAGGCTTCAGTGGGAGTCACAAGAAACATGGTATGGGGACCAGTTTGTAGAGGGATCCTGTCATTGTGTAGACACTGCCTTGGCTCTCTATATAGTTTCCTGAGTTCAGGGTGAATCCTCTTTTGGACAATCTAATCGAGGTGGTTGATTCTGGGACTTCTCTTTCCTTTTACCCCAGGTCTCTGAACTGCCCAGCGTAGTTCGCGATCTGGCCAATGGCAGCATCACGTGGGCTGATGTGGAGGCCAGATATCCTCTCTTTGAAGGTCAAGAAACTGGGAAAAAAGAGACAATCGAAGAATGAGGACAGTTTTGGCAACTTTTGACCATTTGCGCTAATAAAAGAATAACTCTCATCATGTCCACTTTACAAAAAAAAAAACAGCATTGCATCTCCTCCCGGGGACTGCATTTTATCCTCAGTGGCTGCCTGATCTTACTCCCACAATTAAAGCTGAAGGAATTCTGAACAAACCTGTAATCCGCTTGCTCATCTTTCCGCGTTCTCAGCAAAGCTATTTCTCCTACCTTTGGGTAGACACTCACGGCTTAATGTTAAACACAGTTAATACATTTTAAAGTTAACTTTATTCAGAGAGCCGTAAAGTTCACCTGTTTGAAGCTTACAATCTGATGGCGTTTAGTGTATTTACAGAGCTGTGTAACTGCCTTCCAATTTTAGAACATCTCCGTCGCTCCAAAAGGAGCTCTCATGCGCCTCCCAGCCCCAGCTGCAAGCAGCCACTCATCTGTCTGTGGACTTGCCTTTTCTATCCTTTCTCTTTCTCCGAGAAGGTGGTGATGCACTGTGCCAAAGAGGCAGCAGTCTCTGAGTGGGTGGGCGGCTTCTGGGAGGAGCTGAGGTGCGGAGGAGGCTTGCCGGGGTGGGGTCAGGGCTGCTGACCCCATTGTCCTGCTGACAGAGTCTCCGGGAGGGGGTGCCTTGACAGAAAGCCTCTATTTGAATTTTAAGACGCGCTCGTACTTGGCTTCCCAGGTAGCCCTGGAAATCACTAGTATTTTTTTGGCTCAGCTTTTGAGGGACTTTACTTCTATGATGTTTTTGTACAGGACACTCAGAACACAGATGTTTATTTGTTAGGAAAAAATTCAAGGATGTGCCAATTTGAGCAGCTCTTTATTTACAGACCCAAGACTGTCTGGCTTCCCATCTTCCTCTCAGACAGTAGAGGGGAGGGGAGGGGCCCTTTCCAGAATGTTTTCCTTTGTCTTGGGTGTGAAGAGCAGTTGAAGAGTGCCCCAGGGATTCTCTCATCTTTATCTCATCTCCGATGACGCCTACCACAGTATTGCACGTAGTAGGTCGTCAATAAATAGACTTTGGATGAGTCTTGAAGTTTTGAACAAATATGGGGAAGAAAGCCTTTCACTGAAACTTATTTCTCTTCTACCCAGTGCTTTTCAAAGTATTCATCATTAAATGAGAAGGAACTAGCTTTTAAATAAACTGAGTTTTTATTTTCTAGGGATTCTTTTCACCTCAGATTCCTAATAATCTAGCTCTTCACTTGGGGTGTATTCCAGCATTGTCACATCGGGGCTGGAGTAGGGGTGGGGGGCAGTTGTCTTTACTTCTTCCCATTTATTTAACTTCCTTTTACAGTGGGCACCTCCATAGTCAAGACAGTCACCGCCACCTCAGACATTGTTATGAGCTCCTTGATGAGAAAAGATACATTAAACACATAGTGGGATTTACCTACTTCGGATCATAAAGGGATTGGAACCCAAGCGCTCTTCGTTTTTCATTGGAAAATACATTTGCCATGAGTTAGATGCTGGATATTAATTCTACCAGCCCTGCCTTCTCTGTTCTTTCCTCTGTGTGCAATGCGTGATTTCTCCTGAGAGAACACCCGGTGTCTCTGAAGCGACTGATTCCCTGAGTGGGGAAGGTGGGCCAGTGGCAGAGCCCTGTGGTTCTGTGTCACGTGTGCTTCATTGTGAGCACAAGCAGCGAAAGAGTTGTTTTCTAAACAAAGAGGCTCTTTACACACAAGAGTTGTGTGCACGCACCCCTCTCCTCTGTTCAAGCCCGATGCGTATATAAAGCCAGGGTCTTTCTGGCTTGATATACTGTAAGGCCCTTATTATTTATGTATTTGTATGTAGCAAACTGGGCTGTAGCTCAAGAGCTGAGTAAGTAGCACTGCCTCTCAGGGAAGCCACATCTGTTCTTCACTGTCCTGAAAAACAGGGACGGGGAAGGGTCAGATTCTAACTCGTTTCCATGGAATGTACGTAGGAACACAGGAGTTCCTTTAAAACTTCGGTTGGAATTCAGGAGCTGAGTCTAGAGAGGTGTCCTGTGCCTGAGTTCTGCAGGAGTCCAGAACCTTAGTAGTGCTTAATAGCTCATAGTAGTAAAATACTGAATACAGATGAGCGTTCCAGAAAAGGAGATCATTGCCAAGTCGTGTAAATACAGAAATGATCTTACTAATTGGGTGAGATGGTACTGGAGACGTCTGATGTCCAAAGGTCTTTGTGACAACAATTTGCAAAATTATTTTGTTCAATAAATCACTTGAAATACATTCACTCTAGACCTTTATTTATTTTTGGTCCCTTAACCAGTATAAACTTAGGGTAACGGTAGTGACTGTCTTAGCCAGCGGAGTCTATTCACAAGAGAACCAGATCACCTGGAAATAAATGCAAATGATCTCTGGTTACAGCTGCTCCTAAATTAACCTCCTGTCACCAGAGAAAACTATTAATCTGTGTCTCTTGCGGGGGGGGGGGGGGCACCTAGGATGGAGAGATTTTGATAGCGTCACTCATGTGAGAGAGCCTTGCACCAGCATCTTTGCTGATAGTCTGACTGTGTGTAAGGCATAGTAGGTAGGCAGGTTTTGTTTGTTTGGCATTTGGCCTACAGCACAAAGAAATC
Organism: Delphinus delphis; assembly: GCF_949987515.2. NCBI lineage: Eukaryota > Metazoa > Chordata > Mammalia > Artiodactyla > Delphinidae > Delphinus > Delphinus delphis. The sequence continues at coordinate 61,786,944 of NC_082691.1, forward strand.
TAGCTGAAGATTCAGCAAATGAATGGATGAATAATTTTGCTGTGCCTCAAAATTCGCCTCTTGTCTCTTCAATAATTCTTGGTTACTGGGCTGTGTCTAACCAATAATTGTGTTAAGACCATGTGGAGGGGATTAATATCTCTTCCGAAATTGGAATGTAATTTGGGAGCTTCACCAGGAAATGCCTGAGAGCAGTAGCCTGTGGCCCTGCCCTCCTGCCAGGAGCCCCTCTGGTGCTGGTGACTTCTGTTCTCCCAGCTGGGATGGTGTACCTTCCTTGCATGTTTCAGGACACATCTTTTTAAACCTGTCGCAGCAGTGAGTTAGTTCTCAACCCTGGCTGCACACTGGAGACACTGGAGCTTTAAAAATTGCTCACATCTGTGCTTCCCTCAAACCAATGTATTGAGTTCTGTTGGCCTGGCATCAGTCTTTTGAAAGCACCTTAGGAAAACCTCTGCTAGAACGGAGGCTTCACCTCAAGCCATAAAGAGCCTGAACCCCGCCCCCCTCACTCCGGGGTGGGGAAGGGTCTTCTGAACAAAGTTTCTAATGACAACAGGGGTCAAAAGTTGTCAACACCAAAGTTCCCAGAAAAGATGGATTTAGCAGGCATTGTTTTCATTGCTCCGCTGTGAGCATGAAATGTGAATGTGCGCTCACGAACCCTCTACAGCTCACATCCTGCTTCCCTTGCCCAGTGTTGGGGGGTGAATTCCCCTCCTCGGCCCCATAGGCTGGCCTGTCCCATTCCCCAGGACTCAGTGGTTGGAGCACAGTGTTTCCAGGGAGAAGGGCACGTTTGCTGGGTGCCTACCACGTGCCAGGCTGTTCTAAGAGAGGTCCCTTGTGCTCTCTCTTTCTACCCTTACAATAATTTAAGTATCCTTATTGTCCTTGTACATAAAAGAAAAAGGAAGCAGAAGCTTTACAGGTTCACTCAGCTAGTAGGGGGCAGAACCAGTTTTGAACCAAGTTCAAAGTACACGATCAAATCGCACTACGCTGTCATCTGTGCTCTGCTAGTTTCTACCTTTGTGGCTGGGGATGAAGATGACTAGAGGAAGCGTGCCTTGAAGCGTCCGAAGAAATCTTTCCTTTAAGAAGAGAAGTGCTCCGGCGTATTCAGCCTCAGAGAATGAGGAAATCCGTGTGTTCTCTGACAGCCGTGGAAACTTACCTTCTCAAATGCTGGGAAAGCTTGACCTTTTGCAAATCCAAATAGCTGACCTTGAGTTTTATCACTCGGTACCATAGAGTTGTGGAGTTGGCTTTGTGGCTACCTGGACAGGTTTGTAGGTCTGTAAGGGATGGGGCTCCTGGAGGAGCCTACAACTTACTTCCCGTCCTTGTCGCTATCCTAACTGCACCTAAGCCTTACTCAGTCACTTTTTACAAAGCTTAGACAGTTTGTTGCCATCCGGAAATTCTTACTTGTGTACAACCTCGCCCTGCAACTCAAGACCTTTCCTATGTCCCACACTTTGGAGTTTGTAGCAGCAGATTCTCAGCCACGTTAGGAAGTCTAGTTTTCTCAGTCATGACTCATTTCACGAGAAGCTGTGCCTTCCCTCATCTTCCTCTCTCTGTTGCCCGCACTAGAGAGGAAGATGAGGGAAGCGGCAAAAAGACTGTCCGCAGGCTCACTGGTAGACTATCGCACTGATATTCTCTGTCTCCACGAACCCATTTCTGTCCTCAACCACCAATTTTGCTTAATGTCCTATCAAGCTAAAATTTTCCTCTTCTCATCTCTCTCTCGCCCTTGCTTATTTCCTACTTTTATCTCTTGTCCACTGTTCAACATTTGCCCATTTGGGGTATTTCCCATAAAATGCATGCAATTTTTGCTTGGCATCAGGATGTTCACAGCATTCCTGTCCGCCTCGATATATAGATTTACCAAAACCATTTAGGCATCATTTGTGAAGCCATTTAAGGTTCTTTTGCCCAGGTTAGGGCATGTGTCAGAACTGAGTCATCAGGGACTTCCCTGGTGGCACAGTGGTTAAGAATCTGCCTGCCAATGCAGGGGACACGGGTTTGAGCCCTGGTCCGGGAAGATCCCACATGCGGAGCAACTAAGCCCGTGCGCCACAACTACTGAGCCTGTGCTCTAGAGCCCGTAAGCCACAACTACTGAAGCCCGCACGCCTAGAGCCCGTGTGCCTAGAGCCCGTGCTCCACAATAAAAGACACCGCAATGAGAAGCCCATGCACCGCAACGAGGAGTGGCCCCCGCTCGCCGCAACTAGAGAAAGCCCGCCTGCAGCAAGGAAGACCCAGCGCAACCAAAAATAAATAAATAAATGAATAAATTTATTTTTTAAAAAAACTGAGTCATCAGTGCAAGCAGCTAGGGCATAAACATGCGCACCGCTGTCTGCCGTCTGGGTCTGGGAGGAGTGCTAAGAGTTATTACACGGGAACCGTAAGAGGCTCTCACCTGGAGAGGGGAGAACTGTCACCTGAGTCACTCATTCCTTTTTCTCCTCTCCTTGAGCGTTCGTTTCCTTTTCTGAAAGCTGGTTGAACAGAATGATTTAAGTTTTTAGTAGGTCCATCCATGAACAGCTGAGTAATACCTTTCCTCTCACTCCTGCGAGTTGCAGCGGAGCCAGCTGAGTGGGAGGTGCCTGTCTTTGGCCTGACTGCTCTGTGCTTGTTGATACTTGGGTCCAGAACCTATAACCATTCTCGTTTTCCTGCCCGATGTCATTTCCTGCGGCTGAGGTATCATCATAGTAAAGGGTAGACTCTGGAGGCAGACACTTCCCCAAGTGAGTCAACTCAGACACACAGGCAGTGTTACTGTGGGCAACGTGTATAACCTAAAGCTGACAATTCTTTACCATTAAAGAAACTGTGTCCTCATTCAGAAAGAAAGAAAGAAGAAAGCCCTCCATCAGCACGACTTTAGGCCGGTGAACCTGCGTTGGGCCCTGTGGGGTGGGGCTGGTGGGTGACCCTTGTGTTAAATGAGAAAGGCTTGATTTATTTTTTAATTCTAAGCCCACTCCACGTTGGCCAGAGGGGAGATTGCAGAAGTGCAGCTGTGGACACTGGATGGAGACACCCAGTCCTGGGTCATGGACAGTTGGATTCGTTGGATTTCAAAGAGAAAGGGTCTGTTTGAATGAGCAAACGTGCACTGTCTGTCTCCTCTGTGGGAGCCCAGATGCTGTGGACTGTACGTGTTGGGGACAGGGACAGTGTATCAAGATGAGCCTTAGGGGTTCCCTCAGAGGGGGCGTCGTTCCTCTTGTTCCCTTCAGTGTTTTGCCTACTCTTGCACCGTTGTGCACTTTCTTGCCATGTGAAGTGCTGGACCCATCACTCTCCCGAAAGGAGCTTCTCTTTGACAATGTGAATTTAAAAGAACCTTGTATCCAGTGACACAATTAGACAAGCAGGTGTGGGGACGGGGAAGCGGGATTTCGGTTTCCCCGGGTGATTTTACTTAAGGAGCTGTGATCTTGCTGGATGGGGGTGGGTGCAGCTGTGAGCTCTGTGTCGGAAACCCTGCAAAGTGGATTCCAGTCCTGACTCTTCGAGAATCTAGCTGTGATAGCCCTGCTCTAACCCTCCACACCTCTGTCCCAGGCCACAGCCTGAGCCTGAACCTAATGGAAGTTTCTTGAGCTTGGGCCTGGGAAGAGAGAGCCCTTCTCTTTGGGAACCAAAACTCACTGCCCTCCTCTTTTACCATTCAGGACTTGGTGCAGAAGCGAGCCGAAGTAGAATTTTTCCAGCCAGTGTCTGCATTTGTTGGGTCTTAAAACTCAATCACCAGCAATTAGTGCAGAAGCAGTTATGCTAACTAAAACAGCTCATGCTAATTAAAACCTTCTTTGGCTCATCCAAACCCACTGTTCTGCATCTGAGGACGAGATAATTGACAGTGAGATTAAGCAGGATGAGATTATGGGAAAGAAAAAAAGCACTGACAAGCTTTAAAAAATCTTTATGAACATTCTTTTTTAAATTGAGGCCAGAGCTCCCATCTTTCTAAGAAGAGTTCTGAAGCAAGCTTGCAAACTGGTCCACTCCATTAACCTCTCCTCTGGGTTAGTGACAACAGATGTCAGTCTTGAGTTTTCTCTCTTACGTGCCGCATCCAGGCCATCAGATCCATCTTCACTAGCTATTCAGAATTGGGCCACCGCCCTGGTCCAAGGCACTGCCATCTCCCGCCTGCTCTATAGCCAAAGACTCTTACCTGAACTCTTCGCTGTACCTGCACCCCTTCACAATCTGTCACACCCAGCAGCCAAAGTGATCCCATTCAACCTAAAAGCTCAGTGGCTTTTCTTGTCACTCAAGAATAACACCTGCGTGGCCCCCATCCCCCTCCCTACCAAACACACACACACACACACACACACACACACACACGCTGATTTCTGTCCTGTTTGCCCAGCACACACGGAAGCGGGCCCTTGGCCCTCTCTGTTCATCTGCCTGCAATGTTTTCCATCCCAATCCTTACACATTCTCCCTCACTGCCTCCAGGACTTTTTTCAGCCATCAGCCCAGTGAACACTCCCCCAGCCATTCCATCTACAGTTTCAACATTGAGCCACACCCTCTCCCCATCAGGCACATTAAGATCCGTACACCCTTCGTACCCCCATTCCTTGTCCTCTTCTCCTCTTTAGAGCTTAACACTTCATAACACATTTTGCTTGTTTGTCTTGTTTAATTTTCAGTCTCCCCATCAGAATGTAAGTTCCATGAGGACAAGGATTTGGGTCACTTCATTCAAGGCTATGTCCTCCGTTATGCCCAGCGGAGTAACTGGCACTCAGTAGGTGCTCAAGAAATATCAATACTTGAATGACTTCTGAAGGCATCTTCTCCAGGGCAACTGCCACATTCAGTGCTTTGGTGTAAAAAACGGCTTACGTCAAGATGACTTCCCTGGACATACATACATAGATCAACATTGGCTCAAAACACCTGCCCTACTTGGCAAAAACCCCACAGCCTCTGAGTCGTTCTGACCAAGGCAGGTTCTCAAACTTGGTATTGTAGTGGACTTTGTAGAAGAAACAGGTCTCTAAACCCCCTGGAACACATCAGGGAATCCTCAGTATGAGAAACTTGAGCTAAAGTTTTGTACTGTTAAACTGTCTTTCAATTGATCCTATGAAAAAGGTGTTTTAAGGTAAAATATGTTTTACTAAATTTTTTAGATTATAACCAAAATGAAAGTAGTAAATTTAAAAATTTTTATAAAACTTGTAGACCTAAGAAGAGATTCCAGACAGAGAAACTCTTAAGATTCCAGGGCCTTTTAGAGACAAGAGTTCCTGGATCTGCGTGAGGCCCCCTGAAAGGAACTGGTAACTCATGGTAGCTACCTTTTTTTCTTTTTAAACTGAGTTTTCTATATTGCAGGATTTAAAAAAATTTTTTTTAATTTTTTGGCCACACTGTGTGGCATATGGGATCTTAGTTCCCCGACCAGGGATTGAACCTGCACCCCCTACATTGGAAGTGTGGAGTCCTAACCACTGAACTGCCAGAGAAGTTCCTGTATTGCAGGATTTTTAAGAAGATTAAATGAGAAACTTTTAGTCCAATCTGCCATGCAGAGCCATGCAATGTTCACGTCTTCCTTCCTTTCTCCACATTCAATGCACTGATCCACCTGGACCTACAATTTCTACAAATTTGTGTGCTGTCTTTTTTCATTCCACTGTGCCTCAGTAGAAGGTCCCTCCAGCAATCTCACTTAGAAAACCACTTCCTACCCCGCAGGGCACCAAAAGGAAAGAGGCCAAGGTGAGATAGGATGGGACTTGGGGCAATTATGAACAATAAGATACAAAAACGCCACAAACCAGCTGTCATTTCTGAGGTGCTGGGAGCAAAAGCGGGGTACTGGGCGTGCCCCCTGCACACAGCGCCACCAAGCAGGGGGGCAGACCACCTAAGCCACCTCTGCTTCCCAGCCCACCACTTCACCCCTACGCATTTAAGGGACCAGCTTGTCACCCTCCCCCGCTTCGGGAGCGATCGAGGGCACCTGTTACCTGGTTTCGCTCCCTCGCGCTGCAGCATGAATCCCAGTGAAGCCTTGCCTGAATTTCTCGTCTGACCTCCTATCAACTTCTACTGATTAAAGAATCCAAGGACCCAGGTCGGTAACAAAGGCACTAAAATTGTGCAGATTCAGTGGTTTTCAGATTCATGCTTTTGGAACCCTTAGTTCAAATGAAATCTCTCTCTTGAAACCCTGACATTTCCTGGGTACTGGCAATTCAGGGCTGGGGCAGACAAGCCCCTGCCCTCATGCCGTTCATGGCCTGCTGGAGGAGAGCCAACCTTACATAAATACTGTAGGTGAGTGTGGCCACTGAAGAGGATTCGGGAAAGAGTTGCCCACTGCCAGTGGGAGACACAGCACGGGACACACCTTGTGTGCTGGGGGCTCCCAGGGCCCTCCTGTGTGAGGATGCTTGTTAAAAGTGCGAGTTTCCACCTCCCGGGATCGTGTTTCGGGAGGTCTGGAGTGGGCTCAGAAACCTGTGCGGCTTTAAATGCCCTGGTGCTTCTAACACACACCACCAACACAGGGAATTCTTATTAGCTAAATCAGAGTATTTACATTTTATCCGGAGGTCGGGGGCTTTTAAACTTGGATCCGTGGTTCCTTTGACGGTTTCTGTAGACATGTCGTGTGCTATTGAATACGCTGTATTTTTGCACATTATACATTTATACTTTTCTAGGGAAGAGAATCCATCCCATTTCCAAGGAAGAACTTCTTTCTCCTCATTCCTTCAGATGCAGACTTTACCATTCAGGTGTGCCTGTTGATGGTGCTGGGGAGAGCCCAGAACCTGTGTCAGGCAGAGGAATGAGATGGATTTAGAGACACAGGGCTGGGGGAGTTCATTTGCTTAGGAACTAGCGACACAGACCCCTAGTGCACCCTTTGGAAAGCCCTGAAACGACGATGTATTTGGGGCTGAGCTGGAAGAATAAGAAGGAAAGGAGGCAGCTGCAGGGTCGCTCACAGGTCTACCACCAGCCTTCCCCAGAGAACTGGAGGCCAGAACTGGAGGAGGCAGGAAGAAATGGCAGGTCTTTGAATTTCTCCACCTTCTTGGGCAGAGGGGCCTCCATGGGGATCCATGATGCTGATTGTTTATCGCCAGTTGGGCCTCAGGGAACCAGAGGGAGCCTTACTCAGTGCCCTGAAGAGCTAATTAAGAATCACAATTAATTACTTTGTTGTATTCACAACAGAGGCTGAGGGATGAATTTCGTTCTTCCAGATCTAGAATCAGCTCCTCTCTGCCCCTCCATGCTCAGGCATTTGTCCAACAAGCAGATATCCAGACTGGACATGGGACTCTACCTCAGAGGGTCCCTTCTATACAGGCTCTCCTTCCAAAGCGTAGTAGCTAACGTCTGGAAGTTTCTGGGGATCTGGCTCTCATTCATTTATTCAAGCAGGATTTGTGGCCCCTACTATGAACTCAGACAAGTCTGAGATTTTTCATTTCATTTTTCCCAGCCAGATTTAAAGAGGACTTAATCAAGTGGCCAGTTGACAGATCATTTCTGATGATAAATCACCCTGCAATTTTGGGCACGCATCTCAGAAGGAATTCGGAGAATTGGACGACATCTCCTTATTTGTGTGAAAGGCTTCTCAGCATGTAGCGCTCTAAAAATGGAAAAAGAAAATGATGCTGAATCCTGATTCATCCACAGATTCACAAATAATTAATTTCTTATCTGTTTCACTAAGATGTGTTTTCAGTATTTTCCTTTTTAGGTTTAACAATTACTTATAAAATTTTTAGTATCTATGTTGTTTTAATCAACTGTACCTTATATTTTACATCAAAAATTAGTTGTAATAACTCAATCCAGAAGACTTTCTAAAAAACTCTTAGAAACTTTGGTCGCAGGAAATTATTTCAATTCCGATTTCTAAATATATATTTGTGGCAGAGAAGTATGATAAGGTGAGCGATAAAAAACTTGCAACGGTAAAAAGTGCTGCATTAGCAAAAACAATTCTGTAGGGGGAATGGAGTGAAAACATAGGTTCAAAGAGAAAAGGAACAACCTAGAATTTCCAACTGTTAAAGAAGAGCAGGTTGTGGGTTTTGTTTTTTTTGTTTTGAAATAGATGAGAGTATGAAATCACTGCTGCGTTTGGATTTCATAAGATGTACTTTAAAGGGTTGGGGCAGTTTTATTTTAAAATGTAAATATTTACCAAATGCCAGAAATCACATCCCGCACAAGTTTTAAAACTTATGTGAAAAATATTAGATGTCAACTTAAAAATGTGCAAGATGGGACACATAATTTTAAAAAAATGGGGGAGGGGGCATACCTAGAGCAAAAGCCCTTTTGATCCCCAGCCTGATGGCTCCTCTGGCCCCTTGACTCCCACCTTCTCCTGGAGGGAAGGGTGGATGGAGGCCAGGATGGAGATGGCCCTGGTTGTGGCTCACGGAGACTGCAGTGGGGGGAGGGGAGCTGCTCTACACTTCCCTCCAGATTCCATAACAGGGACAGGCCATGGCCTGCTTGGGGAGCTAGGCCTCTCCTTCACGATGAATTAAACTGCCTTCAGCTGGAGAGGAGGGGCAGATATTGGCCTGGGCAAACGATAAGGGACAGACCTGCAGGCACAGGTGGAGAGGGAGAACCGGCCCCAGGCCAGGGCGAGCGTCTCTGCAAATGATGATGGACCCAGCCCACCGCCCCTGGCCCACAGCACGCCTTCAAACCTGAGGGGAGGAGGCCGGGTTTCCACAGAGGCACAGTTTATTTCACAGACAGTGGAGATGTTGTTTCTGAAGGGGAGGCCGAAGCCCAGTCTCAGGGGTGGGCTGAGGGATTAGTTCCAGTCACCAAAGACGTACTTTGGTTTCTGCTATTCCTACCCTACTCCTCCCAGCCTGTCGTCCCCCACGTGTCTCCTCCCCGTTTCGTCCTACACCCTGTATCTGGTTGGTCTAAGCGTGTACGGCTGCCCTGGCAACCTCTTCCTCCCCACCTGCCCCTCCCCAAGGCCCTGAATCGGTGGACTAGGCTGAGAAGAGGGCTCTCAGGAAAGGAGGCAGCATCCTTCCAAGGGTCCGAGGGGCAGGAGGATGGGGTGTAGGTGAGGCTTCTCTAAGTGAGAGTCCCAGGGACGAAGCCAGTGGAATGAATCTTACTCCAGCTGCTGTGCCTCCCTCCAACTGCAGAGGGCGCCACAGAACTTAGAGGCAGAAGGCAGGGGGTGGGACCAACCATCACCCCGCCGCTGGTGGGAAGACCCTTGCCATGAGTGGGGCAAAGGAGCCCCAGGTCTGTCATGAACTAGCTGTGTGACTTGGGCAGGCCCTCCCTGACTCTGGGCCTCAGTTTCCTCATCAGTGAACAGGGCGACAGTGAGGATCCAGCCAGAGAGGCTGGTGTGGGCAATGCCTGAAGCCCTGTGACCCGCTCTCCTCCGGGGGTTCCCGTGACTTCCCGGCTCAGCTCCCTCTCGCACTGAGACTTGGGGTCCAGCTGGCCCTGGTTCCCGAGAGCCCCTCGTGCTGCTGCATAGCCTCCCTCCTGCCGGCCTGGAGGGCTGGTCTCCCCCCTCCCTCTGCCCCCATCAGAGCCTGCGCAGCCAGGAGAACCCAGAGAAAGGTGCTGGAGGAGGGTGGAGAGGCTGTCCCGATGGCGGAGCGATGGGCGAGGTGAGGGTACTGAGGGTCATACAGCGGCCGTCTGCTTGATGCTGTGGAAGCTGACCCGCGTGGGTGACGTGGGGATGGACACGGCCCGGGCCCCGGGGACCCGGAGGGAGTGACGGTCCTGCCAGCGGTGCCACTTCTTCTTCACAGCCGAGCGCACCTGCGGGGTTAGGAGGCGGCTCAACTGGGCCTGTGGAGGCCAATCCTGGGTCCCGGCCGGTCCCCTCCCCTGCTCCCTGCCCCTTGCAGGGCCACCAAGGGAGGCTGGGGCGGCCCCCTGACTGCCAGCCTCACATCCAGAGACCGGCTGTTTCCAAAAGGTGTCCTTCTCACCTCCTCTGCAGCCCTGACCTCCTCTACCTCCTGAAAGATCTGCATTGCTTACCACAGCACGCAGCTGAGGTGGAGAGCTAGTCATTGCAAGACCTGCCCGTCACTGGTGCTGTTCTATTCTCATTTGTATTGCAATGGAAGAAGTTTTTCTGCAAACTGGATCATGTCCCCCACAGGCTAGCCTGGCACGTGGTTGAACAGAATAACTGTTCCGTAAGCATTGTTTGCTTGCTTTAGTGGCCCCTTCTCTCCCTGCCCTCCAGCACGTGCCGGTCTCCACTGTTGGACTTTCCTATCTGGGGTCTGCTTTAACTGACAGAGACCCAGGCATGCAGACCCCACCATTGCCCTGTGCACGGGCGGGCGAAGAGGCCTCAGGATGGCACTGGCACTCCTCTGGGGTGTCTGGAAGCTCTCGGGCCCTGGGAGGGTGTCTGCTCTTTGCCCCAGCACCCACTGTGTGTCCTCACCCACCACAGGCCTGAGCGAACATCTCCCCCAAGTCCGCCGCGCTGGGATTCTGGGCCTTGTAAGCTAACCAAGTTTCACCAGAGCCTGGCTCCCTGGAGCCCACCCACAGGCGTGTGGCCTTCTCTGCGGCGGCAGGGGACAGAAAAGGACGCGCTGGTGTCTTTCTGCTCCCTGGGTCCATAAAGGCCTGGATGCACGGCTCACACCTGACTTGCTCCTGGAAAGCGCTCTCCTGTCATCACCTGTGTTCTGGCTTCCTTCTTCTGTGAGCCCCTGCGGCCTGGGCTCCTGCCCACCCAGCTCTCCGAGTGCAATGAGAGAGTCGGTATATCGTTTCTGACCTGCAGAGTCAACCTTCTAAACTGGTTGGAGTCCCTCAGGCAGGATTCCTGTCTCCCCAAAGCTGGGTGGTTTCTCCAGACTTCCCTTCCCTTCTCCAGAGCAGAGCTGAGCAGAGCCAGGGATGCCCAAAAGGCTGGGGGGCTCCCCTCAAACTTCCCTGGAGTGGGGTCTGAGGACAGGCCTCCCAGGCCTGGTGTCATACCTCTCCATTGAAGAAGCAGTAGAAGACGGACACAAAGAAACCCTGGGAAGGAAGAGGGAGATGTCAGTGACCTGCTCAGGGAGCCACTCTGCCTGGGGGGTCGGGGGGTGGAGAGCGGACAGGATGACTGGGGGAACACTCTGACTCGGGACCCCGGAGGCTCAGAGCTGGGTAGGCACCCCCATCGTGGAGCAGGTGTACTGGGGTCCACTGCGAGTGACAGGCTGCCATGAGTCCTCAGAGCAGGGGCTGGGCCGGCAGGAGGTGCAGGCTAGGGTGACCCTGACCCAGTCAGGGGTGGGCCCACCTGGGCCCTGGGGTGGGAGTGACGGCGCCAGGGCCTGGGTTCAGGATGTGCACGCGCTTGTATTTCAGTGCATACGAACTAAACCAAGCCAGCGAGGGCACGGGTGCCTGAGCACGCCAGGTCAGGGGCGCTCTCTGTGGCCGCATCCCACTACGTGCCCCACCTGGAATGACTGCAGGAAGGAGTTGAAATAGATGAACACGATCTGTGACAGCTCGTCCTCCCCAGGGCTGACGAAGAAGAGCATGTAGGTGACGCCCAGAAGGGGCAAGAGAACCAGGGTGGCCTTCACCGCCTTCCTGGGGAGGGGGAAGGGTGACAAGACCCATCTGAGCCCCTGAGGCACGTGGGGCCTCACTCGCTGGCATCTCTTCTGGGAGCCTGAGCGAGGGCCCCGCCCAGAGGCAGGGGGATGGCCCAGATGGCCTTCTCATTCCTCCCCCGCTGAGGGTCAAGGCACCCATCACTCACCTGTACTGGATCGTCTCTGACGTGGTGGATGCTCTTAACTTCGTCATTAGGATCCTGACGATGTTGAACAGAAATACAAAATTGATCTGGAGGGACGGGGGCAGAGAGGGAAAAAGGAAGGACCACGCGGTGGGGATGAGAGGAGAGGCAACCACCTCCCCTGTAACCCACTGAGAATCCACGTCCCAACCCACTCACCCCAGCACCTGCCTGGGGTCCCAAGACCTCTGCTCCTCCCTCACCGGGGCAGGCAGGTACCCCACTTGCCGGGTCCCCTGTCACCTGAGGACTCCAGAGCCTGCTTCTCCACACCCTGACCCCAGGGAGGAAAAGCAGCCTTGGAGGCAGTGCACAAGGGCACAAAGGTCACTCCTTCCTGAAGCGCCCAGAGCTCTGCCCGGCCCGCCCCCGCTGCTGCAGGGCCCCCACTTGTCAACTGAGGGTCTCCCTGAGGCCCTTTGGACACAGGACAGTCCTGCCCTGGTGGAGCAGACCCGGCCAGATGGAGTGATTAATAACTCGGTTGCTGGGAGGAGTGATTAATCTCTCACCATTCGTCCCCTGCACCCAGGAAAACTCTAGATTCTTCGCAGACACGCCTGAGGCAATGGAGATGAACAGGCTGCTGGGCTGACTCCAGCAGTTGGCTCCTGGAAGGGCCTCACTTATCTTCATTCTGAGCCTTCTCTCAGCATCGGAGCCTGCCGCTCCCAGCCTCTCCCCGGGACCTGCCCGTGTGGCCTCCCGGGGCAGCCCTGTGCTGCATGTGGTGGTCTCTGCGGGTGTGCAAGTGTCCTGTTAACCGTGTCGGCTTGTCTGTGTGCCTGTGTGCTGCCTTCTCCATGCTCCCCGTGGGTCTGTGCTCTGTGCTTGTGCGTTTGCCTTGGTGTGTTCCTGTGTGAGTGTGGACCTGGGGACATGGACACACCCGTGTCTCTCTTCATCCATCTCCAGGTGCGAGTAGACAGGGAAGTGAGTGTTGTATGCCTAACACCCTGGGGACCTCGCACAGGAAAATACCCATGGGTCAGAAGGAGATACGTATTAGCCCAGGGGTGTCTGCTGGCTCGTGTGTGTGCACATGTCTGAGTGTGTGCGTGTGTTTATACACACACCCCCTCCCAAGTCCTGGTCCTGAGATTCCGTCATTTCTGGAGCCTCCTAAGTTCTGAGGCTTGGGGACACAGGCAGACACCACGGGACACACAGCCCTGTGGCCTCTGGATCACCCCTAAGCTTGAGGCTACTCTGGGGCCCTGGGGGCTCCCTCCTCAGCCACGGCCTGCTGTTCCAGTGCCCACAGTAGCACAGCCTGGTGAACCCAGGGCGAGGGGTGGTGGAAGCGTTCAGCCAGGGCTGCCCATGGCCTACCGCACCTTGCTTCCTCTTAAGGCCTGTCTAACTTCCAGCTCCTGCGTTTCTGGTCTATGCCCTTGGATCGTGAGGTCACTTTAACACATAGGCCGATCCTAATTTTCTCACACAAGTGATACAAAATACTTGACCTTTTCCGATTCTTCATGACTTCTGTGAGAACAGAGGTTGTTGGACTCAAAATATATTCTCATTTCTTCCACATTTCCCTGCATTAAATCTTATTCACTAATCGTCCATAAACCCACTAAGCAATTCACTCAGTTATCCACCCACTCTTATCCATCTATCCCTCCATCCATTAATCCATCCAAATATTACTCAACCATCCATTCATTATTTTATCCACCCACCCTCCCACCCACTTATTTAACATGTAACATTCATCCATCCATCTAAATATCTACTCAACATTCCATTCATCAGTTTATCTACCCACCCACCCACTCACCCACTTATTCAACAGGTAACGTACATACATCCACTAACCATCCAACCACCCATCCATCTAGTCAATAAGCAATTGCTGAGCACCTCTGGGCTACAGGGCGCTGTTCCATGTGCTGAGGCAAGAGCAGGGACAGGGGCTGGTGGGGAGGGTCTGGGAGACAAGGCCTTATGCCCTCTGCTCACCCTAGGCAGGAGCTGGTGATGCTGCCTACACCCCACCTCAGGCTGGTCTGTGCAGCCCCAAAGTCACTCTTTCCTTTTGGGCTTGGTTCCCAGCTTCCCCCTTTACAACATCTTCTCCACCTCACTTCACTGCAGGCACCTTCCTCCCTTCCCCAGGGAGCCGCTGACACTGCCCTCCCACCTGGTTTCCAAACCCTCCCTGTCTGCGCATGTGCAGAGGCGGGCAGGGAGGGAGGAAGGGGGACTGACATCTCTTCCTCCTTGGCTTCAGACACGGTTCCTTCTGTCCTTTAAACCCAGGCTGGGAGAGGTAGTCCCAGCCCTTGGGGGTGTCCTCTGCTCCCCTCCAGCTCTGGGTATTGGGGTGCTGCCATCACATCGCAGCTCCTGGTAGCGCACATTCACCAAGCCCAGCAACATAGCCAGCCTGCTTGTCCACCTGGATCTGTGGAGCCTAGTGAGTCTCAGAGGCCCAAGTCCTGAGTCCTACTGCGTTCAGGGCCCTGGTTGGGCCACAGAGAAAGCCCAGACAACTCACATCCCTGCTCACAAGGCCCCTGGACACCAGGGTTCTCCCACTAGAGTATGCACATCAAAGGCGCTTGTTCCAAATGCCGCTCTTGGACACACCCCCGAGATCCCCAGTGGCAGGTGGAGGCCCTGGGATCTCCATTTGGAATAGGGGCGGCCGGGATATTGCTGAGGAAGACACCACCCACGGAACAAAGAGGCAAGGCTTTCACCGGACAGACCTCACGTGCCACACACCATTCACCTGTAGCTGCAGGGGACAGTTCTCAGCTTGGGGCTTTCTCTGGTGCCAGGAGAGCTAGCTCAGCCTGAAAATGGGGAGAGGGTAGCTGGAAATGTGGGGATTCAAGGTCTCCAGGGCAACCTCCACGGATGGGGCATGAAGCATATGGGTAAGTAACCCTGCTGCCCGACCAGGGGTCAATTCTGAGACTCTTCTACGTGTTGCCCCATGGAAGCCTGCTTATCACTTAACGTTTATCGGTTTCCTCCCTTCCTTGTCCTCTACTCCCACCCCTCGTTGTGTTTCCTGGGACCACCTCCCACCAAGTCCTTGTCGCATGGCTCTAATTCCAACTATTCCGATTGGCATCTGCGTGGCCTTGGGCAAATGACTTAATTAACGTTTCTGAGCTTCTGCTTCCTTGTCCGTCCAGTGGGGATAGCCATGGAGCCCAGCTGGGAAGGTTGGCACAGGTTCAAATACTCATGGAAAGCACTGAGCTCATGCCTTTCCCACGCCATCAACAGTGACAACAGCCTCCTGCAAACCCAACCAGCCAACTCACTTCCCAGAACCCAGAAATGAGCACGGGTCTCTCAGACAGCTGTGGACTGCTGGGGGAGGCCAGGGGTGGCAGGGTATCCAAAGGAAGGGATGGCGGGAGGTGGTGGGTAACCTGCCCTCCAGTCTCAGCTCAGCTAACTATTAGTGATGACCTTGAGCAGCTGTTTCACCTCCCAGGTTCTTCATCTGTGAAACGGGGAGCATCATCCCTACTTCCAGGCATCGAGGATGTGAGGATCGGAAGTAATGAAGATAGAGCTTCTGGAAGGGCTGAGCTTGGAACCTGGAAGCCCTGTCCATGCATATAGCTGGGTGTGGGCTGGGTCCAAAGGGAAAGACAAGCACGGGGCTCTTGGTGAGGGTGGAACCGGAGAAGGGGGCATGGAGAGGAGGTGGGAGTTGGGTATTGTCACTGTGCCTTCCAAGCCTGTCCCCCTTCTCTGTTCATTTCCTCACTGCTGTCCAACATCTTTGCAGAGGGGGCTCGCTTCCCACCCAAGCCAGCCTTTCCGCTCACATTGGTGGAGGGGGGCATCAGTGACTCATTGCAGCTAGGACTCCAAGGACAATGATTCCCCCTTCTGACGGCTGACAAGGACTGGCTTCTATCTCTGAAATGAATGGAGCCCTGAGGGTGGAATTTCAGGCAGTGGGTAAAAAACCTTCCTAGTCATCTCCGGTTCGTATACATCAAGGACACTCCAAAGATGGGGGGTCAAATGAATCCCTGAGGAAATTACAAAAAGGAGGAGAGTAAGGAAATAAAAAGAGATAAACAGTCATTGTCTCCAAGGTAGACCAAAGAAACCCCCATTAGGCACCTGCTGTGTGCAAGGGGGTGGTGCTCTCTCAAGCATCGTGCACTGGGAGCAGGTGGCCCTTTAAGGAGCCTGAAATTAACAAGCCTGAAATAAGTCTTACGTAAATGCCAGTTTCTTATGGGGCTTTTTTGTATGTCTGTTTTTTTTAGCATATGATATACAATGGGTTCTTTTTTTTTGCAGAATGCAGCCTCTACTTAAAATCTACCTTAATTAAAGCTCGTTGTGGTTTACATACCTGGCAGCAATTATACCTTAGATGTTAATACATTTGGCAAAGGGCGGGGAGCTGGATGAGGAATAATTGCTCGTTATGCTTCCTTTGTCCCACTGCTCCAGGCTGGGGGCGGTGGGCTGGGCCCTGGAGGGGGTCGCTGCGGGTAGAGGGAGAGTAGGTCTGAGCTGAACAGAATCCCGCGGACCCTTCTCTTGCCACCAGCTGCCCTCCTTGCCTGGCTTGTACCTCACAAGGGGATGTCAGATGTCGGAGGCATTAGAAATCTGCCAGTCGGATTTTCTCTGCCCAGAACCTGAGGGCCAGAGAGGGGAGAGGGCTGCATCAGGGCGTGGAGCGCGAGGAAGGGAGAGCTGGGAGCGGGATGCCAGGCAGCGGGGTGGTGCGTACAGAATGTGTGCGGGGGGGCCGATCCAGACCCTGTCCCTCCCCAGCATCTCTGCTGGGTGGGTCCTCTGCTGTCCTCCTGGTGCCCAGCCCTGTCCCACTTCCCACTGAGGACCTACCAAGAGCACGAGGATGATGGGGCCCTGGTAGATGTAGTCCACCAGGTCGCCGGGCTCCTTGCCAAACCAGCACCTGCAAAGATGGAGTGGCTGTAAGTGGCCTGCTGAACCACAGCCTAGGGACCACTGCAGCCTCGGGGCCAGGGTCCTCTGTCTTGACTCTTTCTGAGATCCAATCTCCATGGCTGTTCCTTCCCCCGAAGCCTGGGTGGACAGCCCCAGCCCCACTGACCACCCTGGCTCATACCTGGGCTGCCTTTTGCCCTACATGGAGGGTCTGGTCTCCCCAGGCAGACTGAGGCAGGTCCTGGGTCTCCTCCTCCTTCTCCTTGCTCCCTCACCCCATCCCAGGATGCTGGGCCCAGGGCTGGACATGCAGGAGGCCCATGAAAGGAGAGCTGGGCTCCCCGTCGCTGGCCAGGGCCCAACTGCCTGTACCACCTGTTCCCGCATTGCTTGGAACCCGCCTCTCCTTGTGCCAGGCACTCAGACGCACAAAGCAGCAGATGTGGAGGCAGGAGCCTTCTCCTAGCCCGATCCCTGGCCTCATTCACCCAGGGAAGGAAGCTTGCTCCTGTTAGAGGCTTGGTTATTCTTTGGGGATGCTGGGGGTGAAGAAGCTTCAGGGTCTGGAGGAAGGGCTGGCCCAGGACCCAGTCTGGCTCTGCCAGCAACTCCTACTGGACCTCAGAAAGGGCCCCACAGAGTTCAGGAAATTCTGTGTCTTCTGCAACTTCAGAGGTCATCCAGTGCACATTGCCTCAGGCAGGATTCTCCCCTGCAGCCTCCCAGCACTGTTTTTTTACTTTTCTTTGCTTAAACACCCGCTTTGATGGGAAGCTCACTACCTCTCAAGGCAGCCCTCTCACTCTTGGGCAGCTTTTATCGTTAGGAGCTCTTCCTAATGTTGAGCTCTCAGAACCCACGCCATTCCTACCCCCTGCCCCCAGATCCCATCTGCTCCCTCCATCCTCAGAGACCCCTTGAATATTTGTATACAGATACTGACATTCCTCTGTCCCCTCTTTTCTCAGCTGGTGGCACCCAACTTCCCTGCCGTTCCCTGGCTGACCTGCAGCCAGAATTGCCATCATCTGGGCCGAGGCTGAGTATTTCAAAGTCTCTGGTGCAGAGAGGGTCCCAGCACGGAACACTGCACCCCAGGAAGAGACTGGGATGCCAGAATGAAACAAGCTTCCACTGGCCTGGCCCGGGCATCTGTGAGGGGCTCAGTACCACAGCTGGAGGTGCTCTGAGCTGAAAGCCTGGAGCCAGACTTGCCACATCCAACTCCAGGAGGCCGCCCTACCAAAGGCTAAGGGGGTCGTGCGTTGGGTGCTTAAAGGAACGATTCCTAACTCAATTCAACAAAGTCGACTTGACACCTATCGCATGAGTACCTCTGGGTGCCAAGGAAATGTTCTCAATTTAAGGACAATGGAAAAGTGAACTGTCCTGGCGTGGCTGCAATTCTTGCCCCGTGGCTGACCTGTCCTAACATCCCTCTGAGCCCCATGGCTGGCCCGTCCTTACTTACTGTTCATTCTCATAGTAGAGTTTGCCAATGGCCCAGGCGATGATGATGGGGCAGGGGATGCCTGAAAGAAGGACAGACACAGCTGCAGTGGACAGACAGATGGTCAGGAGCCCCTCTTGTAGAACACAGTGTGGGGAGGAACCACAAAGGGGTAGGATCTTGTTTCCAATCATCTAACTGCAGGCCATCCATGACCTTGAGGGGCCCTGTCCCTAGACCCCTGCCCCCATCCCTCCCTCACCCTCAGCCGTCCCCTCCAAGCAGGTCAGAGAGATGAGGGGACAGCGTGATTTTCTGAGATTTTTTGATAGAGAAGTGGAGCTGGCCAGCTTTTCTTTTGAAGCCAGAGACAAAGGTCTTTGGATTGGCCATTCCAGGCAAGAAGAGGAAGGCTATTTGTGGACTGTCCTTTCAGAGGGACTATTTGCTTCTTCCTCTCCAGCATGGAGGGGAGTGGCTGCATCCTCGGACTGTCCTGGGGATGGTAGACAGGAATGTGATCCGGTCCTTGGACCCAAGATGAAGGGAGGTGACCCTGTCAGCAGTACCCTCTCCCCACTAGACCCTGCAGGTCCCCCCAGGACCCTCACACCATCCAATGAAGAGGAAGAGCCGCTTGCGCAGGCGATCGGTGGAGTAGGTCATGACGATGGCCGTGTGCAGGTAGCAGCCCTCCACGAACATCCAGAAGAAGTTAGTCACCACGAAGTAGTTGAAACTGGTGGTGATGCAGCGGCACCAGACCTGCGCAGGGCAGGCAGCAGTCAGTGGCTGCCTGGGGCCCAGGCCCAAGTGCACAGCTTGGGCGCTGATGGAGGGGAGGTCGTTTGATTTGAGTCATGGACATGGCATTAAACACCCTTGAACCTCATTCTGGGAAGCTTCATCCTTTCTCTTCCACATTTTCCAGAAAGTGCCAGGCTCCCCTGGTACCAGGGGGTCTGACTTCTCACCAGTGTTTTCTAATCTCCTTTTTCATAAAAGAAAGAGGGAGTCTGACTCTGAGATCTTTGCACGGAGAGGCTAGAACTGAACAGCACTGTCGTGTTTCACCGTCACTTTTTTTTGAGGGTCACCTTCACTTCACAGCGAGTCAGACTGGTTTCCGTTTCGGGATGGACTATGAAATTTCATGTAGAAAAAAAATAGCGAGTCAATTAGAAGAAAATTGTTATTGAACTAGTACAGGGTCTGTGAAGGTGAGCTGCAGCGGTGGAGGTGACCCTCCCAAATCTCTGGGTTTAGGAGATTCTGGGCTTAGTGTCATCTCTGCCGTCTCCGGAGGGAGACTTCCTTACACCGGGACCTCGGGCAACTGGCCATACCTCTCTGAACCTCATCGTGCTGCAGAGAAAAGAATAATCCCATCTTGCAGGTTGGTTCAAGAAGATGGAGGTGGCAAAGGCAGGCGCCAAGAAATGAATGTTGGTGCCATTTGCCTTCTCAGCTGATGGGAATCTGTCCCTGTCCTTCTGAGCACGGTTACTACCCCTCCCTCGGGGGACAAGCCTGCCCAGAGCCACCTTGGGCCACGGCCAGGTCTGGCCTCAGGCCAGAGCTCTTCTCAACTGACCCTACCTGGCCATCTTCCCCAGGGATTCGTCACCAGGGCACCCTCAGAGCTGAGGATGTGGGGATTGGTGGTTAGAGGAGCCCTGTGATGGGGAGCTGACTGTCCTCTTGGACAGCTCAGCGCCTCTCTGTCCGGCTCTAACAGCTGGGCTGTCAGACGATCAATCAGCTGAGCTGATCACAGCCAGTGACTTTCCTCCATGGTCCCAGCCCTGATCTCGGGCCCCATGCGGCCACCTGTCTCCTCTGTTCTGAGAAAGTCCTGCTGAGGCGGAATGCGAAAGATCCCCTCCTCCCAATCTTGGTTTTCCTCCGAGTTAACAATGCCTTGTCAGTACAAGCCAACATGGGGCTGCAGGGCACCCCAAACTGACTGAATTCCACTGGTGCTGAGGCAGGGCTCAGCATGGGGCCAAGTGAGGCGTCAAGCCAGGCTGGGTGTGCGCTCAGGTCTAGCCATCCAGAGACGATGTATTGCGCAGTCTCTAACGGTGGGCCAAAGAGCTCCGCGCACGGCTCCACGCTGGGCTCTGGTTTTACGACGTGGACACAGTACTACAGTGGTTGACACAAATCCACCGTGGGCAGCTAACGTGCTGGCTGCTCAAGGTCCTGGTGGCCCAGATGTAGAGGCATCATTACAGTGTCATCTAACCTCCCCGAGCCTCAGTTTCCATGTCTGTATAATGGGGGCGAAATCCCTACAGGTCTCTCATTGGAATGAATTGCTCTAAAGCTCAATAGAGGTTAATTTCAGCCTCCTTTTCTCTAAGGAATCTCTGGGAGGTGCTAAAGTCACAAGACGGGGATAACCCAAAGCCTGCTGTCAGGTCTGTGCTGCTCCCCAGACCCCGGCCTGGAGCCCCATTCCCCCACCCCTGGCTCTGGAGGGACAATGAATGGGTGCAGGTGAGCTCAGGTTCGGGTCTGCACGCGAGGACTGGGCAAGAGAGATGGGGGCCCCCAGAGCCCAGAGTCCCCCAGGTCCGGCCCCAAACCTCTACCCAGAGACCTCATTGCTCTCATGCACTTCGTGGTCGATGAGCTGCAGCAGGAACCACGTGACATTTCGCAGGATGAATGTGGTGATGAGATTCCAGTGAATCACATTCCGCAGACAGCGGATGCTCCTGCGGGACGACCGGGGCAGGGATCAGCCGGGACAGGCTGCACCTGGGCTCAGAGCTCAGCTGGGGCGGGGGGCAGGGGGCAGCTGGTGTCATGGGGCAGCTGGGCCTGCACCCCCTGCCACCCCCTCCTCAGGCAAGGGAGAGACTCAGCCTGGGGTGAAGGCAGGGCTGCACCAGGAACCAAATTCCCATTCGCGGTGACCACGGTTGGGTCTTCCAGAGCTGGTTCCCTTTTTGCCTCCTGCATGCCCGCCAGCGGTCAGTGCCCAGGCACCTCCCCAAGCCCCTTTTGTCCGTTGGCTCCAGGGACCCCAGAGAGGAGCTAAGAATGGGTGAGGTGAAGGGGTGCCGTGGGAGGAGGGCAGAGAAAAAGCAGGGGCGGGGTGGACTCACCGCAGGGCCAGGAAAAGCAGGAAGGCAGCCACGAGGGCTGCCACAGACACGCAGTGGCCCAGGTAGTTGATAATGAGCGCGACGCGGTAGTGCAGGTCATACTTCCTCTGCTGGACACACAGACAGACACACGGGCAGACAGAGGCTTGGGGCATGTGGAGGGTGGGGCCAGGCACTCTAGCAATGGCCACCCTGTGCGTCCTGACCCTGGGGGCAGAAGAGGCTCCAAGTGTCACCACCACACCTGGCACCCAGAGCTCTCTCCTGTCGGCCCTGCGTGGCTCTTGGTATAAATGGCTGTGGTCAGGTGTCCCCTGTGCAGTTGGAGGGCAGATCTGAGCACAGTGTATTCTGAGTTATGCCAGAGATATGGGCATGTAGAACCTATTTTCTTTTTAATTCTGGAATGGGAGTTGCTACACCTGTGTTTCATCTCAGCTCACACCCTAACGGGCTGAGCAACTGAAGGTGTATTGATTTATATCTCTGGGACTCAGTTTTGATATCTGTACGATGGAGCCAACCTGTCCTCCTGTCTCAGAAGCAGCGACCTATGGCAGGTCTGGGGGTGCCTTGGGATCAGTCTGCCCGGGGTGCAGCAGTGAGGGGGTACCTTATCTGTAGAGATTTTAAGAGCAATATTAAGACCAAATAAAATCAGTCTGCTTTTTATTATCACCACGTGCTGGCAATTCTGAACAGAGGCAACGATAAAATACTCCTTCCTGCCAGGGCAGACTATCCCGCCACCCCACACCGCTTTGGTTTGCCACTGCTCAGAGGGGCTGTGAGACGAAGAGGTGACGGCAGAGGGCAGGAGGGGACCTCTTTCTCTCCTTTATGGCCCATCCCACTTGTCACTCTTGTGGCCCTCACTGCAGACCCCTTTGGCTCGCATTCTGTAGAATCACTTTCTCAGGGCAGACAGATGTTTTTCCTCTGAACTTGGACTTCTTTTGAGGAAAAGTTTCAGCCCCACTGGGGGCCGTAATGGGCAAAGGAGGAGAGGGATGGGGTGGGATGTATCATTTGGGGTCAGGAACGAGGCGAAGCTTCAAGAGGAAGGAAGCTGGCACCGCAGATAACACGGAATCCAGCACCAGAGCAAGGGGGGCTGGTGAGGTCGGAGTGGGACCCAGCTTCCCGTGGGGACTGCCCTTCTGGGGGCTGCACTTGTTTCCACGTGGAGTCTTAGAGTCAGAATGCCACACGGGGAAACTGAGGTCCAGAGGAGGAAGGAAGTCACACTGCCTGTTAGATGTCGGGGCACTGGTTACAGGGTCATCCCCTTCTCGTGCCATGTGCCACCTTGCTGGTGTCCTCCACCAGCTGAGCTCTCCTGAAGGTGAGCCTCCACGTCCCCTTCTCACAGGGCAGGGGGCATAGAGTGGTGGCAAGAGGTGCAAGAACGGGGTGGGTGGGTGACACAGGACTGGTTCTGCCACCCTTGGCATCCTCTGTGCTCTGAGTCCTACTACCTGTACAGGACCAGGGGTGAGGCAGGTGGGAGCCACTCACCTTATCGTCCAAAATGGGCTGACACTGTGAGTAGTTGATCCGTGAGGCCCAGGTCCCGTTCTCCAAGCACTCTCGGTAGGCATTCCCTACAAACACGCACCAAGAGGCGGGTCACTCCCCTCCTCAAGAACACTCCCTGGCTCCCTAGTGCCCACAGGATAAGGTCCCTATGTCTCAGCCTCTCTAGGCCGGGAAACACGTCTGAACGTTCACGTGAAAGTCATTCATGTGAAAAGTGCACAAAAGCCTTACCACTCATGGTAGCTAAAAGGCATGATAAAACCCGTTTCTGATACAATTTTGACTAGCATTTTGTACACTCGCTTTAATTTTGTTTGAAACTGAACCCCACCGTGAGCCCTGGGATGTGGCTGAACATTCACTGCTTTCAGCATGCCAAAGAGTTTCCATCCTAATCGCAATCATTTTATGCTCCTGAGATCCATACTTTTCCCACCAGTATCAGCACTTCCACTTTCACCATAGTCACTATTTCTACAGCAGGTGTTTGCCCTGTACCAGGTCCTCTTCTAACTGCTTTGTTCACACTCGTCCATGCAATCCTCAGGCAACCCCATGGAGTAGGTACTGAGATTAACCCATTTTACAGATGAGAAAACTGAGGCACAGGGAGATCAAGCAGCTTGCCAAGGATACAAAGATGAGAAGATTCAAACCCAGAAGGTCTGACTTCAGGGTTTATGTTCCTAACCCCTAGGCTACTGAGTAGCGGTACCGGAATGACGGCAATATGGGGAAACAGGACTGCGCTGCTGACCTTGAGCTGCGGCTGCCTGGGAGACCACCATGTGATCTCTAAATGTTTGAGAACCTGGCTCTGTGTTAAAGTTGGAATGTGATGTGGGCAAAGACATTTCAGAGCATCAGTGTCTGATGTACTGAAGTGAGGGTTTTATTGAAGGGAGACGTATGAAGTTCAAGGAATGCGCATATTTTCTTTAAATCCTAGTTTGACTGTCAAGATCTAGCTCCTAAGGCACGCTCTCCAGGTAGCCCATCGTCACTTCCATCCAGAGAAATGCCTCACACCTGATAACTCCAAAGCCCTCTGCCAGCCTCTGCTCTGCATTTCGCTGTCTTATGTACCCTACCTCCCCCGCTTACTTACAAATTCTAAACGATCTATTGTTTGGGGATAATTTGTACCAGCGTTCTGCTCTCTGGCTAATGGGCAGTTGTTTGTGGATTTTTCTTTTGGGCTTACGTTAGAATCACAATATAAAGCTAATTTTAAAAAAACAGCTCACAGAGCACAGAGTCACAGAGCTGAAGGGGAAACCTTAGATTGTTTTTGGAAGCAATGAGTTCTGAAATAATTAAGTTACTTTAAAAATCCACTTCCGCTGAGCTAACAGTGAGTTAAAAGCAATGGAGTTACGAAGGAGCACTTGCTGAAGAGCAGAAACAATGGGGGAGATTCTATTAGCCTAATTGTTTTTTAATTTGGTGCTCTGAGCTTATAGATTTTTCAAATTCGGGATTTTTACTGGCCTATTCCTGCCTCCTGGGCCTGTCACCTGTCAGCGAGGCCTGCCTCGGGCAGGTCCCTGGCCCAAGTATGAGTCAGTCAGGCCAATGCTGGTCTGACACCGACTCTGACCCCAATATGAGGACACTAGCTCCTAGCCCCTGACCATGGCACCCAATTCCCCACTTGGGTTTTCTCCCTCTACAGGATTGTTTTACTACAGGTTGTATGTTAAGAGAAAGAAAGAAGGGTTGTATGTTAAGAGAATTTCATGCATAGGGTCAGTGATGTTACTGACCTAAAGGACAGAGTATGGGGTGAAACCAACGGGACCAATGTAAAGGCGTTTTGGGATGGTGGGTGATTTTGTAAAATGAACAGTCCCTCCCTAATGGGGATTTAGAGTCCTTCTCAACAGGCCTGCGTGAGGTGAGACAGACCCTGATCCTGGCTATGGTTCAAAGGGCAGAAAAATTTATCTTCTGTGAATGTGTTCCTAGATGTCATCTAGCTTTTCTGAAGTCAGTGCTAAGCTCCTTCCTCCAGGAAGGCCTCTTTGATTGCTTGCATCTCACGAGCCTCTTTCTCCTGAGCCTCCCAACACCCCCAACCCTCTCAGTCCTGACAGCCTGAGCCCCACATTCCAGCCCTTGCTCATGACCTGGCCTCAGTTGTTCAGGTGGGTGAGTCTGGTGTCTCACATCAGTGTGGGGCTCCCTGAGGACAAGACCTCAGAATATTCATCTCCCAAGTATGATATCTTGTGGTGGTACCGACCATGGGGCGGGCTTGCGGAAAGGAGGGGGTCAGGATAGAGATGCTGCACATCTGAGACCTTTCTGGTCCCTCACATCAATGCCCCTGGGGTACCAAGCTCCGTGGATTCTGTCTCCTCTTTCTTTTTCCGGAGTCCATCCCTCTCCTGCCCACCCTTCCACCCACTCTCTAGTCACCTTGCACTGGCACAACACCCTCCTATCTTGCCTCCTGGCTTCATCTCTTGCCCCCCTCGACTCTCTATCCTTTACCCCCACTGCCAGAGTGATCATGCTGATTTCTGAATAAAAGTCATCAGCAGCTTTTTATTGCTCTTGGGAATAAAGTCCAACTTTCTTGGTGTGCTATTCAAGGCCCTTGACCCGGGCCCCAGCCGAACTTTCCTGACGCATCTCTGTGGCAGCTGGCATTTACACCAGCAGGCCTGGCACACACCGAGCTCCGTACCGAGCCACCCCTTGAGACACCCTCCGCACTCTCACCCTTTACGCATGCACATATCCCTACAAACTCCTACTTACCTTTTAACCCCCAGCACTAATGCCACCTCCTCCTGGAGGCTTCCCCAACACCCAAGGTATTCCGTAATCTCTTCTTTTTCTCTAAACACCTCCTCTATGTCTTCCCATCTCTTGAAACATAGGTCTTCACACTCTATTGCCCTTGAACTACAGCCACATATCCATTTCATGTCACAGTCCAGTACACACACACACACACACACTGCTCACATGACTGAATCCAGTTTCACAAAGTGAAATTTATCTTGACCACAGCTATAATATTTTTCTTTCTATTACATTCTAATGAATTATATTTATTCTATATACAAATACTAGTCACAACCCACTAAATTTACTTCACAATCCACTATCGTACAACATAGTTTTGAAAAAGAAAAATCTCTTTTAGAGCATTTGCCGTAATTCACTATGAGTCTCATCTCTTTAGAATTGATCCTTCTTTTCTTTGCTACAGAACTTGAGCTCCCTGGGGACAGACAAGTAGGAAGAAACCATATTGGAGTCAACAGTTCCCTCCTCAGGAGTGAGCCATTGAGTATACGTGGGCTGAATCAAATTGACTCAGGTCTGTTGAAACCCTGGAAGGCAGGGTCTGAGATGTGGGATGTAGTGGTGGGAGGGAGCTTCCCTCTGGGGGCCCAGCCATGCCTGGGAATGAGGCTCTGGCTATAGACACTGGGTACCAGGGGACTGGAAGAGAGACGTTCCCAGCACTTCAGGGGAGCTGGCTAATGAGGACACTGCGCCCTCAGGCACAGCCTTGGACAGGAGAAAGTAAGACAGGAAGAGTCCCCCCTGGGACCCACAGGAAGATGCGCACGGAGAGTCTGAGGGCAGATGGTCAGGCCAGAATTGTGGGGATGGATGTAGTGAGGTGGGTGCCTGTTACCACAGCAACGCAGGTGCCTCCACTGAAGATCGATGCCAATGGTGTGCAGTGTAGTCTGCCAGGGGCATTAGGGTCTGGGTGATGCAGGCAAGGTCTTCTCTTCCAGAGCTCTGTGGTCTGGGAAGCCTGCACTCTCCTGCAGCGTGCCCTGGCCTGTTGAAAGCCCTCATTACAATGTGCTCTGTCCCTTTCAGATGCTGACACTTTGACAAGAGCTTCTGATTTGGGCAGTCACCTGAGAGGTCCAGGAGCCTGGCTGGGAGAAGATGGAAGCCGAAATTCTAGCTGTAATTTTGTCTCTGGCTGATTAAGTGACCTTGGCTAAGTCCCGTCCCTCTCAGCCCCACTTTCCCCACTCATAAAAAGGAATGTAAACTGCTTCTCCGTGATGCTACTGGCATCTCAGGTGGGTCAAGTATTCGTTGTGTGGACCTAGCTATCTCCTTCCTGTCTGGCTTCCTTTTCAATCTGCTAACTGCCAGTAGTGCCCTCAAGCCACTGTGACAACCCCAGACACCCATACATCACTTTTAAGCGCTCCCGAGGTTAGCACTTCTATCTCTGATAGTCGAACTGGCAATATATGGGAGATGGGGACCATGAGGGACCCCATTTTTTGGGGTGGTTATGAGGGAGAGAGTGCCAGAGACAGGCTGGGCATAGGGATGAGTGGGAATATGGTGGAGAAGCAATGTCGTCATTGGCTGTCGGGAAAGAAGATGACAAGAAGTGAGGGTGGGAGGGTGCTGACAGGGTGATGGGAAGGGCCAGAAGCAATATTTACCGAAGGGATGAGGTCATGTGCAGGACTGAAATTTTCAGCACCACGGACAGCAAAATGCTACCACTGCCCACTTCCCACCATGAACGCAGGTGGGGAACCTTGGAGAGCGCCTAAGACTTACCCCTCCCCGCTCTGCCCATTCAGCCCATAGCCCTGGGCCCAGGCCAAGAAGGTCAAGATAATCCATGACCCTCTTCAATGCCCAGCTTCAGTCCTAGTACCTCCAGGTGCTTCCACGACAGCTCCAGACCCTGGAGGGTCAGCTGCTCACTTCTCTTAGCTCATGCTGGGTCGGTATTTTTCTCTCATTGATTTCTGTAAAGGGGTCATGCCTTCCCAGCTAGCTAAGGAGTAGGGGTGGCAAGGCCTAGGTCACCTCTGGCCCTTTCTTCAGGGCTACACAGAGCTGCGCACACAGGGGCTCAGGATGGACCGAGGTGGTGCTGTTGTCTAGGCTACCGGGGAACTCCAAATGAGAATGAGAGGCTCAGGGTGGGCCAAGAGGATAGTCTGTCCTTGGACGCCCAGGCTCTGTCAAGCTGCACGGCAAATGCAAAACTGTCCCACGTGCAGGAGCACCTTGAGTCGCACACTCATGGCACACTCTGAGCCCCGCTGCCAGAACTGTTGACACTGTAAGTCCAGCCCTTGCTGGGTAGGGGTGTCCATCTGAAATAGCAAACCTGTGGTCAGCATCCTCCAGGTTCCAGGCAAGAAAGTAAATTGGGAACTGAGTCAGCAGGCATCTCCTTGGCAATTTAAGAGGGCGAGGCAACTTCTCCTTCATTTGGTCTCAAGAGGCCCAAAGAGGGAGACATGTCCACGGTCACCAGCAATGAAGAGGCAGAAATAGATCTCTCTCCCCCAGGACACACTTTCTTACGGGAGATCCCGGAGTCAGTGTTTCTGGAAGGGAGAGGCTCTCCCTGCTACCCTGTGTTCCAGAAGATGTAGTCAGTTGTGCCACCTCTGCAGGGTCCTAGCCACTTAGTGTCTGGACCCCCAGAGCAGAAAATGCCTGAAGGGCCAGATATGCCACCCTCGGTCCCCTTACTGCTTTTCCTGCAGTTGGACTACTGCAGACCTAGCTATCTCTTTCCTGTCTGGCTTGGGACCTACACCTTAGGTCACTTTTCTTTTGCGGGAAAGATCTCTACTGCCTGGACTAGGCAGTGATACTGTGGGCTTTTCACCTCCAGTTAAGAGACCATTTGGGGAAAACACGGTACAGTCGTGGTGCCAATAGCACGGTCTCCCTGAGCTTCCCAAACAATGTGCATCTCCCTGAGTTAAGTCTGAACATTCCCCGTCTTGATCTAATCACCGCACGTTGGTGGGGCAGAGGTGGGGGCAGCTGGTGACGCTCACCCAAGCTCAGGACCAACCTGCTGGGTTGAGAGATCGGGAATCTGCTATCACCAACCCAGTCATCAGGTTGGGAAGGGCCTCCTCGGGGCCATCTGCTCGTGACATCTGGGATGAGAGAAGGGCATTTCTTTCCCCTCTCTTCAGTATTGTGTGGACGCTGCTCTCCAGACCCCCTTGTCCATTCTGGACCTCCCCAAACCCTCAGCTCTCTATATCTGAAGGGTTTTTCACCCATGATGCCCCTCCGTCCTTGAGTATGTATGGCAGGGGTAAATGTCCACACTTACAGCAGACAGTGGGGAAACTGAGTCAGGGAAAAGCAGCTTCATGGAGACCACAGTGGGCCCATAAAAAGGGAAGAGGTGTGAGTGGAATCCAGCTCACTGTGTGAGATCACTGGCCTCCCCAGGGAAGGGGCAAGTGGGAGGAGGTGCCTACCCCTGCTCCAGCCCCTATTGTGCAGGGCTCCCTCCATCCAGGCATCCCTAGCAGCTCGTCGCCATGACACCCGCCAGCGGAGGGAAGCGGAGAGAAGGAAGCCTGCGGCACAGGCTGCCGCGGAGGGGAGGATGTCAGGGGAAGGGGCCACGACAGCTCACCCAGCACACCGCCCACCCTGTACAGAGAAACGGAGGCCCAAAGAGGAGAAAAGCCTGCCCAAAGGTGAGACAAGCAGGATTATGTGAAGTGACGGGGGTGGGCGAGTGGGGCGGGCGGTGAACACATCTCTGGCTGGCAGAGTCCTAAGCCTGGGGACTTAGGGGGCCAAGGGGCTGCTTCTCTCCAGAGGCCTTTGGGGATCAGACCCTCTTAGTGTAGACAGACCACCCCCTCCCAAGACACCATCCAGAGACCACTCAGTTTAGTGGCTCTCAGGGACAACAGAAGGCCACACCACCTCAGGACAGCCATCCTCGGTGCGAGTGGGACCCTCAAGGACCTGATCCTGGAGACACTCCTCCTCTTTCCAGACCCTAGGCCTCGCTCTCCTCCCCTTGCTGCCAAGAGCCTAGCTGGGCACGGGGAGCCCTAGGCAGCGTCGTCTCCTAGTCATGACGGGGCCCCATGAGATTAGTATGTTTTCTGTGTCCTTCACACAGATAAGGAAATTGAGACTTAGATGGGGTGGAGCTGCCCGGCACTCAGTGAATCGCGGCACAGCCAGGACCTCGGTGAGCTCTCCTGAAGCTGAGTCTGGGTTCTTCCTGCTGTTCCTCGCCTCCAGCTCCACCCCTGCAGGAGCTGTGAAAGGAAGTTCTGGCCAGACTCTGGAGCACCTGGTCTGAGGTGGGTGAACTGCATTTGGGGTCCTGTGGGGTGGGTCCTGAGAGTCACTGGGGGTGGCGATTTGCTCTGGGGGTTCCAGACTCTGCTGGGGTTGCCAGGGTGTGGAGGGAGTGGGCAGGGAAGGATGCTGCAGCCTCTGACTCAATAGCAGGAGGGAGGGGAGGGGCAAAGTCAAAGTTCCCAGCCAATCTGGATTCAGATTTAGATGGTACATCCTGGACATCGAGCGGCATCCTTCCAGAGTACTCCAGTCCTGCATCATGACACTACGGACAAGCAGCTCGGACTCTAATGCTAGCAGAACCGAGGCCCACGCCCTGGCATTCAAGGCCTCCATGATCCAGCCCTATTCCCTCTCCACCTCTGTTCCCACCCTCCCTTCCACCTGACACATCACTGGCCCAATTTTTCAAGGCCCTGCTCTCCAGCACTTCCTCCATGAAGTCTTCCCAACTTGCTTCTCCCTGTTTTTTGGAATCAGCTTCCTCCCATGTACTCCTACAGCCTTGGCTGTGCTATTTCACTTAAGAGCAAACAGCAAAAAGTGCTCTTTAAGAATCTCTCTCTCTCTCTATCACAGGAGCCTCTGGAAGCCTGGGTCAGGTCTTATGCCTCTTTGAAGAGCTTGTTTCTAGTGGAGAAAAGGCAACATACCCACAAACCCAATAAAAGGTGAACCTGGACAGGGAATGGGACAGTAAGTGGAGGATTCCTGGGGAAGGGGCGGGGGGCTGCATCTTTGGTCTTCCCTGAGATGAAGGGTCCTTAAGCAGAGGGACAGCTGAGACTCCACTGTTACACTTCTCAGCTGTCTGGGCCCCATGCATGCAGAGGTGGAAAATGCTAGAGCGTGGGCTGAGAGCCCCCAGAGCCTGCTGAGGCTATTCAGGGTGCTGGCTTTCTGTGGGACCCTGGGCAAGTGTCTTTTCCTCTCCGGTCCAGTCATATCCCAGCCTTAAGCAGCAGGGGCGGGGAGGGCTGAACTCAGCACAGAAGGCCTCACAGCTGGGAAGTTCTCAGGTGTCTGGATGGCCAGAGGGGCATCCTTTCTGCTCTGTCTCTCTTTCCTCCTCCTTTCCTCAGCCAGACCCTCAGTGATGGTCATGCCTGTCCCACTTTCCCTCTCTCCCAGCAGGGGACAGTTCTCACACACAGGGTAACTGCTGACCCTTGGGCTTCAGGGGTCAGGGTGTGGTTGGGTCTCACTGGGGACTGGGAATGCAGACCTGAGTTCCTGGAGTCACAGCTTCTATTCCTCAACCCAGAGGCCCATCTACCTGGGACCCTCCCTGAGGCTTCACCCCAGGACCAGGCCTGTCCTCAACAAATGTAATGTCCCCACTGCTTCAAGACCTTCAAGAACCACTCCCACCCCCTCCAGGAAGCCTTCCAGGAATGCTCTAGTGCCCACCAAACCCATCTTTCCAATCCCTGATGGTTGATTTGTGTAAGCTTGGTCTTTAAGCAGCCTGGGGCTCTGTGAGGACAGGGCTCAGCCTTTCTCATCACCCCTGGCTCCTGAGCACAAGCAGGTAGACCCAGTGGGAAGACCCCATGTCTGGAGACCACCTAGTTTATGTGTTTCCATTTTAACACAACTAGGGCTTCAGAATGTCTCTAGACTGGGGTTCTGGGAAGTGGAGGCCCCCCAGTCCTCCCCATAGGGTTGGGTTAGGTGAGGCATCTCTTCCCCCGTCCTGGCAGATGTCTCAGTATAGATGGGCCTGCCATTCTCAGCAGGACATGGTGCGAGCCTGAGGTCAAGGAGCCGAGGCTGAGCCGGGCTGGGCTTAGTGATTCCGCAGGAGGAAAATGACCCTGTCCACGAGGCTGCGGGACCCTCCTTTGCAGACACGAGGCCCACAGGGACAGGCAAGGGGAGGTGCCTGAGTGGGGCAGATAGAACGAGGGATGGGAGGAGGGAGAGATAGAGGGTTTGGGGAGAAGGGAGGGAGGGAGGGGGGATGGAGAGAGGGGTAGGGGGAGGGAGAGAGAGAGAGAGGGAGGAAGGGAGCTGAAGAAGGAAGATGGAGGGAGGGAGGGAGGGAGGGAAAGAGAATCACATAGATAGAAAACAAGATAGAGACTGAGAAATACACAGAGACATACACACAAAAAGAGACAGATAGAAAATACACCCAGAGACAGAGATAGAACCACACATAGAAATAGAAACAGAGATAGAGCCATGGAGACAAAGAGAACAACACAGAGAGAGACACGCACACAGAGATGGGCACAGGAGTGGAATACAGGTGAGAGGTGGGAGGAAAATGGAATACAGTGCCCACCTCTGGCCAGACCACTGCTGGGCTAATCCACTTCCCTTCTCCCTACAGACAGGGAGATTGAGGCCCAGGAAGCGGGTGGGACTTGCCCCAGGTTCTACTGTGTATGGACATTATGATAGTTTTGGGTGGCCCCGAATTTGAACCTGATTCCCATATGGGCCTCGGGGAAACCTGGGAGAGGCAGAGAACACCTCCTGCCACAGGGCTGAAATGCCAGGCCCTCATCTTCTAGGCTCCCTTGTAGCCAGAGCTGGAGTGTGGGACCCAAAGCTCCACACTCCCCCCACCTCAACAGATGCACTGGCCCCGAGGAAATCAGTGAGCTGGGGGCCCACAAAATGGAGATGGGCAGAGTGTTTCCTGGGGACCACTGCAGGAAGCTTAAAAACCCAAGGCAGTGATGACAGCAGGGCCATGGCCCATCTGGTGGCCAGGGCTTGTGACGTTGTCAGGGCCCACTGAGGGAGAGTAGGGGCTCCCTCACTGGGCCAGCTCTGCCCTGAGTTCTTGGCTGGGGACCCCATTTCTGGTTCTGGTTCTCCGTTCCATCCAGTAATTCTGTAAGCTCCCCAATAGCCTTTCAACAAATTCCTTCTCTGTTTAACCCATCATATTTGCTTTCTCAGAGGCAGCAGAGCCTTAGTTAGAATCCTTGTTCTGTTATAAGCTGTGTGACTTTGGGAAAGTCACTTAACTTCTCTGTGCCTCAGTTTCCCCATGTGTAATATGAGGATAATACCATGTCTGTTATTGGGTGTGTGTAAAGATTAATGAGTTAACACAGGTCAAAGACAGTACAGACACACAGAACCTGCACCAGGTGGGGGAAAACACTGGAGGGGACTCGGACACGTGGGCACTTAACTGGGTTCTGCCACGGACGAGCATGGGTGGCCTTGAACAAGTCCCTTCCCTTCCCTTGGCCATTGCTGAATCTGGAAACAGTCTCTGGGTAAGAATAACAAGGCTCTGACCAAGTCTCCCACACTTGCTACCTGTAGCTGTTAGCTAACCACACAAAAACTCCTGAATACCTTGTCTCCAGACCAAGGCACTAGCCTGGGCTTCCTCAACCAGCCAATTGCGTTCTCCATATCTTCACTCAGACGTCCCTCCAGCCCCTCAGACCACATATCCTCTACTGTACTCAGCATTTTCCTAGTGTGGTCCCTGAATCCTCCCTCTTCCCTGTCTCATGCCAGTCTTGTCAGTTACAAACGCATCCTTGCCCTCTTCTGCTCTCGCAGCCTCCACTTGACCTGAGTCAGTTACAGGAGTCTCCTAACCCCTCCTTTTGCCACCAGAGACTCTGTGTCCCAAAGCTGAGCTCCTCTGCTCACAAGCTCCCCTAGGCTCCCTCCTGCACCAAAGGTGAAGTCCTCTGCAATACTGTGAGTCATCTGACCAGCATCCAGCCATCTGGTCTCATCTGCTTCTTTCTCCTACTACCTGTGCTCCATGTAACACTGGCCAGTCCCGAGGCACAAAGTACAGTCCCCATCTCTTCCCCTAGACTTACTATACTTTCACCTACTAAAATCCCACCTGTCCCCAGAAGTCCAGCTCAGAGGCTAAACCCTCCCTGATCCTCCAGGGTGAAGGCATGAGTCTTTTCCTGTCCCTCTAAGCTCTTCTTGCAAACTGTCTCTCACGGATGCAGTGCTGCCCAGTGGTTAAGAGTGATGGCTGAGGGCTTCCCTGATGACGCAGTGGTTGGGAGTCTGCCTGCCGATGCAGGGGACACGGGTTCGTGCCCCGGTCCGGGAAGGTCCCACATGCCGCGGAGCGGCTGGGCCCGTGAGCCATGGCCGCTGAGCCTGCGCGTCCGGAGCCTGTGCTCCGCAACGGGAGAGGCCCGCGTACCGCCAAAAAAAAAAAAAAAAAAAAAAAAGAGTGACGGCTGAGGGAGCTGATTATAACCTTGAAAAAACTGACTTCATGTCTCTGAGCCTCAGTTTTCTCATCTGCAATATGGGCATAAGAGCAGTACATGTCTCAGGAGGCCTTAGGGAGGTGGGGATGATGGGATTATGTATGCAAAGCTCTCTCAGTGGTAGCTGGCACCTGGACCACGATCCACACTTGGTAGCTTTGTGGCCGATTCTCTGTGCTCAGCTGAGTGGACGAAAGTACACGAGGACTGTTGCCTAAGCTTCTGTCCCATGCAGGCAACGCCCGCTCTCTAAAACATGAGGCTTCAGCGGGGGTCTGGCTGTAGCATAACAAAATTGGGTAGGAAGAGGAGCTGGGACCCTTCCTCCTCTTCCCCCAGGCTTCTCATAGGAGCTTTTTCCCTCCCCGTGTCCTTCTTTCTCCAGGAAAGATCCCACTGAAAAGGCAAACAGAGCAGGAGGAAGCGGTGGCTAGGAGGCAGGGGAGGAGAGAAATCAATCACCCCATTGCCATTGCCATTAGCGACCTTGGCTCTTCCCACTTCAGCCGCCACACTGGTTAATGGCAATGCTGCTTCTGCCCCACACGCTTCTCCCATTTGCCAGCAGTCAGCACTTTGGTCCAAATGAAGAAAATTGTTCATTAGTACCAGGGGCTAATTGGCACTACGTTTGCCAACCTCCGTGGCACCCTGACCTTTTTTTCAGCTTCTCATTTGACGTGATGTGAGTGGTCTGGTACGTGCTGCGGCACCTCCTTTGGGAAGTCTTCTCGTCTCCCCTCCCCTCTCCCTCCTCGTCCCATAGCCCCCTTGCACTCCCCAATCAGGGCATTTATCACTCTGTATCCCTTTTGTCTGTTGCAATTGTGAGTGG
This sequence comes from Delphinus delphis, assembly GCF_949987515.2. Lineage (NCBI taxonomy): Eukaryota > Metazoa > Chordata > Mammalia > Artiodactyla > Delphinidae > Delphinus > Delphinus delphis. The sequence goes on from NC_082691.1 coordinate 61,821,988, forward strand.
GGGCCTCAACGCCAGGGCAGTGGCTGGCACATAGTAGCTGTTTAATAAACTGTTTGAATACTGTGCTCAGCTTGGCAATGGAGAAGAGATCCAGGCCCTGTCCTTGGGGGCTCCAGGCTGGTTGAGGGGAGAGGGGACAGCTCAGGCTGTAGGAACCAGAGCAGAGCTGCCTCAGGTCCACAGGTCGTGGGGTGGAGGGGCCGCATCACCTCACTTAGCGCTTGGTCTCTGGGTTTAGACTGAGTCAGGGCCCCGGCTCTCCACTGCCCCACCCCACACGGCTCACAAGATCCTAAAAATACAGTTTTATGATCTCAGGACTGGGAAGGAGCGTGGAAGCCATTCCTTCTGCTTGCACATCTCCTGGGTCAGGGACATCACCTCCTCCCAGGGAGGTTTGTTTTAATCATGGATAGGAAGCGTGGTCAGATGACGCAGAAATCTTCCTCAGCAGCCCCACTACCTCTCTCACTCCCTTCCGTTAGGAGCACCACTGCCATTGGACTCCTCCAAGCACAGCTGTTCTCTGGGACACGAGAGCCCTCCGCTGGTGCAGACAGGGGAATGCCACTCAGCCTCAGATGCAGATGCTACGGTCTAGCCCTCTAACCATTCTCAGGGTGAAGGCCTGAGTTTGGACAGGCATGTGTGTGTGAGTGCGCGCACGCGTGCGAGTGAGGCGACAGGGGAGCTGTGCCACTATTCAGACACACATTCAGAGACAGGTTGCTATGATGCTTCCAGGATAAGGGGCTTCAGACAAGCAGCGGCCCTCCACTCTTGCCCAGTGTCTCAGAAGGCTCTTTGCTGGTGGGGCGGGGCTGGACATGTGAGTGGCTGTTCAGGGTGGGCTAGTGATGCTGCATTCCACAGCCTCACAAGACACTCCCACTTGGCTCCCATCAGACCTTCCACAGGGCATAGACTCAGGCACCCCCTCCCCTCCCAGAGCCCAACCGGAACAACCCCACCTGGATGCTGTGTGACTCCTGTAGCCTCTGCTGCCGTCCTCCCCAGAGTGTCAAGCCAGCCGGTGATTGGCCAGGAGGAAGGAGAGCACAGGCTGTTCTCCCAGGGAGTGGGGGTGGGCGGTCCTGATTCAGACACCATGCGTTACCTGGGTAGCAGGAGTAATGCTGACCACCGCCCCGGACTCACAGCCCAGAGGGCCAGTCCGGGGACATCCGGGTAGGGAAGAGGCTACACCCCACACTCCGGCCCAGAAACGGCTACGCTTTGCATGCCCCCCAACACAAGCCTCACCCCATTTTTCCTGCCTCCTGCTCTCCTCCTCTCCCACAGTAGAGTCTGATCGTGGCACTCACCCTGGGGGTTGGGAACTTAGTCTATGCGCCCCACCCCGTCCCACCTCCCCGGGGAGATGGGGGGCGGAAATTGGCTAAACACAGAGACGCCCTAATGGAGAAACTTCAGGCACCAAGAGTACATAATGTGGGAGAGAGGTTCGTCCTCAAAAGGAAAGAAGTGTTTCCTTCTCCCCTTTCTGGGCTCTCTGCGCATTGGAGCACGGAAATCGTGGGCAAATCACTGCCTTACTGAAGCTAAGGGTGAGGTAGGGGCAGAGGGAGCGCCCACAGTATTATGTCTTTAACGCCGGCCGTAGGACGGTGCCACCGCCCTCAGGTCTTCGACGCTGGGTCCGGAGCCCTCGCTACCCCCTAAACCGCCCTCCTGGGAGGCGGGTGCTGAACCCGCGGCGGAGGGTCCGGGGTACACTCACGGGTCGTGTTGTACTTGACGCCGTTGAAGTACTCGGGGCACTGCCTCTCCACCAGAGCTCCGGCCGCGCTCCGGGGCCAACACGTCCCGATCTGGTCCAAGGTCGTGTTGCAGTAGGAGTAGGGACCTGACGACGGGAGAGAGCAGAGCGGGGCTCAGAGGGGTTGCTGGGGGCGCGGGGCGCCGCAGGATGTAGGGCGCGAGGCGCTCGGAGCGCGGGGCCCTGGGCGCACCCAGCGCGCCAGGGAAGGAGCCCGCGCCGCCTCTGTCCGCTCGCCTCCCGCCTACCCTCGGGGTCCAGGGGCAGCCCCCAGCCGTCCAAGAGCAGCTCTTCTGCCAGCTCCAGGCTGCAGTTGGCCTCCAGCAGGCTGTGGAGCAGTGCCGCGTCCATCGCGCCCCGGAGCCGCGCGCCGAGAGGGAGTGTGAGTGCGCGTCCGGCGTGGCTGCCAGGGGCTGGGTTCGAGACTGAGCGGCCGAGAGAGCGCAGGGTCCTGGCCCTGCTCGCCCAGCCCGACCTTCCGGACAGCCTCCGGACGCTGCGCCGGATCGCCCGGAGCTGCCAAGTCGGGACCTTGGCTGAGAGGAGCTGCAAAGCGCACGGAGCTGCCGGTCCACCCGCTAGGTCGCGGCCAATGGCGGCACCAGGGGGCGGGGCCAGGCGGCTCCTCTCGCCCTGGCCCAGGCTCCCGCCCCCGGCCCACCAGCCCTGCCCTGGGTCCGCCTTCTCAGGCCCCGGCAAGGTCCGAGGGAAGGTGGCGGGAACGCAGAGTGTGGGCCTGGTGGGCGGAATGACCCGTCCGAGGATCGAGGCCCAGGGGTTGCATGGCGCAGCAAAGCGCGCGCGCCCGCCCGCCCGAGGAGCCAGAATCGGGTGGCTCGCCGCCTTTCTCCTCCTTGAGCGAGGACACTGGAGGGGGCGCCAGGGGGAGTGGCGAGTCCACGTGCAGATGTGCGCTCTAAAAAAGTCCCCTTAGCCTCTGGGAAGGAAGTGGATTGGAGGGGCTTCGAAGGAAGCAAGGGAACCACCGAAGAGTCTAGTGAGACAAATGGCCTGAATGGGTGCAGACGCGGACCAAGCCGTGGGGGCCGGGATAGAGAGGGACTTCGGGGAGTGCCAGCCCTGGTGAGGAGGAACTGGAGAGAGGAGTGGGTGGGTGGCTTCCAACAGGAGCCAGGAGGCAGGGATAATGCCAGGTCTCCCGCTTGGGTGACTGGGGGCGGGGGTGGTGTTGTCATTTAAGGACATGAGTCCAGGGGAGAAGCTGGCTGAAATTCTCTGGAGGATTTCACACACCCGGGTCTTACCGCCCTGGGTTTCAGAGGGAATAAAGTGAGAAGTGAGACCCTCCCTTCCTCTTGGCTTGGGCAGCGCTGCCTGAAACTGGTTCCATACTGGCCCGTCAGGACTGCCTGCTCCGTAATTCCCTGTGGTTCCGCTGAGTGCCTAGGGCAGGCCCACTGCTCGTGCCTGCTGACTGGGGGGATCTGGGCTCAAGAGACAGGGCCCCAACTCAGTCTTTACTGCCTCTACTCTCTACGCATTTCACCCCAATTCTCACCCTCTCTTCTGGGGCAGTTTCTCCATCAGTGAAATGTTCTTAGAGGCCGCTCCCAGCCCTGACAATCTCTGGTTCTGAGTTATGAGATGCAAAGGCAGATGTACAAAGGAAGATGTACATGTGTGTGCACATGTGTGTGTGTATGTGTTTCTATCTTCAGAGGGCAGGGAGAGCTGGGACCCAGTCCCAGCTGGGCTGGAAGCCCCAGGGGAGCTAGACCTATCCCTTCTTGCCATCCTCCACTGGGAACAAAGCTGCCAGAGAAGGCTGAGACCACCCTGAGCCAGCATTATGCCCTGAGCAGGGAGAGGAGAAGAGGCAGGCTGGGCTGCCTTTGTGTGCTCCAATGTCACCAGCCTCCATATGAATGCTGCTGTCACTGCCCAGGAGAGTCAGAGAGCACTGAGACCAGGGCTGAGCACAGTAATCTCTCCACCGCCAGCTGATTGGCAGGTACAAGGTGCAGACCAGCCAGCCAGGTCTGTCTTCTGCTTTTTGAATGGACAGAGCCCTTGGCTCAGCTCGGGCAGCTGCAGAGGCAGAGGTCCCTAATAACTAGTGCCAGGAGCAGGTGAGGATCAGTTGAGTCCCAACTCCAACCCTAGGCAGAGTCCTGTTGCCAGTCCCAGGCTGAGATTCGGCCCTGGTCCCAGACTGAGCCCTGCCCCACAGGGTCACACATAGGCTAGAGTGTGGCTGGCAGGATCAGCCCATTTCTTCTTTGGGAATTAGTCTCATTCATGCACAAAGGAGGCTCTCCACACACTGATCCCAGCCCAGGGGGAAAAGGAGAGATCAAGCTAAGCTATTAACCTGTTCATCACCAGAGCCACAGCACAGGAAAAGCAGCTATCTCATGGGGTGGTGAGTGCCCCGTGACCATAGGCCAAGGACTTATTGTCTCACATGAAGAATGGAAGCTTGGCCTGGGAGACCTGGACTGCTCTTAACTGGGACAGCACATGTGATATAGGTTCCTCGGGGAAGTGACCATTCAGGGGCAGAGGCAAAGTTCATTCTGCATCTTGACGGGACAGTCAGGGCCTGAGCACAGGCCCACAGACCTGGGGTCCCCTGGTTCCCAGGACGCAGGGCCATTTCGTCATGGAGTTTATTATCATAGGTATGACTGTCTGTTATCCTTGATGTGACAGAGAGAAAAATGAAAAAAGGAGCGGCTTTGGAACAAATTGATTTTATAGCTCAGTTTAGTGCCTGCAAATTGGTAAACGAGAAAGATATTGTAATGAGCAAAAACTTTCCTCACTTAGATTAAATTCAACTACAATTAATAAAGTCTGGGACTTTTTGCTAGCCAAGGAAGCAGAGGTGGGTGGGAGGTCCCTGGGATGGAGGTGAGCTCCCAGGCCAGGCATTGGGGCAGTGGTATTTGGGACCGTCTGTGTGCCCCCAGTCTGGTGGGACAGGTTGCAAATAAGTTCAGGGAAGTGTGACAGGTGCTGGGGAAGATACCTGGGTGTCATGAGCAGAGCGGGGGTGGGTCAGGTGCCTCTAGCCCACCTCTGATGTCAGCTGCAGGGGCAGTGGATGGTCCTCCAGCGCACAGCCTAACACCAGACAGGCGTGCACAGCACAATGGAAAAACACACGGTGTCTCGCACGGTCGCGTGTCTGCACAGCACACACACGTTCTCTCACTCATCCCACCACCCATCAAACATCAGCTGGAAAACAGGATTTGAGGGGACAGACTCTGCCTTTGCATGTCTGATGGGGCTGTGCTCTGTCCAGCTGAAGAGACAGGGAGTACACAGGGCTGGGACAGGTTGTGGGCTTCACTGCAGTTATGGTGGGACTGCTGAGGACACGGAGGCTTGGGAGAGGCCAGAAGGTGCCCCTCTCTTGCCCTGCAACACTGGGGACAGTGCCCCCGGCCAGGCCAGATACTCCTTCCCCACCCTACCCCACTCCACGCTGGCACAGGGGCGATGGCCTGGTGTCTTCAGGTTGAGCCCTGGGATCGGGCTTCAGGCCCCTGGCAACCGTCCAAGCCTACACTGTCATTTACAGATGGCCAAAGGGAGGCCCAGAGGAGGAAAAGGAACTTCCTCTCCACCGCATCCCAGGCCATCCTCATCTCCACAGCAGACTGGGCTCCTTGTCTCCTTCACGGGGGGAGGAAGTGATTTCTCTAAGACCGTGTGACTTCTCACAAGAGCAGATCCCCATTGCCCTCGGGACAGAGCCCAGCTCTCTAGCACTGCAAACAACATTCTTCATGATCGTCTATTCCCCATCCTCTCGCTCCTCTCAACTTGAGATGCACTTTGGAACAACTCGCCGTTCCCTGGGGACATTCTCTCCCTCTGTACCTTCGCACGTGCCCTGCCCTTACCGCTGTGCTCCAGTTAGCCGAGCCGACTCCCATTCACCCTTCTAACGTTCAGCTTAGCCCTCACCTCCTTTGTCTTGTCTGGGGTGGGTGGCCCTTCTCTGTGCCTCCATCTGCCGGGTGCTGGTCGATGTCACATCAAGGTTGTTGGTTTTTCTACTGTGACTCCCAGAGGGCAGGGCTGGTCATGTTCACTAAGCAGTCCCTAGCACCCATCAGAATGCTCCAGGCCTGTGCTCAGTGAGTCACCACTGAAAGAACAAATGCCCTGGCAGCAGCCCTGCCTCCCAGACCAAGGTTCTCTTCCCATTTGACGAGCCCTGGTGTGTGTGTGTGTGTGTGTGTGTGTGTGTGTGTGTGTGTGTGTTGGATTAGGGAGTTATTTCAAGGAATCCTTGATTCCATCTGGATCCTTACATGGCCTATGGACTGAAAAAATAATATGCCTTATAACTTACAGTATATGCTCTATTAGATTCCTCTGTGATGAATAAAACAGAAATAATCCGCTTAAAGCCTGCCTTAAGTCTCTTGGGATTATGCGTTTTTCCTTTATTTGGACCTCAGGGGCATGCATTTTAATTGATCCGAGTCTTTGATTCATGACCTCTTGTCATCATTAGCCCATATACGGCCCAACTTTATTTTATTTTAGTCTTTTCTTTTATGGAAGTTTGTATGTAGTAGCACATATAAGGAATCTGTTGCCCAGTCCAAAACTAGATCATTACCAATCACTTACAAATTGATCTATATACTCCTCCCTCAGAGGGAACATTCTTTTGAATGTTGTGTTTATCATTCCTTTGCTCTTAGTTTTTTCAGTTTTATCGCATGAATGTATGTCTAAACAATAGGTTGTTTCTACTTGTTTCTGAACTTCGTCAGTCAATATGCATTTTCTCAATCAGTGGACACCTAAAAGGACATCTCTACCATGTGGGGACCTGAGAACCTATTCCCTGAGTCCGAGGGCATCCTAACAGCCTGCATGTCCCACCGCAGGGGCATGGTTAATGGGTGACGCGTCCCCACGGTGCTAGGCAGCACCACAGCAACGTGGTGGATGAATAATTAGTGACACAGGGAGATGTTCACTCTGAATTACAACAGGAAGAAGCAGGTTACAAAACTGCAGACACAGGATCATTCCAGTTTTGTGGAAAAAAAGAAAAAACATGAGGCTCTATGGTTTGATACACTTCTGGCAGATGTAAACATTATAAAAAATTCCTGCGTTGTGGGATAATGAGTACTTATCGTCTTCTTTGGTTTTTAAAAATATTTTTTTCCAAATTAAATATACGTAATACGTATTCCACTTATAAACAGACGGATGATATTACAAGTCAAGCCGGGCAGAGCTCGTCTTTGGAGAGGCTGGGACTTCTCTCCGCTAGGCTCAGAGGTGGGGAGGACGCGTATCACCTGCCAGGGGTCACGGGGAAGGCGAGGGTCCATGCCACACACGGGGCAAAGAGGGAGGGCAGGGAGAAGGTGGTGGATTTGCTGATAAACAAGTGTTGCCTCCGAGAGCAAAGAGCTCTGGCGAGGGGAGGGTGGGAGCTCTCCTGAAATGGGGGGCCTCCGTTTTTTGCCCAATGGCTGCTTGGCACGCTGGTGTAGCCACGGTCTCTCTTTCAACCTTCACAGTAAGCCTCTGAGGTCGACTTTGACCAATTTTTAACAGATAAGGAAACTGAGGCTCAGATGTTATAGGCTGAATAGTGTCCCCCAAATCCATATGTTGAAGCCCCAATCCTTAATACATCAGAATTTGACTGTATTTGGACATACGTTCTTTAAAGAGGTCATTGCTTTAAAATGAGGTCATTAGGGTGGGCCCTAATCCAATGTGACCAGGGTCCTTGTTAAAAAAGGAGAATAGGACACAGACGCACGCAGAAGGAAGACCATGTGAAGACACGGGGAGAAGATGGCCATCTACCAGCCAAGGAGAGAAGCCTCAGAAGGAACCAACTCTGTTAACACCTTGGTCTGGGAATTCTAAGGTCCAGAATCATGAGAAAATAAATTTCTGTTGTTTAAGCTACCCAGTCTGTGGTATTTTATAGCAGCCCAAGCAAATTAATACAGATGGGTTGGCTGACTCGTCCAGGGTCACAAAGTTGTTAGGTGGAAGAGCTAGGATCCAGACTTGGGTCTGTCTAACCCTAACACCTGAGCTCTCGACCACTCCACTGTTAAGGAGGGCAGACAACAAGGTTTTCCTCTTTATGCGTGACTCGGGCTGAGTTTGGTGCTGGGTCCCAGTTCTGGCCAGCACCCTTGTCTCCTTGTGTTCCGGCAGTAGCTCCAGATCCCAAGGGCACCCACAGCCCTCCTCCTTCCTTGCTGCTTCTGTGGGTGCAGCCCTGAGAAGGCCAGGACACTGGGCAGGGCCTTGGGGACATCTTTCCAGAGCCCGTTAAGGCCCGGGGCTCTTCTCAGTTAGCTCTGCAGTGGCTATAACCCTGACTCTGAATCAGCCGCCAGGAAACTCTAAGGGGTCAGAACCCAGGGTCCCAGCTGCTACTTCACAGGTTCTTACCAGGAGGTAACACCTGTAGCCACGGCAACAGGAGAATGTGTTTTACACCTTCTGCCGGTCTGGCCGGAGTTTGAGAGCAGCGAGGTGGCCCCTCCTCGGGCACCTGAATGCCAGGCCAGCCAGCTTCCTTGGGTGTAGACGCAGGGAGCCGGGAGCTGGAGGACGACTCCCAGCCAAGTTCTTCATCATCGGTGAAGGACCTGAGCCCCAGTGGGGAAGGGGCTGCCCAAGGACAGACACGAGGCCCGGGCCTGGAAGCCAGTCACCCTTCCCCACCTGCTGAGCTGGGGCTGGCCCGGGAGAGCCCGCTTCTCCCCCAGGCCCTGGGCCCACCCCCAGCTTCCGGGGTCTGCTGCCGGTGGTGGCAGGGGCTGGCATACCTGAGAGGTTGGTGAGGGTCATGACTGCGTGGCAGTACTGTTCCAGTAGCATCCACACGGGCTGGTCTCTGGGTGCCTGGCTGGGCCCGGCCGCCTAGAGGACAGGAGAAATGAGGGTCAGGCCCCGGCTAGACAGTGGCAGCATATGTCTGCCTGTCCCCCACCCCACCCCGCCTCGTCCTGTCACTCATCCCTTACCCCTCTGCTGCACAGAGGAGAAAACAGAGGAGGGAAATGCCCAAGGCCACACAGCAGAACAACAGCCTGGCCAGACCTGGAACCCTGAAAAGGCCTTAGAAGTGGCCTAGTGCATCTTGGCTCCCAAGGGAAGACTAATGCTCTGTCCATCCCTTGGCCCCCAAAGGTCTCTTCTTCCGGATGGGATGTGCCCTGTGTCCTTCTGTCAGCAAAGCTGGGGTGGGGGTGTCCGCCAGCCCTTCGTTTCCCCAGCAAACATTTGTACTGTGTCTACTGTGTGTCAGGCCCTGGCTGGGGGACACGGTGTCCTCAGGGTAGTCCCAGGCCAGGTAGGGATCCCCTAGACTTGGAAGGTGCAGAAAAGAGGGGAGAAGAGTGGATGATTTGACTTTGTTTCCCTGTCACACAAGTAAACAGGCAGTTACAAATGTTAACACATGGGACTCCTAACTTGGACTTGGGAAGACAGGGGAGGCTTCCTGGAAGAGGTGGCACTTTGGGGGCAACCAGACGGATGAGTAGGGGAAAAGGGAGGAACGACTGTGCCAATGTGAGCACCTGCCAGGGAACAAACGTGACTGTTGCAACAACGGCAATTCCATCCAAAAGACAGAAACCATCTAGGATCCCATCTCCTGAAAAAATCATGAGGGAATGCTGGATGTAGAGGGACAAAGTAGATGTGGTTATCTCTGCCCTTCAGGGGACCATCTTCTGGAGGAAAAGATGGATGGGTAATCAACTTGTTACAGTGTCTACAATTTGCTGAGAAGGAATAAGGTAGCGTCACAGAGGGGGTCATGCTGATGTGGGCTTTGAAGGTTGAGTAGGAGTTTGCCCAGCTGATAAGGGTGGGGCCAGGAAAGGCATCCTAGATACAGAGCAAAACACCTTCAAAGGCAGAGAGGCTGGGAAGTGCATGGTGTGAAACCGAACAAAAGCAATGCCCTCTAAAATTCTAACCCTTGTCTCCCATTCTTTCCAAGACCACCACTTCTCTTACCTTGTGGCCAGTTGAATGCGCACATGTGCACTTGCACATGTGTATGCAAGATGACTTTTTTTTTTAAAATTTATTTGGTTGCACCAAGTCTTAGTTGCGACAGGCAGGCTTACTTAGTTGCAGCATGCATGTGGGATCTAGTTCCCTGACCAGGGATCGAACCCCCGCCTCCTGCATTGGGAGCGCAGAGTCTTAACCACTGCACCAACGGGGAAGTCCCGCAAGATGACTTTTGCACGTCCCCCCAACACCGATATTCCTGATCCTGGGATTCTGGAAGGCACTGCCCCACTAGTGGGCAGCCCCTCCCCTTTCTCCTGCCTGTCAGATACTTCCACCCTGGCAGCTGGGTCAATGTTTGCCCCAGGATGTCTCCAGGACCAGAGCCCGACAGCCCTCAAACATCACGTTCCCCACGTCGGGCTCAGTCCATTTCCTGTGCTGGGGCTGGAGGCTGCATGCCCAGCCTCACCACGCCGACCTGGAGCCCCTAATTAATGACCCCGCTCGGTCAGGTGGGAGAGCCGAGGACGGCACAGCCGCCACTTACAGGCACTCACTGCACCTGGGTTCTGCCAACTGTCTCCACAGGGCTGGAGGCAGGAGGAAGCGCTGGGAAGCAGAGGTGCTGTGTGTGAGATTAGTGTGTGTGCAAGGCGTATGTGTGCAGGGTGTGTGTATGTCTGTGTGGGGTGTGTGGGGTGTGAGAGTAGTATGTGTACAGTGCGTGTAGTGTGTGTGCGTCTGGCTACTGTGAGGGGCTTCCTGAGCCATCAGCCGGGAGCTCTGGCCACTTGGCCTGCAGGACAGACGCTGGGGGCCATGGTCTTGCTGTTCACATATCCCAGGGCTGCCAGGAGCTCCCCAGCATCAGCCTCTTGGGATCATGAAGGCCTGGCTGTCCAGAGAGCCACCTGCCAGGGGTGAGGTGGGCTGGGGAGGGGACACTCTGGGTCCTGGGAGTGTTCTGATGCCCCACCCTCAGCTGGGTCAGGGGAGAGTGTGGGCCCTAAGCCTAACCCAACCCCCGTTCCCATCCCCCTTCTCTTCTTTTGAGAAGCAGCTAGTACGCTCTCTCTGGGGGCAGTGAGGAGGGCTGAGTTCCTAGTGAGCCACCAGCCTCTGGAAGTCATGGTAGAGGCAATGCTCAATGCAGAGGCATGTGGTGTTGATGGTGGACTCTGACCAACCAGATTCTGCATCTTAGATGCAAGCTCCTTTTCTCAAAGCCCCCAGTGGCCACACTGTGGCCCCATCACTCAGGCATCTCATGTTCAACTTCGGGAGGGTCTGAACATTTGGCTCTGAGCTCATGGACAGGGGCCGCCAGGCATCCTCTGCCAGGACTCAGGCACTGTGGGGCTGTCCTTGTATCAGTCGCTGTCATCTGAGGCCGTGGCTGAGTCTTCTTGCTGAGCAAAGCAGGGGGCGCTGGCTGCCGTGCTCGGTATTGATGTGTGCCGTTCAAGCCTGGGCACAATGGGCGAGCAGATCAGAAGTGGTTGTGGAATAATTCCCAAGTCTGGGCTCCATCTCCAACTCCTTCTCCACTGGTCGAATAAGCTGGCAAAGCCAAAGATGTTCATTCTCTTCAAGGGGGCTGGTTGGGTGGATTTGACTCAGTTCAGACCTGCAACATACCCTGGAAGTGCCCATTTTGGACAGAGCCGCTGCTGCTAATGGTGGTGGGTAGGTGGGGGAGGGGCGGGCAGGGAGGAGGAAGGAGAGACCGGTGCCCCCAGAAAGCCCACAGCGGGCCACGGAAAGCAGAGACACAGCCATGAATCATTATCCCCAAGGCCTGGGTGATGAGCTCTCAGAGGCAGCAGACTGCAAACATGCCCACGTTCAGGGCTCTGGGGATGCTGCTTCTCAGCTCTGTGGCCTTGGCCAAGTTACTTAACTTTTTTGAGCCTTGGCCTCCGCCTTTAAAATGGGGATAATATAAACCCCATGGGGCTTTGGTGTGCATTAAACAAACTACTGACTGTCAAGAGCTGCTACATAGAAGACACGTGTTACATGGTGGCTCTTGTCAAGGACTTTAGGAGGGGTACAGTTAGGGAGCTCAGTAATGGGGGGTTCAAACCTCATTTGGGGGAGTCCCACAGCACAGTTCAAGCCCTTCTCCTTTAGAAAAGCCTCTTAGAAACCCCATGTTCTGCCTTCCAAGCTCTGCAGCCAGCAGGGCTCCCCCTCTCAGCCCTCAACACCCCTCCCGTGTACAGCGGCCCCTGAAGACGCACCTTCACCTCGCTCACCAGGCTCACTGCTCAGCAGTGCTCAGTGGATGCTGGGTGAGAAAACTGCGCATGGAAGCTGAGTCCGAGAGGATGGAAGGACTTGGTCCAAGGTAGGATGAAGGGTAAGAAGAGCAGAAAGAAATTCCAGGGGCAGGAACTGAGCGAGCAAAGGCTCAGAGGCAGGGAAGCACAGGGCCTGCTCAAGAAGCGGCAAGCCTCTGGTTTGGGGATGCTATTAAGAGGACAGAGGGTGGGAAAGAGGCTTCTTGGATGTGAAGTCAGCATTTACCACGTGCTAGACACAGCTCTAAACGCTTCAGGGCAGCCCATTTAATCCTCACAACAGCCTCTGAGGTGGCTGTGAATGACCCCATTTTACAGGTCAGGAAACTGAGTCCCAGAGAAGCGAAGTCACCTCCCAAGGCCACACAGCGGGTAAGGGGCTAAGGCAGGACTGTTCAGACAGTCTGGTAGGTCACAAGTTGGTCAGATACACACTGAAGAGCTGGTCCCGTGTGAGGGGGTGAAAGCCTGTGGTCTGTAGATGCTGGGAGGACCCCAGCTCCAAAAAAAGGTGAGTCAGAAGCAGCTCTCACCAGTGGAGTGGGGGCCTGTGGGCAGAGAGCTAGGTCATGGGAGGAGGGGAGGGAGACCCAGCCAGCCCGGCAGGGCCTTGCTCAAGGGAGACAAGAAGTCTGGCTTCTAGAACTGACTCTGAGCCACCTGAAGACCCCATTATCTCTCTTTTGTGGGGGACACCTTGGACTTCTGATCAGCTCTTGGCTGTCAGAGGGGCAGAGAGCTGCCCCCGCCCAGCCCCGCCCCATGAGGCTACAGGCTGCTGGAGCTCAGGGCCCATATCTGTCTGCTTCACATCTGGGTGCCCAGTTCCCAGTCCAGAGCCTGGCATGTAGCAGGTGCTCAATAAATGTTTGTTTGGATGAGACCATGGTCCCCTCAGCCAGAGAGAGCTGCACCCCTACCCCCAATTCTGGGAACTCAGTTCTGGGCTTTTCCTGCTTGTCAGGTAGCCTTCTTTCTGAATTTTCCCTTTGAGGACGGCCCAGGTCCAGCCTCTGTGTGCCTGGAGTTGGAAGCCCTCCCTTATACAGGGCAAGGGAGAGGCCCTGGCAGGGCAGCCAAGACAAGAGAGCCAGCTGCTCTTCCTCCACCTTGGGCCCTGTCCAGGCAGAACCTGGGGCCCAGGCGCCAGGCGGGCCTCAAAGGTGCCACCTCCCTGGAGCCGGGGGTCTGGCCCAGCCTCGTGCTCCCTCCTGGATTGGCGACAAAGCTTCCTCTAAATTTAGCTGCTGGTCTAAGCCTGGGAGAGTTGGGACCACAAGTCCTGCAGCCAGGCTGCCAGTACTGGACAGGAACGGGGTGAGCTCCCTCCCTGCCTTCTCCCTCTCTGCCCAAGGTCAGAGAGGACTCCTCTGGAGGGGGCGGGGCTCCTCCCCAGTGTTTTCTTTCATTCACGGGTCTCACTGAGCCTGAGCTAGGAACAGAGGAAGGAGAAACTCAGGCCCTACCCGGGGGAAGGAGGAAGAGATGGGGACACTGAAGACGGGGTATGGGGAGGAGGGAAGGAGGGGCAGAAGAGAGGGAGGAAAGGGGTGGGGAACGGGGCATGAGGAGGCAGATTCTGGGCCCTGAGCAGACACAGGTCAGACAGAACTGGAGCTGCGGCGGGCTGAGGCAGAGGGTGAGGGACTGGCAGTCAGATGAAGGAAGTAGGTAATTGTTTTCTGGAGTATCCGAGCAGGCTTCCTGGAAGGGGAGACTTTTTATTTTTCAGTTTTTTTTTTTTTTTTTTTTTTTTCGGTATGCGGGCCTCTCACTGTCGTGGCCTCTCCCATTGCAGAGCACAGCCTCCGGACGCGCAGGCTCAGCGGCCATGGCTCACGGGCCCAGCCGCTCCGCGGCATGTGGGATCTTCCGGGAACCGGGCAGGGGAGACTTTTTAGCTGCTCAGTTCTAACTTATTAGCTGCCGGGACCTTGAGTGAGGGCCCCAAGAGCCCGAAGCAGCTTTCCGTAGGGCTCTCCCTACCCTGAGTGTTCCAGCAGGTCCCTCTTTCTAAGATGTCCCACTCTCCCATCTAGTCTGAATCCAGCCACCAACTTGCCTGGAGAAACTTCCAGGTCTTTCCTTGGCATGTGTTCTCTCTCATCTCTGAAAGCCTGTGGCTCCCTCTAGCCTCTGTCCCTCTTCTCTGACCTGTGCCAAGCCCTGGGTCCTGCATACAGATGTCTGAGGGAGCAAGGGGGTAGGGAAGGCAGGAGCTGGCCTGCAAGAGGTCCTACAACAGGTCACTAGGCCTAAAATTATCTCCTTAATGATCAAGTCATCTAATATCCAGTTTGCCTAAAAGTCACCTCTTTCTGATTTGTTTTGGCATCTGAGTGTCTTACACTTTCGTGAAGGGAAGGGAGTGTGGAGTCAGGCTGCCTGGTTTGAATCTTGGCCCTGCTACTACCAGATGAGTGACCTTGGGCACATGACCTTGCCTTAGCTTCTTCATCTGTCAAATGGGGATATTGATGGTCTTATGCCTTAGGGTGGTTGTGAAGCTTAAAACAGGTAATGCGTGTCAGAGCTTAGAACAGTACCAAGCATGTGGTAAGTCCTGTGGTCTAAACAGAATACTGAACAGAATGAACAAAACAAGCTTATTGGATAATATATCCCTCCCTCTGGCAGATTTGAAATGATATCTTAAAAAATTAGAATTTTCAGTAAAGTGACTTATGACTGACTGAGGAGTCCTAAAAATGCTTAAAATTAGATAAAGTAGAAAATGATAGCTAAGAGAATACAGAATAGTCCCATAATTCATAAAGGGCTGTAAATCTGAGACTTACTAGGAATATGGAATTAAATAGGCAGACAAACTGTTTTTTTTTAAAAATACTAAAACATCAACAAAATGGCAAAAACAGAGAGACTAAATTAGCTGATTAGGTTAGAAAACACTCAGAGAGTAGCTGAACTGGGGGGAAAGAGTTATTAGATGAATCAGCTTCTGGTAAATGGCCCTTGGGTCCCCTGCCCCCAACCCTCCACAGACCCTGGGTGTGTGTGCAGGGCCCTGGCCTTGGTCTTGGGGAGAGCTGTGTAGATTAGGGGGGTCCAGGCTTCTGGAATTTGGGCCTTCCCTCTTTGCTGAGCCTTCTCAGGACAGACAGCCCCACCAGAAGCAAGAACCTGGGGCAAGAGACCACAGAAGCGCTGTTCTAAGGCCCTGGTGGGGAGCACCTTGTTGCTCAAAGGTCTGAGGGGTTGGACCCAGACAAGACTTCTTGGGGTCTTCACAGAGCGGGAGGCAAGGTCAGAATCAAGGGGTTTGGAATCCAGCAGCCATATTTGTTAGCCTTACCCAACCTGCATTTCCGTCTGTAAATAACTGTCCCAACCTTCCCAGTGTTTCAGTAAAGGGCTTAGCATGGCACCCGGGGCCCAAGAAGCCTGCATGATTTCAGCACTGCTTCCCAAAGTAGCTTCTCAAAGGCCTCGGAGGGCAGCTGGTAGCACCAGGGTCAAGGCTGGGCTCCTGCAGTGCGGGCTGACCCAGGCTGTCCTCCCCACTCAACCACCAGCTGGAAAGTTCACAACTGCACTTTAGATCAGGTCCCTCCCCAGCTTAGCGAGCCCTGAACTCCCTGTGCCCTTCGGATAGAAATCAGATCCCACCCGGACCCACCACGCCCCCTGGAGCCTCGCACCATCTCTTCTCAGGGTTGGGACTCTAGAGCCTTCCTCCCAGCGTGCTCTTCCCTCAGCCTCCCTCTAGGACCACCCCATCTCCGTCCCTGCCATCCTGCCCACCTCCCGCCAGACTTCCTCCCAATCCTGGCAGAGGCTCTTATACCTGCACACACTTGTTCTCAGTTCCCGTGACCAGAGTTTGTAAATACACACTTCATTCTTAGCCGTTGTTTTCTTCGGCCAGCGGCTTCTTTAGGCTATCAACGTCATAGGGCAGGGGCCATGGGCTGCTGTTTTCACCCTTATGTCTTTACCATGCATGATCCTCCTTAAATACTGGCTGAATCAAGTATTATTGAATAAATGAGAGGGCTGGAGGCCAGACCCTCCTGGATCGCCTTCCTTCCCCACCACCCGCTCCAGGTCACTTACTCTCTTTTCATAGAGAGCAGAAATCTCAGAATAGTTGGACGAGGACCCAGAAACAAATCCCATTACCATGAAGACCCAAAGCAAGGAAGCCTGTGCTTTGGGGCTAGAGAGACCACGGTCCTCTCTAGCTGGTTACGTGCTGAGTAACTTTGGGTGAGTAACTAGTCTCTAGTCTTGGGCCATCCAGGGAGCTAGGGGCGGGGCCTGGGCTGACTCTACGGGGAAAGCAGACTGTTGCCTCTGAGGTTGCCAGTTCTAACGTCCCCGGGACCCAGGGTGTCCTCCCACAGACCCCTCAACCTGGCCGGGCTCTGGGGCAGCAACCAGAAACCCTCTCCGTCTAACCAGTTTGGGCGGTTGGCATCATGGCCCCCAGAGGGGGACGGCTAAGGGGCCACCCTGGCCCTAACACCGACTGTCTTGAAGGCACTTATCCCCAGAACAAGTGCCAGGGGGCAGAAAGTGCTCAGAGCCCAAGACATCGGGAGTGGGAGGTGGGCAGGAGGGGGTGGTAGTGAACCCACTCCACAGCCTCCACCCTTCCCTGCAATGTCCTTAAAAGGACCTGGCAGGTCTAGGGGCCATCTGCCCATCGGGGCACTGACCACACCTCAGCATGGTGCCCACTCCTCTCCTCCACCTGACCAGATCCCCTGGGAGGGCAGGGCCCCTAGTGCCTTCATCTCTGCTTACTCTGTGCCAGGCATGGTGCTCAGAGCTTTACCTGTACTGTCTCAACTATTCCGCATGACAACCCTATTCAGTAAGCACCAAAATCATCCTCATTTTACCCAGGAGGAAACTGAGGCTGGGGAAATTTGAGTAGCCTGTCCAAGGTCACACACTAAGCCGCAAAGCAGGGATTTGATCAGGTCTGTCTGCAAAGCCACTTTGCCACAGACAGTGGACGCTCACTACCCATCTGTTGAATGAGTGTTGAACGAAGGAGTCCTCTGTGTACATATGGGGATGGGGCCAGGCCTCCTGACCTCCAGCCTGGCTCTGTCCCTTGCACTGCATGGCCTCTGAAACCTTTTAGTGTCATGGCTCTTCATGAAAAGTGTGGCCTAGGACAGGTCACCCTTCCTCTCTCAGTTTCCCCATCTGTAAAATGGGGAGAGGGTAAGAGGTAGATTCCTCCGACATCTGTTTCTGGAAATCACCCCCTCCTAGCCTCACCCCCACTTCTTCAGCTGTTTCTGTACAGCTCCTCTCCATCCCGTCACCCTCGGCTCCTACCTGCAGACCCTGACTTGGCCAGTGGGCACACCCACAGCTTTGAGAAACCCCTGGCAAGGCTGGTTCCCCCAAGTGGCCCCTCTGCCCCATTGCTCATTCGATACTGAGGGCTGCCTGGTTTCAGGCACTGAGACAAGCGTGGGGACCGGGCTGCAGGAGACAGGGGACAGCTTTCTGGGGGGTCCCTTGTGGGGAAGGGCCAGAACTGGGATGGGGTGAGGAAGGGACTTGAGGCTCCTGCAGGGGAGATGCAGCAGGATCTATGGGGGAGGTGACAGAGTGGACAGGGGACAGGAAATTTCTGGACCCGAGGAAGGGCATGTCCTAGACACTAGGGCATCCCCCAGAATGCTCTGCTCATCCACAAAGCCTTCTAGGTCCCATCCTAGCTGGTGTGAAGAGTTTCATCTCCCCTCCACTTGCCCCCTCATCCAGGCAGGACATCTCCATCCCATCACCGGACACAGGGATCCCCAACCCCATCTTGGCGACCAAGCCCTAAGACCTCCTCCATTCAACTCCTAACAGCGCTAAGTGAAACCGAGCCCAGTAACTGAGCAGTGAGACCCCCTACCGCCTCGCAGTCAGGAGAGCACGGAGCGCCCCGACCCTGCGAACAGATGCCGCCCCATCCCGCGTCTCCCTGCCCGCCCCCGCCACCACTCCCCGCACTTACTCTGAGCAGCGGCGGCAGGAGGCAGAGCAGGCAGAGCAGCGGGTGCGGGGCGTGGAGAAGGCGCGGGGGCCCCGCGGGAGCCCCCATGCCCTCAGCGGCTGCGGACCCGAGCGCACCTCAGAGCACAGCAGTCCCGCCCTCCCCCGCCCCAGGCTAGAGCTGGGTAGGCCCCTCCCTCCCCAACGCGCCAGGCGGCCAAGGTATGGCCCTGGGCACGGGAAGGGGGGGTATTCTTCCCCCCACCTCCACGCTCCGCAGTGACACCGCCCCACGGCCCGCCCCCTCCAGGTTATTTATAGCGGTGCTGGGCGGAAGCTTCTGCCCAGGCAGCCGGAGAGACCAGACTGTGCTTCCAGTCTGCAGAGAAGGGGTTAATGCCTTTTACCAGCCTGCCACCTTTGCCAGGGCTGTAGCTGCCCACGCTGGGGAGAGAGGAATTGAGAAAGGGAGGCGAGGGTCTTTGTGGTTTTGGCCAGAGCACAGAGTGGGCTGGGCGGTTCTCATCCCCACCAGGCTTCCCAGCCCTGCCGGCAGCTTCTAATTGTCTGGGGAGCTTCTACCACGCACCACTGCCCACTGGGACAGTCGAAGTTTGAACGTGGAGGCCAGATTAAATAATAGTTCTGTGTCAGTGTTCAACTTCTCGATTTTGATAAGTGCCCTATCCATAGGTAAGAGAAAATTCTTGTTCTTAGGGAGTAATATTTAGGGCTAAAGGGATACCATATCTCTAACTTATTTTCAAAGGGTTCAGAAATACACACACACATGCACACACAAATACACAAATAGAGAGAAAGAGAACAATAAAACGAGGTAAAATGTAAATAATTGGTAAATGTGGGCAAAGAGTCTGTGGGTAAACTTTGGATCATTCTTCCAACTTTTCTGTAAATTTGAAATAAAATGCTAAAAAAATATATTCAACAGCAACAACAACAACAAAGGAACAACGACAACAAATGCAGCAATGCCAGACCCCACCCAGAGCTTCTGATGATACGGGCTGGGGCAGGGCCCAGGCATTGATACGTTTTAGTAAATTTCACAGGGATCCTGATATCAGGCAGGGCTGCGCAGTGCTGGTCTCAGATGGGGACAGGTCCAGCCTAGGGCTGGGTCAGGGTTCAGGAGGTGAGGATTCTGGGAACCACTGAAGAAGGCTGTGGAACTGTTCTAACAGGTGGGCCTGGTGCACAGCCTTGAAAAGCTTAAGCAGCAATCCCAATGTTATTAGGATCTGAGGGGAAAGCATTTGAGGAATGTGATTAGTGAGGCGCTGAGCTTTTCCTGGAGGGTGCAGATGAGGTGGGTACAGCCCAAGTTCAAGAGACTTAGGCACTCTGTCTCCTCTGGTCTCTGCCTGGGATAGTTTTCTGTCCCTCAGGTCTTCTCCTCCACCTGCTTCCTTCAGGCAGCCCTTCCTGACTGTACCAGCTCCCACATTGGCCTGCCCTGAAATCTCAGGGCCTACATCTGAGCCCCTGGATTCTCCTCTATGTGGACTGTTCTCTTATGGCCCCGTGGATGAGGCTGGCCTCCACGCAGCTCCGTTGGGAGGCAGGGGAGGTACTTCTTTTTATTTGTTCTTCCCTTTCTCCTCTGTTGCACAGAGCCTAGCTCCAATGGTACAGGGGCATTTTTATGGGTAAATCAAAGGAAGAGTTGACCAGATCTCCCCATTCATCTGAAGGTGACAGGGTAGAACCCCCCGAGACAGGATATAGCTTTACTGGACCCAGTGAGATGGGCTTGATCAGAGAGGGCTCCTGGTAGGAGATAACCACTCAGTCGGACTTTGATTGAAGGGTGGGTAGCCTCAGAGCTGATGAGTCATCATGAGATTCAACAGTTGTTTTCAGCACGTGTTACTGGAGCATCTCCATCACAATGGGTGCTGTAAAGCAGAGAGCAGAGGCTCTGACCTTGAGGCCAGCCTCATTGCCTGTGAAGAGAGCGCCAGCAGAGGGAAGGGATGTGGACCCTGTGAGATCTGGGCCTGAATAACTGTGATGGGAGCTGTCGGATAATACAAGGTGTGGGACAGCTCAGGGAGTAGGGTGGGGGGGGGACTCTGGGGGAAAGGCACTACAGGAGCTCCTTGAATGATTTAAACAGTTGGAGAAGGGAGAGATCTTTCCTCCAGATGGAGGAGTTGGGGAGAACAGGAGCAAGGAGCTGGGCAAGCACAGCTGGCTGGGCTGGGTGTCTAGCTGGGGTGGGGACAGTGTAGGGTCAGGCAGTGAAGGACAGGCTGTAAGGAAGCTAGATCTGCTCTAGTTCTAGGAGGGTCTACAGAGCAGGCACATGGGTGCTCAGTCTTGATTCCTCCCTGGTAGGACATTCTGTGTGCACTTCCCTGGCTTTCCTTGTGTTTCCAAACGGTGCCCTCCTCCAACCTGGAGTGTTCATAGGAGGGCATCTCTTGGACAACTAGAGCTGCATTTTGCACCAAGGTAGGGATTGATTCCCAGGAACCCAGGGGTTTCCATCTTCCAACCCCCAAGGGTATGCTTTGCCATTGACTGGCTAGCGCTCCTTTTCCTGGAGGTGGACCAACTCCAGATGTAATTAACTTGGGGCTCCCAGGCATCTCACTGCTGCGGGTCTTCTTTCCCTTTTCTGTCCTGCTTTGCCCCTCTCTTACCAGTCTCTCCTGGGAGCACCTCCCTTATGAGTGCTGTGTGGGAATTCTCATCTCACCTCTGGGAATCTAAGGGAGCCTAGAAGGTTAGGAGAGTCTGGACTTGGCCCTCCTAAATGTAATGGGTTAAAAACAAACAGCAACGACAATAAGAAACATACAAAAACTTTTGAGCCCCTAAACTGTCCTCTGGACAACTTTTCTCTGCTTTCAGAGACTGCTGGTGGCAGAAGAAACCCTGCCGGCAGCTATGATCTGGACAAGGTGCTATCTCCTTATTTTAGCTGTGGTCACACCCATTGAGCCCCAGACTGCAAAGTATGCTTTTGTGATGCAATTTCAGAACACAACTTTATAGCATTGCTGAAAGAATAGGCATTGATTTTGCTCATTTTGATTTTTTCTGTTGGTTCTGTGGGATATTACTCTGATCTCTCTTCCTCTCTGTCTCTCTTTTGTTTCTTTCCTCCCAAATTCTGGTTCAGGGTAGAGTCAGATCCAAGTATGAGTTATGAGCAGCTCTGTTGTCACTCGTCTCCAAAGAAAAACAAGTCATCATGTTTGATGAATAGGGATTAAGTCAGCTCGGGCACAGTTTTTACCTGCTCATCAAGGAGCCCTGAACTTTGCGCCTGGAGAACAGCTGTGGGGCTTGGATTTTCCCGAAGAGCTCGGGCTCCGGTGCTGAGTGGCACTTGGGGCCTGGCTCCTGGTCGTCGTGTCTGTGGTTTCACAGCTGCCCCCTGTCTCCTGTGTAGGCTCCTCCCAGGGGCAGGTGCCACGGGCTGAGCTGGGCAGAAACCCACAGAAGGGATCCCAAGGGTGGTGCTGGCCGGGCTGCCGCTGTCCCCTGGGAAGGGATCTGGTCTATGGTGTCCGTCCTGCTCCAGTGCCTCCTGGATGACACATCTCTCTCTACCTTTTCTCCTCAGTTGCTGTACCTGTCAAGTGAAATAATAACACCTGCCATGGAGGGTCATTGTGAGGGCTGGAGGAGAACACCACTTCCTGGAAGTGCGAGGGAGTATTAATCATTGTCACTTTGTTTCTTCCCATTCAAAGTCAACAAACATTGAGGACTCACTATGTACAAGATCCTGTGCCTGGCGTGACTGTGGGTGCCTAGCACGGAGTAGGTTCCTAACAAGTGTTTGTCAAATGGACAAAGGAATGGGGATGACCACGGGAGGCTTGGAGTAAGAGGCTTGGACAGAGGGATTTGAGAAGGCCCTGACACAAGGGGCAGACTCTGAATGTTCCCACCCAAGTCTGCCTTTCCCGGACTCCTGTAAGAGCACTAGGCAGGAAGGCAGAGGACAGTCGGTACGAATTCAATCGTTATTGAGCACCTATCAAGTGCAGGGTGCAGGGAGAGAAGACACAGCGGCTGTCCCAGCATGGTGGCAGGGACAGACCAGTAATCAGACAAGGGCTGTGAGGGCCAGTGAGTGTGGAGTCACCAATACCACCCAGCCCCCGGGATGGCAGAGGATGAGCAAAGCTCACCTGCGTGATGGTAGAGGTGTGGAGGCCAGTGGAGGGGCGGTCAAGGTGGAGGGAGGGTCTCCCAGAGTGAGTGAGAAAGAGACAGGCTCGGGGACTGCCGGGAGGCTGTCGGCGTGGAATCAGCCATGGATGGGCATGGAGACCACTGAGGTGAGACTGATCAGTGGCCAGAGCCCCGGGCGGGGGCATGTAGGCTGGGTAAGGCAGGCACTGGCGGAACTGGTGACATGGTCACATCGGCACTGTAGAAAGAACAGAGTGGACAATGGCTTGGCTGGGACATGCCCCAAAGGCAGGAGACAAGTCGGGTGGCTCTAAGGATAGGAAGGGGTGGTGGCCTGAGCTCTGGTCCTGCTGCTGCTCCGCAGAGAACATCGGAGCTGGAAGGAACCTTAACAGTCACTCAGTCCCCATCCCCACTTTACAGGTGACAGCAGGCCCAGTGAGGGCCCTGCAGGAAGGCTGCCCCTCGGAAGGCTGCCCCTTGACTGTACCACCGGCCCGTCCCCTCCCTGCCTCTGCCTGCAGAGTGAGATGAGCCCACATCACAGGTCCCTTCCTCTTCTCCTGGGCCAGGCTGCTTCTGCTGCAGGGTAACTTGTGGGTCGGTCCCCCAGAGGGCAGGAGCCCGAGACATAGCTTAATAAAAGGTGGATGGTCTATGAGGTTGATGGGGCCTGGATTCAGCCCTTTGCTGCCAAAAGTCAGGCCCAGCGGCTGGGCAGCTTGGGAGTATCTGACTGAACTTGCCCCAAGCCTGCGTTGGGAGGAAGGGTCCAGTCCTTCTGCGTGACTTACCAGCTGTCTGCGCTTGGCCAAAAGCTTCACCCTCTGAGCCTCCGGTCTCATCTGTCAAGTGAGGATAAGGCTGTCTCTGTGGTTGGGGTGCCTTACATTACCCCCAGGTCATGGAGGAATCTGGAGAAGTTCAGATTCCCAGGGGGCTGGTCTCCCTGTCGGGGTCCCTGGTCTCTGGCCACTCTCCACACGGGGTTGATGGCCTTCCGGGCAGACACTCTGATAACTTCCTGGCTCAGTGGGGGGTGGCAGTTCTGCTTTGCTCCCTCGGCCAGAGCCAGCCGATCAGTGATGTGGGGTAAAATCCACTTCCTTCCACCCTGATCTCCTTTTCGCCACCGTCCTCAGCTGTGCCTGGAACAAGACAAGGCCCTGAAAGCGACATTAGGGGACGTGGAGGTTATGACCGCTAAAGACTTGCACCTGCTAATTCACCCCCTTTCACCTTCCCAAGATATACAGAAAACCATCAGCAGTGCCAAAGGCTAGACGTAAGCCAGAAACAAGGAGACATTTAATCCAAGCTCTAAGAAAGTCCTGAAACAGGACGCTGGGCCCTGCTTTGCTGCCAATATGCCTGTGTCCCAACTGTGGGAGGGCTGCTCTCCCCTCGGCCTCTCCCACCCTTAGCGCTTTCCATGTGACAACAGCTGTCCTTTGAGATTTAGCTCAAGTTGCTGTAAGCACATTATCCCGCATCCCAGGGGAGGTTCAGTGACCTCTCGGGGCGGTCATGTATTCCAGGGAGCTCATGTTCTCATGGTCATCTCTGGTCAGAGTCCCAGCTTTTGCTGGCCTCTTGTCCTGCCCTTGTCTCTTCTGTCTGGCTTGCACAGACCCACACATGCATTTCCCCTGAGCCCCTGACCACAGAGCAGGGTGCGGCTATCCCTGCTATGTGGAAGCTCGGCGCTGAGATCCTTCTTCCTCCTGCTGAGCCAAGACCCTTCTGCTCCTGCTGGCTGTGCGTGGATCTGCCGCCTTGAACCTCACCCCTGCCAGGCGCCAGCCCCACTAGCCCCTGCCTGGGGACAGAGGCTATGCAGGGCCCAGCGAATTGTCTGCTGGGTAATAGGGAGGGAGAACAGTCCTCGTTAGAGGCCCCGCAGCAGGGTGCTTCTGGGTGTGTGTAGTGGGACAGCGTCTGTTGGGGATGAGTTTGCCCACAGGCCACCACAGAGGTGGGTTCGAGACCGTTCAAATGATCGCCAGAGTGGCGCATTCAGACCACTCTTTCCCTCCAGCCTCGGGCCTGCTGTGACCCCCCCCTCACGGGTCTCAGAGCTGCCCTGCCATTTGGCTTTGCCTGTGTTCGTCACAGGTTTCTAGACAAACGGAACCAGTAGGCTATGTACACATAAAAAGAGATTCATTTTAAGGAACTGGCTCATGCAGGTGTGGGAGGGCGTCAAGGCTGGAGTCCATAGGTGAGCTGGCAGTCGGAAATTCAGGTGAGAGTTTGTATAGCAGCCTTGAGTCTGAAATCTGCAGGGCAGGGCAGGCAGGCTGGAAATTCAGGCGGGGTCTCCACATGGGAGTCTTGAGGCCGGATTCCTTCATCTTTGGGGAAACGTCAACTTCACCTGATTGGACGAGGGCCACGCACGCTAGGAAGGTAATCTGCTTTACTCAAAGCCTACTGGTTTAAATGATTTAAAATCTAAAAAAACACCTTCATAGCAACATCTCAATGGGTGTTTGAGCGAGCAACCGGGTACCATAGCTTAGCCAAGTTGACACATACCATTAACCATGGCACTGCCCTATACCTGTCTATTTTGTGGGCCTGGATGCCTGAACCCCAAGTGTGGGCTTGATTTTGAGTTTTTCTGGGAGTCTCCTAGCTCACACGTAAACACCCAATGCTACAAGTTGGGCTAAAAGGAGGGGTGCCCGACTCCTTCTAGCGGGTATCACAGAAGCTTGGGCATCTAATATGTCTGTATGAGACGACAGAACCATTTGTTAGACACAGATAACTCTGGGTCACAGACAACTCACAGCTAATCACGGGTCAATGATTTCTTACTTTTTCCTTTGTGCTTTCTGGTATTTTCCAAAATTGTACAAGGGTATGTATTCCGTTTTAATATTAAGAAAAGATGCATTTTAAAATGTAGGAATTAGTTATGGCTTGTTCTGGGGGTTGAGAAGGGGTTTCCCTGAGCCCCGCAGGTTGGGTGGGTGAGTCTGGGCATTTAAGGAAGGCTGCTGTGGAGACCACAGGGATCCTGACCCCTGGGCCTGAGCCTACCCCATTGCACTGAACAGGCTCGTGGTTTGCGGATCTAGTTGAAGACTTGGGGACCGAAGGCTGCAGGGAGAGTGAGGACCCTGGGTTAATTCAGGGCCTGGAGTCTGGGGTACCTTGTTGCCCCCCACATAGACGCTCCTAGGGAGTGGTGAGTGGGGATACTGTGAGAGCTGCTTTCGGGTCAAGTGGGGACAAAATGCAGGAATCAAAGTCCAGCCAGGATTTGTAGTCTTGGCAGGAGTCAGAGAAGAGGTCAGCCCCTCTAGGACTGCTGGAGGCCATGCTCTGTAGACAGCTTGCAGGTGAGCTGTGACCAGCGTTTCACCCCAGATTGTCTTCTCAGCAACCTTGACCCCTGTGGTCACTTGGTACGACTTAGTCCTTCCCCGATCCCTTCTGTGGGCCCAGCCCTGTGTCAGCCTTCCTCAGGGAGGATGGGAAGAGGTGACCCAGGCTGATCCAAGGGGATGAGTCGGGGGTGGGAAGAGAAGCAGAGGAAAAATCCAGCCCCCATTCTCGGTAGGCTGACTCCTCCACAGTCAAGGAACAGCCCAGGCTGGGGTAGAGGAGGCTGCGAGCATGTTGAGGAGGGGTGGAGGCCATGGGCGCTGGAGCAGCCTGGGAAGGAGAGGGATGGGATACACTTAGACGGTGGAGGGAAGAAGGAAAAGAAAGTCATCCCTGTTGCATTGTGTTCAGGGAAGGTCATCACACTATTCTTATAAGGAAGCATATTTCATGAGGAAGTGAAATCCCACACTGGAACCCTTGACTTCTGCGTTTCCAAATAGTGGGCTTTGTGAGTTACCAAGAATTATCATAATAACAGCTGATGCATACGTATTTTGAACATAACGTAAATACCATCAAAGGTGGTCCCAAATATTGATTCGAATCCGTTTACATATACAGTATGGACTTAGAGAATCCTCACAGAACCTTACTGTTGTCTGTGCTTTAGGGATGAAGAAACTGAAGAACAGAGAGATTAATTAACGGGCCCGTGATCACAGAGCCAATAAGTGGTGACCCCAAGCAATGTGGGTCAGGAGGCCATGCTCTTAGCCGCCATGCTAAGATGTCTTTCTTTAGGAAGGGCCACCTAAGGTCTACAGGTTTTTAGAAATACCTCTCCTGTTTTCCCGGGGTTTTCTGTGAAGTGAGAACGTCAGCTCTCCCTGTACACAGCCCTCCCACTGAATTTCAGAGCCCACCTGGGCATCAACCATCTGGCCCCCTGGCTGGTCTTACCAGGAGGCGTTTTGTAAAGGGAAATCGGAATCTCACTAGAAAGCTTTTTCCTTCCTTAAGGATAGTACTCTCAAACTGAGCACTGGAGCCATTGATTCGGTGATAACAGGAGGTATTTGTGCTGAGAGCTGCATCTCCTGGCACGACCTGCTAATATTCTCTTTGGTATATGGAATATTGACAAAGGAAAGTCAACTTGTCCTGCATTTCCCTTGGCTGCTTGGGAAGAAGGAGAAATTGGTTTTTGAACATAACGTAAATACCATCACAGGTGGCCCCAAATATTGATTCTGTGCAGGGTCTTATAGGCGCATAGTAGGGGCTCAATGGACATTGATTAAAGCCAGACTGCCTCCTGCATTCCACTTGTGTGACCGTGGGTGAGTTACTTCAATTCTCTGGGTCACAATTCCCTTTGTAAAGTGGAGCTCAGAACAGTACCTGTTATAGTTCCTACCTCCTCCGATGGCTTTGAAGACGACATTGGTTAATCAAGGTGGAGAGGTGACTTCAGTGCCTGGACTGTGGTACACTCTCAATGGGTCTAGCTGCTGCGACAGGCTTTACGTGGGACAGTGAGTGGAAAATGTGGTCAGGATGGAGGAAGTCACCCTGGTGATCCAGACCAGAAGTGACATTGATCTTTTACAAAGGTTTGTGTGATGATGAAAGTCTAGTGATAATTGGCAAATTAATATACAAAAATAGAGAGCTTTGCAGGGGACTTTAGAGAACATCTAGTTGAACATCTAGTTTGATTTCCCTCCTTGTAGATGTGGAAACTGAGGCCCAGTGAGCGGAGGGGTGTGCTCGGGCACTCGCAGTAAGGCCCTGTCAAAGATGGGACTTATGTCCCTCTGTGTGGGAGGCTGTACTGCTTCTCCAGATTCACTTGTCGGTCCATGACTGTGAACTGATCAGAGGTTTGAATATCAGAGAATCAACAGATTGCCTTTGGGAAAAGGCAAACACAAGTTAGCAAGTTCAGCACTGTGGTAGTGCCAGGATTCACCTAGGGAGGGACAGCAGCCATCGGTTTAATAAGACCTATTAACCCATGTGACGAGTTAACCAGGGAATTCTCTCCCAGAGGATCTCACCATGATTTCTGTCCTGGCCATTGACGTCTGAACCTATGGGGCGATATGCATTTTCTAGATCATTGGAAACACAGTGCTGACATGGCAGAGTCCAGAGATGCCTTTCTGTTCAGTTCATAGGGAGGGAAAATGACACCCAGAGAAATCTTATTTGTCTCTTAGCTAGTTGGTGATAGATTGAAAACCAGAACCCAGAATCACTGACCTCCCAACCAGGAATCCGACTGCAAGAAAACCGTGCTTCTCAGCAAGCCTCCTCTTACTGGTTTTCCCAGTAGCAATGCTTTAAAGAGTATTTCAGAACATCCCCCAACTCTGGCCCTTATTAAAGATGGAGTCTGTAGACATAGGAAAGAGGATTTCATGCTCACCCAGATTTGAGAATTGCAGATGCACAGTGAGGGAGGGAGATGATTCTCCAGAGGGAGGTAGAGTTAGGCTCTTGGGCATCTTTGGCTGTGACTGGCCCTGAGCGTTAGTTAGAGGGTCCATCCTAGGGCTGCTCAAAGTGCTGGGGGGTATCCGTGGATGCTGTCAGTTTGTAAACTTTGGGCTATTGGCCTGCAGTGAATATAGAAATTGAGAGTAAGCGTGTGGAAACTTATGGCAGTTAGCAGAGTAGTTTTATGCCTGCTGAATCTAATCATAAAAATGTGAACATATATTTTGTGTCTCTTTATGGTTTATTTCATTTTTTCTAGAAGTCTATTTTTACTGTACAGCCTTTGGGGCACCCTCCTCCAGGCCCTTGACCATCCTGGGCCCAGTGATCTCCCCACTCCTGTGCTCTCCCTGAGTCTGAGCCTCACACTCCTGCCCTGGCTCTCTCCTCAGCTTGGTTTCTTCTCACTTGCACCCATGGGTATTCATAAACACTAATTTAAAAAATTATGTTTCATAACATAAGAAACACCCAAATATATTATCATTATTAAAAATAAAAATAAGGGCTTCCCTGGTGGCACAGTGGTTGAGAATCCGCCTGCCGATGCAGGGGACACGGGTTTGTGCCCCGGTCCGGGAAGATCCCACATGCTGCAGAGCGGCTGGGCCCGTGAGCCATGGCTGCCGAGCCTGCGCGTCCGGAGCCTGTGCTCCGCAACGGGAGAGACCACAACAGTGAGAGGACCGCGTACCGCAAAAAAAAAAAATAATAATAATAAATAAATAAATAAAAATAAGAGAGACAGACAGCCCCCTTGGCCCTCTCAGTTCCATCAACCTCCCCAGAGAACACGTTTTATCAGTTTCCTGAGTTCATTTTCACACCTTAAATTTTGCATTTATGCTTGAAATTTTGTACTTCTAGTTCTTCTGAGGGTGTTTACACAAATGTCATACTGTGCAGATGCACTTTCACTGAACAATATGTCTTAGAGACCTTTCAGTATCAGCACTTACGTGCTATGTGTCACTTATGTATGTCGTCTATGTATATCATCTATGCTATGGCACGAATATGGCATAAAATACCATCCGTGGTAATGGTGGCCTTGTGTACCAGAGCGGGGTACAGTGCCCTTGTTAACGGAAGTGTGCTACGTTTCCAGAGTTTCACTGTTATTCTACATGCAGAGAACACTTTTGCACGTGCCTCTTTGTGTAACATGTGCGAGTATTTCCCTGGGATACAAACTCTGACGTGGGATTGCTGAATTGGAAGATACAGACAATTTGTATCTTAATAGATGCTGTTAAATTGTCCTCCAAATTGCTGGCTTCCCAGCACCTGAGACCCCCAATATGTCCTATTCGTGTCTAGAGCAGTTATTATCAGTCTTCATTTTGCCAATCTGATAAACAGGAAGGTGAAACTCATTCTTGCTTTAATCTGCATTTCTCTGATTGCTCATGAGGCTAAGCATATTTTCTTATGGTTATTAGCCATTTGTAGAGGAAACGCTCACTGAATGAACTAGGGGCTGAATAAAGATACTGTGAAAGGAGGAGAAGGGTAACTCAGCTTGGGGCAGATTTTGCTCTATGAAGTCCAGGTCACCAGGCTGGTCCAGGAGGGATGCTCACAGGACCTGGCTGGGGTGTAGGGTGAGGATGGCATTTCTGACACTTAGAACAATAGAGTCACACAGTCAAAGACCAGACTGGGACCTGAACCCGAGGCCTCCTCAGCTCATGGGATCTCACCCTAATTGGTGTCCCTCATTAAAGGATCTGTCACTGTCTGGCTCAGGAACCTGACAGATGTGGGTAGGGAGGACTGTAGTCTTTTGGCTACAGTTCGTTTGTTATCCATTGTTGCAAACTACCCCAAACGTGATGGTTAAGACAACAGCAATCTTGGTTTGCTCATGCTTCTGCAATTTGGGGAGGGCTCAATGGGGACAGCTCAGTTGTCAATGACCAGATCCGTGAGTTGTCTGCTGGGCCTAGATCATTCAAGGAGGCTTCTTCATTCACATAGCTGGGCCAAGATGGCTGGACCAGTTGGGGCCTGGGTGGGCATCGTGCTGCATGGCCTTTTCAAGTGGCTTCGCTGAGCCTTCCTGACAGCATGGTGATTTCAGGGAAGTGACAGTTTTACCTGGTCATTGGCTCCCCTCAGGATGCACGAGTGAAAGCTGCCAGGTCTTCTTAATGCTCAGATCTGGAAGCCCCGGAATGTCATTGATGCCTCATCCACTGGCTAAGTCACAGTCTCAGGGCCAGGGGAGGGGAAATAGATCTCACTAATGTGGAAGAGTGGCACGGGCCTATTGCAAATGAGCACGTGGGTTGAGAGAGATTGTTGTAGCTTTTGGAAACACCATCTACTATACAATTAAAATCCTCTCAACAGATTGAGAAAAAAGAGGAGAATTTATAAGGATATGGAGTGTCTCAGTGAAGCGCAGGCCAGGAAATGCAGCAGAGGGAAGGTTTGGCTTGGGAAAACCCATCAATAACTCAGACTGCATCCCCCTCACTTCCCTGGAGACACCAAGGCCTCCTGTGCACACCAGTTTTCTCTGCTTCTGTGCTCATGGGCTCTATGACACTGCCTCAGGATAGTGCCCTCAGCCCCCAAGTCCTCAACTTCCCTAGGTTTTTGTGAATCCCAGTTCCAAGCCCCAGAGAGTCCGACTGGTCCAGCTCAGGGCAGCTTTTCTCCCAAATGTGGAAAATGAGGCTCAGAGACGCCAAAGGTATTGCCTCGCGCCAGAGAGCGGCGGGGTCGGGTTCCTAGCCCTCGAGCCTCCGTCTGATCCAGAGCCAAGGCTCACTCCAGGCTGTCCCTGAGCGCGCCCCCCCTCCCCCCTCCCCCCAAGCACCTGTCAAGCTCAGACCTCGGGAGCTGACAGCCTCCTCTGGTCCCCGCTCGGAAGGGGCGACATCCTGCCACGCAGGGTGGGTAGGGGGCCACTTAGAGGTGTGATTCATCTAGAGTGAAGGGCTTCAGTCACCCCAGCGGGCTTTCTGCCTTCTCACTCTAGCTGCAGCGTGGGCTGGGACTGCAGAGTTTCCGAGGCGAGGTGCAGAAGGGGGCAGGCAGCAACGCTCACTTCAGAGGCCCCTCGGTGAAGGCAATCCATCTTTCTGGCAGCTCTGATGAGAAGGCTTGTTATATCTCCCTGGGGTGCAGCTGCCTGGCTGGGATGAGACACCCCAGGGCTGCTTCTGACCTCACACCTTCCCCTACAGTCTATCAAAAACCTGGTCTGTCGTCCCACGTCACCTGTACCATTTTCTCGGCCCTACCCAGGTGCTGGTCTGCTCTAGGTTTCCAGACCCTTCTTCTTCTGTGCAGGTCCTTAGCTGATGTCAACCCACAGCCTGGAATATCCCCTTCCCCCATTTCTACCTAAGTGTATCCTCTCCACCCTCCACGGCTTGCAGCAAAGGTCACCTCCTCCACAACGCCTTGGTCAGGTTCTCATGAGAACTGTTTCTACCTCCCTTTGGACATTCTCTCCTTTCAGCTTGGATCACTGGGATCCTGGACACAGGCAGCAAGGCCTGGAGCATCCTCATAACATATCATTTATTCATTCAACTATTTACCGAGTGCCCATTCTGTGTCGGGCACAGTTGTAGCACTGGGGAACAGATGAGATGAAAGTCGCTGCCTCTGCGGACCCGAGATTCTTTTGTGGGAGGCCAGCAACAAAAAAGATGATTGAGTCACGTGCGCGGTGAGTCACATAGAGTAGGTGCTATGGGGTGAGATGAAGCAGGGGAGGGAGTGTAGAGTGCCAGGGATGGGACAGGATGGGGTGGGGGTCGCCTTCTAAGCTGGGCACGTCACTCACCAGTTGTGTGAGTTTCAGCCAATTTCTTTTTTTTTTTTTTTTTTTTTGCGGTACGCGGACCTCTCACTGTTGTGGCCTCTCCCATTGCGGAGCACAGGCTCCGGACGCGCAGGCTCAGTGGCCATGGCTCACAGGCCCAGCAGCTCCGCGGCATGTGGGATCTTCCCGGACCGGGGCACGAACCCGTGTCCCCTGCATCGGCAGGCGGAATCTCAACCACTGTGCCACCAGGGAAGCCCTCAGCCAATTTCTTGATTTCAATCCACCAACTTTCAGTTGCCTTGACTATAAAACCAGAACAATGGCACCTAGCTCAAGTAGAAAGTCACAGATAATGGAAAGTCAGTGCCTGGTGCACAGTAGGTGCTTCCTAACTGAGCTGTTACTACTACCACCATCATCGCCTTCCAACAAGGACTTGAAAGCAAAGTTTGCCCAAATAATCCTCCCTGGGTGGGTAGTGGGGAACAACTGCATCTGATCAGACTCCAGCTCCCTGAAAGGGGCACAGAGTTCTAGAGGGTTCTGTCGCTTTAAGAGGATGAAAAGGGGGATAAATCTGCCTCTGCAGCCCCCCAGCTCAGAACACTTAAACGGACTCCCTTTCATGATTTCAGGCAGTCCTCAGCGTGCCCCTGCCGCTCTGCCTGGGAGTTCAGTTTCTAGGAAGAGTTGATTGATTGGGTGTCAGTAATTGGTTTCGGCTGCTGGATAGGGGAGGTCACAGGTTCTGGGGGGTGGAGCGCTCTGCAAGCGGGATGTGTAGCAAGGTGGCTGGAGCCCTCAGCTGGGAGGGAGGCGTGGGTCCTCTTTCCTGTGTGTGTGTGTGTGTGTGTGAGAGAGAGAGAGAGAGAGAGAGAGAGTTCCCACTTCTCCTCCCTGGGCCTCTGCCAGGACAAAATGGGGTGTTTCCACAAGGTGGGCCATCACGTGGAGAGCCCGCAGGTGAGGTGGGACACATCCTCCTGGTAGGCAGAACTTGGCCTTCTAGGCTCCAAGAGTCCCCCTGGCTTCCTCCACCTACAAGGCCTCTTGACCATGGGGTAGCCAGCAATTGGGCCAGAGCGCCTGCCATTGGCAGGCCTGGGGCCCAGACCTTTGGGTCCTGCTCTGAGGTGGGGGCCCGGACCCCATGGTCTCTCTCAGGCCCACCTGGTGCCAGGACTCGAGTTAATACTCACCAAAAGAGCCCCTTCTCCCTGCGGAGAATTGCTGCCGAGGGGGATAAATTTAGGACTCCAGATGGTCTCTCAACCACGCAGAAGCAGGGCTCAGCCTGGAGTCTGTTGATGTTTTCTGGTTACGTAATGGAATTCTACCTTGAATTTGCATAGCCCTTTTTCTTTTCTTTTTGAAGCTCTGTCCCATCAACCCATTCAATGCCGGCACCCCTTCGCACAGTGTATCAGCCAAAGCCTTCTTCCCGCTCTCCAGATGGTCAGCGGCGGCCCCTCAGCAGGTCAGAGGAGCCTGGGCCACACTGAGCCGTCTATACAGACAGCCCCACCCCGATAGAAAAACAACTCAGTGTGGGTGAGGCCTAGTTATCCCCACACCGCCCTCACCCCATGGTGTGGACAGTGCTCTGGGCCCAGAGAGCGTGAGCGCAGGGCAGAGGGGTAACCAGAAGTGGGATCCGGCTGCTCGCCGCTCAAAAGCCAATAAAGAGGCCAGGTTGGTGGAAAGGAAAATTTGCTTTATTTTGTATGCAGGCAACCGGGGTCGGGGGGTGGGTGGAGGGCGGATGCCTGTCCAAAGACCGACTCCCCCCGTGACAATCAGGGGGCAAGAGCTTTTATAGACAGACGGAGGGGGCTACAGGCGGAAACAGCACAGTCAGCTCGGACAGGCATCTTGAAGTTGGTCATCGGTGGTCTGACCAGCGTCATCTTGACTGTTTTAGGTACAGTTAGTCTTCGGTTCCAGGGTCGCTTTGTTCCCGTTTCCCTGAGGCCAATTCTTGGAATTGTGGCAGCTTATGTCGTGGCTACGGCCTGGTCATCATGTCGTTAACTTCTTCCACCTGGTGGAGGTTTCAGTATCTACAAGACAGCTCACAGGAGATGGCTCAGAATATTATCTACAGCCCTCGAGGAGGAATTAAAGGCCCTTGACTATGCTTAATGACTGAACTATTATTATTTGGTCTTCTTTGACTGTTTTCCTTTGTTTCTGCATTTTCTCACTTCTCCGATTAAACTTATTCTTTGGCTGAAGTTTTTCCACAGGCAAAAGGCAGGCAGAGGACACGGGGCGGGGGCAAGGGCTGTAGGGTCCTGCTCCGCTTCAGAGGGATTCTGCAGCCAGAAGCCAGGACGCCCACCAGGGCTGCAGCCGGGAGCCAGGACGCCCACCAGGGCTGCAGCCGGAGCAGCACAAGCAGAACCGCTTCTGGTGCTCGGGCATCTTCAGGGAACCCGCCGGCTCACACACAGCCTGAGCGCTGCAGTCACGCACATGCTGGACTCGGTTTTAATTTATTTGCAGGTGAATCTCTCTCCCAAGGCAGGAGGAGGGGAGCACACTCTCTTTTTAATTACTTGGGGCATTATTTACAAAGCCCTCTGAGCTGAGGCCCTGGCAGAGGATGATTCTCATCTCCCTTCTGGACTTTTCTTCCACAATTACTCGCCCAGGCTGAGCCCAGTCGCCCCCCCACTTCTGCTGCTCCCCTCTCCCCTCTCCTTGCACCCCGCTGCTTCCTGCCTTGATGAACAGAGCTTTGGAGGCACCACTGAGCCCAGTCCTAGGCCCGGGCAGGAGTGGCCCCAGGGCGACAGCCAGTCGCCCGGGCAGAGACGCGGCCCCCTCAGCGGGCCTTGAAGCCTAAGTCTGGTCATGTCACTCCTCTGCTCAAGGGTCTGAAATGGCTCTCAACTCACTCAGAGGAAGGGCCTGGGGCTTTACAGTGGCCCTCAAGGCTCTCCACACACACAGGTACGTGAACACACACACGCACAGAGGCCCGCATGAACAGCACACCATTCACACACACATCTGCAGGCACACGTCCCCGGTGTGCACAAACACAGACCCTTGCACGAACAACACGCACACAGAGGCCTGCATACACACACACATACGCACGCACACACCTGCATAGTCTGCACCTGGAACTTGCCAGCCGCTCTCCCTTCTCAGGGTCCTTACACCTGCTGTTCCCTCTGCCGGGGAGGCATCTGCCCTGATTCCTGTGTGGCTCCCTCCCTCACCTCCTGCTTCAAATGTCACTGAGGCCCTCCCTGGCTGCCCTGCCGTGGACACCACTGTGCCCCACCAGATCACCTGCCTTCAGGCTGGTGCACCGTAGAGATAAGTTGGAGAGGAGAGGCCTTGGGTCCTTGGAGGAGACCCCGGGCAACACCTTCCTTCCACTACCTCATGTCAGGGAGGGGTGACACATAACACTCAAGGCCACACAGCTGATGAGAGGTCCAGCTGCACCTGGAATCCAGGCTTTCCAGCTCCTGGCTAAAACTCCGGGGCACAGGGTTACCACCCAGCTTCGTACCCTCAGGCTGCTCCCCTCTCCTGGAGTCTCAGTTTTGCCATCCGTGAATTGGGTGGTTGTCTCCATGGCCTTTGAGGGGCCTGCCTTCACTGGGATTCCCCTTTCCTGCCAGCTCTTGGGAAAGATAGACACTGGGAGGGTTCCATCCCTGGTGTCCTTCTCCCAACCACTTTGGGATTCCGTCCCACCTTTCTACTCCCCAGCCCACCGGCCCCCAGCACCGCAATGCAGGAGCGAGGGGGTCCTTTGACTGTCTGAAAGCCAAATGCTGGGCTCTCTTAATGGATTTCAGAAGCTTTCTGCCTTTGCTGCCACAGTAGAAAAGATTTTCTTCTTTGTGGTATTGAAGGAAATACAAGCAGTTATGCCTTTTGAGGTCTAAAATGAGCAAGATAACCCCGGGTGAGAGGCGGGGCGGGTAAATTACTGGCGGCAGAATGGACAGTGGCCATCTTTCTCAGATCCAGAAGTTATCATTACAAAGAGAAATTCATTGTTTTCTTTTCAGCCTAGGGGTAGGCTACCAACAGCATGAAGTGGATTTCTCCCTGAATTACGGATGTGCACTCCCACTGTCTGTAGCCATTCGGCCCCCGTCGGGTCTCAGCTGGGCCAGCCTCTCCAGCAGGAGCCGCTGCATCTGCAAAGTAAGGATTTCCTGGCCATGTTCCCTCTGGGAAAGCCTCTGACCCTCCCTCCACCATGGCCACAGAGAAGCGTGTCACCCTCCTTCGCTCCTGGCCCTCCGCTTCCCAAGGAAGAGGCATCGGGAGTCCTGACAAGCCAGACCCTGTTTATTCAGACCCTTCTTGCTTCTCCAGCCTCGTATCCTCTGGTCCGGCACCTACCAGCCACCCAGCCTTCCTGACCTGGGTGCCCCACGCCTGCCCACCTTCCCACTGCCTTTCATCACACCAGTCTCTTTGCAGGATGATAAGCCCTAGACCGGCCCCTCTGCCTGGGGAAACCCCTCTAAGCCCACGCCAGCCCCTGCAGGAGCCCTTGATGACTCTCCCAGGCTCCTTCCCTCTTTCCTGGTGCTCACCCTGGCTGTGCCCCCTCTCAGGGGCAGCCAGCCACACCCATGTCACACACCCACCCTCAGCCTGAGGACTAAAGGGAAGGCCACAAGGTACCTCCTCTAGACCAACTTCCCACTGGGTGCTGAGCTGCAGGAGCCCCTCTCCTCCATCCTGCAGGAGCTCTCAGCTTCTGCTTGCATAGCCCACAGTGACGGGGGGCTCACTCCCTTCCCCCTACACCCATACACACACTCGCCCACCAGCCTCCTCAATGGATGAATGTGTGTCCTTCCTTGTGTTAAGGCCCCATCACCCTTCCCCCAGGGATGACTCCTGCCCCCTGAGCCCTTCCTGCTTCCCCAGACATCCCAGCACCCATGGGGAGCAAGA
Organism: Delphinus delphis; assembly: GCF_949987515.2. Classification (NCBI taxonomy): domain Eukaryota; kingdom Metazoa; phylum Chordata; class Mammalia; order Artiodactyla; family Delphinidae; genus Delphinus; species Delphinus delphis. Next base: position 61,858,790 of record NC_082691.1, read on the forward strand.
TGGGCAAGACGTTGTTGCCTTCACGTCCATGCCAGGGGTGGGGGGTGGGTCTGAACAAATCTTCACCCCCGTCTTTTGCTCAGACCGCTGATAGTGCAGTATGATCCGGGCTGTCCCGAAGGCCCTTGTGCTGTGCCCACGACATGGAGCTCAGGACCCACCAGCAGATGAAGATTCACTCAGCATGTTAGGAGGAGCCCACCCACTGTCATCCAGGTGTGTGGGGAGGGCAGGGCCTCAGAGCCCAGCCTCACCCAGGTTCCCACTTTCCTCAGAAGAATCTGAAAACCAGACCAGGGTCCTACCACACAGGCCAAATCTGGGAGAGAATTGGGCCAGCCTTGAACATGCCTGTCTTCTAGAGGCTTCCAGAATGCTCAGCTTCTGTGTACCTGTAAGCTGGATTCTAAGACTCAAGTATTCCATGAATATTTGCCACTCCCAGTCTGGATTCCAAGTTCAAGAATTCCCAAGGTGTGCACGCTTATTCTTTGGTGTTTGTCAGGGTGCTGGGCTCCACTTCCTGTTCTGGTCCTCAGAGAGCTCGATGGCCATTGCAAGGCTGTCCGTGACCAGGGCAGCCGCTGAAGCAGGAGCCCAGGGCAGCCTGCACGGTGCCGACCCCCACAGCGACATCCCAATCCAGCCAGTCGCCCATCCCATCCATCCAACCCAGCTGGGCTCTGTCCCCACTCACGCCTCAGCTTCCTCTCCTATCATAGTCTCCTCATAACGCTACCTCACCTGCACACGCCAGGTATTTTCCCCTCCTTCCTGATTATGTCATCCTGGAAAGGTGATGTCCTCCTCATCTTCCTTCTTCAGGGTCAAGCTCTGTGCCTTCAGGGGAGCTCCCTCAGGGCCCACTGACTTCCTTGGGGTTCCCTAAATCCCTACGGACCTCCTTGGGAGCCCCCAGGCTTCGCGTGCTGGAACCCACCCTCCAGCCACCTCTGACTCAGCCACTGATTGATCCCTGGATGCCCAGCAGGGCGGGAGGTTCCTCCTCTGTGCTCACTGGACATGAGTGGAATTAAAAGGGAAGGAGTCCTGACAACAGCCAACACTTCATAGCGCTTACCTTGCACCAGACGAGATGCTGAGTGCTTACTATTATATATGAACTCATTTCATCTCCACTATCACCGCATTTTGTATATGATGAAACAGCATTGGAGAGAGCTTAACTAACTTACCCAGGTTCATAAACCTGAGTGTCAGCATCAGGATTGAAACCCAGGTAGTGATGCCTTTGACCTCCACTCTCTACTGCCCTCTGTGATACAGCGATGGGGAGGACAATTGAGGGCTGTGTCCAGTGACGATTAGCCCAGCAGACAATGGCTAACTGAGACATGTGCTCATTTGTGCTGATTCCCATGGTAACATGCCATGTTCCAGCCCTGGGTGTACAGAAGTAGTTAAGACCTGTCCCCAACCTGATGGAGCTCACAGACTTGTGGCAAACAAGATGACGGGTCGGTCCACAGAGCCTTGCAAAACCATGTGGCACCGTGCTGGTGGTGAAGGGGGAAGGAAAGATGCTCTAGGTGGAGCAGATAAACTACCTGGGTTTAGAGCTAAGGGGAGGATCTACCAAGTATGGCCACAGCCAAGGCCAAAGGCGTGCAAAGCAGAGTAAACAGCACATGCAAAGATTCTGAGGCAGGGAGGGCTGAGGTTTGGGAACAGTTAGGCCAATGTGGCTGGAGTGTTAGGTCACATCAGGTGACCCCTAAGGAAGTTTGGAGGAATTTTTATTATCTTCCCATGTGGGGTGTGAGGGGCTGGGGTGGAGGACCCTTCCCTTCCAGAATTCCAGGCTCCTCTGCTGAAGCTTACATTTGCCTTTCCTGGATTTCTGGATTTCCTACTATTTTAAGCCCTGATTTGGCCCCAGCAGGACAGAACCTGTTCCTTGTAGATGCCAGTAATTATGGTGTAAATTTCTTCTTCCTCCACAATCTGTTTCTCCCATGTTGCTTTTTTTTCCTGTTGTTTTGTTCTCTAGTGATTAGGTTCTCCTCAGGCATGTGGCAATCCTTAGCTGTCTGCTCATACTTGGAGGGGGGCACTGCAGAGGTTAGAAGCTCTGTACTCATGGTGGGGAGGTGATCTGCCTGAGTTATTTGTTGGGGGACAACTGATGTCGATTTCTTAGGTCAATAGGACACCTTAAGTCAATTTCTCTTGCCTTGGTCAGATTCTCCAGAGAACACCCCCTCCATCCGGCCTCCCGCTAGAGGAAATAGCAGCAGGCATTCTGGAAGCTGAGTAAGAGGGAAGAAGCCCGGGGCAGGGGATGGCCTTGATATTCAGCCTGTAAGTCTTCATAATCCTTTTATTTTCAGGATGGTGCTTCTCCCATTCACTCGTAGTCCGTGGTCCAGCCGCCCTCTGTTTCGCCCTCTCTGAGAACCCACCTTGGTCCTGTGTGTGTGGGTGAGGAGTGCCAGCTGCACTGGGTTGATGAGCACCTGGCCTTATCCCACACAGTGTTCAACAATCCTCCTGTTGTGCGCCCACAGTCAGCCCACTTGATCTGCCTTTTCCAGAAGCAGCCAGTCCAGTCTCCTAAAGCAAATCATCTTGCTTACCAGCATCCCCCACTGCGGGCTTATGATGCAGTTAAATTAGGGATCACTAATCAGGCTGACCCCCAGCTTTCAAAATCGTGGTGCTGTCATCTCCTTTCCAGTTTGCCCTTGTGGGTTTATGGTGTCAAATAATGTTTACTGTCATTTTAGTGGGGTTTCAGAACAGATAGAGCTCAAATGTGTGTTTGCTCTGCCACTTTAATTGAAAAATCTGTTTCAGTTATTTTTTGTGTGGTAGCCACTTACCCCCAAAATTAGAGACTGAAAACGAGAAGCTTTTTTTTTTCGTTTTTTTTTTGCAATACGCAGGCCTCTCACTGCTGTGGCCTCTCCCGTTGCGGAGCACAGGCTCCGGACGCGCAGGCTCAGCGGCCAGGGCTCACGGGCCCAGCTGCTCCGCGGCATGTGGGATCTTCCCGGACCGGGGCACGAACCCGTGTCCCCTGCATCGGCAGGCGGACTCTCAACCACTGCGCCACCAGGGAAGCCCGAGAAGCATTTATTTTTATTTCATTATTCTGTGAGTTGGCTGTAGCCTTTTCCGATGGGCTTCTTTCACTTAGTAATATGATTTAAGGTTCCTCCATGACTTTCAGGGCTTGAGAGATCATTATTTTTTAGCACCAAATAATATTCCATTATCTGGATGGGCCACAGTATATTCATCCATTCACCTATTGAATGACATCTCGGTTGCTTCCGAGTTTGGGCAACTATGAACAAAGCTGGTATCGACATCTGTGTACAAGTGTTTGTGTGGACATACATTTTCAACTCTCTTGGGTAAATACCAAGGAGCGAGAGATGGAACAAGCCCATGTGCAAGCGCTTTTCAAGCCCCTGCCAGCATCGCTTTTGCTGACGCTGTATTGACCAAAGCAAGACACATGGCCACGCCCAGATTGGGAGTGGGGACGTGATGAAGAGGAATAGATGTGACCTCCCAGTGGGAGGGGCAGCCAAGTCATTTGCAAAGACAAGTTGCCTGCTGGCAAGGGAAGAATCTTGGTCAGTTTTGCAATCTACCCCACCCTGGTACATGCTTTGAAATCTCCATGTTCTGCCTGAAGTACAAAGTTGTTGGCTTCTGGCCCGTTTGAAATGTAAAGAATGGGACAAGGCTGCTGGATTAGGTGGTTTTGGCAGCTTTGAAGTTCAGAGGGTGAAGTCCATAATTGTAAGTTTCACACAGTCAACTTCTTTATTTAGCAATACTTGTGCCGCTGGTACCGCGTGATGGGCACGGGGTGGGGGGGTACATCAGGGAAGGAGAGAACGTCCTTTCCGGGGAGGGAAGGGGATAGAGACAGGAAACAGAATAACATGTGCCGTGAAGGGAGAAATGGGTGATGTGGTGGGAATGGAGAGGGTGAGGAGGGAGAATGTGCTCTGTGTGGGGAGGTGGGGATCCCCAACCACTGAGCTGAGACAGGAGGGTGAGGAAGGCCAGAGAGGAGGCTGCTGGGAAGGAGCCCTGCTCCCTCTCCTCTGCCCTTCCTCCCCCTCAGCATCCTATCTTCATCTCTGCATTTCTACATCAGGGCTTTTCAGGTTGTAATGCAGGAGAAGCCCCTGGGGATCTTGTTAAAGTGCAGGTCTGCTTCAGCAGGTCGGGGCTGGGATCTGAGAGTCTGCATTTCTAACAAGCGCCCTCTGATGCCCATCCTGCAGCCCAGAGTCTGCGGGTGGGGGAGCCCTGACACTTCTCAGGCTGGGACGTCCAGGTTCAGGGAAGGGCTTGGCTGGTGGTGAGGAGAGAGGGAGAGAAAAAGGGGTCACCCCTGGGATCAGGGGGCCCCATGACTGTTCTGGGACACTCAGCTGACCCTCCTGGCTTCTCGGGGGGAGTAAGCTACAGAATATCACATCCCCTCACAGGGATCTCAGAACTGATGTTTAAGCATCTTTGGGTACCATTTCAGATGAGGAGAGTGATGCCAGGGGAAAGAAAGTTCTTGCCAAAGGTCAGCAAGTGAGTGAACAGAGCCAGGACTGGACACCAGGGCCCCTGACTCTTTCCTTCATGCAGGTGGCATTTATCAAACCCCTCCTGTGTGGCAGGCCCTGTGCGCTCCAAGGAGTTCATTGGCTGGTGGAGAAGATAAAAGTCAGGCACAAAACAGCAGATATGGAGGCTGGGACCGGTCAGGAATGCATGGCAGAATTGAAGTGAGGATAATATGGCTGGGTTCAGGCAGCGATGGGTTTGAGAGCAGTTGGGTGGATTTGAAGAGTTGTTTAGGAGGTAACATGAAGAGGCCTGGGTGAGCCAGGGTGACAACTGATGGTGAGAGAGGAAGGAGGTTGGGATGGGTGAGGGCATGGACGGAAGTGTCCTCACTGGGGTGGGGACGGGGGAGCAGGAGAGGGATGGGGGATGAGGACTTTGCCTTTGCACCTGCTGAGTTAGAGGGGCTGAGGTCTGGCAGGTGGAGGTGGCTGGACACTGTAGTCGGGAGGGCAGGAGAGCAAGTGGGGCTAAAATACAGACAGTTGCTCTGTGGATGACCTTCTAGAAGGAATGAGTGCCTCTTGGATGCTCCCAATGACGTATTAGTAGAGGCAGCGCTCTGGCTTTGCTGATTCAGAAGGCTTTTGTGAATCAGTCAGTATCCCAGGTCTGAAGGATGTGGTCCATTGGGGGGTCATTGCTTTGCTTTGCACTTGGACCACTTTATTGTGTTCCTCAGTCCCTCTCCCCCAGCTAGCATGGGCCCAGGCTGGGGGGACGAGAGGAGGTCCCCCTGTCTGTAGTCTTGTTTCCCAGACTGGTTCTGGGATCCGCAGCAGAGGCATCCCCTGGGGACACGTTAGAAATGCAAATTCTCAGCCCATCTCAGATCTATCAACTCAGAATATGCATTTTATTAGAGCCCCAGGTGGTCCGTGAGCAGTGGCCCAGGTGAGTAGTTCTCTATCTGGGTTCCACACTCGATTCCCCAGGAGAGTGTTATGAAATACAGCTGCCTGGGTCCCTCAGCCCAGAGCTTTTGATGTAGTTGGTCCGGAGGAGTTCCCAGGCTGCAGGAAGGTTCCAGCTCCCTGGGTGACTTCATGCCTATCCAGGGGGAGAACCCCAGTCCAAGCCCCCAGCCTTCTTTGAGGGACTCGTACTGGGAATGTTGAAGGGCAGCGCCTTTGTGGAAGCCACTTTGCATCTTTGGTCTTCATGTTAATCCACCCTGTCCCCTCTGCCTCTTAGGAGCTCAGAGGAGGGCAGGTGATGTGGAGGGTTGAGGGGTGTCTTAGCCGTGAAGTGCCGGCTGGCAGGCATCTAGTTGTTTGAAACACATGCCGACCTCAGCAGCAGCAAATCCTGCTCAGTGAGGAGTCTGGGGGCTCCCTCAGTCCATTCCCTGAGGACTTCTATCTGGAGGAGAAGACTGTCAAAGCGCAGAGGGAGGAGAGCCCACCGGGCCTGGGTTAAGAGAAGGGGAACCGGGGATGTTTTCTGGGTGGAGTGCTGGGCCTCCTCCCTCTCTCACCTGGAGCTAGGGGCCAGGAAGTTAGGTGTGCCGACTCCAAGGTGTGCCCAGGAACCCTGTTACTCAGGGGGAAGGCAGAAATCAAGATGCATTCCTTAATGCCTTCATCTTCAAGGTATGGCCTTTGGACCAGAAGCATCAGGATACTTTGAGGCTTGTTGAGAGTGCAGAATCTCAGGCCCTACTGCACCGGCCCTATTGGATCGGAATCCATAGTTGAACAAGCTCCCCAGGTGACTCACAGGCACGTTAGTTTGCAAAGCCCTAGTCTCCTGCGCCCCGGTTGACATGCAGTGTCCAGGACCCACGGAGACAGCAAGTCCCGGTATCATGGAGGCTCTTCCTGTCCAGTGGTTTCCAGGCTCCTCTGAGGGGTCTGGTTATGGCTCTGGGCTCGGTGAGGCCTGGCAGGACCCAACTGAGCCAAAAAGGGGCCCAAGCATGGAATTTTCTTTCCAAGCAAGCCTCTGAAATCTGCTCTCCTTGCACGTCTGCCGGCAGCTTTCTGCCCTGCACTGCCCTCTGGTGGTCACGGGGAGCCATTGCCGCCTCACATGGCCCCCTCTCTCCTGTCAGCAGCCCATGTCCCAGCTGACACTGGAAGGAGGACTGTCCTGCTGCTGCCCTCTGCCTTAAGGCTCAGGGACCCCCCAAGAACACAATAGAAACAGTTTGGAAAACACTGGAATTTAGCAGCAGGTTAGCAAATGGAGGCTGGACTTTAGCAGCAGGTTAGCAAATGGGTGAAAAGTCCTGGCTCAGCCCTTCTCCCTGTCACTGCTGTGGCCTGGACACCTTGTTGGAAGCCGTTCAGAGCTGGGGCATGGGCTGGAGGAGAGAGAACGAGTTTCTGTAGCGAGGATGCGCAGGTGGGAGGTGGCTGGACGTTCAGGGAGCCCTGCGTGGTGGCTGCAGGACACGAGGCAGCAGCCAGGTTGTGGAGAGCCTCGTGGGCCGTTACCTGTTGGGACCTTTTCCCGAGGCCCACGGTTCCAATAGGGCAGAGGCTGGACTGCATTTGCTGTGGGAGACTGCTTGATGGAGCATGGACTAATGTAGGCACTGGGAGCTGTGAGGGGCCCATGCCATAGGTCAGAGAGCATGAAGGGCTTTGTATGAGCCAGGCTTTGGTGGAGAAAGGCCAACACTCTCCCACATCCCAGAGAGAACATGTCAGCCCAGAGTCAGGAGCTGGCTGGCATGTGAGTTGGCCGGCTGTGTGGGCAAGGAGTGTCTCGAGAGACACAGGACTTCGTGAAGTTTCTTCTAGGGATGTAACCCAGGTCTTCCCAAAGCTCTGAGAGCTTGTTTTCTTGGTCATGTGGTTGGAGCAGCCTCACTCCCTGCCCTGCCTGGCCTAGTTCAGCTGACCACTCCCTGGGGCTCCAGCACCTGCCAGGTCCATAGTCGCCTCACTTCACAAGTATTCTGGGGGAGCTGCCTTGGGCCTCTGGTTGCCCTCCTAAGCCCAGGGTACTGGGCCCATGGGGTGACCTGAGGAAGAAAAAATGAGGGGCACAGAGTCCATGGACTGGGTACAGGCCCCTGCCTCCCCTGGGTTCTCCAGGTCTCCCTTTGTACCCTCTCCCGGCAGCTCCACCCCGCATCCACGTCCATCCTAACCTGGCCCGCGGCTCCAGCTCTGGCTCTGCAGTGGACTCACTGAGCCATCAGGAACCAGTCACCTCTCCTCCCAGATCTTGGTTTTCCCACCCAAGGGGGAATAGGAGTTTGGCCCAGAAATCATCTAGTTCTTGCAGATGCCTTTGGGCTTTGAGAACCTGAGGTCCTGTTCCTCCAGCAGAAGGGCCAGGCTGCCCAGACCAGCCCCACCCTCCCACTTCCAGGGACCAGCCCTGCCAGTCTCTGTCCGAGTGTCTCTCCCTGTTGCACGATAGGCAGGCTCAACAATCCTGGGCAATTAATGCACCCTGGGCAGCCCTCAACCACGACCCTGGGAGTTGGTGGACAAATGCCGCAACTTCCTGGCGTGGGGCGACTCTGAAGCCTCTCGACGGGTGATCTCCAGTTGCCCGCAGTGGTGACAGGCTTGGTGACACACGCTTTATTACCTGCCTGTCTGTCTGCCTTCCCTGCTTTCCTTCCCACGCTCCTACTGGTGCTTCCTGGGATCCTGTCTCAAATCCTTGTCTGCGGGTCTGCTTCCGGGGGGTGGGGGAGGAACAAAATTAAGGCAATATCTAGCTGAGCCACTTTATTTTCCTGATGTTTTGGTGCAGTATGAGCCAGGAAAGGGTGTGGGGGACAGATCCCTGGGCTGGGGGCAGGGAGACCCTGCTTTTCACCTGTGATCTTGGGACATAGTAATAAGAATGAAGGGGTAGAGTTCAGGCTGGCCCTGCATTAGGGGGCTGTGGAGTGAGACTCTAAGGAGTCAGGCTGGCCCTGACTTCCCTTCTGGGGCAGGCCCTCTCTGCCAGGCTGGCCTCAGGCCCTGGGACTCTTGCGGGCGACCACAGAGCAGATGCCCTCATTGGTGCAGTGGGCCTCTGAGGAGATGACACGGGAGTACTGGCACCTCAGCACCTGGCAGCCGGCCTCCTGCAAGGCCTTCTCCACTGTCTCCTTCTCCCGGTGGAGCCCAAAGAACTTCTTGGCGCCCACCATGTAGTGCTGGGTGCGCAGGGCTACCGCGGTGACCAGGTGCCCGCCCGGCTTCAGCAGGCCGACCAGGCCTCGCCCGGCCGCCCGGTAGGCGTCCACGTCATGGCAGGCGCACTCCAGGGCCAGCAGGGTCAGCACACAGTCAACTGGTGGCACCTGGGTGAGCCCCAGTGGGTGTGGCTGGTTCACATCCCACTTCAGTAACCCGCGTGACTGTCCTTTGGAGACGGGCCTCCTTCTCCTGCCACTTGCTCCTGTGGGGGAGGGTCATGGAGGTGATGAAGAAAATTATGACAACATCCCTCCACCCCTCGCCCCCTATGCAGGGGCTCCCTATGGGCAAGGCCCATGATTTAACCTGTTGAGCAACTCTTTGAGGGAGATCGTATTTCCACCATTATACAGATGAGGAAACTGAGGCACAGAGAGGTTGAGTGATTTGCTCAAGGCTACACAGCTGGTAGGTGATGGGGGATTTGACAGTTAATTCTTCCTTCTTCCTCTTTGTCCACTTCCTCCTTCCTCCCCTTCTATTCATCTTTCTTTTTGATAATTCAAAATAATTCGATTTTTGATACATTGCCTTATTGAGTTTTCAAGTTGTAAAATATATATAACAAAAACTTGCCATTTAAATCACTTCAAATGTACAATTCAGGGGCATTAATTGCATTCACAATGTGTGCAACTATCACTACTGTCTGCTTCCGAAATTTTTTATCACCCCATACTGAAACTGTACCCATGAAGCAACATGTCCACATGCCTCCTCCCTGCAGCCCTTGACCCTTTAAATATGCTTTGTTAAACATGCTCTTTCCCATTGCTGGGCCTTGGCCCTTGCTGTCCCCTCTGCCTGACACTCTCTTTCCCCAGATCTTCACATCCTTCCTCCTTCGCCTCACCCAGGAAGCTGCTCCGAGGGCTCCTCCCTGGAGAGGCCTCCTCTTACCACCTGCTGTGGACAGACCTATGCCCCCCTCACAATCATATGCTGAAAACCTAACATGAATGGGATGGTATTTGGAGATGGAGCCTGTGGCAGGTAATTAGAGGTAGATGAGATCATGAGGGTGGGGCCTCTCATGGTGGGATTTGTGCCTTTTAAAAGAAGACACACTAGAGAGCTTGCTGACTTGCCTTTTCCTTCTTGTGAGGACACAACAAGAAGACGGCTGTCTACCAGCCAGGAAAAGGGCCCTCACCAGACCTGATCTTGAGCTTCCAGTCTCCAGAACCGTGAGAAATGAATGTCTTTGTTTAAGCAACTGGGTCTATGGCATTTCATGGCAGCCCGAGGTGATTAAGACACCATTCCACCTAACACAGCACCCCTACCTCTTGTAGGCCTCTACTCAGCTGAAGATTGTTCTCTAGAACACTTGTTTTTCCCTGAATATCTACCTCTATCTAGCTTGGTTGTGTTGTCTTCCCTACTAGAATGTGAGCTCCTTGGGGCTGAGACTTTGTCTGTTCACTGTAATAGTCCCAGTACCTAGAAGCAGGCGTGACCATCAGAATGCTCTCCATGAATGATGACAGGAATGAATGAAGCCCAGGCTGGGTTGATGTGGAGACCCTGTGCTTAGAGACCCTCCAGCTCTGTCCCACGTCAGGCTGCCCCTACCTATAACTAGGTCAGAGCCCCACGGCCCAATGATGGGTCAGGAATTTAAACTCTGATCTTTGTCCTGGCTCTAAGGTGGCCTAGAGGCCACTCTCCATGTCTGGGCCTCAGTTTCCTCAGTTGCAAAATCAGGGCCAGCATCCTGCCTGTGCCCCCTGGGGCTCTGGTAGATGGGTCCCCTCTCTGTGAATTGGATGGGGAAGGTGCCTGGAAGGGTCTGTGCTGTTGGTCTGTGGGATTTCGTAAGAGTGCTTCAGGGGGATTCCTTGAAGCCCGTGTCTTCCCATAACAAGTCCCCCTCCACCATTAGGGTTAAGGAGAAGCTGCACCAGAGGAAAGTGAGATCTGTGTGGGCTAGAGCAATCAGGGGAGGCTTCCAGGAGGAGGCGGGGACTGAAGCTGGTTCTGCAGGATGAGTGGGATACAAAGTATGGAGAGCCCAGTAGGGCAACCAAAGCTAAGAGCACAGGCAGCTCTGAGGCTGGAGGCAGGACTCACTCAAAGAGAGGAAGGTGCTGTGGGTCAGAGACCCAGGTCAGGAAGAACCTGTAGGGAAGTGGCAGGTGAAGCAGGGTGGCAGGTTCAGGCTCTGGCCTGCAGGTGATGGGGAGACCTCATCTGAGAGAGATGGTGGCCGTGGGTACCTGTCTCCCTCCAGCTCACACACCTACTGCATGGCTGGGGACAAGTCGTAGGCCCCTGGCTCCTTCTTCAGCCACTTCTTCACCTCCTGGGGGTTCTGCTGCAAGTGGTCTGAGGCGATGATCTCCCGGAAGGCTTCACAGGCCGAGAGCAGCTGGTAGATGGTGGGGCCTGGGCCAGTGTTGATCAGGACGTCACCTCTCACTCCTGCTGCAGGAGACAGTGTTTTCCAGGTGTGTGGGAGCGGGGGACACCCTACTCCAGGCCCAGCTGTGGTGGATGGAGATGCCAGGCTCTGCCCTGCCTCAGGGCTTGCCAGCAGGGGAGAGTGGCTCACAGGGGACCCGACCCTGCCTTGGGTAGCAGCCAGGCTGTGTGGGGAGTCCAGACCCCCACGCCTGGGGCTCAGGGGGTGACGGCTGGCAGGTGGGGCACAGCCTGGCACACACCACATCCCCCTGCTGCCCCAAGGGTTGCTACCAGAGGCCTGATAGGACAAGTTCTGCACTTCTGGGCAGGTTTCAGAATGACTTCTTGGTTGGAACTGGTTTGTTTCCAACAGTCTTCTGACTCTGGGTTTAAAACAATGGTGAGAGTGACCCCCCATGGCCCACTCTCCCACCTCCTCGTTGCAGAAGACAGAGCTTCTGATAAGGGATAAGACCTGAGCCAGTGGGTTCAAAACTGGCTCAGCCAATCAGGGGAGGCAAGGGGATCTGGTGACGAGTTGAGGGGAAGGATCTTTGCCTCAGAGTAGCATTAAGTGCACTGCCTTCTTCTCCCTGCTTCCTCCCTCCTCCGCTCTCCATTGAAATACACCTGTCTATTTTTCAAGGCTTAGTGCCGGTCCCTCCTCTAGAAAGTCTCCTCAGATGTCTCTGTGAGCCTTAAGCTTTCTTTCCTCTGTATTTTTGTGGACATTGCTTAATATACCATTCTTGGCACTGATTACATAGTCAGGCAATGTTTGCTGAGTGACTAAGTAACCCCTAATTGTTCAGTATACTCCCTGCCCAACTGTGCGTGGCAGCCCTGCGTTAACTGATCTTGAAGTTCGCTGCTGCCACTGACTGGCAGTCTGACCTGGGCTGGCCACCCCCCTCTTTCCCACCTCAGCCTCTCCTTGTGTGCACTGAGGAACCTGGGCGATAATCCCTGCTGATCACCCAGCCTGACACCCAAGAGCAGAGTTTTGTAAACTGAGCTGTGGTTTGGCTTTGTGAATCCATGAACTCTCTTAATTCTGAGTAAAAGATTAGGAGTGTGACTCTGTGTGTGTGTGTGTGTGTGTGTGTGTGTGTGCGCGCGCACGCGCACGTGCACGCCTGTGCACCAGAGCTTTCCTCAGATTTTCAAGGGGATTCATGAGCCAAGGCTACCAAGCCCGGCTTTAAGGGAAGACAGGTAGAGAGAGTCAGATGCGGGCAGTGTGCTCATGTCTGTTGTCTCACATCCCCTCCAGCATGAGCCTGTGAGCCCCACAGCTCAGGAGTTACCTTCCCATTTCACAGGGGGAAGAAACTGAGACTGACTGTCATAGACTCAAGCCTGGCTCTTTGGCTTCTAAGGCCAGTGCTTAGGTCCTGCTCAGTGGCCACCCAGCAGAGGTCCTCATGGGTTCACAGGCTGAGCTGCCTTTGCGACATCCTTGGTGAGCCGTGTCCCAGAGGACAGGTCCGCTGCCGCCGGCAGCCCTTCCTGTCAGGTGCAGCCCTGTCTCTCCCTGAGATGGAGACCAGACACTCACCTGAAGAGAAGGTTTCAAAGAGGTTTTTCAGGTTAAATTTCAAGATTTCATTTTCAGCTACGGTGCCTGAATCGAAGGCGTAGTACGTCTTTAAGTAGTCCTCGGAGTCGAACTTTCTTGTAGTCCTCTCCTGTGTACAGCTTGCCCTCCATTCTAGCTGGGACCTGGCTGTGTTTCCATTGCTGCAGTCCTGTTATATCCACTTTCCTCTCCCTGCCTCTTGCCATCAGGAGTTTCATAATCTCCTTAGACAGACCCTCCTGCCCAGGGAGGAGCTCAGATTCCACATAGTTGGAGTCAGGCCAGGATGTTAGCTTTTCTGGCTGGAGTTTATCTGTTTGATAATTATCTCAACACAGAAATGCAACAGGGTGGCCAACATGTGCTCCTGGGGGTTCTCAGTATTTGGCTCCTGAGAGGTGATGTTTTGAGTGTCTGTACTGCGGGTGAGGGTTAAGGTTGGGAGAGCATGAGACAGAGGGACAGTGCCACAGAACTAAGAGAGAGACACAGATGGACAAAGACACAGAGAGACCAGCATCTGGAAGAGGTCAAGGATGCTTCCCTCTTTGGGATTGGTGGAAAAATGAGACGAAGAAAGGAGAAACCCGTAGGGTGGAAAACAGGATGCAGAGGTGGCTAAGATTTCACTGACTGAGGTCAGTGAGCTTGCTCTTGAAAATAGTTTGTCCTGACCTTGGTTAAATATTTCCTCCTGTCTTCAATCCTGTTTACTCTATTTGCTTAATCAATCCTTTATTTTGCTGAGGGTAAAAGTAAACTTAACCAGGGCCCCTGAAAACGTAGGGAAGCCTCTGTTTGCACAAACCGTTTAAAAACTATTGGCTTACATAAACACAGCATGTGATTAAATTGCATAGAATTTGCACACACACACACACACACACAGGCAAACACACACATATGACTACCAGTAAATCTAGGAAAAGATGAATAAGAGCAGTGGGCTGTATCAGTGACAATATCCTGGTGGTGATATTTACTATGTTTTGAAAGATGCCACGATTATGGAAACTGGGTAAAGCATACGTGGATCTCGCTGTGTTATTTCTATAACTGCATGTGAATCTACATGATCTCAAATAAAAGTTTTATATAAAAAAGTGTTGCCAGATCTCTTTCAAAAATTCACCCAAGATCAGATATTTCAGGTAGCAAACTCTTGTGTGTTTTGCAAATGGGCAAGTCTGGGGCCCTGGCCTATAATATGTGCCAGGTGTGTCCCCCACCCTCGTTCGCTGCCGTCTTCACAACAATCAGTAGAGAGGATGTTGAGACCCTCCTGCCTCCTGTTGGAGACGAGGAGGATGAAGGTGACGGGCCTTTTCCCAAGGAGGTCCTGGCAGCAAGTCTAGGTCTAGGTACAGATTCAAGGCCCATGTCCAAAGCCAAAATAAAGACCAGTTCCAAACCTTATTCTCTCCCCATCATACTACGCAGTCTATCCAGGTCCCTTAGCTGTGCTGCTCAAACTAGTGTGCCTGGGAAGAGCCTGGGGACCCGGCTAAAGGCAGATTCTGGTTCCCAGGTGATACTGAGGCCGCTGTGATGTGAGCCGCACAGCCCCAAGTCCTACCACCCTGAATCAACATTTATTTTTCAGGTTTTTGAGTTTCAACAGAATAGAAACTGTATTTCATTGTTTTCAGTGCCAATTTCCCCCTCTTCTGATATTACGAGAACCCGTACTTGTGGTATTTCCACTCAGTGAGAAAAGGGTCGATGATATAATAAATGGTGATGATACAACTGCCTGTCCAGTTGGAAGAAAATAAAGTTAGACGTCTCTCCAATTTGTTAAAAAAGTATGTTATATTCAGACTCAATTAACATAAACTCTAGGAGGATTAACATCATTGGTGACACTGAGTGTATCGTATTTGTCGCAGGGTTTCTTGTTATCAGTGTGCCCCCAGACACGTGAACCTGCAGTGGCTTTGCAGGGCCGCAGAGTCACCATGTGTGCCCCCCGTGCCTGCTTGGTTGTCCCAGCACGGGGTCAGCATCCCTTCTCTGTATCACTCTAAAGGAGCTGGTAATGTCAGTTTTTAGTGCTGCCTAATAAACAGTACACAGAGGTCCAAGTAAATTGACTTAACTGCTCCCCAAGTGGTTGACAGGTAAGACTTACAGGTGTTCATTGTTATAAATAATCTTATAATTAATATCCTCGTGCAATAAGCTTTTTCTGTATTTTGGATTCTGGCTTTGGGCTGGATTCCTAGACATAAGATTAATGGAGCAATTTTTAAAACTTTTCGTACAAATAATTTAGGTAAATACTTGCCAAATTATTTTTCTAAGGAAAAGAGTGCTTTTGCTGTTTATTGTTTCAGGACAAATATTTAATTTTTCTTTAATAAAATGTGTTAAATTATTTTTCCTTTGGGCTTGTTTCTATCTAAGCTTTGAAAATCCTTCCATGTCCAGAGATCTGGTAGTTATCCAATTGTGATAGCTTCTGTGATGGTTTTAAAAAGATATTTAGCCTTTATTTTGGTGTTTGGTATGAGATGAGGCTCTGTGTCCCTGCTTACGCCTCACTAGAGAAAAGTCTTGTTTACCCCTGCAAGTTCTGGACTCATTTCTTCACCCCACAGGCTCATGTGGGAAGAAAGATAACAGGGGTATCAGAGCGGGAGATGCTGAGATGATAGTTTTCCTAATCTGGAGAATGAGATTGATTCTTTTCTCAGCTGGTCGACTCTTAAGCAGTTTATTTTCTTGATAGCTTGAAAATGTGCTCCTGTGTTTGAAATTAGGGCAGAAGTCTTCTTAAATGGAAATTTTCCTGAGTTATTCAAAAGTCACAGTATAGAAGATGTTTAAGATGATGCAGACATTCTTTTTTTTTTTTTTTGCGGTACGCGGGCCTCTCACTGTTGTGGCCTCTCCCGTTGCGGAGCACAGGCTCCGGACGCGCAGGCTCAGCGGCCATGGCTCACGGGCCCAGCCGCTCCGCTGGAAGCCATAGTAGATGGCCAAGTAGTCCCTGGGCAGGAAGCGCTTCTGGTACCATCGGTCCCCGTGAGGCTGCCTTCCCTGGTGGCCTTGGGTGTGTGCCTCCCATGCAACTGTAGAGCACCCACGGACACGGTTTCAGAGTCTTGACTCAGTATGTTAAAGACAAGGAAGCTTCTAGACAGTGGAGAATTGGTAAATGTTTCACAACCAGTTCTAAAAACAGAAAAGCACTGATTCGTGATGACTGCAGTTTCCATGGTGTAAATACTCCCACCATGGTTGATTTCAAGCTCCCAGTGGTTTAACAGTCAGCTCAGAAAATTCCTAAAAATTTAGCAGTTGGCTCTCATGAAATGATACACGTCAGTTTGAGTGTACCACTGCCTCCAGACTGGGGCTGGAAGATTTGGCAAATAAAAATATAGGATGCTCAGTTAATTGAATTTCAGAGAAACAAAATACATTTTTTTTAGGGTAAGTGTGTTCCCAAAATTGCACAGGACATACTTATCTGAAATAAGTCTTATTTGTTCATCTGAAATTCAGATTCAACTGGGTGTCCTGTATTCTATCTGGCAGCCCTACTCCAGCCCCGAATGGGAAGAGACAGAGCCCAGGAATCATGGCTGCTGCTACACATAAGGTGCCTTTGTGCAAATACATAAGGTGCCTGTGTGATTTGTTAATTCTGTCGGTTTTCTACATTTATTAGTTGACATACAAATGTAAGGACCTTCCTTCCTTCCTTCCTTTCTCTCTCTCTCTTTCTTTCCTACAGCAAATATGGACTCACGGATGCTTATTTCTATTCAATGGGTTATGATCTATATTTTTATCATTACTCTGATGCACAGATTTGGCCAGTAGGAGTCCCTTTCAGCTGGCTTGTGTGTTCTTTTGACATGTCCCTATCATTCTTTGAGCACTTCCTTATTAAGTCCTCCTTGTCTGTCACTCTCAGCTGAACCTAATGCTAACCAATGTAATCAGGCATGGGAGTAAAAGCAAAGGACGGAGGGCTCTAGGCTGCCTTCTTTTGCTCTAGTCCCTGAGACCCATCACATTGCCTGCCAGCACGCAAAGTGGTCCATGAAGCAACCACCCCTGAGCCTGAGTTGACCTGGGGAGGTGCGGATAGCTACCTGCTCCAAACAGCCTCCTTTGGAGCAAAGGACTCAGGCAGAGAAACCTGGGAGAAAAGAAATCCTCCAACAATCTCCAAGCACTGCCTTAAAATTGAGAATGGATCCCCCTGTCTTTAGGGAGACTGGAGTGGAAAGGAAAATCCCGGTGACCATCAGCTCAGAAGCAGGGCACAGCTCAGGAGAATGTTCAAATAGCCAACCTGGAGCAGGGTGCCCAAGTCAGGCCATCAGAGCAAGAGACCCAGACTGTCCTGTGTACTAAGAGGTCAGAGAAGCAGGGGAAGGGAGAGCAAGAAGCAGAAGATGGAACATTATGAAGAGCAGGAGGCCTCCCCAGGGCAGTTTTCATGTCAGGGCATACACAAAAATGATCATGTGTATTGGGGTAAAAGGAGAAGGCCGCTCATGGCTGTACAGCCTGTGATCTCTGGCCAGATAGGTTTCAGCCGGCTGCCCTGAGGCCCGAGGAGGTCATGATCTGAGCACACCCACACCGAATTTGCAGCGGGTTGTTGTGGAACGCTGCCATGGGGAAGCTCTGGTCTAGCAAACCCTGGAGAGAGGGACCACTGCCTGCAGTTGGGTTTTTACTCATTCCTGGAGGTTTGTGTTATTTAGGTTGAAAAGATAAGCTGCTGTAACAAAAGACACCCCCATCCCCATTTCCAAAAATAAAAACAAATAAATAAATAAACAAAGCCCAAACCAGATGGAAGTTTACTTCTCTTCCTTGTAAGGATCTGAATTCCAGGCCCCCTGGTGACTCTCTGCGCCATGCAGTCATTCAGGGAACCAGATGCCTTCTGTCTTATTTCTGCCACCCCCTAGGGAAGCATGCGCAAACGTAGGTGAGCTTCAGAATTACATAGAGGTCTGGTTTAATACAGATTGCTGGCATCACCCTCAGAGCTTCTGATTCAGTAGATCTGATGAAAGGACTGAGAGTTTGCATTTCTAACAAGTTCTCAGGTGGTGCTGGTGTTTTGAGAGCCACAGTCTGAGAATCACTGCCCTAGGGTGTTGTCTTGTGTTTATGGTCACAGCACACACCCATAGGTGCAGATGTGCTGTGGCTTGCTGGAGAGGGAAGAGTATGGAAAAGGTAGAGCCTAGTCTTAAAGGGCTGCCCCTCTCATTCCCTCTCATTGGTGACCACTTAGTTCCATGGCCACATCCAACTTCAAGAAAAGCTGGGAAATACAGTATGGCTGGGAAGCCACTTGCCCTGCTCCAGATATATTTTCACGAAAGAAGGAAAGAATGGATTCTGTGGGCAATCAGTGGATTTTGCCACAGTGTTTTGGGGGAATTTTCCATCGATTTACTTGGACCAGAATTTTTATGTACAATGCTTTCTTAGGGGATATTATATTGTGAGTTCCGCAGGGTGACATCATATTGTTTCAATCAGGAACTACTCACAAGTTGGGACTGACAGCTGTGTCTGAGGGTCTGGGGTCTGCACTTAATGGTGAAAGCATCAGGATGTGGAATAACCGTCAGAGACGGCAGTTTTCCCCAGAGAAGAAGGCATCTTTTTTTATCTGGGCAGTGCTAAGGAGTTTTGCTCAAGAATTTCTCAGGGCCATTTCAGGGTGAGTGTGGAGGTAGTAGGATACATATATCTGGAGACAGAATGCCATCTTCCCTGAGGGGCCTCCGTCTTTTCCTCTTAAGGCCTTTCATGGATTGGATGAGGCCCAACCCATTATGGAGGGTAATATGCTTTACTCAAAGTCGACTGATTTTAACGGTAATCTTATCTAAAAAAATACCTTCAGAGCAACATCTAGACTTATGTTCAACCAAATATCTGGTTACCATGGCCTAGCCAAATTGGCACATGAAATTAACCGTCACAGATGTGGAAGAGAATTACACATACTTCTTTTTTTTTTTATAAATTTATTTATTTATTTTTGGTTGTGTTGGGTCTTTGTGGCTGCGCACGGGCCCTCTCCACTTGTGGCGAGCAGGGGCTACTCCCCGCCGTGGTGTGGGGGCTTCTCATTGCGGTGGCCCCCCCGGTTGCAGAGCACGGGCTCCAGGCACGCGGGCCTTCATAGTGGGTCTTGCTGCCTCATTCCCTCCTGGCCTCCCTGTTTCACAAGCACTCAGGCTCGATGCTGTCTCAGGACCTTTGCACTTGTTTCTTCTACCTGGAGTGCTCTTTCTCTGAGTATCTGCATGGCTTTTATCCTGTCTTTCTTCAAGTTTTTGCTGAAATACTACTATATAAGTAATCGTTATGGTCTAATGTTTGTGTTTCCCCTAGATTCATATATTGAAATCTTAACCGCTAGCATGATGGTATCAGGAGATAGGGCCTTTGGAGGTGCTTAGGTCATGACGGTGGAGCCCTCTTGGAGGGGATTCGTTCCATTACAAAAGAGGCCCCACCAAGCTCCCTCTCTCTTTCTGCCATGTGAAGATGCAGTAGGAGGATAGCCATCTACAAACCAGGAAGCAGGCCCTCACCAGACACTGAATCTGTCGGTGCCTTGATCTTGGATTTCCATACTTTCCTTTTGAAATAAATCTAGAAACACGTATGTTGGCTTAAAGTCAATAATAATGTAAGTAACAGTATAGGTTTTATGGACTGAATTGTGTCCCTCAAAATCCGTATGTTGAAGTTCTAACCCCCAGTACCTCAGAATGTACGTGTAGTTGGAGACTGGGCCATTAAAGAGGTAATTAAGTTAAAATGAGCTATTTAGCCTAGACCTAATCCAGTTGACTGGTATCCTTTTAAGAAGAGAAGATTAGGACACAGACACGCAGAGGGAAGACCATGCGAAGACACAGGGAGAAGGCGGCCATTTATATGCCAAGGAGAGAGACCTCAGAAGGAACCAACTCTGCTGACACCTTGATCTTGGACATCTAACCTCCAGAACTGCGAGAGAACACATTTCTGTTGTTTAAGCCATCCAGTGTGTGGTACTTTGTACACCAGCGCTGGCAAACCAATACACTGGGTGATGTGCGGATGGGGTGGAGATTGTGAAGGTGGTCCCCAAGTGACTGAGTTTGGGGAAGCTGGTACTGGGCAAAGGCATGGGTTTGGCTGGAACCCTAGCCTTGTCAGTTCCTAGTTGTGTGATCTTTAGCACAACCTTAACCTCTCTGAATCCCAGTGTCTTGGTTTAAAGCATGGGCCGATAGTAAGCACCTTGCCTGGAGGCTGTAGGATTAAAGATGTGCTAATGTGTGTAAACACCTGGTGCTCAATAACTGGCAGTCTCCTTATGGGAAAGCAGCCACCAAGGGGGCCAGGGATTCAGCCTTTAATTTGAGCACCAGGTCAGCAGAGAGTCCTGGGCCTCCTTATCCCTGCGGCGGAGGCCAGCCAAGGTGAGTCAGCCTGGGGGAACCCAGGAGACGGCTGAGGTGCTGGGGGAGGATCTCTAGGGGCTACTTCACTGTGGGTTTACTCCTCTAGGAACCAGGAGCCAGGCACTCTCCCCAATTCACACCTTGTGATTGGAGCAGCGACTTGTTCTAGGCCACCCAGATGGACAGGGCCAGTGCCAGGAGCCAAGCCCGGAGCCCGCGGCCTGATCCCTAGGATGCACGGGGCTGGTACATTCTGCGTTCCGCCTCCAGCTCTCAGAGCAAGTTTGAAGATTGCTCCGCCCCTTCCCTTCCGCCTTCCCAGCCCGCGCGCTCCCAGGGAAGGGGCGGAGTTCTCCGGCTCTGATGACACCGTCGCCACGGCAACGCGGCCATACTGGCCCCAACGGACCCGGGATCTGGGGCTGCGGCGCTGCGGCCTCGTGGGCAGACCGGAGCATGGACAGCCTCTTCGTGGAGGAGGTGGCGGCCTCCCTGGTCAGGGAGTTCCTCAGCAGGAAGGTACGTGGCGCCGCCCTCACAGCCCTGGGAAGTTGCTCAATTTGGGGGGTGGCAGGGGGAAGTGTGGAGGCAGCCCTGCAACCTCTGCACCCTCGGGGAGGGAGCCCTTCCCCTGCCCGCTGCCTACCCTAGAGATGCCCGATGTAAGCGCCACTTTCCCGGGCCTGGGGAATTACCTTTCCCAGGAGCCATTTCTGTCACGGTGCACTTCTCGCAAAGCGGGGCAGGACCGCGGCCGTCCTCCCGGGCGTCTCCCTCCAGGGCGCGCTAACCAGGGGCCTGGGCCCTCCGCATTTTCCTAAAGTTCACGAGGCTCTGGGTGCCCAGCAGGCCGGCCTTGCCGCCGGGCTCCATAACCAGTCCCAAGGCTTACATCCCACTAGGAAAGAACTTCCCCCCAAAGGAAATCCAAAGGGCTAAAAAAAGTTCTTTCCAGTCAAACCCTTTAGTCCTATTCATCGGTGGGAAGTTCAATCGTTGAGGTCGTTTTGTTTTTAAGTTCTCCTATTGTCTTGTCCCAGGAGAGTTTTCAGAGAACTCAAAAGTTGGGGAGGGGCTTCCCTGGTGGCACAGTGGTTGAGAGTCTGCCTGCCGATGCAGGGGACACGGGTTCGAGCCCCGGTCCGGGAGGATCCCACATGCCGCGGAGCGGCTGGGCCCGTGAGCCATGGCCGCTGAGCCTGCGCGTCCGGAGCCTGTGCTCCGCAACGGGAGAGGCCACAACAGTGAGAGGCCCACGTACCGCAAAAAAAAAAAAAAAAAAAAAAAGTTGGGGAGGTCCTTGGCTCCCACCTGCCCTGACAGTGGAGATGAGGGCAGGCTGGGGAAGAGGTCACTGGGGGTCACTGTGTGTGGGTGTGTAGGGAAAGCACCCACTGCTGACCCAGGCTGACCACCTGCTGTGTGTTTGGTGTCCTCCTGGTGTCATGTTGGGCGGGGACGACGGGCTCTTGTCTGGCATTAAAAGACACAAACAAAATAAACAGTGTTTTGAATGGGGGAAAGGGAAGGGCTTTGGAGGGAACAGTCCAAAGATCTGCTATTAATTAGCAGCTCAAGCTGGAGGACCTTACTCACTGCCTTGATTTCCTTATCTGTAAAAGAGGAATAATAAGACCTACTCGTGGCAGATCTATAATGAGGATTAATAGTAATGTACGGGCAGGTCCCAGCCACTGTATCTGGCACACAGTTGGCATTCAACATTGTCTCCTCCCCCATCTCTGATGTGCACCTGTTTTGAAAGTGTCTTTCTTTGCTTTTTGAAAATGTATTTTTATTTAAAATGCAATGTGGCCTCACTGTACCTGCTCTGTTTTTATGGCTAATTGACCTGCCATCACCTAGTCCTGGCTACACAGGGGATATCAGTGATACACCCTGTGAGGCTGACCACGGCCATCGTTTCTTTTAAGTCTGGGCTACCAAGCAAAACTCTCTGAGCGTTTTCCTCATGCCTATCCTTTCTCGAGTACAAACGAAATCCAGAGACCTCACCTGATATCCAAGGCTCCCCTGTAGCCTAACCTCACCTTACCAGCCCAATCTCATTTCCAGCTTCTCTCACATGCTTTCTTTTCCCTGTTCCACCCATGGCCCATCCCAAGTTCCATTTCCTTCAAGATGTCTCAGGCAGCTGCGGCTGAAATAACTGATTCATTTGCCTGTGGTTTGCTCATCGGTGCTCATGTGATGGTTTATACCTCTGCCTGTCTCACCCACTAGACAGGTCCCCAGAGCTGACGCCTGAACTGGGCGGAACCTTGGCAGTCGTCTGGTTCACTTGGTCTCCTCTCCTTCCTACTTTTGATCGGGGCGCACTAAAGCCCCGAGAGGAGAAAGGAGCTGCCCGCAGTCATTCAGAAAGTCGTGGAGAGCTGGAACTGCAGCTCAGGTCGGCTACTTTGCTCATCCCCTTCTGCTCCAGGACAGAGACTGTGTGCTCCCCTCAGGGCTTGGCACAAGGCAGGTACCGAGCAGTTCTAACCAAGAGCGTGCCCAGCGTGGTGCGAGGTACTTTCTAGATGCCTGTTTATTCTCTCAAATCCTCATAACAGTCCTGAAAGAGGTATAATTATTCCCTTTCACGAAAGACTATGATCAGACTGGCAGGCGAAGAAACTTGCCCAGGGTGAGCAGGTCAGATCATGTGACTCCTCTGTCCAAAACCCTCCATGCGCTTCCTTTTGCAATTAGAATAAAAGCCCAGGGAAGGCCTCACCAGGGCCTACCAGGCTCCCCATGACGTGGCTGCCGGCTCCCCCTCGAACCTCACCTTCCACTACTCCTCCTCTACCCTCCAACCTACTCTGTACCTAGCTACACTGGCCTCCTCCAAGCGTGATCCCCCTGCAGGGAGAATCATGACAGTCTCCTGGCAATGGCAGGGTTCACCAAGGTGACTCTTCTGGTGCCCTAGCCTTCCAGGCCTCCCTCCTCTCGTGCCCCAGCCTCCCGCTCCTGCAGGGACCTGTCCCACCTGACCTTTGACACTCCTTCCAGGTGGTCATGCCCTAGGCTTGTTTCCATAATCTCAGTTCCAAGCATCCCATCGTCCCTCACTTCCAGCTCACCCCCATGAGCAGCCCAATATAAACTATTCTTCGGTCTCACTGCCATCTCCATTCCACTGTTCCTGCCAACTTTTCACCATTCCTCAGCCCTCTGTGACCTCTCCTCACGTCTTACCCGCCCATCATTGTAATCACGCCCTCAACACCACGCTCAACTCCTTTGCCTGTCTCTCCCTTCGTTATACTCCCCTGATGTTAAAAATTCAGCTTGGTCTACTCTGTGCCTGCACTGCAGAGCTGAATGGGGCTGGGGGAAAACACACCACCGTGTTGATGGTTTCATGCCAAATTCATGGTCACTCACCCCTGTGGTGCCTCAGGGGTGCCCGCCCATCTGCTTATACCTCTCCAGCCCGTTCACTGTCTCAAATCTTGGCCGACCATTTCACACATCTATCTCCTCAAGTTCCAAAGCCCCCTCCCCCTCTAATTTCACTGAGAAAATAGAAGCAGCCTTGAGAAAACTCCAGCACGCCCTACCACCACGGTAACTAACCTTCCTGGGCCTGAACTATTCGCCCCACCCTGCCTCCTGTTCTTAGGAATGAATTCTCCATCTTCCTGGGTAAGGCCAACCCCTCCCTGTGTGCCTGTCCCCTCTTGTGTGTTCCAGGACACTGGTGCAGTTATCATCATCTCTCTGTATTGTATCATACATTTTGCTTTCTCTACTGGGTTAGTCTTATCAACATGTATATGTGCTCCTACCAATTCCATCTGGACCCCCAAGACCCTCCAGCTACTAGTCTCTTTCTCTTTTATAGCAAAACCCATGAAAGGGCTCTGTATGTTCTGATTCTAATTCTTCTCCCTGTTTTCTCAAACCCACTTTAATCAGGCTTTTGTCCCCATCACTCCATGGAAACAACTCTTGTCAAGTTCATCAATGATTCTGATTTTCAGTCCTTACACTTATTGATCTAACAATTGTGTTTGACTCAGTTGATTATGCCTTTCTTGGCAACTCATTCCCCTTGGCTTCTGGAGATCACCCCCTCCTGGTTTTCCTTCTATACCTTCTCAGGTTCCTGGCAAGTCCCCCCTGGCTTCCTGAGCTGTGCATGCTGGTGGGCTTAAAGACTGAGTCTCTGGCCCTCTTCTCTTCTCCATTCATTTCCCAGCCACTTCCACCACTGTTGTGGGTTCCAATACCATCGATATGCTGACAGTTTCCAAATGTCTATCTCTATCCAAGACCTCTCCTTGAACTCTTACATTCTTTCCAACAGCCTATGTTACATTTCCACTTGGATATCCAATAAACACCTCAGCTTAACACGTTCAAAACTCAATTCCTGATTCCTTCACCTCCTGCAATTTTTCCCACTTCAGTAAGTAGCATCACTAACTGTCTGGTTGCTTGGACCAAAACCTTTGGAACCATTCCTGGCTTTTTTTCCTTTTTGTGCACCCTGCATGCTGTCCATCAGTAAATCTGTAGGCTTTCCCATCAGAGCACTTAAAGAATGTAGCTGCTTATTCCCACTTCTGCTACAACCACCCTGGTCCAAGTTACCTCCATCTTTCATGTGAGTTGTTCAATAGCCTTCTAATCTGAATATGTAATCCCCTATCTCATACAGTCTGTTCTCAACCTAGCAGCCAAGTAAGTGATCCTTTGCAAATATAAGTTAGTCCAGGATGCTCCGTTTTTCAAATCCTCCAGGAGCCTTTCCATTTTACAAAAGCCGACAAGGCCTTTCCTTAGCAAGCTCTGGGCAACCTCTCTGACCTCATTTCCTGACACTTTTCCCTAGTCACATGGCTCTAGCTGTACTGGCCTCCTTGTAGCTGCCACAGGGCCTTTGCCCTTGTCGAACACTACCCACAAGTGTCTGCACAATCTGCTCCCTTAGTTCCCTCATGTCTCGACTCTAATGTCACTTAATCACGAAGCTTTTCCTGATCACCTTTTATAAAGTAGCAACCCTTCCCTGCACCCCCTCCTGGCCCTCTGTGTTTCCTGACTCTGCTGTATTTTTTTTCCCATAGGGTATTCTATTTGTTGTCTTTTTCCTGATAGTAGGTGAGCTCTATGAGGGCCAGGACTTTGGTCTGTTCACTCCTCTGCCTCTAGCAGATGAACGAGTGGACTAATGGTTTGTTCCTTTCATTTCACAGATGGGGAAACTTGAAGACAGGAGTGAGCACATGGATGAGGCTCAATAAATAGCTGGCTATTTAAAATAGTGTCTCCCCTCTCTCTGTTTTCTCTGTCTTCATAATAGAGCATATTAGCAGCTGGTGTACCGTACATTTACCCCTTTGTTTGTGGTTTGCTTCCCTAACAGAATGTCAGTTCCATGAGGGCAGGACTTGGTCATAATCCATCTATATTTCCTGCATCTAGAACAGAGCCTGGCACAGAGTAGGTGCACGACAAGTGTTTGCTGAATGAATGATGGGACCGATGACTGGCTGATTTCTGAGGGCATCCTTGTCCACTGCTCCAGTGGTTTTCAAATGCCAGTTTGCACCACAACCCCAGGGAATTTGTTAAGTGTGCCAAGACTTGCTGATCTGAACTGCTGACAAACATCAAGAGTTACCCAGAAGAGAGGGACCCTCGTTATACAGGTTTCCACATCACTTGGGTGGGAAGGCCATGGTTAAGCCCCCATGAAATGCAGGTGCCTCTTGAGTCCCACCTCTCCTTCCGGCTGACTCTCCTTAATGGACCCAGGCATGTCCCCACCTTTTCCCCAACATTTCTTTCTGTTCCCCCCCCCAAGACTTCTTTTCATTCCTTTTGGTTCAAGGTTGTGTTCGTACGTCTTGTTTCACAAGGTTGTGTTCGTATGTCTTGTTTCACAAATTCTTCTTGTCCCACTTCATGGCAGGTAGCAGGTTTTGTCTTGCCTTCCCAGCACTGAGAGCCTCTGTAAAATTCTGAATACAAAGCCTAGGGGAGCCACTGAGGCCTGGCTAGCACTGGGGTCTGGATCCATCAGAAGCAAGGGCTCCCTTAATGCCAGGCTGAGCTGTGTGTGAGGCATCTCCTCATCTTCTGCCATTTGGTTATCACTGCGTTCTGGGGAGGTGGGCAGGCCACAGCTGCTGTCGTTTTCAAATGAAGAAGCCAGGCTCTTAGGGGGATTTGTGCTTCCCAAGGCCGGCCTTCTGGGAGTTCAGGGCCGGATGATGGAAAGCGGCTGCGCTGGGGCACTGCAGACGCTTACCACGTGCTTCCTGTGAGTCTGGGTCCTCGCATCACCGCCTCGCAGCCTGGGATGGTCAGAACTCCCGCTCTGTGAGTCCACTGTGTTATGTTGGACAAATCGACCCTGGTGCCCCATCTGAAAGAAGAAGGAACTGAATACTGGCCTTTTGTTTATGCTTTTCCTTTTGTTTATTTTTAATGCTTCATATCCTGTGGCCCCCAATCTAGGCCAAACCCAGGGCTCCAGAGCCAGCCTCGGGCCAGACAGTTGCTACCCGGATTTCACTTTCCTTTTCTATAAAACGCGTTGACAACTTCAGCCTGAGCCCAGCCCGCAGGGTGGCTGTAAGATTCGGAATAATAATTGTGAAGATGATATCAAGTGTAAAGTTTATATCAAAATAAATGCTTAAGTCAGTTTTTGGTCCTCCCAGTATCCTGAGAGGAAGGCAGGAGAAGATGATCGAAAAGAACATTAACAGTCTTGTTTATCCTCTGCGTCAGAGCTCGGAAGGTTTTGATTTAAAATGGTAAAGAGTGACTCAGAGTTCTTCCCTCAGGGCTTAAAGAAGACGTGTGTGACCATGGACCAGGAACGCCCACGCTCTGATCTCAGCATAAGCAGCAGAAGCCATCTCCGGAAGGTTTTGCATCTTGAAGTTCTCTACAAGGAGAACAGGGTACGTGCTTTCAACGTGTGGTACGGAGTTCTGGAACGGAATGTGGCGACGTCAAAAGCACTCATGAGCCCTGCCAGGTCATCCGAGACCAGTGGCCGGAGGCTTGCGGTACATGCGGTCAGGGAGAAACAGACCAGGCTGAGCGCGGACGAATCCCAACTGTGTGTGTGGGGTTTCCAGCCTGAGTCGGCAGCACCCAACTGGCCTCGCCGCGCGTGCGCTGCTCTGGGGCGCATTTTGAACCCGAGCCTGCAACAGTTATTCCCGGTGCTCCCTCCTCCCCGCCATGAGGCTATTTTTAGTAAGACTGTACTTAAAAATATAGCATTCAGTTATGCTAAAAATTTCCGTTTTCTCCCTGCATATGGTTTTCCTTCTGCAGTTCTGAGTAACACCTTTTTCTTAAGGTCACTGTGACGTTTAATTCAGGCAGGTGCAGGGTTTGGGTTCAGCTAACCCGGGTGCGTTGGAGTTGAGGTAGCAAATGGAACAGGCACCTCGGGGTGCTTCCCTGATCCCCCAGCCTCGATGCCCCCACTTTCCGTTACAGGCCTTCAGGGTACCCCTTATTTTTCCTTCGTTGTGCTTCTTATGTTTATAATAGAATATTTGTGTGGTGGTTTAATTACAATCTGCCTTCCGCACTACCTTGGACGCTGCAGGATGCGTTGTATCCCCATACTTGACATGGGACTGATGACCTAGTAAATAGTCAGTGTGTATTTATGAATGAATGAGCGAGTGAATGAATATACGGGAACGAAGGAATGAAGCTACCGTTCTGAATTAATTGGTCTTTCTGTAAGAAGAGAGAACGTTATAATTTGATTCAAGAATGGGCTCTCCAGCAGATGCCTTGTGGGAGGGCATAGTGTCAGAGGTGGAAAGAACTTCGTGATCGTGTCGTTCAGCATTTATCACAAGTGGCAGCCAGGTGAAGTCCTACCAGAGGCCCGGTAAAGACCTTCATCCTCTGGGTCCTGCGGTGACACTCGGGCCCCTCCATCCCCTGTAGACAGAAGACTGTTGCCCCAGGCAGCAGACACTCAGCAATCCTCCTCTAGCTGTCTTTGAAGGCAGGAGAGTAGACTGTACATTTTAGAAAGATTTTCCACAGAGAGTGAGACAGCTACGCAGAAAATTCAATTAACCATTGCTGCACAGTGGAATTTTTATATAAATACATCTTTACCTAATTTCCCAGAAGGATCTTTGCCATTCAAGTTACTTTTATTTCTTCACTGTGGTGTAGTCTCCCTAAGGTAACTATTATCTAAGATACTTAAGATATTTTCATTAGATCTTGATAGGTGCCCTGATAATTTGACTTATACAGTAGTTATTAGCTGTTACACAATGAATTGGAGCTTATATTTTACAGGAAAATATACTCATTCATCTGTCTATGGCATTATAATTTTGACATTCACTCAGCACAAAGCTAGAGTGATTCTGGGAAAGCCCTGCCAATTTAATGTTAATTCCAGTAACTTGTTTTTCCCTATTAAGTGTGCAGTAGATAAAACGCCTGTGTAAAATCGAGGTTTTGAAAAATGGTATCTAGATTCATATAAAGGCTGTATCTATTATGAGCAAAGTGATGTGAAAGGCCACAAAGTACAGTTCAGGTAGTCAGGGCCCTAAATCTCTCGTATTGAAAGAAGAACAAGAAGGTTGAAATAATTATTTTAACATCCCCCCCACCGCCCCACAACTCTCTTCCTTGTAAGTTTCATCTAGACTTAGGCAAAATAGCTTTTTGGGTCCCATTCTAAAAAAAATAAAACTGTCCCCTGATTTTGACTGCCTGATAATTCTGTTGAGTTTGATCATAACCCTGTGGGTCTTGGTCCCAGAGTTCTGCTGTGTAGGTCAAGGGAATAGAAAGGGGGAAAGACTGGATACACCCGACGGTTCCCTCTGTGCCAGGCTCTTTATCAGGCGCTTTACCACTCTGACTGCAAACTCACCACATGCCCCATGCCTGGTCGCAGTTCCAAAGGGCCTGGGTGTTACTGGGCAGGTGGGTTGCGGACTGACACATGGTCTAGCCCCTGAGGCCAGCCTGTGGATTGCTGCTTGGAAAACTGTGTCTGTAGAAATTACTCAGGAGACTTTCTAAAAGAAATCAAGGTTCTAATCTTGGTGATTCTGGCTTAGTAAGACTCAGCGGGGCCTGAGAATCTGTCTTTTAAAAAAACCTCCAAAGATAATATTTAGTGCTGTCAGGGTAGGGAAATACTGATACCACTTATTTCCAAAACCTACTACTAAAGAGTTTCATTTTGGACTTCCCTGGTGACATAGTGGTTAAGAATCCGCCTGCTAATGCAGGGGACACGGGTTCGAGCCCTGGTCCGGGAAGATTCCACGTGCTGCGGAGCAAGTAAGCCCGTGCACCACAACTACTGAGTCTGTGCTCTAGAGCCTGCGATCCACAACTACTGAGCCCGTGTGCCTAGAGCCCGTGCTCTGCAACAAGAAAAGCCACTGCAATGAGAAGCCCGCGCACCACAACAAAGAGTAACCCCCGCTCACCGCGACTAGAGAAAGTCCGCGTGCAGCAATGAAGACCCAATGCAGCCAAAAATAAATAAATAAATAAATTTATTTAAAAAAAAGTTTCATTTTATCTTTTTTAAAGATTGGGGTGTAAACTGAGTCAATCCTGACTGCATCTCTATGCTCTTGCGCTAACTTTCTGCAGCGTTGTCTCTGTAATTCCTTATGCCCAGTGTTAAATGTAGAGTACATAAGCTAAGAAGTCATTCAGGTCCCAGATGTTTATAAAGTTGTAGCGTTAGCGATCATAAAGACTTAATTTTTTTTTTTTAATAAAAGGATATATATTTTATAAAGTTATTCCCAGGAGAAAAAAACAAGAGGAAATTTGCTCAGATATTCTTCTGTTCATATCACATTTTGTTACACTTGTTCATTGACTCTCCTGACTCATGCATTGGATGCTGGTTCTTTTAAGGTACTGATTTTTGTCTTCATCTGTGTTGCTACCTAACACAGTACCTGACATATAATAAGCAGTCAGTGAATGTTTGCTGAGAGAATGTATGGATGAGTAAGAAACTGATAAACTATGTCAAAGAATTGTGATGGCTGTCTTTCCCACCTTTCCCCAAAGCTGTACATAAAATTAATGATTTCTTTTCTTCTGATGGTAGGCAAAGGGAAATCCTCTAAAAACAAACCTTGAACTCATCACCAGATATTTTCTGGATCACTTTGGAAATACTGGTAACAATTTTACTCAAGAAACACCAATCCCTGCACTCTCAATACCAAAGAAAAGTAACAAATTACCATTGAGATGCTCAGAGACCACGCTGGTAAATATATATGACCTTGCAAGTGAAGATGCGAGTTGGAGAACATCATTGTCAGAAACAAGCAAAGCCAGGTACCTCTTCTCATTTATACTGTGGATTAGTTTCTTATTTCTGCTATAACAAATTACTGTAAACTCAGTGGCTGTAATAGGGTTCTCCAGAGAAACAAAACCAAAAGGAACCAATAGGGTATAAATGTGTATATGTATAAATATATATGTGCATAAATATATATTTAAATAAAGAGATTTATTTTAAGGAATTGGTCCATGTGGTTGTAGGGCTGGCGAGTCTGAGATCTGTAGAGCAGACTGGCATGTTGGAAGCTCAGGCAGGATTTCTGTGTTACAGTCTTGAGGCAGAATTACTTCTTTGGGAAACCTTTGTTTTTGCTCTTAAGATCTTCAACTGATTGAATGAGGCCCACCTGTATTATCTAGGGTGATGTCCTTTACTTAAAGTCAACTGATTGTAGATATTAATCACAATATGTTAATTAATCACAATATAAAAAATATCTTCACGGCAACATCTAGACTAGTGTTTGACCAAACAACTGGGCACCATAGCCTAGCCAAGCTGACATACAAAATCTAACCATCATGGTGTCCTAAAGCAACACCAATTTATTTATTTTACAGTTCTGAGGTCAGAAGTCCAAAATTGGTCTCACTGGGCTAATGGCAAGGTGTCAGTAGGGCTGGTTCTTTCCAGAGGCTTTGAGGGGAGAACCTGTTTCCTTTCATTCTTCAAGTTCTAGAGGCTGCCTGTATTCCTGGGCTTGTGGCTGCTTCCTCCATCTTCAAATCACATCACTACAACCCCTGCTTCTGTGTCACATCTCCTACTACTGACTCTCATCCTCCTGTCTCCCTCTAATAAGGACCCCTGTGATTGCATTGGGCCCACACAGTCAGTCTAGGATAATGTACCCATCTCAAGATTCTTAACGTAATCATGTCTGCAAAGTCCCTTTCTTTTACCATGTAAAGTAACATATTCACAGGTTCCAGGGACTAGGTTGTGAACATCTTCAGGAGGCCATCACTCAGCCTCCCATCCTCTGCATTTTCAGCATCCCTGTCATGGAGCACTGTTCTTTTCCTCTGGAAGCCATGGGAATGGACCACTTTGTGATGGAGGATACTTATGATTCAAAATGTTTAATTTAAATTCCATGATTCATAAGGTTCGGGGGCTTCCTTTGTTAGCATTTTCTTAAAAACAGGAGTAGAGAATTCTAAAAGGCCACTAAACACTGGAGCGATGGAGAAATCTGGAAAATAAGTCCTTTTGGAACTCGGGAAGAAAATGAACTGGC
The DNA here is from genome assembly GCF_949987515.2 of Delphinus delphis. Taxonomy (NCBI): domain Eukaryota; kingdom Metazoa; phylum Chordata; class Mammalia; order Artiodactyla; family Delphinidae; genus Delphinus; species Delphinus delphis. The sequence continues at coordinate 61,890,579 of NC_082691.1, forward strand.
ATTCTTGATTGTACCTCTATTATTTGGAAAACAGTTATTTTTTTTCTTCCAGTTTTATTGGTATAGAATTGACATACAGCACTGTATAAGTTTAAGTTGTAGAACAGAATGATTTGATTTATATATGCCATGAAATGATAACTACAGTAAGTTTAGTGAACATCTATCATCTCATATAGATACAAAAGAAAAGAAAAAGAAAAAAGTATTTTCCCTTGTGATGAGAACCCTTAGGATTTCATCTCCCTTTTTTTTTTTTTTTTTTTGTGGTACGCGGGCCTCTCACTGCTGTGGCCTCTCCCGTTGCGGAGCACAGGTTCCGGACGCGCAGGCTCAGCGGCCACGGCTCACGGGCCCAGCCGCTCCACGGCATGTGGGATCTTCCTGGACTGGGGCACGAACCCGTGTCCCCTGCATCGGCAGGCAGACTCTCAACCACTGCGCCACCAAGGAAGCCCTCTTTCTCATTCTTGTTCTTCCTCACTCCTTGCTTTTGCTCTCAGTCTCTTACCCTCTTTTGTTCTCTCTCCCTCTCTTACACACACACACACACACACACACACACATACACACACACACAAACACACAAACACACACAAACACACACACACACCCTCGTTCTTCAACACCAAGCAACCCAAGAAAAGAAGCCGTTGGCATGCCTAACTTTACTAAACCTTAACTGGCAACGCCAGGTTTTCCAAAGGTCTCTGTCCACCACCCTCAGTGGTGTGCAGTAACTGGGCTCCACTCCTCTTATGACTATACCATCGTCCCCCTTATCCATGGGGGATACATTCCAAGATCCCCAGTGCATGCCTGGAACCGTGGATAGTACCAAACCCTATATATACCATAACGGGAGGGGGGAACTGTTGTATTGAAGGGCTACAGTTTTCCTTAATCACTGGGGTCTGGGAGAAACAAGGATGCTCTTCGTACTGAGGATTGAAGGGATCCTATCATCGGTCATCGACTCTGATTCGGTTTCTTGTTTCAGGTCTCACTTTGTCGGCCAGACTTGCCCTGATACAGAAGTATTTTCTTTCCCTTGCCTTTATTGATAAAGCACAGTCTGGTTAGAAATCATCACAGATTTGTGAATGGGCTTGCTATGGGGACCTGTGGAATGTGGAATTTATCATCATTGCTAGTGATTCCTTTTGGGGAAGCTGTTTTAATGGAAATATCCCTTTTTCGCAGACACGACCATCTTAACGGGGATGTACTTGGGAATTTTGCATCATCCAAAAGGGCCTCCCACAAAAGTAAGCCCTTGCAGACTGTCCCAGGTGAAAGCCCTCCTGTGGCTCCTGCTTGGGAGAAGACGGACAAGCTTCAGTCATCAGAGCCTTCCTTGGACCCGAAGAGGATGGGAGAGAAGATCAGGCCGAAGTCTGGCCTCATTGTCCGAGGCATGATGGCCGGGCCCATCGCCAGCTCCCCACAGGTGGGCTTGGTGCTCTTACTATTATTATGAGCATGGAAAGTGAGGACCGGGCAGGGCTTAAGGGGCTGCCTGGGTTTATCTGGGGGTACCCCACGAGACAGCTCAAGAAGGGAGGATCTGCATGGTAGACGGCAAGAACACTGGCCTCTTTTTCCTGCCTGGCTCTACTGTCAGCGCTCTGGGGCCACGGGTAGGCCTCATCACCTCCCCTGCCTTCGGTTTAACTATCTGGTCAACCAGGTGGTTACCAGGTGGATTCTTTTGCAGGGTGAGAACATATCTACCCAGCTTTATCTTTGCCATTCAGGCGTGGGGGGACCCATCCCAGTCTAGAGGACATATTTTTTAAAAATTTTTTAACACATGATAGTGAAAAGGGAAAAAGAAATCCCAATCCTTATAGCTTTGTTTTGTTTTAAAAAAATTCTAAAAACTTAACACCGTTGTTTTATAGTCTCCCTTAAGGAGGGGCTGTGGTAGGGTCCCATCAGGTGGGAGACTAAACCAAAGGAGAGAATGAATGTAAAAGGGGTTTGTAAAACAGAAGAGAAACAGAAAAACAAAGGAAGGTCAAATGCCGAACTCAAAGTAGAGGATCAGTCAAATCAGGGAGCCTAAGCCAACCAAAAATAGGTCATCTGTGTCCACGCTGGTCACCTCCACCCTCACGTGTGGGTGTGGCTGCACATGCCAGCACTGCTCTCCCAGTTCATCTGGAATCAGGGCAGCAAGCAGTGGACCTTCTCCCTGCCTCAGCCCACGTCCTGTGAGATTTTCGGACAAGGTCTTTGTTCCTCTTGGCCATAGTCTCGTTTGTTAGACCAGGTGTCTAAGATCCCTTCGAGATCTGGAATTTCATGGCTCAGTGATGGTCATGCAGTTGGGAAAGGGAAAAGTATTTTAATAGTCTTTTCAGAAAGCTAGGCGTATTTTTTAATATTACACCGAACCTAGACAAGTTGTTTCTTTTTTTTTAATCCAGTTCACAAGGCTGGCTGTTCGCTCAAAAACAACCTGCTTTGGGTCTAGATCAAGTATAGTTATCTGTCATTGTTCTGTTGATTAAAAACATGCACAACCTAAAAGTTGAGAATTACGTTTTATTTGACGGACTTGCTGAGGACTTAAACCTGGAAGACAGCCTCTCAGATAACACTGAGGAACTGCTCAGAAGAGGTAAGGGAGGAGCCAGGATATACAGGAGTTTTTGCAAGAAACCAGCTAGTAGGAACATCAAAAGATTACTGTTAATTAAAGAAAAACAGGGACTTCCCTCGTGGTCCAGTGGTCAAGAGTCCAGGCTTCCACTGCAGGGGGTGTGGGTTCGATCCGTGGTTGGGGAACTAAGATCCCACATGCCGTGTGGCGTGGCCAAAAAAAAAGAAAGAAAGGAAAAAAAAGAGAAAAACAGACATCTCAAGTTAATGAAGTTAGCACTTTTCTTTGTACAGGAAGATGCAGAGTCTGAGTTCACTTAAACCATTCCTTGAATACGCACCTTATCAATGGAAAAAAATGTTGCCTGCCATTTCAGTAAACAAAGGATGCGGCGGCCATCAAGCCATCACCCTGCAGTGGCCTGATGGTGAGCCCTGAGGGAACGCAGGGTAGAAGTAGGATGCCGACCATCAGACACTGCAGCCACCACCAACCCCCGCATAGTGCACCCTGAGGAGACTCAGGATGTGAAAGCACAGGGTGCTGACCCCAGAGAGCTGAGGTGCGCATCAAAGGAATGCTTTCAGTGAGCCCTGACTTTTGCATCTTCTCATATATAGAAAAGTACTAAATTCCTTAACTTGACATATCTGGTTTTCTTTTTCTTTAATTTTTTTATACAGCAGGTTCTTATTAGTTATCTATTTTATACATATTAGTGTATATATGTCAATCCCAATCTCCCAGTACATCCCCCCCCCCCGCCACTTTCCCCCCTTGGTGTCCATACGTTTGTTCTCTACATCTGTGTCTCTATTCTGCCCTGCAAACCGGTTCATCTGTACCATTTTTCTAGGTTCCACATATATGCGTTAATATACGATATTTGTTTTTCTCTTTCTGACTTCCTTCACTCTGTATGACAGTCTCTAGGTCCATCTGCCTCTCTACAAATGACCCAATTTCGTTCCTTTTTATGGCTGAGTAATATTCCACTGTATATATGTATCACATCTTCTTTATCCATTCGTCTGCTGATGGGCATTTAGGTTGCTTCCATGACCTGGCTGTTGTAAATAGTGCTGCAGTGAACCTTGGGGTGCGTGTGTCTTTTTGAATTATGGTTTTCTCTGGGTATATGCCCAGTAGTGGGATTGCTGGGTCATATGGTAGCTCTATTTTTAGTTTTTTGAGGAAACTCCATACTGTTCTCCATAGTGGCTGTATCAATTTACATTCCCACCAACAGTGCAAGAGGGTTGGTTCCCTTTTCTCCACACCCTCTCCAGCATTTGTTGTTTGTAGATTTTCTGATGATGCCCATGCTAACTGGTGTGAGGTGATACCTCATTGTAGTTCTGATTTGCATTTCTCTAATAATTAGTGAGGTTGAGTGGCTTTTCATGTGACTCTTGGCCATCTCTATGTCTTCTTTGGAGAAATGTCTATTTAGGTCTTCTGCCCATTTTTGGATTGGGTTGTTTGTTTTTTTAACATTGAGCTGCCTGAGCTGTTTATATATTTTGGAGATTAATCCTTTGTCCGTTGATTCATTTGCAAATATTTTCTCCCGTTCTGAGGGTTTAGACAAGTTGTTTCTTAATGTGGAACCTGAAACCATCGCAATGAACTTTTTCTACATATCAGTTTCCACTGGTTTGTCTTGAACTTTGAATGACTCTTTTACCACTGCATGGTTTAGTAACATGATGCATTGGGTCATGTGGAAATTATTGGTTTACTAAGTTATATGGATCTTCTGTACATTGACACATTTCAACATACAAAAAAAAAAACACATAAAAAATTGCATTTGTTGATGTCACTACTCAACTTATCAGAAAGTTTTGAGAAGCCCTCCAGTTCACAATGGCAAATACAAGTTTCCCCAGATTCTAATTTTTACCTGATGACTTGTATTTTATCACTGGCAACAGTGTATCATTTATGTTCCTTGATGTGACAGGCTCAATTTATTTTCAAGAAAATGCCTGCCAGATACTCAGTACTCATATTCAAATACCTAATAACCATAGTTCATCTGTCAGTTGTTCCGTGAAAAAACTAGCAAGTTTAGCTCACAACTCAGATGGCTGCATAAGTGCTTCTCCTGGTGACAGCCTCATCCTCTGCATCCTGCAGAATGTTTGTATATACCTCCCATTTTGTCACGCAGACTGTGAAAGAGATGTATAACATAGGGTCAAGATTGAACACAATTAATATTCGTTATGCTTCAGCATGGACATTCTTAAGTGAAATTAGCATTTCACTTATCTACTTTTATTGCAAGTGGTGTTAATACCTTGAGTACTGGTGAAGATTGGTGCTGCTGCCTTGATTCGTGCTAAGGGCCAGCCAACAGTTTTTCCCACCAGTGCTTTGCACCGTCAGTACAAATGTGGACACAGTGAAAAAGGCAAATCATGTTGTATTATTATTATGAAAATAATTTTGAGCTCCCTGAAAGGGTTTGGGGTTAGACCTGTAAGGTCGGTGGACTGCACTTTGGGAACTGGTGGACCAGATGAACACTAGGGTCCTGTCCTATCATGACTTTCTAATCAAGTCTGTGCGGTTCAGACCCCTTCATAACTGAGGTGTGAGGAAGATGGCTTGTACCTGCTTTACTGCTAAGAGATTGCTGCAAACTTCTCCCCAAAGGAGAAGTGATTGTTCTTGGAGGTGTTCTTTTCCCCTGGAGTATCTGAATCCCGTGAAGGACACAGAGGTAGAATTTCCCCAGGTATTCTGGAAGGTGTTCTGTGGGCCTTTGAACCTTGGCCATGCTTATTGGTTGCTCAAGAGAAAAGAGCAAGGTTGCCAGGTAGTGCATCATTAGGTATGGCATATGGATCAGCTCTGCGCTTTTGAAGAATGAGGAAGAGTCTGGGTTCCCTGCCCTTGGCCGGAAGTTTGGGTCTCCTTGGGAATGTTGACTAATGTTTTCCTTGTTCTGTGGCAAGGGATGCCCTGGGTGGCTTTCGGAGGAGGTTTATAGTGCCTAGTAATTTCCACCAGGCGGGAATATGGCAGAATTTGCTGTTGTTTTTCTGGCACAGGCTTTACCATTTGGCCCAGGATTATTTCTGGAAATGCTGAGAGGTCCAGAATTTTAAACCCAGGAAGAGCCCAGCAGGTGTATTTTTGTCCCCTACCCCTATTCCTCTACCTCAGATTGGTAACAACGTGAGTTCTCATTTCATTGGTTAATGATTGATAGTGAGAGAGGACATTTCTGTTGACGCCTCTGAAATTCCTTCATTTCAAAAAGTAAGCATTGCTTACTATGAATAGGTCACTGGGCTGGGAGCTCTGGGGACACCAGAGTTGAAGGAAGAATGGCCTCCATCACCTGGTCTACTGGCAGGAAGGGTTAAGGCCATATGTAAGTGGGGACGGGGGCAAAGATGCATAGCAGTAAGTAATATTTGCTGGCTGCTGTGCAGGGTTTGGCTCTGTGATGGTGCCTTACGTGGGTCTGGGTCTCTCCTTTGGTCCTCACCATGGTCTTGTGGGAGATCGGCACTGTAGGTCCCCAATCCCTCATCCAAAAGCTTTGAGCAAATGTGTTTCGGAATGTAGATTTTGTTTTTAAACTTCAGAAAGGAAATACAATGCATAAACCACATACCACAGAACGCCTGCAGTAGGGTTTGGAGTAGCACCCCATAAATAAAACATTTCTGCAGCAAAACATATGAGTGTTCACACTTAAAAAGGGACCACAATGGAATTCCCTGGCGGTCCAATGGTTAGGACTCTGTGCTTTCTCTGACGAGGGCCCAGGTTCAATCCCTGGTCTGGGAACTAAGATCCCGCAAGCCACATGGCCAAAAAACCCAAAAAAAACCAACAAAAAAAACCAAGAATGCAAGCAACCTACCTCATAAGAATGAAAAAGAATTTGCCATGGGATTCCAAAAGAAATGGTCATTTTTTAGGGGTTTTGGGATTTAGGAATTATTGATAGCAGGTTATGGACAGGTTATATTGCAGGTGGGGTAGTGAGGGACAAAGAAGTTCAATGACTTGTCACAGAGCACACGGCTGGCAGGGGGTGACACGGGAACACAGGTCTGACCCTGGAGCTCTCTGTAAGGGGTATGAGGGGGGACCAAGGCATGCTCCTGGGATTTATGTGGGTGGGGTTCTGTGAAAGCGCTACAGAAGTGGTAGCCCCTGCGTGTCTCCTCAAAGGGTGGGTAGGATTTTAGGAGAAGGAGTTAAGGATGGGAAAGACATTCCCGGGGGAGGGAAGATCATGGGTAAATGCTTGACGTGGGATATTTTCTTACCTCCCTCCAAGGGGATCCTCACCGCTGCTTTTATCCTTGCTCTTTTCAGGATTCCCTCCGCAGACGCTCGCTGAGGCAGTCCCCGGCCTTGAGCAGCACGACCCAACCCCACGAGGAGGGGAGCCTACAAGCGCCCGAGCTGTCTGCTCATACCCCAGCCTGTCCCCCGCCTGTCCCGCAGGAGGGCCCGGCTTCCAGCACCTCCTCCACCCCCAGGAGCACCCTGGGCCTGCTCAGCTCCCTGACCTTGGAAAAGTGGAGAGCCTCGCCCAGCAGCCCTCCTCCCCTGCCAGGCAAAGGGCTTCCCCAGAGCGGGAGCGGCCGGTGGAGAGACCTTTCAGAGGACAGCCCAGCCGTGGACAGTGGCCTAGAGGCCGACAGGACCGCCTTGAATTTCTCCTTGTCCAGTGGGAATGCCCCGACGACCCAGGAGAGGCTGGAAAGAGTGTTCAAACGGCAGGGGAGCCAGCCCCCGGCCCTCAGGTGAGTGTGCTGTGCCCAGGTGATGGTTTTCGGAGAACCGTCCAGTCCCGAGTGGCTCCTTGGGCTCTCCGAGCGAGGCTGTGAAGTAGGGGAGGTGATGATGGTCACTCCACCAGGGAGAAAGCAGCCCAGAATGCACACACCAGGAGGCTTTGCGAGGGGTGTTTCTTTGGCCCTTCTTACTTCTTCTCAAGGGTCAGCCTGATATGGTACAAGAGATGCGTCGAAGCCAGAGGTATGGTGGTGAATCAGTTCCCACAAGGCTCCTCTGGGGCAATTTTTTTTAACCCTATCCTAAGCCCTTCGCTTTTATTCTTTCACAATAGACCTTGGTGATCCCTACACTGATTGTTTTTTGAATGTTAAACCAACCTTACATTTCTGGAATGAACCACCCTTGGCTCTGACGCATTATCTTTGTATATATTGTTTGATTTGACTTACTAATATTTTGTGTAGGGTTTTGTATATAAATTCATGAGGGAGGTTGGCTGGCAAATTTCCTTTCTTGTAACAGCAGCCTTGTGAGATTTTGGTGTCCAGGATATGCTAGAAGTGGTCCCTCTGTTTCTTTATGGTCTTGAAGAGTTAGTGTGAGATTGGTGTTATTTCTTCCTTAAATATTTGGGAGAATTTTCTGGAGAAGGCTTCTGAGCATTGAGTTAAAAGGTTTTAAATTGTGGATTCAATTAAAAAATTTTTTTAATTGAAATTTTCTATTTCTTCTTGTGTCAGTTTTGGCAAGTTGTATTTTTCCAAGGAATGTAACCACTTAATTTATATTTTAACTTTACTGATATAAAATTGTGTAATTATACACAATTTTTTTTTATTGGAATAAAATTGCTTTACAATGTGTTAGTTTCTGCTATACAATGAAGTGAATCAGCTATACGTATACCTATCTCCCCTCCCTCTTGGACCTCCCTTACACTCCCCCCACCATCCCACCCATCCATGTTGTCACAGAGCACTGAGCTGAGCTCCCTGTGCTATATAGCAGGTTCCCACTAGCTATCTATTTTACGCATGGTAGTGTATATATGTCAACCCTAATCTCCTAATTCGTCCCACCCTCTCCTTCCCACCCTGTGTCCAAATGTCCGTTCTCTATGTCTACGTCTCTGTTCCTGCCCTGCAGATAGGTTCATCTGTACCATTTTTCTAGATGCCACATATATGTGTTAATATATGATATTTGTTTTTCTCTTTCTGACTTACTTCAGTCTGTATGACAGACTCTAGGTCCATCCACATCTCTACAAATGACCCAATTTCATTCCTTTTTATGGCTGAGTAATATTCCATTGTTTATATGTGCCACATCTTCTTTATCCATTCATCTGTCTTTGGGCATTTAGGTTGTTTCCATGTCCTGGCTATTGTAAATAGTGCTGCAATGGACATTGGGGTACATGTGTCCTTGTGAATTGTGAATATCCTCTTATTGTCCCTTTAAAGTCCGTAAGATCTGCAGGGATGTCTCTGTTTCCATTCCCGATACTGGTAATTTGTGTTCTATGAATTATATGCTTTTTTCAAAGAGCTAACTTTTGGCTTTGTAGGTTTGTTTTCTAATTAATTGATTCCCACTCTTACTTTTATTCTTCCTTTCATTCTGCTTTCTTTGAGTTTAATTTGCTATTATTTTCTATTTTATTTTATTATTTATTTCTATTTTGTCTTAAATTATTGATCCTCAGCTGCCTCCTCCTCCTTCTTGTTCTTCTCTTTCCTCTTCCTCTTATTCTTCCTCCTCTTCTTCTTTGGGCATTTCTTTCTTTTTTTTTTTTTTTTTTTGCGGTACGTGGGCCTCTCACTGTTGTGGCCTCTCCCGTTACAGAGCACTGGCTCCGGATGCGCAGGCTCAGCAGCCATGGCTCACGGGCCTAGCCGCTTCGTGGCATGTGGGATCTTCCCAGACCGGGGCACGAACCTGTGTCCCCTGCATCGGCAGGCGGACTCTCAACCACTGTGCCACCAGGGAAGCCCTTTGGGCATTTCTGATTCTAATTTTTAGGGGCTTCATGACTGCTATTTCAGGATTATTTTCAATATTTCTTACATATAATTATTAATATTGAGTACTACCATTAATTGAGAGTTTACTTAGTGCCTGATACTATGCTAGGCACTTTTCATATATTATTCTATTTCATACTTGGAAAAACCTGCAAGGAGGTATTATTATTCCTCAATTTACAGATGAGGGAATACAGACTCATAGAGGTTATCACTCCCAAGGTTGCCTAGCCAGGAAGTGAAGGAGCTGGGATACGAACCTAGGTGTTTCTGAGTCCAAAGCCCATCATGCCTGTAAGCACCATCCTGTACTAGTTAGGTAATTGCGTTTCTGTTTGTGTGTGATGTGTATGTTTTAAACACTAGTAATTTGCTTGGAGAATTTCTGCAGGGGTGGGTATAAGAAGTATTAGGCATCCTGGTTTGTAATACTGGCTTTTTAAGTCATTTACTGTGCACCTAATATGTGCCAGGCACTTAGGCACTGGTAGTGCAAGGCAAGCTAAACAGATACAGTGTATTAACTCCCTTTGTGACCATAGATAAGCTGGGCCTACTTTGCTTATACATTTTGTGACTATGTTATTTGATGCATATACACATAGAATTCTTATAGCTTCCCGTCGGATAGACTTTTCTATCATTATGAGATCTCTCTTCATCTCTAATAATGCTTATTGCCTTAGTGTCTGTTTAGGTATAGCTGCGTCAGCTTTCCTTTGATTAGTGTTTTCATGGTATATCTTTTTTTCCATCTTTTTATTTTCATCCATTCTGTAGCTTAACATTTAAAGGTGCCAACCAAAAGTCTGTGCGGTTTACCAGGATCCTTCACCCTTTTAAAAAATAATTATTATAATTTATTTAAATTAAAATAAAGCAAAACAAAACAAAACCAGTTTACCCATTTCTCCCACCTTCTACCCACCTCAGCTTTCTTCTTTTGTAATATCTTTTAAGGCTACAAATTTCCCTCTAAGTAATGCTTTGTATCCCAGAAGTTAATAAATTATATAATCATAAAATTTAGCTTAAATGTTTTCTAATTCCCATTGTGATTTATTCTTTTGACCTGTGGGCTATTTAGACATGTATTGACTAATTCACAGCATTTGGGCTATTTTTCGGGTTATCTGTTTGTTTTTGATTTCTAGCTTATTTCCACTTTAGTGGAATATATTCCACTAAATATATTCCACTAATAATAATATATTAGTGGAATATATGACTTTAGTCATAATATATTCTGTATGATTTCAATCCTTTGATATTTGTTGAGATTTCTTTATGGTCTAGTATATATTTAAAGCTTATCTCTCATAACCAGCATATATGTGGATTTTTAAAAATCCAGTCTGATAATTTTTTGTTTTAGTTGGAATAATTATTGCATTTACATTTTCCTTTTGCTTGAAGAACTTTCTTTAGTATTTCTTTAGCAGGTATATTACAATAAATTTTTTTTTTTCAGTTTTTGTTTGGTAATGTCTTTATTTTGCCTTTATTTTTGAAGGATATTTTCAGTGGGTATAGAATTCTAGATTGGTGGCTTATTTTCTTTTCAGCACTTTAAGTATTTAATTCCATTATCTTACCTTAGTCTTTCATTATCTCTATTGATAAATAAGTTGACATTTTTTATTACTACTCTTTTGAAGGTAATGTGTCTTTTTTTTAACCTCTGACTGCTTTTTAATTTTTTTTTTGCTTCTTCTCATTCTTTAATTTTCAACAGTGTTACTATGATGTGCCTAGAGGTGGTTTTCTTTGACACTTCCGTTAGTATATGTAGAGCTTCCTCAGTTTGGGGTTGATACCTTTCATCAGTTTTGAAAATTATTGTCTGTTGTCTTTTCAAATATTGCTTTTATCCCATCCTTTCTTTTCTCTCCTGGTACTCCAGTTATACATATATTACTACATATTTTCACTGTTCTATAGGGTTTAAAAAAATATTCTTTCCTATGTTTTCCATCTTTTTCTCTCTCTGTACTTTAATCTAGATATTTTCTCTTGCTCTATCTTCTGGTTCATGTTTTTTCTCTTTTGCCATGCTATTAAATATATATAATAATATATTACTTTCAGTTATTTTTCAGTTTTATAATTTCTGTTTCTTTGTAGAAAGTAGATATCAGTCTTTTGTGAGATTCTTCATCTTTTATTTTCTTGAGCACATTATTCATACTCATTTTAAAGTTGCTGTCTGGTAACTTCCATATCTGGATCACCTATAGGTCTATTGATATTGTCTTTTTTCTTTTGGGTTTTGATAATTTCGTCCTGTTTCTTTGCATTTCTGATAATTTTGATTCAATTCCAGACTTTGCATATGAATAATTGTAGAGGCTCTGGTTAACATTACCTTCCTCCAAAGAGGACTTAATTTTCTTTTGGTAGATATTAATCTTTCGTTAGTTTTAGACTTTGTAAAATATCTTTTCCTTTGTTGGACAGAAATTCTTAATTTTGGCATAATTAATCAATCTCTTGTTTGACATACGATTTGCATTTTTGCATTTTTTCTTTATTAAGTCCTTTCTTTCCTTTAGGTTTCCATGGTATTCTCCTGTATTTTTTCTATTAATTTTGTAATTTTAGCTTTCACATTTAGGTATTTAATCTTTTGTATTTGTTAGGTTGAAAGACTCACTTTTATTTTTCTCCATATAGTAAGACAGTTTTCCTAGCACCACCTACTCTACAATTCGTTCTTTACCCCATGTCTTGATTCTTTTCTAATTTCCTGTATAGATTGTCCAGCCAGTGCAATAACAGTGCTGTATATTCAGAACTTCTTCCCCATTCCTTTTCCTAACTACGATTGCTGCAAAATTGCAGAGACCTTATACAGGAAATCATTAGAAATCATAATCCATCCTGGTGCCTTTTAGGGTTTCCACAGAGACACTCTAGAGAACAGCCTTATCTACTTATTAGTTTTTAAACTAGAAATGGTGGGACTGGCTTTACATTAAACAAATATATATATATATATATATTTTTTGTTGTTGTTGTTGTTGTTGTTTGTTTGTTTTTCGGTATGCAGGCCTCTCACTGTTGTGGCCTCTTCCATTGCGGAGCACAGGCTCTGGACGCACAGGCTCGGCGGCCATGGCTCACGGGCCCAGCCGCTCCGTGGCATGTGGGATCTTCCCGGACCAGGGCACGAACCCGTGTCCCCTGCATCGGCAGGTGGACTCTCAACCACTGCTCCACCAGGGAAGCCCTAAACAAATATTTAATATATATATTTTAAAAGAATCATGACCATCTAACAATATTTTAAGGTTGCAGCCATGCACAAAATATACTAGCTCTCTCTTGTGTTTCATTGGTCATGACCATAGCTTTTATTACTATGGCTTTGTGGTTGTAACCTGGTATCTTGGTATACTTCGCCTTTCTTTCAGGATTGACATAGCTATTTACAGATCTTTATTCTTTATGTAGGCCCTTTTGCCTGTTCACCCAACATGTCTAACTTATTTCTACAAGAGGGCTAACTGGTTTGTCCCTTTGCCTTTGTAAGTCCCAAGGCCTTTGTAAAGGCCTTGCTCTCAAACCATCTCATGAGTGTCTCTTTCTTGTCAATCAGGTGTTTTATACTCATAGTGGTTTTCTTTGACTAACTTCACCTCCACCCACTCACCTCTAGCCTATTTTATTGTTATCACAGCACCTATCATAACCTGAACTGGGCTCTGGAGTCTGATGACCTGGACTGGCAAACCACCTCTGCCCTTTATAACCACTGTGGCCTTAGGCCAGTTCTTAGGCCCTTGAAAGATGGTATGGACTTTGTCTTAGAGGAGGAGGAAGGTAGCAGGGAAATGTGCTGCCACAGGCCCTCAGGACCAGGCGAAGTATGACCAGGAGTGCTTAACATGTGATAATAGTGTTGATCTTTATGTCAGTAAGTGTTTTGGGAGCTTTGTTGTTTACCCACTACTTGTTTCCTCTATGCTGAGCACCATGCTAAGCACACGTGTGTATTATCTCGTTTGCGCCTTACGATAATCCATTCAGGTGGATATTATTGGTTTTCTTCTCAGGGCGGGGGAGGTTCTCATTAAATAGTATTCTTCTCCTGAGTTCTGAACAAATTGCCAAGGGAAACAAAGGATATCAACTGGATTGGGGTAAAATACATATCGTCTCTGTGATTGATAAAGGGAAGGTAGGAGACACAGCAACTCATGAGGCCTGGTGGGCCCAGAGCTGGACAGACTTCTCCACCTCATCTCAGGCCCAGGACCATGTGGTGGGAGGGGCCAGCCCCCAGAAGAGCAGCTCACTCCCAGAGGAGAAAGGGTGCAGCTGAGCCTAATGCCCCTCTTTCCTTTCTTTCCCCAATTAACCAATCAGGTCACACATCCTCCCTCAGGATGGAGTGAATAAAAAGGAAGAGAGTAAAGGTCTGCAGGGTAGACCAGTAGAACTCCTTCCAAACTCCCAGGAGACACTGGGAGTTGAGAACAAGCATCCTCCCACCCCAGCAATTATTATTCCATTTTAGATGAGGAACTGAGGCACAGAGAATTAAAGGAACCTGTCAAGATTCTGGGTAGATGCAGGCCTAAGGGCTCACAGTTTGGCACATGGAATATGGATTGGATTTCAGCAGTCTCTCATCCCCTCAGTTAGGCAGCTTTGTGCAGTGCACATACTACCCAACTGTATGTGGCACCCTTGGTTTGAAACCAGGGCCAAAGTAATCCCACTTGCTAAAACTACCTACCTCCTGCCCTTCCCAATACCCCTCCAACAGTCTTATCTGCCCATCACTTGTTTTTTTCATTCAATACAGTAAACATAGGTCTGAGACCTAGTGTGTATAAGATCCTGTGAACCCTTCAGGTGAGAGAGTCGTGTGCATATGTAATTCTTTTAAAACATGACAAGGGACAGTGAGATGACAGCAGAGCTGGCTCGCATGCATGGCACATGCTCCATCACTCAGCCCTAATGAAGCTGGAGGAAAGGTGGCTACTGGGAGCCTTTGCTGGGCCTTGCAGCATCAGGTTTAGGGATGCCCATGGAAGTCACACCTGGGGGCGGGGGAGTGAGCATGTGTCCTGGGAGAGGGGGCAGGTGGAGGACGTGACCTGCTGAGATGTCAGGGAACGTGAGTATACGTGCAGTCAGGCCCTTCTGACACTAACTCCTTAGATCAGACTCAGTTGCTGAAGGAACTGTTTTTTGCTTTGATTTTTGTTTCTTTCTTGTGTCCTTTGATCTTAGAAGATGCTTAGAAAATGTCACCTTCTCATTGTTGTGGCAGTTTGGGGCCATTTGTCCCTTGTCACTGGCTAGTCAGGGCTGCCCTTGTTGGATTCCTCTCACAATCAGTCAGATCCGCTGGGCCTCTGGCCCTGACCTGGGTGGTCCTGTAACCCTTGCCTCACTCTGCTTCCTCTATACCTCTGCGTATCTTGCTATCACCTACACACCTGGCCCAGACTAGGCCCTCTAGAAACCTCAGGCGCAGGACTAAGAGCATCGGAGCAGTGATTCTTCCGGGAACCCAGTCTGCCAAGCCTGGGGCTCCCCAGGCGGCACTTAGTGGAGGTTGATGGTGTGGTTGGGGGCAGTCTCACTTGCGGTGCTTATGCTCTCTTGGGGCCTGATGGCCTGTCATTTGTCTGAGTCCCTCAGAGTGAATCCTTGGGGCTTCTCACGGCCACATGGACCCTGCTGTGGTTGAGTTTCTGCATGTTAGTTCAAAACACATCATGCCGGGCATTTGACAATCAGAACTAGCTTCAGGGCTTCCCTGGTGGCACAGCGGTTGAGAGTCTGCCTGCCGATGCAGGGGACACGGGTTGGTGCCCCGGTCTGGGAGGATCCCACGTGCCGCGGAGTGGCTGGGCCTGTGAGCCATGGCCGCTGAGCCAGTGCCTCCGGAGCCTGTGCTCCGCAACGGGAGAGGCCACACGATGACAGGCCCGTGTACCGCAAAAAAAAAAAAAAAAAAAGAACTAGCTCCCACTTATGTTTTCCAGCTGTGTGTGGGCTGCAGAAGCTGCAGCCACGTACATTTTGCCCGGTCTCCTTTGGAAGCATGGGTGTACTCAGTGTCGTGAAGTTGAGAAGAGTTGTTGGCCTCCCTTGGGAGTTCAACCCATGGCAGCGGCCCAGCGGCAGTGTCTAGCTTCTGGAAGATAGAGGTCAGCATTGGGTCTCGTTGGGCTGAGATCAACAGTTGACAGGGCTGTGGTCCTTCTGGAGGCTCTAAGGGAGAATCTGTTTCCTTGTCTTTTCTAGCCTTTAGAGACTGCCCACATGCCTTGGCTTGTGGCCCCTGTTTTCCGTCTTCAAAGCCAGTGACGTGAGCCGGGTCCTTCTCAGGCTCTCATCTCTCTGATTGTCCCTTTCTCCCTTTTCCGCCTCCTTCTTCCCCTTTGAAGGACCCCTGTGGTTCCATTGTGTTCACCTGGGTAATCCAGGGTAGCCTCCCCATCTCAAGGTCAGCTGACCGGCAACCTTATCTCCACTGACCAGCAACCTGATCTCCAGGAATTCCCTTTCCATGTAACCCAACATGTTCACAGGTTCCAGGGCTTAAGACAAGGGCATCTTTAGGGGTGGGCGTCATTCTGCCTGCCACAGAGGGCAACTGTTTTTTTCTTGCAGTGTTTAAAATCCTTTTTGGTCTCATGATTTTTAAACTGTTTACTTTTACCCTCTCCCTTTCTACCACTCCCAGGAGAAATTTTGTTGTTTTCACCTTATCCAGCCATTCTCCCCTGCTTGTCTGACTGTCTTCATGTCCCTCTCTTTTTTATGCGGGTCATGTGTGGGAAGGGAACCAGGAAGACCCACGGCTGCACGGTCCCTGGGAGCTGCGGGATTAGGCCGGTAGAAGATGTCTGGCTATGTGGCTGTCATGGTGTATCCAGTGAGCTCAGGGCAGTTGTGAATTTCATGAGCATCGATGGATTTCACCCTGGGGAAGGTGGATGTTTTCCCAGAATACAAGCTTAAAGTGTGATAGAATCCATGGAATTGAAGTTTAATTTCGTTGGGTTTTTTAACAGATGTTTTAAACTGGGTGTTTTGAAAGCAGAGTGGAATAGATGTTGCTTTAGAATCTGTATCGATTCTTAAGCGTATAGTTTGTCAGGGCTAGAAAGATCCTTGGGACCCAAGCCCTTCACTTGGCAGGTGGGGAACAGGGCCCAGGAGCAGAGGGGAAGTGGCTCACCTGATCTCTTGCAGGTGTCGTACGGTCCTTTCATAAGCTCTGTTTTCACTGTCTGGCTATGTTGAGAGCTTTTTCTCGAAATATGTGTGGTCTTTCCTGTACTCAGTATAAACCTGCAGCACAGTTGTCATCCATCAGCATGTGACATCTTATTCCTCACACAGTCATCCCTTGGTTTTGGAGAGGCCTGATTTCAATCCCTGAGCTCATGGAGTTTGTCCTCAAAAAACCCCCATCAATTCACAGAAATATCCATTTATTCAATTAACTTATTAACAAGTTTTTAATGAGTGCCGTAGTGTGTCAGAGCCAGCTTGTACTGGCTCACGGACCTGACTGTTGCCATGTCTTCCTGACGTCAATGTGGTAGCTTGAAATGGGTCATGGTAGGAATATTTACGCCATGGGAATTGGCAAATGCTGGCAATTAGCATCCCCCTTCCCTGGAGAGCCAGTTGTTAACTTCTACCAGCACGCCACCCGTGATGGCCTACTATGTGCCAGATGCAGTTCTAGCCACTGGGGATTCCACATGGATGAAGGACCAAGCCTCTGCCCTCTTGGAGTGTATACTTCTGATGGGGAGAGGCGGCCCATGACAACAACCCAGTGAGTAAATATATAACAAACCTGGGTGCCACGAGGAAAAGTAATTCAGGGAAGTGTGATGGGGAGCCCTGGGTTTGGGGCTGCTGTTCTACAAAGGGAGAGCTGGGGAAAACCTTTCTGAGAAGGTGATGTGAGAGGAGACCAGAAGGAAGACAGGGAACCAGCTTTTGATCCCTGGGAGCAAATGCAAAGAGGGCAGCCGTGCACAGGCCCTGTGGTGGGAACAGGGTGCTTGTTCAGGCTGAGTGGATGAGGGGGAGAGGTGGAGAGGGAGGGGAAGAGCGAGCAGGGCCTGGAGGCTGCTGAACGTGCTGGCTTTGCCTCTAGGTGATGCAGGAGCCTTTGGAGGTCGGGCAGAGGCACAGCCTTCTGCGACGTGTGCTCAGCAGGGTCCCTCTGGCTGCCGGGCTGGGGTTGAGAGTAGATTCCAGGAGACAAGGCTGGCAGCAGGGGGACCAGGCAGGGGGCAACTGCCGTCGTCTGGAGGAGAGCTGATGGTGGCTTGAACCTGGCAGGGTAGTGAAGGTGGCGAGATGTGGGCTGGGTTATCACACACACACACACACACACACACACACACACACAGGGACCCTCTGCTTTTCGAGTTAGCTTTATTCCACTTCACTTTCACTAAAGACCTATGTTAGCTAACCAAAATAAATCCAAAGAGGATTTTCACTTTTAAGGAAAAAGGCAAAAAGTGCAAGTGGTGATCAGCGTTCTGTAATGAGCCATTGCAAAGGCAGCTCGCACTCCGACCAGCAGCCAGGGCGGCACCGCCAAGCTCCTTCCCTGGGAGCCACACTCAGCATCAGGCCGCCACAGCCCTGAACGGGTCTATGAGCCTCTGTGCTTGATCTCGATGTATTTTGTGCCTCCATTAGCAAGATGTGTCCTAAGGTAATTGCTTCTTCGCGTTACACCATCTCAGCTTGGGAAAGCTTTCCTAGGAGCGCTCTACTTTTGGGTAGAAGGGGAAGCCTGCCTATGGTAGAGTCAGCAGGACTTGACCCTGGATTAGATTTGCCTCGTTAGAGAACGAGAAGAGACAGGATGACTCCAAAGTTTTTGGCTGAACAACCGGAAGATGGAGTTGCCGTTCCCTGAAATGAGGAAGGTGGTGGGAGAAGCAGGTGTAGTCATGGGCACCAGGCCGCAGTCCATTGTCCTCCCTGCCAGGCCAGTGGTGTTTCTTTGTTGACTGGCCTCCCTGTGGCCTGAGTCAGAGACCATGTGTCTGGAATCCACAGATGTGAGCAGTCAGCGGTCTTGTGGTTCTCATTTCAGGCCCTGTTGATGCTATTGTGACAGGACAGTTCTCTTCTGGCCTCAGGGTCTTACTGAAGCTGTGAAGAGGTTGTTTCTCACACCAGGACTATTACTAGAGCCCACGTAATAGGATTGCTCACGGCTGTTCTCTGAGGACAGTGAAAGCAATTGTCTTGCCTTTAAATCGAGCACTTATTTTTCCTGTGTTTGCAGGTTGAATGTCTGCCTTGGTCAGATGTCCAGCCCCCTCTGGGCCTCTGTGCTCCCGTCTGTAAGGGAAGGGTTGGATGGACTGCTCTTCAGGGGCTCCTCCGTCTCTGACATGCCCCTCATCCTACACTGTACACATGGCCTTGGGCGTGTCCAGGCCAAAGTTCCACCTTCTCTGCGATCCAGGAATCATAGTCTATTCAGCTGGTCTCTAATGTTCATCTTGTGTAAAGAATGAGCATGTAAACGGGGCCCTGTGCCTTGGGAGTCCCTCCTAGATGGTGGGCTCCTCTGAGCTCCTATAGTAAAATGATACAGGACTCAGCAACGCAGATTCGCCCCCAGCCCCGAGCGTGAGGGTCTGTTGCTGGAGGCCTGATGATCTCCTGTTCCGGCTGCAGGGTTTTGTCTGGGAGGCTGGCTGAGTGCTGCATCGTGCCACCTCCAGCCCCTTTGCCTATTACTTGTTGAATGATTTCTGTCTTAGGTCAAAGTGCCAAGAACAGCTCTTCTCAAACTGTGATCCCTGGACCAGCAGCACCTGCATTGCCTGGGAACTTGTTAGAAACACAACTTGTCTGACTTGCTGAATTGGGACTTTGGGGGTGAAGCCCAGCAGGGTGTTTTAACAAGTCCTCCAGGTGATGGGCTGCAGGCTAAGTTTTGGGAACCAGTGCCCCGGAAGCTGAGCCTGAGTTGGAGGGTCAGGTGCATGTAATCTGTTGGGCGTGTGCTCTCAGGAGAAAGGCAGCGAGGGAAGCAGGACGGGAAGCAGGGGAAGGTCTCGGCAGGGATGTGGAGGGTCAGGCGGCTCCCACAGGGAGATGAGCGTGGGAGCTGACCCAGAGCTGCTCCCGCTTTTCAGCTAGGAGAGGGCTTTTCTTTCTTGTGTCAGTCATTGGCTATGCGTGGCCCATCCTGGGGTGGGGCGGGCAGTGTGCCATCTCCTGGCTGAGTTTTGCGAAGGAGAGCTCTCTGGAGAAGGGCGCAGCTGTGAGCCTTTAGCAGCCAACGTGGATAGCAGCTGGGATGGGTGCGCCAGTCAAGGTCATGTGTGGGGGACACCTGCATCTTCCACATCAGTTCTCATGGTTCCTTCTATACTCGCCCAACTCCCAGTGGGATAATAAAAATAGACCATCATCTCGAAGCCTGCTCATGGCCGTCACTTCTGGCGCATGGGATGTCCTGGTGAGGCAGGCCAAGCAGGGATCATTTACAGGTGAGGGGGAGACTGGAAAGAAGTTCAATATAAGCCCCCAGACAGCCCCTGCCGTCACGACCCCCACAGCTCGCGTTGCAAGAGCACCATGCTGACCCATCGCTGGCTTCAAGCTGGATGATGCCCTGCTGTCTCGGTCAGACAGGAGGTGTCCCTGAGCTTTCGCCCAGATCTGGCACTGGGGATGTGGAAAGATGAGATGGCTCCCTGCTCTGAAGCCAAAGGCCCGCTGAGGCTGTATGTACTTGAGTGCTTAACTGTGGCCCTCAGAGGAGGGCTGGCAGCAGGTGGAGGTGCTGTTGGCAGGGCAGGAGGGCCTTGGGCTTGGAGAGGCCGTGTTTGATGCCAAGACTTGATGGTGCACTAGTAACACTGGGCGAGGAATAGCTGTGATTAGCCTGCCTTGTTCTGCGCGGATCTCTGCAGCCTGGACACAGACACAGCCCCACCAAAGCATCCATGTGTGACAGCTCTGTGTCAAGGCCTGTAGTCAATTCCAGGGACACAGCGACTGATGAAGGGTGTGCCCACATCAGGTTTTCGGGTTTTGCAGGAGAATGGACAGTAGGTGGCAGCAGATCTTCATCAATCTTCAGGACCCCAGAGACTTTGGTTGGCCCTGTTGTGTGATTTCAGCCAGCAGACACTCACCAGGCCCCTACCAACGATGACATGATGACACACTCAGGTGGGAGAGAGATGAATGAGATCCAATCCCTCCTGAGTCCTGCCCACTCCCGGGCTCCAGATCACTAGCCAGGCCTGTTTGCATCCTGAGAGGGAGTGAATGATGCCACCTGGGGCCTGGCAGAGGCTGAGCAGAGGATGTGGCATTTGTGGTTTATTGACTGTTCCCCATATCCGAGCATTGAGAGTCTGACAGCATCTGCGCTGCATGGGATGAGTAATGGGTAGAATTTCCATTTTAATTTGTCTCTGCACGTTATTTGGACTTTATGTCAGACTAGGGAGGTTCGAAATTAGCTGAGTCTTGAAACATACACAACACACAGTTGCTTTCCCGTGTGCCAGAAACCCCGCGTGAACAGGTGGCCTGCCTGGGGCTCCTGTGCTGGTCCAGCTTCCCCTTCACACCTGCCATCAGTGCCCTGTGCCTAGCTGGTTCTCCGTCCCACCTCTTACCCACATTCACCCTACATGTGTGTCCCCGGTCCACGGTGGAATGCCTTCTCTCTCCTCCGAATGCCGGCCTCTCCCTGGCACGTCCAGGAGTTTAAACAGGAGAAACGGCTCCAGCGCACATTACAGGCCACTCGGAGCCCTCCAGGAGCAGGGTTGATGCTCTCACCCCTGTGCTTTAATTATAGCTGCTACCTACCTTCAGTTCAAGGGTTTCTGAGTCTTTGATCCAATGCATCCCCCAGGGGAAAGAGACTTCTCATGAGTCAGATTTCCTTCGAGATCAAGAAAGTGTAGCTAGAGAGGCACCTCTCCTTGGAAGGGTGAATGATCTCATTTTGGACATTAGGATGGCAGCTGTGAGATCCTCCTCTGCACACACCTGGGCCTTGCCAGCTCTGCCCTAGGCCCGAGTCCATGGCACGCAAGCTGGGAAGATGTTCCGTGCAGGGGAAGCCGCTGCTGCTAGATGGGAAGAAGCTGTTAAGGCTCAGGGATAATTTTGGGAGGTGAGTGTCAGAGAGCAGGGGAAGGGTATGGAGACTCTTATCTCCTGGGTGCTTTTTTCCCCTCACTCCAAGATGCTTACTGGCTGGTCTGTGAGCTAGCTTCCAGCAGACCCTAGCTACCAGAACCCCAAAGAGAGGCCCATTCTGGAGATTAGCAACAGGGTCAGGATGAGAGTGAAGCAAGTGAGGTATCGCAGGGGCAAAATTTAAGGAGGCACTCACTCTTACGGTGTTTCAGCTGCAGTGTAGGCACCTCCATGAACCTTGAGACTGAGTGCCTCCTTAAATTTTGCGTCCTAGGTACCTTGTTATGTTTCACCCTAATTCTAGCCTGGTCCGAAGTCTGGCTGCTTCTCTTCTGCTTCTCAGTATCATGGGTAATCCTCAATAGAGCATAATGATTTGATAATTCATCTCTACTTCCATGAACTCTTTGAGGATTGGAGTGGGCCTTACTTCTTCGTTGTTCTTGTTTTTCCTAGCTATGTCCCTGGACCTGGCAATCTATATGGAGCAAATGAGAGAATGTACATAGTAAGGAGAATGAAAGGGAAAACCATGCTGATCTGTTTGGGACAGTGTCATGAAACTTAGGTTGATAATCTTTAATAGAATTGGAACCGTCCAAACTTTATCTTCAAGTTCACTTGTCAGCATTCATTCATTCACTCATTTATTTTTTATTCATATATTCATTTAACTGTGATGTCCAGTATTGAAGTCATCTTGAACGTTGCCTTCTTTAGGAAGCCTTTCTGATCTCTTCCCTGCTCCTATACCTGGACGTGATCCCCTTCTCATACCTCTCACAGCACACGTCACACTGGAGACCTGACAGGCTGCCATGTTTCTCCTCCTGGGTTGTCAGCCACCTGAGTATGGGGGTGAGTCGTCTGTGACCCTGCCTCCCTCAATTTTGATCAGAATTGTTCCAAGCTTATTGGATGGAGCTGAATTATTGGCATGGCCTTGTGGGAGGGGGAGGTGAAATGTGAAGTCTTCCCCTTCATTCGAGGGACACACAGGAGAGTGGGACTAGTGATTTAGCAAACAGGAAAGTCACCTGAAAATAGGAGACATCTGTCCCAGAGCCAGATGGATGGTGCCCATTGAGGCGCCGTAGGATCTCGGAGGGGGCGTTGCTGTTCCTGGGCTGGGCCTTGAAGTCTGAGCGGGGTTGGAATAGACCAGTTGGGGGCCAGCCAAGGGCCTCACTGCTGTGCCTGACATACTCATCACTCTTCTGCACCTTCCTCCAAGCCTGAGATTTTTTTGGAGTGGGGGGAAAGTTTGCCCATGTCCCCGGGGATCTCATTCCTAAAGACTAAAGCAGCTCCCTTGCTCTTCCTCAGCCCTTTTTTTTTTTCCCCCCCTGGGGCCTGCATTGGGTTCTGCTGCATTTGCAGACATTTTTGGATAATGTGCACTTATGGTGGCTCATGGAGAAAGAGGCTAATCTCGTAGCTTTCCTAAGGATTGGGAAAGGGCACTGATTTAGGGAAAAGATGGGCATCCCTGTTCTCACCCCAAGTATAACCCTGACAGGCTGGCTACCTTGGGGCCTGGGTGGAGTGAGCTGAAGTCTTTCCCTGGCCAAATCCTGTTGCGTCCTCCTAGAGTGGACCTTCCCTCGTGACTCCTCAGCTGGTTTTCCTAAACAGTGGCCATGACTCACTTGGGCTGGTGCCTCTACCTTGATGCTGAGTTCTGTCAGGGGCATTTGGGGCAGAATTCTTCAAATCACAAAGATGACCCACCAGGGCCGTCTCCTGTGTGTGTGCCTCATTCCAGAAAATTCTACTTTGTTTTCTCTGCTCATTGCACAAGCAGTTACTAAAACCATGGGATTCCTTCCATTTCCTGTAGGGGCCGGTTTCGTGGCCATGGGTCCCTCAGAAGTAGAGCCTCTTCCCGATAGAGTAAACAGTTTTTGATCTCTATGTAAATACCTGTCATTTAATTTTATTCAGTTCAACAATGCATTTATGGAGTTTCTCTTGCTTGTTCGAATAGTGCTGGGGAGAGACGCTGAAGATGTGGCTCTTGCCCCAAAGAGGCCAAGACCTCCGTACACATAAAATCATGATTAAAAAAAAAAAAGAAGAGAAAGTGACAAGCAGACAGGGCAGGTGCCATGGAGCTGGAGTCTAGATTGTTTGAAGGATAATTAAGCTGTTAATATTACTGAATAGTCATTCTGTTGCAAGAGCATTCGATGTATTACCTCGTTTAATTCTGACAGCAACACTAGGAGGGTTATCAGCTCCGTTTTACAGATGGGAAAACTGAGGCACAGAATTACCAACCAGCCTGAGTTCATGCAGGCAGTCTGGCTCTAGGGACCTCAGTCTTAACCCCTATCCTCAAGCCCCTGTCTGAGGAAGGAGGACTCATGGGGAGCTGACATGGGCGAGGACTTAGAGGGTTGGTCTGGTGATTCAGGGAGTGGACGCATGCCAAGCTGAAGGGCCAGTGTGAACAAGTGTGAAGAGGCAGGTGAGGTGGTGTAGCTGGAACCCAGGGCATGTGTGGGGACCAGGAGGAGAGGAGACTGGAGGACTGGACAGTGCTTGAGAGCCAAGCTAAAGAGCAGTAGAGAGGAACAGAAAGGTTTCTCGAATTTTTGGTTAGGTAGTGGTTGTTTTTTTTAACTGGTTAGAGCTGTGCTTCAGGGAGACTAGTCCAGGAGCGCTGCAGAAATGACAAGGGTGACCAGTAGCAGGAATCTGACCGAGAAGGTGGGGTGGGCCCTGACCCGAGGAGCAGGAGATCTGGGAGGAGAATCCTTGGGACTTGGTGTCCAGGGAGGTTGTGGGCCTGGAGGGCCGGGAGACTGGGCATGCGAATGGCAGGGAGAGGGGACCTGACTGGGGGAGGCACTGGGTCAGGAAGCAGATGAAGAGGCTGTTCCTGCAGATGTCCAGTGGAGCTGTTGTTTCCACAGTCAGGAGTGGGGCAGAAAGGCAGATCCTGGGCAATGTTGCATGAGAGGTTGGGAGGGGACATCTGGGAGGGGCTGGCACGGGGCTGAGAGTTGAAGTACTTGGAGGGGTGGACATGGCCAAAGGTGCAGGATAAAGGTGCCAAGGTCAGAATCCTGCAACGGGAGAGCCACATGTTTGACGTGGTAAGGAAGAGGGGTGGTCAGAGCAGAGGAGGACTTGGGAGGTGAGGGAGGAGAGGGTCTCCAGGAAGCAGGAGGTGTGGGCAGCTTCGGAACCTTAGTGGGGAGATTGGGAAGGTCACTAGGTCTGGTGACAGAGTGGCTTTGGAGAGAACACTTTCAGTAGGGACTTGGGGGCAGAAGGTCACCTGCAGCAGGGTGAGGACACGCTCGAGAGCATGCAGCTTTTTAAAAGAAGTTAGAGGGCTTCCTTGGTGGCGCAGTCGTTAAGAATCCGCCTGCCGATGCAGGGGACATGGGTTCGAGCCCTGGTCCGGGAAGATCCCACATGCCGTGGAGCAGCTAAGCCCTTGTGCCACAACTACTGAAGCCTGCGCGCCTGGAGCCCATGCTCCGGAATAAGGGAAGCCACCGCAGGGAGAATCACGCTCACCGCAACGAAGAGTAGCCCCCGCTCGCCGCAACCAGAGGAAGCCCGTGTGCAGCAACAAAGACCCAACGCAGCCAAAAATAAATAAATCTATAAAAGAAAAAAATAAAAGAAGTTAGAGGGGATGAGAAGCATAGGGACAGGATGGCCGCTCAAGAGGGTAGAGGGTTAGGGCACAGGGTCTTTCTTTGCAGGATGGGAGAGATAGGAGCACATCTGTAAGCCAGGGGCTGGGTGGCAGGAGCAGAGGGGAGAAACTGATCATTCGTAGAGACTCTGAGGGGACAGGAAGTGTGGGCCTGGGCGGGCCCGGGAGTGGGCAGCGGCCACAGTAGCCAGATTCATCTTCTGCCAAGCTCCACGATGATAATTGATGTCCGTAATGACCGGCCCGGGGCATTACAAGTTCCCAGAGTACCTTTTAAATCCTCAGTGAAAGAGCCAGTTCTGCTCAGCAGAGTTTCTGAGGTATTTGAAATGTATTCCAATTAAGCAAATCTTTGTTAAGTGACTGAGGACTGCTGTTTGGGAAACATTGCATTTTATTGTGTTCTGAGACTTTGCAAGGTGGCGCTCCATCTTTAATATATTTAGTAACCCAGCATGGTGAGGCTGAAAGGGCCCGAGATTTAGAATTGGACAGATCTGTCCCTTACTAACAGGGTGACCTTGGGCACAGTGTGTGTGTGTTTTCAAAAAAATCTTTACAACTTCCTTCCTTCATCTAAAAAATGGGATGACATACCTACTTTTATGTTTATGTTATCTTTATGTTATGAAGAGTAAATGAAATAATGTATGTAAAGCATTTGGCCCACAGTAGCTGCTTTAATAAATACTTGCTTTCTTTGCTGCTGTGTAGTTAGCCCAAGCACGCTGTTTCTTGAATGGATGGACGTGTCCCTGAATAAATGAACATTTTGTAAGAAAGGGATGGGAAGTGAGATTAGAGGCAGATTATACAAGATGGTGATGGTTAAAGAGAAAAGTTGAGCCCCACTGTGTGGGCTACAGCCGAGGGCAGTGAGGAGTGTGGGCTGGGTTCCCTGACTCAGGCACGGAGCAGGCCCTCCTCCGCAGGGCATGTCCACCCTGTGCACTGAGGGCCCAGGTGAGGCGGGGGCCACTTGGATGTGCGCTCCCGCCTTTCTTTTTCTTCAGAAGTTCTCCGGAGGCCAGGCCTGGACGGCGGGCTGGCACAGTGAGCTGCCCTTGCCCGGGCCCGCACGGCTGTGGTCCACGCTCTCACGGCTTCTACTCCAGGCCTGGGGCTTCATTAGATTCCTTGGTGGAGTGTAGGGAAAGGGGAAGTCCATGATGGAGGATGGCGTTCCTAGAATTGATGATGACGCTTCCTTTGCTCCCAGTGTCACTTTGTTTGGCCTTCTCCCTTCTTCTTTTGAATGAGGAAAAAAAAAAAAAATTGAGCAAACTAAAAAAGTCATTGACAGAAACCAAACCAAGAACCCGTCTGGGGACTGGAGGCTCTTTTGCAAGGCTTAGAGCTGCCTCGTTTTTCTTAATCACCTCCTCATGGAGCAATGACACATTGAGTGTTCATGTTCCAGAAGCTACTATCCAGAGAGCAGATGAACTTATAAGGGCATTTCAACAAGTGTCTAGGAGCCAGTGCCAGGAACTGCCGAGGAAATCCAGCCACACGCCTCTACAGCTCAGAGCCTCTTCACCCCCCACCCTACACGGTGTATTAAAAGAAGAAGAGAGAAGTTGGAAGTATCCATGTTAGATAAAAACCAAAACCGGACCTGGCCCATTAAAGGCATTATGAATGACGTATCATTCTTCTTTTTCAAGAAAATAACTCCAAAATAGTACACTTGTCAGACGCAGGAATCTGGGAGAGCTTACACAAGGATCCTGGTTTTAAAAAGTGTTGTCCGACCAATAACCCCCCATGGATTGTGGGAGGCTCTTACTGTTCTTAGGAGTTAGGCTGACGTAATATCTGCAACTTGCTTTCAGATATTATATTTTTTTTCCAGCAAAAAAAAAAAAAAAAAAATGTGTGTGTTTGTGTGTATTTGGAGAGAGAGAGAGAAGGAGAAGTAGAGAGGGAAAGCAAATAAGGCAAAATATTAACAATTCGTCCCTGTAAGTGAGGGGTATGTCAGTGTTATGGTATCAGTCCTTTCCATTTTCCTGTAGGTTTAACACTTTTCAAAATAGAAAGGGCAAGTATGTATGGAGCAAATAGGAAGAATGAAGTCAATAGGATCTATTTTTTGTCTCTCAGAAAAGATCATGAAGAACGTAATAGGGTCATAGTGGGTCACTATGGAATGGTGGCATCCGGGTGAGGTGACGGTACAGACACAGGCTAGCCCAGGAGACACCGAGGAATCACCCCGACACAGCCCCTTCCTTGTTGTATATGGGCATCCTCGAGCCCTTTGACCTCCAAGGAACCAGTGGCTGTGACAGAAACAAGAGCTCATATATGTTTTCCAGTGGCACAGAAAGCAGCTTCGTTTGGTGTCATCCTGGTGGGCACTGCGAAGCCCATTCCTACCCTCCCTCACCAGATCCATCCTCCCCCACCCACGCTGTTGCACCTGGAATGCGCACACCCACAGCCTGGCCGCATCTTCCCGCTCCATACCTTCCGGATGTTTTCTCGAAACTCACAGTTCCTTGATTACACCCACATCGCGAAGCTCAGTGTGACATTTCCAACAGGAGACTGCCGGACGTGGGTCCAGCTGCTACACATGGTTTTTCTATTTGTCCTGGAAAAAGCTCCAGATACCTTTGGTCAAAGCTCTTCCCGTTGGCCGTGCTCCTTGGGACCATTGCTCGCCCACACGGTCCAGCAGGGGCTGCAGTCTGCAAGTCCCTGCACGTCCACCCTGCCAGGGATAGGTAACCTTGGCAGAAGGGAGTGGCCTGGAGAAGCAAGGACTCCGGGGAGGGGGGGGGGGGGCGGTTGGAGGGCGTGTGCTTTCAGTCTCCTGCCTGTGTTATTTGCATTTAGATCCCTAGAAACCAAGGGAGTCAGAGCCTTGCCAAAGGGCTTCATTCCACTTCTGCAGAAGTTCCACTATTAAGGAGAAAAGAGAATGTGCTGCTTTGATTTTTCTTTTTCTTTCCTCCTTGCAAACTCACATGGAATATTGTTACCTCTTAAGGATCTGGGAAGGAATACTTGCCCTGTGCTAAAATTCTCAGTCCTCAGGTCCTGACTTCTTTGTGAGGTGGGTCCTGCGCTCCCCTGCTTTAGGGCTCATGGAAAGTTCCAGCACAGATTCCCCACCTTTGAGCAGCTGTGCTTATCCACATCCCAGCTCCCATTGAATACCCGTCCTGCTAGGCTCTCCACCTGAGAAACCCTCATTAGAGGCAGGGGTGGTAACCCCAGAGGGGTGGGGAGGAAAGGCTTCCACACTCTGGTTGGTACCCGGGGACCCTCGCACCTCATTTCAAGTGCAGACACTACCTGGAGAGGCACAGGGAGGCCACCTAGCTGGCCCAGGGACACATCTAATTTTAGCCCAGGGTGTGTGTGTCCTGACGGGGGCCTGCTCACCCATGGAAATCCCACAGCTCTCCGGTTTTATGTGTGTGAGTGCTGTAATGCTCAGAGTTTGCAAAGCTCAATTGGGTTTAAAGCAACATTTCTTTCTCCTTTTCCTAAGAAATACCCAGAAAACAATCAGTCCTCTGTGTTTTTGGTGTAAGTCAAAATTTCCTAGAGATTCCTTTTCTGTGTGTGTGATGGGGCAGCATGGGGTGGAAGAAAGGGGACCTCTGTGAGCCAGTCTCGGCTGGACCTTTCTCTGTATGAACTTAGACAAGACAATTACAGGGTGTCTGGGGTGGAGGAGACTTCGGGACATCTCTTGGTGGGTCACTGGGAACTCCTGGATCAGCCAAATAAAAAAGAAAACAAAAGAACAAACTCCTTGGGTACAGGTTCAGATCCAAACGTTGTGAGCCTGAAACTTACACAGTTTGGGTGCCTCTTGAAGACAAAGAATATAAACTTACCTCATTTTTGTAAATTTGACAAAAATAGAAGACCATGCCAACATGTGCTAGGGCCTCTTGGAAGGGCCTGTGCAAGGGAGGGTCCCTGAAGCTTAAGCCCCATTAACTTCATGGTAAATCAGACACTATTCAGGTTGTTATTATTTTTCTGGCTAAGTAAGAACATTAAAACAATTTTGTAAAATTTAAATACAGATGTAATCTTGAAAGAAAAGTCCAGCCTTTGAAATACATAAATTAAGCCTCAGGGAAGAGTCACAGTATTGTATGGTCCCCGTTTGGCCACGGGTCTGTGTGCCGTGGACTGGTTTGTGTTGGACCATTTTCGGTTTTCTGAGCCTCAGCGTCTTCAGTTTTGAAAATAAGGCTAAAAAGTGCCTTTGCTACCCCACACACAGGCTTTCTGTGAGAAGTAAATTAAAAACTATGCTTTCAAAGTGCTTGGTAAAGTAGAAATAAACACCCAGATAAACAATTCCTATTGGAAGGACAAAACTTAGAACCCTTAGAATGTCACAGAGAAGACAGTGGAAGCCCAGGGAAGGAAGGTGAAGATTCATCCACGTCTGCTGGGGGAAAGACAGGAGCTCCGGAAAAAAAGGTAAGTGTACGCCTCCGCACCCTTTCTAAAAGTAAACGCACCCCCGTTGCTTTGTCTTCAAAGTGGTATGAAGTTAACCTCGGACCCAGACATATTGTTTCAGACTTGCTGCTTATGGCTCTTCTATTAATGCTTATGCAGGGGAACGTTTTGTGAGTTTAAAATGAAAATATTTCTTCCCAGAAGTTGTTTTACGCCACCCTTTGGCATATTTTACCAAACAGAACCTGAGTGGGTTTAATGTTTAATGGGACTTGGAAAAAGCCGGCCTCTCTTGTTGGGACAGCTCCTTCCCTGGATGCGTTGGGCTTCACTAAGGCAGTAAAGAGCAGTCATGGTGCCAAAAAGCAGTTTCTCCTAGCAGCTAAGTAAACATCTTCGCACAGCTTTCCAGTCCACGATGGAAACCAGCGGCAACTCTTACGGAATGTCTTTCAGGCGCACGTTAGAACCTTCCCTTTTATAACTCCAAGTGTGACTTTAGACTTCCTGGGACCCGGCCAAGGTTGTAGAGGCAATCCTTTCCATCTTGCGCTGTCACATGAGCCTCAGAGAGGGCGGGGCCCGGGGGAATCTTTGTCTCTGAGGGAACCATCCTATTAGGCCCTCACTCCCCTGCCGGGAGCCCTCATCAGAGGCAGCCTTAGCGATCCCACCTGCTGGGTGTGCAGTCTGGGGTGCACACCAGGAGGGGGCGGGGCTCACGGCGTGGCCCGTTACCACCTCATGTCTCTCACTCCATCCCTGGTCACTGGGCTTATCCTGCATCTCACAATGGCTGGGCTTGGCTGAGCTACGCAGCCAAGTGCTGGTGGGCAGAGCAGAGGAGGCGAGACCAAGAGGAAGGAAGGTCGTGGCTAGCAACACTGTGCTTGGTGAACTGCACAGTTCGGGTGAATGAGTGGTTGCTCAGTGGGTCTGTCCGTGTCCCAGAGGTGTACTCCATAGAGGCCACTTGTTCTTCAAGAGGGTATTTTTCTTTTCCTGGAGCCACCTTTTCACCCCCTGTTGAGCAGTGCCTGCTTCTCAGCACCCGTTGCCATGTGGAGCTGAGCTCAGCCACACCCGGGAAACTGCAGGCTGAGAGAAGGGCAGAGCGATAGGAGCTGGAGGAGCCTGCAGTCCTGCCAGTGTGCGTCCCTTACGGGAGGAGCGACCAGCCAGTCCCAGTGCATTCTGGGTCTTAAGGAAACACAGTCAGTGGCTCCAGCGTCCAGCACGGGATAGATGAAAATGAGCTAAGGTGAGAGTCTGGGGCCTGACATTCTACTTCTGCTTTGCCCACGACCCAGGGGTTCTTGGTAGAAGCTCTGCCTTCCATTCCCACCCCTGCCAGACTAGACAGTGTGGGTTAGCCCTTCCATCCCTTCCAGAGGGATGAGCCTTATCTAGGTGAACCCTGAGTACTCCTCAACTTCCAGAGGGAGCATCCATTAAACACCAGCTGTATGCCAAGTTCTCGTGCCAAACTTCAGTAACATGAAGGAAGGGCACAGCTGGTACAGCTTTGTTTTGCCAGTTGTGTGCCCATGCAGGAACCCTCCCAGTCTGATAACCTGGTGACCGGGGTAAATGTCTTCTCTGTTCCTGAAATGTGCCAGAAACCAGCCCAACTCAGGGAAGGAGAAATGTTGGACTTGGTTTTGGATCTTGCTCTAGCTGTGCACACTTCTGGCCGAGGATGTTTTCCAAAGCCTGTGGGGAGGGGTGCATACGGAAGGAGAGTTAAGCTGATAAATCGTCACCCTCAAAGAACAATGGTTCAGGAGGCGAGAGTACAATGTGTGTTCTCTCCCGCTCGACAGGCTGAGCCGAGTGCTTTTCCAGGAGGATGCAGGGCCATCAGGGACCCCTCCCCTCCCAGTCCGTGCTCACCGGGTGACCCCTATCTTCGTCCAACCTTTGTCCAACCCGGATGAGAGAGTCTTGGCTATGCGGCCCAATTCCCAATTAAAGTTTTTCACTAGTTTCAGGAAGATAATTTATTTGGGCCGAATTGCTCAGGCAGATTGCTTTCACAGTATTCCAAGCAGAGCACTTTCTCACAGGAAGTCTCAGACTAGGCAGTTCCAGTCAGGTTTTCCACATCCTTAAGAGAAAGGAGAGAGGAAAACAAAAAGATTCCTTTCATATGTTGACGGTCAACAGCTGGAGAGCTGGCAAGTGCCGGGTATAAACCTGAGATCTGTGCACTTGATGACTTCTTGATAACCCAGCCCTTAATGAGACCTCATGTTCTTTGACGGCTTAGTTTTAAAAATGCCTGTGGATGTGACAGCCCAGGGAGGTGGAGCGCTTCCTGCGGCCGGGACTCGGATCGCCTCGGGCTGAGCACTGGGCGGTGGAGACACGGGAGGAGCCCCCTTGCTCCCTCCAGAGCGCAGTTTCCTCATCTGTAAAACCGAAGGTTATGGCAGGTGGCTCCTGAGCGCCTTCCAGGTCTAACTCACCGTGATTCTGTACCTCGTCCTCATCTGGGGGAGCTTGGCTGAGCCTCTGCAGGAAGCCAAAGGGCAGGAAAGTTGAAATCTTTTCTTCTCTGGAGAATTTTTTTAAAAGTTCTTTTTACATTAGTTTGCCGTCAGGGATCCACCTCACTGAGGCTTACCCCTCCCGAAGTTCAGTCTTTGATAAGAGCCTTTAATCACAAGGGTTGTGCAGAGTCACTGTTGGGAAGGCAGGGAAGGAACACGACACAGCACAGCCGTTGCTCCTAGGGCGCCTCCTAGGTGCCTGCCAAGCGCACAGATGGCCAAACAGCGCCTGCGGGTAGGCATGCGGTGGGCCCGAAGAGCTGAAACCCAAAATCACTGGAGGTGATGGCCGTTGCAGCTTCACAAAGATGATCCTGGTCAAAGGGAAGTTGAGACGTGAGGCAATCAGTCTATTGCCAGATGATGCCAGTCTTCTCTGGCACGAGCTGGACCTGCAGCTCATCTGTCCAGTTTCGGTATGTCCACTGACAACTGCACAGCCCTCTGCTTCATTACCATCGAACCTTCTTGTTTATTCCAAAAGGATGTTCTTTTTGAAGCAGGGTAGTAGAAAGAGTGGGGAACCTGGGTCAGGAAACCTGGACTCTGGCCCTGGGGTTGCCAGTTTCACTTGTCTCATTATACTGCCTCTAGCATATCTCTGGTATAGTTCTGAATCTCGTGGGATAATGGACATCCTCATCAGGCTACTGCCTCCAGTGGGGAAGCTTCCAAAGCTTCAGTTTTAGGATGCTCTGTAGGCTTCAAATATGTACATATCAAGTAAAGCAAAACCCTTCCCTTCCCTTGAGCTTGCTAAGTTTTTATTTTTTTAAATTTATATGAGTGTTTATTTTTATCAAATACTTTTTCTTCATCTATTGAGATTGTTTTACATATCTTCCCTCTTTTGGAGAACTTCTAGGTTTTCTAGGGAATTATTAGATTTTCTAATGTCAAAATATTCTTGCATACCTACTCGGTCAACATTTTTTTAAACTCATGGCTGATGAAGTGGTCTTTTATTTATTTATTTATTTTATTTATTATTTTTTTTGTGGCCTTTTATTTTAGTTCACGGTTTTGCACTTACGTTTACAAGTGTTAGGTTTTTGGAATCAAGGTTATACTTGCGTCATTAATCATCATCATCTCAGCTAACACATAGTAATTACTCTGTCGGATACTATTCTTAGCATTTGATATATTAACTTGTTGAATTCTCACCACAAACGTTTGAGGTAGGACTATTATTAACCATTTTACAGAGGTTCACGATGGCTAAATTTTCATGTTGAATCGCTCCTTTTGTTATTCTGCAACAAGTAGGTTTATCACTAATAATGCTTTTTATCCGAGAGTTTATTTTTATCCGATAGCGTTTAGCTACATTTGCATTTAAATGGTTGGCATACAAGTGATATATTTTTTCCCCATGCTTTATTGTTTTCCTTTGTGTCATGTATCATGTGAAACAGCATATTGCTAATTTAAAAAATCAATCTGAGTGTGTCTGTCTTTTAACTGGCAAGTTTAATTTATTCACCTTTATAATAGTTACTGATATACTTGAATTCATTTGTCCTGTTATATTTTACACGTTGATCTTGCCATACTTTTCCTTTCTTTTTTTTTTTTAAAGATTTTTTTTGATGTGGACCATTTTTAAAGTCTTTATTGAATTTGTTACAGTATTGCTTCTGTTTTTTGTCTTTTGGTTTCTTGGCTGTGAGCCATGTGGGATCTTGGCTCCCCGACCGGGAATCAAGCTTGTATCCCCTGCATTGGAAGGCGAAGTTTTAACCACTGGACCGCCAGGGAAGTCCCTTCCTTTCTTTTTCAACTTAACCATTTTAAAGTGAACAATCCAGTGGCATTTAGTGCATTCACAAATTTGTGTAACCACCACCGCTACCTAGTTCTAAGACATTTTCTTCTCTTCAAAGTAAAATCTCTTCCTATTAAGTGGTTTCTCCCCATTCCTCCCACTCCCAACCCCTGGAAACCACCAGTCCACAATATTTCACATAAATGGAATCATATGTGACCTTTTGTCTCTGGCTTCTTTCACTTAACATAATGTGTTTTTTGGTTTTGTTTTTTATAAATTTATTTATTTAATTTTATTTTTAAGTCTGCATTGGGTCTTCGTTGCTGCACGTGGGCTTTTCTCTAGTTGCGGTGAGCAGGGGCTACTCTTCGTTGCGGTGCGCGGGCTTCTCATTGCAGTGGCTTCTATTGTTGCAGAGCACGGGCTGTAGGCACACAGGCTTCAGTAGTTGTGGCACGTGGGCTCAGTAGTTGTGGTGCATGGGCTTAGTTGCTCTGCGGCATGTGGGATCTTCCTGGACTAGGGCTCGAACCTGTGTCCCCTGCATTGGCAGGCAGATTCTTAACCAGTGTGCCACCAGGGAAGCCCTAACATAATGTTTTTGAGATTTATCCATGTTGTAGCATGTATCAGTACTTCAGTCTTTTTTATGGTGGATTAGTATTTCAATGTGTGATGTGTAACATTTTGTTTATCCACTCATCCATTGGTGGACATTTGTGTTGTTTCCACCTTTTGGCTATTGAGAATAGTGCTGTTATGAAGGTGTGTCCCTTCATGTTTTCAGTTCTTTTGGGTTTATACCTAGGAGTGGAATTGCAGGGTCATATGTTAATTCTATGTTTAACTTTTTGAGGAACCGCCAGGCTGTTTTTCACAGTGGCACTTTCTTGTGAATTAACTGACACGTGTTCTTCTTTCTTCTGCTTTCTGATTTGGAAGTTATATACTATCTTTTTACTCTTTTAATGGTTACTCTTAAATTTTGATCATAATTGACTTAAAGTTTTAAGTTTAATCACTGTCTCTACCCCCTCAAAAAATGCAAAGATTTTAGAAAGCTTTAATTCTGATCATTTCCCCTTCCCAGGTTCCCTGTTTATTGTTGTCCAGTATTATCCCTTTGTTTTTAACTCCCCCAGATTAGTTGCTATTATTTTTATTGTCAGCTCTTCTTTAGGTTTATCTAAATGTTCACAGATTGCTTTTCTGCCATTGCTTGCTGCATCCTGCTCTTTCTTTCTGGGTTCAGTTTTCTTCTCCTGAAGTAAGTCCCTTAGTCATACATTCAGTGAAGGTCTGTGATGGTAAACTTTTTTAGTCTTTGTCTGAAAATGTTTTCATTTTGTCCTTACCTTTAATATTTTGAATACTAAAGATGTCTTTTGCTAAAGTAATTGTTGTTTATGGATAATCTATCTACCTTTTCTCTAAGATTTTTCTCATTGTCTTTGGTATTCTGGTAGTTTTAAGATGACATATCTAGGTGTGCATTTACTTTCATGTGTATCATTTGAGACTTATTATGTTTCTCTGAGGATTCATGTCTGGTGGGTTCTTAGCAATTATCTTTTCAATAATCTCCTTTCTCACATTCTCTTAATTCTTTCCTTCTGGGACTCCTTTTAGATGTATATTGGACTGAAAATTTTTTCCCTCCATGTCTCTTACTTGTTCTTTCATATATTTCGTGTCTCTTCTGATGGAGTTGCATTCTTCACTGTATCTAATCTCCTTTTTTAAGTTTACCAGAAGTTTCCCCCAACTTTAAAAAAGTTCTAACCCATAGAAAAGTTGAAAGCATCGTACGTGAAACCTACCTTCTGCAATTCTAAGATTTTTTTTGCACTTGTTTTCTCTCTCTTTCTTTCTCTCTCCTCTTCTTCCCTCCCCCACATTTTTGATGACTGATTGAAAGTAAAATTCAGATATCATGGCATTTCACCCCTAAATATTTCTGCTTGCATCTCCTAAGGACAAGAACATAACCACAGCACCATTATCACATCCAAGAAATTTCACATTGACTCAGTGACATCCGCTAACCTAAAGCCCATAATCAAATCTCTCCAAAATGGCTCCAAAGCGCTCTTTGAGACTTTAGTTTTCCAACCCAGGATCCATTTAAGGTTCACTCATATTTGGTTGCAATGTCTCTCTAGTCTCTTTTACTCTCAAACAATTTCCCTCCTTTTTCAGTTTTTCATGGTGGATGTAGGCTTGGTGTCTCATAGAATGACCACATTCTAGATATATCTGTTTCATTACTGGATTTATGTCAAACAGTTTTTGGCAAGGACAATACATATGTGATGTGATGTACTTCCCAGTACATCACATCGGGGGCACGGTAACATCAGTTTGTTTTATTTTTGGTGATGCTAAGCTGGGTCAGTCCGTTAGGGTTTTGCCAATCTCTCTGTTATTGGAATTAATGAGGAATCTGTAACTTTCAGACCATATGAATATCCTGTGCCTCAGGAACCTTTTAGCCCATGGTTTGAACATCCATTGGTGATCTTTTCCCATATTAGGAATTTATAAAATCACGATTTTCTAACTTTTGTCGTTTTATCATTCCTTTTCCATTTATTAGTAGTTGACAGTGTTTTACAGAGAAGAGCTTTCTGTTATCTATCCCTGCCCTCCTTCCTCCTCTAGAAGCAGACTCGTGGATTTAAAAAATATGTATTTGATATGCTATTTTCCATCACCATCATTATATGCCCCAGAGTTTTCTTACTTCCGTGACTGTATTTGCTTTTCAGAGTTGCCCATTCTTTTCTCAGAGTGTCTATTTCTTTTCGCATGATTTCCATTCCTTTTTTAAAAAGTTCCCCTACTCTCTCTAATTACAGCCTCTTTTAGATTGCTGTTCTATTATCTCAAGTTCTTAGGAACCCTACGTACTGTGTCAGCTGGCTTTCACTTACGGTGGATCGTTTTCTCACATATTTAACAGTTTTTTGTTTTGAGCATATTTTCAGTGGGACTTAAAAAAAAACAACAGCTCTCCCTCCTCCGGGGAATCTTGTGTGACCTGCTCTGTAGAAGTGCCCCCAGATGATTTTACATGGCTCGAGTTAAGGTGTGCTGGCATATCACTGGCTCGGGAAAATTGTATGTAACTTTCTTATGTTCTGGATTCTTGTGCTGTATGCGTGGGGTCCATTCACACTGGCTTCAGTGTTTCCATCGAATAGAATATATAGCAAGTGATCAATATCTTTCTTCTCATGGAATATCTTTCTTTTGTAATCATAACTCATTTAGCCAAGTATCCAGTACCAAACACAGAGGAAGGAGCATCTCCTTGTCTGATTTTCATGCTGAGAGCCGGTGAACTGTTCTGAGTGTTGGGTGTGTAAGCAGTTGAGCATCTCCAAGAATAACGGGACCCAGGCACGTCAATCCTCTCAGAGCCCCTGCACCTGGTCATGTTCCACAGCGAGTGGTCTTGCCCAGGCTTTCCCCAAGGTACAGATGAGGCATCTGATACCCACAGAGGTAGGTGACTTGCCCAAGGTCACTCAGAGTCGGGGGGATCAGAGACAAGAACTCTGGTCTCTGAGTGGCACTTTCTACCCACCCAAGACCCAGTGATCCAGGGATTGAGTCCTGGCCCTACGTAGCCCCCGGCACCTGCGATGCCCTGGCCCTTGCCCCTCCCTTGGGGGCAGAAGAGGAGTTTGGCTGGGAGGTGGAGACCTCAGACCCCGCAGGCAAGCGCGTGTTTACAGCCTGGCTCCGAGGATTTATTAGATGCGCACTTGGACACACGCCTCCAGGTCATATGCACAATCGCATTTTTAAAAAGTGTTTTGAATCCTTGATTTATCTTTTTGTCATTGTTTTTCATAATAGTTTTCACTCAAAGGCAAGAACATGCTTTTAAACTGACCTTTTAAACTTTGTAATGCTTATGCCACAAAGGGACACATAAAAGGAACAATAGGGCATTCCCTAAGTGTGAGCATTCCCGAAGTCTCCTCTGGTGAAGAGATCTATGGGAAACGGCACAAAGCATCTGAGCTGGGCTCTCGCAGCTGATGGATGGCCTCAGGGTGGACGTCTCATGACCGGGAAGAGGCCCAGCTGTACCCTACACAGCAGGAACATCATCCCCGCCCTCTCCTCACGGCGCGTGGCCATCCGCGTGCCCCTGCGGCTTTGCCCTTGGGAGCCAAGGGGACAACTTGGGAGGTTTGGACTTTGTCTCCTGGTCCACAGGAAGCCATGGAGGGTTCTGGGTAGGGAAGGGAAGCATAAAGTAGAAAACAGAGCAACACAGAGCATTTGGAGCCAGGGGCCTGGGTTTGAGCCCTGGCTCCGGCACCTCTAAGCTGTGTGACCCGTGTGAGTCACCTAGCTTGTGTGAGGGTCACTCTGGTATTACCCATGTATGGAGCAGTGGCTAGGTGCTGGGCACGCAGGATACAGAGGCAATCAAGGGGACCTCACAGTCCTTTGTTCCTCCGTGATTGTTTCTCTTACTGTGTGTATGTTTCCCATGGCTGCTACAACAAATTACCACAGTTTAGTGACTTAAAACGACATGAATGTATTATCTCACTGTTCTGGAAGACTGAAGTCTGAAATCAGTTCCACTGGGCTGCAGTCAAGGTGTTGGCAGGGCTCGTCCTTTATCAACTGGAATCTGTTTCCTTGCCTTTTTCAGCTTCTAGTGACCACCCGCATTTCTTGGCTTGAGGCCCCTTCTTCTGCCCTCAAAGTGCATCACTTCAACCTCCGTTTCCATCGTCATCCTACCTCTCTTCTGTGTCAGATCTCCTTCTGCCTCCCTCCTATAAGGACACTTGTGATTAGGTCGCCCCCACCCGGATAGTCCAGGCTACTTTCTTACACTTCAACATCTTTAACTTAATCTCATTTGCAAAGTTCTTTTTGCCATATAAGGTACCATTTTCCATTTCCAGGGATTAGGATGCAGATATCTTTGGGGACCATTATCCAGCCTACTACAGCATGTCACAGTGCAATTTATGTCTGTTTATTGTACGCAACTGGGTCTCCCTGGGGCAGGGAGACAGCCCTGCTGGACAGCTGCCACGTTTGCTAAGTGAGTGAAGAAATGAATGAATGCATGCTTTGCATTTGAGAGGAAGGTAACATTCCAACGGGGCTGTAGAGGATGAGTGTGAGCTTGCCAAGGGATATTCTAGGTGGAGTGAGCAGCTTGTGAAAAGGTGTGGAGGCGTGGGCTGAGAAGTTAGCGTGGAGGACGTGCAGGTGGAGTGGGAGAGCGCAGAGGGAGGTGATGCTGGGGCGGTAGGTAGCCAGGTCACAGGCAGCCCAGAGGGCACACTAATGGGCTTGGGTTTTGTCTTACGAGGAAGCAGTGTATGTCATGGTTGCTGCCATCATCTTCGGAGCCATTGCTTAGGTTCAGATCCCTGTGCTGCCACTTATATGCTGTGTAACCCTGGGGAAATTACTGGACCTCTCTGAGACTCAGTGCCCTGACTACTTCCTAAGGCTCTTTTGAGGAGCAGATGACTTTTGATGCTTGCAAAGCACTTAGCACAGTGCCTGCAACAGTCAAAGGAATCAGAAAGTATTTGCCGCCGCTATAATTGCCATCATTTTTTATAAATATCATGTCTCTTGTTGATGACGATGTTGGGGAACCTTTGAAGAATTTCAGCCAGGCCGTGGCATGGTCAAGTTTGCTTTCTAGAAAGATGCCTTTGACACTCGTGTGAAGATGTGGGGACCAGCACCGGGTGGGGCATCACACGGGGGGTCAGGAAACCAGTTAGGGGGCTGTGAGAATGATCTGGGTGAGAGACGAAGAGGCAGAGAGCAGAGATGGGTCCAAGAGAGATGTTGTTGCCATCAGGGTGTTCCAGAGATGTCTTTTCTGCTGATGTTCCCAGCTCAGAATGGTGCAAGGTGGCTTTTAGAGACCATCTAGCACCTGTGCCTCCGTCCTTGCTTTTCAGACACCTTGCCTTAGTCTCTGGGTGAAATAGTGACACAGGGGATGGAAGGGATGGGACTCAGGTCCTCGGCTTTAGTGGCAGTGAGGATAGGGGTGGGGCGAGGGGTGGCTGGCTGGTGGAGGCTTCTGATGAAAGTGCAGCTCCTTATTGCTGGGCCCTGGGGAGGGGGGCACAGTGTCTGTGTGCCCCCCCTCCCCTCTACATCCTCCTGCTGCCCCTCCGTGCCTTAGCTCCCCTTTCCAGCTTGTTCTCTCACCATTCCCCACAAGAACACTTGCAGAATCCTGGTAGCCTAGGGGCGTAGGAATTTTGTGGCTCTGAGTTGAGGAAAATGGGCTCAGCTGCGTGGGGGAGGATGAGGGGCCGCCTGGGAGGCGGGTGGAGGAGCTCTGTGTTCCAGCGCCAGAGGAAGAAACCCGGAGTCCAGAGCAGGACGTGCTCAGGGATTCGGTACTGCGCGTCCTCCGTGGTCTTCCACTCACGCCCCTTCATACATCTTCAGGAGGAAGCCAATTCAATAGAACCTACTGTGGCAAGATTATGATTGTTACTTCAATCATATCTTAGCCTGCAAGGATGTTGGAGGAAAATATATTTCAATGCCACGTTCAAAAGAGCTGTCATTTTTAACATTGTAAATGAATTTTTCAAGAGGGTGATGTAATGTTGTTATTTTTAATACATTCTTTTTAAAAAATGATTTTACTTCAGTTCAGATCGATGCATGCTGGAGGGAAAAAAGATCCAAAGAGAGCTGAAACACAGGTGAGCCCTTTAAAGAAAGCTCTGTGTGCACATCTCTGAATTTACAAGTCAGAATCACAGTGTGTATTCTTTGGTGCATTCTTGAGGTTTCTGATAAATGGCTGCTGATAGCTTTACAAGAAAGCTGGGAGAAAGGAGACAAACAAAAAAATGAGATAAGAAAATCTGTGCAGTGATTGCAGGAACTTGATGTGTGTGTGTGTGCACGTGCACGTGTGAATGTGTTTCCCAGCGGTATTACAGTGGCATCAGCAAATTAGCTTGCATTCGGTTCTCGGGAAGTGTCAAACTACAGGGTCCATCGACCTATGTTGGTTGGGGTGTGTGTGTGTGTGTGTGTGTGTGTGTACAGAATTGAAAAGCGCCCCAGAGGTGATTTGGTCCCATCCGATACGGAACCTGTGGCTCAGTGAGGGAGAGTGCTGGTGCAAGGCATACACAGAACCGGGCCAGAGCTGGAGAGAACCCACCTCCTGAAGCCCCATCCAGTACTCCTCCCACTCTTCTCTGCTGTTTGCATCTCTCTGTCATTCTCCTATGGTGCATTGACATTTCCTTTTTTTATTTCTAGGAGTAATCAGTTGCCAGCATCCAATAAGGTCGACGGTGAGCTCGGTGTGCTGCAGCTTGGTGGGTACCACTGGGGCCTCGGTGCTGTGCCCATCAGGGCCCAGGGGGTCTTCATTTGGTCTGCCTGGGAGGTAATGGGTGGTAGCGCTCTCTGCTGGCCTGGGGGTGGGGCTCCTTTCTTCCCACCTGACCTCAGGAAGGAGGGGCTGGCCCGGTGAGTAGAGCAGGCTTCTCTCTTTTTTGGTTGATGTCCAAATCCGTCTTCCCCTGCCTATCTCTCCCGAAGAAGTCCTTATAAGAAGTCTGGACGTTTCTACATCCACACTGGGAGAGAGGGGGCAGAAAAGCCTTTTCTGCATTTGCAGGTTCTTTTAGGGTTACTCAGAACCTATAGAAGTCTCTAGAAGACAGTGCTCAGTCAAAATATTAGTATGTCTCTGCCTGGAGAAGCCTATCCTTTAAACATCTTCCCCCACATATCACTGAGGTGTAAAATACAAATCGTGAGGCACATCAGTGCACAAACCTTGAGTGTTCAGCTCAGTGCCCTTTCACATGTGTATACATCTGTGTACCTCCTCTGCAAGATCTAGATAAGAACATGTCCATCCACTCTTTCGTTTTGAAGCCATCTTTTTTTTTTCTCTCTCTCTTTCTGGAATTCTCTACTCTCCA
Organism: Delphinus delphis; assembly: GCF_949987515.2. Classification (NCBI taxonomy): domain Eukaryota; kingdom Metazoa; phylum Chordata; class Mammalia; order Artiodactyla; family Delphinidae; genus Delphinus; species Delphinus delphis. Next base: position 61,932,594 of record NC_082691.1, read on the forward strand.
AAGACTGATGGGTTTGCAGGACTTGGCAAAAGCCAAGAATAGAATAAAGGAGGACAACCAAGGACCAGACACGAAAGGACGAGGCTTGAGTGCCATTGACCTTTGCTCTCCTCCTGGAAGCCAGCAATTTACCTGTTGGACCATTTTGGCGTACAGGAGCTGAGAGCTGCTCACACCCTTTTCGTCTCCTTTTAAGCACTCCCTTCAATATGAAGGAGGAAAGCAGCTCGCCCTTTAGAAGTGACTTGTGTGAGACATGCTGACAGTTTGCTTTGATGAAGTTGAAAGGCAGGGGCAGGCCTCCGAATGATGGAGGCAGGGGTTTGTTTATTCTGCTTAGTTCTTCTCAGAGGTAAGAGGAGTTCCTCAGAGGTTTGTTTTTTTTTGTTTTTTTATTTTTGTCTGAGTTGGGTCTTCGTTGCTGCGCACAGGCTTTCTCTAGTTGCGGCGAGCGGGGGCTACTCTTTGTTGCACGGTGCGGGCTTTTCATTGCGGTGGCTTCTCTTGTTGCGGAGAAGCCACGGGTTCTAGGCGCGCGGGCTTCAGTAGTTGTGGCACGCGGGCTCAGTAGTTGTGGCTCAGTAGTTGTGGCGCACGGACTCAGTAGTTATGGCTCACAGGCTCTAGAGTGCAGGCTCAGTAGTTGTGGCTCACGGGCTTAGTTGCTCCGCGGCATATGGGATCTTCCTGGACCAGGGCTTGAACCCGTGTCCCCTGCATTGGCTGCACCGCCAGGGAAGCCCCCTCAGAGTTTTAATCATCAGAAATGGCTGGTGGGATCATTTGGCCCACCCAGGAAGGGGCAGATTTCACTGGGCACACGGCTGTGCAGAATGAAGGCCGGAGCCGGGAAGGGCTGGCATCTGAAGCCTTTCTGTGAAGCGCTTTAAGATTTTCTAATGAAAGCCACTCCTGTTTGGACATAAAGTTCCCGGCCTTGGGACCCCAGAGGGCTTCTATTGGGAGGAAGGCTTTTAGCAATTCTCTCAGAACCAAGCTGTTTGAAGTGTGTGTGCCTTTTCCAGCGGGAGGCCGACCCCTCTTTGCCGGTGGCTCAACTGACGATTTAGAGAAGACGACGGAGATAAAAGATAAGAGGGCATGCAACCCAGTCACCCAGAGAAAGGGGAAGAGTAGTTTGGGGTGGGGGGTCAGAAACAAGGAATAGCATTCCCTTCGCCATCCCAACTCATCTTTCTTTGGTTCAAGTCAGCAAACTTTGGTTAGCATTACACGCCTGGGCACATACAGGGCTGTCAAAGGCACTTTTCATTGCTGTGATGAAAAGTGGCCTTGCCTTCTTGGAGGGTGGGGCTGGGTGAGACGAAGGAATAGAGGTGACCCCTGATAGCAACACACAAAGTGGATGACCAGCAGCTCCTCACTGCTTCAGGAGGTGAGTAGGCCAAGACTGGTGGGTTCCAGAAGTTTCCATAGTGAGGTGGCATTTAGACTGGGCTTGACGGATGAGCAAGGTCTTGTCAAGCAGAGATGTGAAGCGAACGATGTTTGAGGCCATCTCTGGATGTGCGTGGAGGATGGATTTTAGGGGCTGGAGTCTGCACGTTTGGGAGACTGGTGAGGGTCTCTTGGAATAGTCCAGAGAAGAGGTGCCTGGGGCCCTGTTCTATCTGGGGAATTCCTATGGGTATTTCAAGACCCTGATCAAATATTTACCTCTTGTGGGAAGCTTCCCTGACCGTTTAAGGCAGAATTATTTGCCCCTTCCCCTCTGCTCTTATAACCTTTGCACCCGTCTCCATTTTAGCACTAACGTCGTGTTCTTTGTTTGGGGCTCTGTCTCCCCCTCTAGGCAGTGAGCTCCTTGAAGCCAGGGGTGGTGTTTTCACCATCTCTGGACCTCCTCCGTCCCACATAACCAGTGGCCCATCGTGCATGCTCAGTAAAGTGCTTGATGAACAAATAGAAAAATGACAACACATTCCTGTAACAGTGGGGAGAGAAGGCGGGGGGCAGCGTATGAGGATTCTGGAGGCGGTATAATCTGGAGGCCGGAGCAGCGTGGCGTGTGGGAGAGGGTTGAGGTTTTGGCCTGGGTCCCTGGTGGAGGGTTGGGGAGATGGAGTCTTATCAAAATGGAAGCCTGGAAGGCTTCTGTTCTGAGAACCCTGAGTCCGGGACATTGGGGCACTTCCAGGAGAAGATATCTTGCAGTTAGTGTGAAGTACTGGGTGGGAACCTGGAAAAAGAGATATACGGGCCTCTATTAAGTACTACCAAGTATATGTATATGTTTTCCTCCAAAGGGTAAATAAAATGGTGTGGGAAACAAAATCCCTTGCTTCTTTTCAACCAGGCATTTACACCAGGGCCTTAAAAATAGCATTTTCAAGCCACTGGCGTTTGCAGCTGGTTTTATCTGTTTGGCCAACATGTCATGCTGGAGTGCTCTGTTTTCCTTTGCACGGCCATCCCGCCACATCTGGACCTGCCTCATGGTCGTGAACCAGCTCCCTGCACAGGCGCCAGCTGCCTCCTGGCAGAAGCCGAGGGAGGCTGCCTGTTCCTGGGGGCTCCATCAGTCAGCCCCCTTTGGGCCCCCAGCCTCCAGCCTCAGACTTAGTTCATGGGGCTCAGACAGAGCATGTTTCAGCCCTTGTTCCCTTCAGGACAGCCTTAGACTAAACAGAAGCCTCCGAATAGGCTTAAATCCTGCCCGCTCTGGGCCTCCAGGAAACAGTCTGGCTGAGGCATCAGGACCCTTCGGGGCAGAATCACTCAGTTTCTCTCCCCCTCTGTTCTGGCCCTCAGATGCCTAGGATTGGATTAATCACACATCTCTGTTGCTTAATTAACATTCTCAGTATTGCCCTTTGCAGAGCCTGCTCATTGGCCTCCCTCTTGCCTTTCCTTCCTGATTTCCCTTTAGCCTCATGCTACACTCCCATGACCCTTGTCTCCGTAAGCAACCACTCTCACGTGTTTAGTGATTTCTTTCTGCTTGTGTATGTTCTTGCAAAAATGCTTAGTGTTGTTTTGTGTGCATGTGTTTATAATGGATGTAAATCGTGTTGTGTTATACATCCCATTTGCTTTCTTACTTTCTCTACCCAGAGCCATGTTTTCAAGACCCGTGTGTGTTGCTGGGTGAACATCTGGTCTTTATTTCAGGTGTTTTTGTAAGGCCACGGTCACAGGGTGGCTTTTTTAGAGACCCTAACTGAGAAAGGTTCTCATTTAAATTCCAGACTTATTTAAAAATTTTGTTTCACCCTGAAGGTAAAATCTGTCTCCATCTCAGTGGACCGAGCCTCGTGCTGTGCCTGGTCCTCCTCCAGGGGAGAAAAGGAGGCTGTAGAATAAGGCTTATGGCACATGTTCTGGGGATGTTGGCCTTTGCACACCGTCTCAGAAGATGCGGGGCAGGGACTGTGACGTTTCTGTAGTCCCAGATGCACAGAATTAGGGCAGGCCATGTTGGTTTCTATACAGCGTGGCATGCGTTTTAAATAAGCATTTAATCTTGGGGAAAGGGGGATGGAAGAAGTCTCCAGAGGCTCTCTGGAGACCGGCCTGCCCAGCTTTGCCAGCGTCGTTGCCTTGGGCCGTTTTCACTTGGGTCCTGCCTCTGAGGGTTCTGGTAGATGCTGCGGCAGTGCGTGTGGTGGCGAGAGGGAGCCTCACCGGCTGGGACAGCACAGGCTGATGCTGGCAACACCCACGCTGGGACCCTCTCTGGGCCTCAGTCACCCCAGCTATGAGAATGTGACTTAGTTTCCCTTCTGGCTGGAGGTCCAGGGAGGTCTGACTGGCAGGATGGCCGAGCAGTTAGGAGTTGGCCTGGGTTTATGTTCGATCTCTGCAACTTTCCATCTGTGTGACTTTTGGTCAGTTCCTTAACTTCTCTAAGCTTCAGTTTCCTCATCTTTAAATGGGATGGTGATACTCTCTCGTGGAAGCTGTTCTGGGGCTCAGATGATAAAACCCAGATGGTAAGTAAATGAAAGCCACGATAGTGATAATCTATTATAACTATTATTATTCTCGCAGGAAGGGCGGCATTTTCTTTCCTAATTCCGCCCTCTTCATGTTTGTCCTCAGGGGGACAGATCTGTGGGTCACGCCCACCTTTCGTAAGAATTGTGTCTGAGCCAGGCTTTTCTGGGCCTGACTCGCAGCTTAGGCCTAGGCCCTTGTTTCTGCATGTCCACGAGCAGAGCTTTCTAGTGGACTGATAGCCAAGTCCCATCTGCCAGCATCCTGGGACCAGCGTGGGGTGACACGGAGCAAGGGCTCTCACTCTGCCTTTCTCCTTCCGATGAAGGCTTGGGAGCCTCAGCGGGGACAGGGGGTGGGTGGTGGAGGAGCCCTCCTCTCATTCCAGCCACCTCAAGACTCATCAGCGTCCTGGGCGTTAAACGGCTTCCTAGTCTGTTCTCTGTGAGTCATAACAAGGAGCTCACGTGGCCACGGTTGTCTTTCAGAGGATGTGGAGGATGAACTGCTAAGGGAAGAAGTCATCCTGTCTCCAGTGCCATCGATACTCAAGCTGCAAGTAGAGTCAAAGCCCATCGACCTCTCAGTGGCGAAGGTGGGTGTCAGTTGAAAAGTGCCAGGTGAAGTGTCTGGATTTGAGTTGGTGTGAATTGAAGGCATATGGGTTTGAGTTGGTGTGGATGAGGTGATTTTCTTTTTTTTTTTTTTTTTTTGTGGTACGCGGGCCTCTCACTGCCATGGCCTCTCCCGTTGCGGAGCACAGGCTCCGGACGCACAGGGCCAGCGGCCACGGCTCACGGGCCCAGCCGCTCCGCGGCATGTGGGATCCTCCCGGACCGGGGCACGAACCCGTGTCCCCTGCATCGGCAGGTGGACTCTCAACCACTGCGCCACCAGGGAAGCCCGATGAGGTGATTTTCATCTCTCTGGCTCCATTCATCCTGTTACAATCTCTCAGTCACTGTTAAAATGGAAATTTGCATGTGATGTGGAAGAAAACCTGAACGGAGAGTCAGGAAAACAAGGGCCTAGTCCTGGCATCTCCCTCTCCTTCTCTGAGACAAGAGGTGAGGATACAACCTCCTCCCATTCAAACATTCCGGAATCCAGCTTTTCTGTTGGTCCAGAGCTCTGCTTCACCATGTCCGTAGCTGGTAACTCCAGGGTTGCGATGGGAACGGGATAATTGTCCTCATTGGCTTGACTGTGCTCCTGCACTGGTCCCCTGAGCTGGGCTCAGGCTGGGCTGCAGTAAGGGAAGGACAGGGAAGTGTTACCAATTCCTCAGCGCCACCTGGGTTCACACCAGTGACCTCCTGGAGTCACAGGACTTCGGGAGCCGGTTCCTGGCCTCAGCAGCCTCCTCTGTGGGGATGTCCTGGATTCCTCACCATCTCTGCTGCCATAGGGCCTCACCCTTCTCCGTGGCCAGTGGTTCCTGCGGGATGGAATGCTGCCCCTGCTGTCCTCCACTGGCTTTTCAGCCAGGATCCAGGAGGGAAAAATAAAACTCCTGGGGACACAGCTGACCGTGTTCTCTTCCTGCTTACCAAGTATTTACTCAGCACGCAGATGAAAAGTCAAAGGTTTTTCTAGAGGTTTTGTCCCTCCCCATCCTTCTCCTCCTTTTCCCTTCCTTCTTTTGAAACCACAGGGAGAGGGTCAGTCACAGTTAAGTAGCCCCAAGCCTGGGAGTGAGTGCTCTGGTTGTCTGTAGCCGCAGGGCTATGATTCTTTGCAGTGGGTACCGCTATTTGGTGAAGGGTCCTCAGCGGCCTCTAAAGACCACCCAGTAGTAGCATCTCCAAAAGCAGCTGAAAAAACCGAGGCCCACACAGAGAAAGGAGGACCCAGCACACGTGGTGTCCACAGCCACAGCAAGCAGGACCCAGGTTTCCAGGCTCGTAACCCTGGGACCTGGCAACCATACTGTGCCTAGCTGGGAGCTGTCTTTCTGTGATTGAGAGAATAGACATGGGCTTCAGCCAGAAAACTCAAGGTCCTATAGTTTCTAGGCTCTTGGGAAACTCAGTCCAAATACATCGATGATCGTAGTTGGTGCAAGAAGGGGAACCAAGCCCTGACAGATGAATTTACCCACCCCTCTCTCCTGGGTGCCACTAGCCCACATGTGATGACGTGTAGACAAACGCTCTGTCACAGAGATTTTCCTTGTACTTAGTGAAAAGAAAAAAAAGAACCGATTCTAGAGGGAAACGTGAGTCTGTAGGAAAGATATGACCTGCAAAGAGATGGTCTGAGCGGGTAGTGACAGAATCCACATGCTGGCCCTTCAGATACTCTCGGATGTAAAATCATGGCGGAGAGAGAAGAGGCAGCCGGCATGGGGAAGGGGCGAGTGGAGATGAGGCTCTGCTTTCCCATCCACGGGCTGGTCAGTGGGGAGGGGTTGGCACTTTCTGGGGCTCTGGAGGGTGAGGCTTGGGTTGATGGGAGATCCGTATCAGCCAGAAGTTTTGAGAACACAGAGCCGTGAAGAAATGGAGGGGCTGCCTTGGGAAGTGGTGGGAACCCTCTTCACTTGGCGGTTGGAGTGTTCAAGCCAAGTTTATGGGGGGAACCGCTCTCCGGTGATGTTGCAGAGGAGATCCTTACATGTAGGAAGGGGTTGCACCAGTGTGGGGTTGGCAAACTTCTTCTGTGAAGGGCTACATAGTGTATTTTTACCTCTCGGTGGCAACCACACAGCTCTGCCATTGTAATGTAAAAGAAAACACAGGCAACATGTAAACAAATGGGCATTGCTGTGTTTCAATAAAACTTTATTTACAAAGCAAGTGGAGGGTCGGATTTGGCGTATGGGTCACAGTTTGCTAGAGCACCAGTTCTCAAACTTGGCTGTACGTTGGAATCACCTGGGGAGCTTTTAATAGTACAGATGCCAGCGTCCGACGCCCAGGGGTTCTGCTTTAGTTGGCCTGGCACGGGGCCTGGGCGTCAGGATTGTTCAGGGCTCTGTAGGTAATTATAATGTGCAGTCGAGAACCTCCAAGGTCTTCCGTAAAACTAAAATTTTGTGTATCAAGGAACTTCTAAGGAAGCTCAAAAGGTTTTGGCCTGGGTCAGCACAGGCTGGTAAGGTTTACAGATATTCCAGAGGTAAGACCCTGAGGGTCCATTTTCTCTGTCCTCAAATATGAGAAGAATGGGTTTGCAAAATAAAAAGAAAACAGATTACCCTGCTGGAAAACAGACTACCCTGCTAGAACTCAAGACCAGCTCCTGTGGGAATGCAAACACCCAGCAGTGTACTGTTGTTTGCTTTTAAAACAACCAATACAATTCTCTCTTCTTTTGACAGGACATAAAGACCATTCTGTTTGGTTCCAGCTTTTGCTGTTTCAACGACGAATGGAAACTTCAGAATTTTTCCTTTAACGACTCAGCATCATTAAAATATGGCATCGTGCAGAACAAGGCAGGTTGTTTTTAAGTGCCCCCAGGGACCCTGCTGTGGGCCCATCACGGACAGGGCCACACGTTCCCCAGTTTGGTAAATCCTGTGGGTGTTGCCTGCGCCAGCCCCTCATTTGCTGAGTTGTCACCCAGGGCAGGAACTTCACGTGTGGCTGGCAGAGCAGAGCGGGGCAACGTGACCGCTGCCGTGAGGGGTGCATGATGCCGGAGGGGACGGGGAGCAGGAGGGGGCCTGTGTCCGCTCAGGGGTACCAGAGAGGGTCCTTAAGCTAAGTACTGAGAAAGGATTTTGCAGGTAGAGCTGGAGAAAGGATACTGGAGGCAGAGGGCAGCATGAACAAAGGGAGGCCGTGTGAAAATACAGGGACTGCAGGAAGGGGCAAAAGTACCAAGCGTGAGGACCAGAAGTGTGCGGGGAGGATATGATATAAGACAGGGAAATGGAGGTAGATTGTGGCAGGATTTGAACATGGCTTATACACAGTTGCCAAGATACACATTTCCAGGGCCAGAAGATAACCGTAAAATCCGGCAGCTTATCCAGGTTCCGTTTCTCAAGCCCCAGGAGCCTCCCCCTGCCCCACACTGCCTGAGGAAGAACCCCAAGACCACCCACTTCTGCCCCTAACTTGGCCAAGTCAGCACATCTTCTTGCACCCCGAGTTCAAGGGCACCCACGGCCCCTGCTCTGACAGTCCTTGTACTTGCTGATGCCTACAGGGGTGAGCTCCTCAAGGAGCCCTCTCCCTCCAAGTCACACCTACTAGGTGCTGAGGCAGGCCACTGGCCGGGGAACAAGATTGCTTACACAAGCGGAGGCTGCCCAAGGGGCTCGCTTCTGGCTGAGATGGTCAGGGAAGCCTTCCTGGAGGAGGAGGCCTTTAGGATGGGCCTTGAAGGCTGGGTAGACAATTGACACCGTCAGCCTGTGGACACGGAAACATGTCTCTGGATGCCCGGACACCCATGGTGACAGCCGCTGACGGGTCGTGAAGAGTCACTTTCCCCCCATCACACACCACAGACTTTGCTCCTTCCTCTAGCGGTGGGCACCTGGGCCTCTGTCACCCCCTCTCTGTGACTCAGGGTCAGCACTTCACAGAAGTAGTCACCACGCAGGAGACCCCTGTTTGAGGCTCTGTAACCTGTTGGAGGAGGCTGGTTCTAGAGGAGCAGGTGGCCCTACCCTGGGTCAGTTCTCACAGGCACTGACGCGCGTCCTTCTCTGCAGGGTGGTCCGTGTGGGGTTCTGGCCGCTGTCCAAGGCTGTGTCCTACAGAAACTCCTGTTTGAAGGAGATAGCAGAGCTGACTGTGCTCGGTAAGTCAGCGCTCATTCTGGCAATAGCTTCTCTTCCCAAGGCTTCTCCTCACTGTCCAGAAAAAATAAGCAAGGAAATGTGTGTTTGTTCCCTGATATTTCCCGTCTTCTGGAAAGGGAAACGGTGGCTGGCTAACAGGGCCAGTGCTGACCAGTTTAAATGACCTGCATGCCATTTGTTTCTAAGAGCAGGGAGGCTTGTTAAGTCCTGTGCCACATGGGAAGTGGCAGTTGGAACAGCACTGAAACTCAGGCCACCCCCTCCTCAGGAGTGGAGCACAGCAACCGCCAAATCCCATCTACAGCCGGGCCAGCCTGCTGACCCCTCCACTGAGCCCAGGTCTCCCCTCCCTCCTCTCGTTCCCCCACCTCTGCTAACAGCCATCTCCACACGGTCCAGCCAGACCTGCAGGATACAGTTTCCTCCCCTTGGCCATTCTGTCTCCACCTCACACGCTGAGTGTTTGCACACAGCCCTTCATTCTCATCCTTACTCCCTCCGCAGACATTTCTGGAACATTCTCTCTGTGCGGATACCGGTGATTCAGAGAGGAATAGACGCATTCTCTGTTCTCCCGAGTGCTCTGTGAGGTTGAGGGATGGAGAGAAATCCATAATCCTACCTTGCAGTTGGTGCTCAAGTAGAAGGATTATCGAGGGGCTACCCAAGGCTGGGGCCAGCTCGGCTAGTTGGAGGAGGCAGCCCTCTTACCTTAACCAGTAACTATGTGCCCAGTGGTACTGAGTCACCCTCAGATTTACAGAGCTTCTGGCACTTGTCTTTCTTTTTTAGTTCAAATCTAATATACATACAGAAGAGTACACAACTCAAAGAAGGGCTCAACTCATGTATGTTCTGCTTAATGAATTATTGCAAAATCACACACCCATGAACACAGCACCCAGATCAAGGAAGAAAATATTTCCAGCTCCCTGGAAGCATCCTCCTGCCCGGTAGATACCTCCATTCTCTTCTCCAAAGTTGTGATTAAGCGGATTTGAAAATCACAGCTTAGTTTTGACAATTCCTGAACTTGAATTCAAGGGACTTGCCTTTTTTTTTTTTTTTTTTTTTTTTAAAGACAACAAGGCCCATCCCCCATTTATTCACGTTCAAATTCCTGGGAAAGACACTAGTTCCCCAGGCATCCAGCCAAACTTGTACAAAACGAAACACATTTTACCAGCTTAGAGGATGTGGCCTTAGACAGGATTCAAGTGAAGGTGGCTTTTCATGCTGGGCATTTCAGAATTTGTCCGATAATATGATTTGTCTCATTACTTTACAAAGTAACAATCAAGGTGCTTGGTTTCAAGCTGAAAGACGCTAACCATAAGCATAGCGTAACTGCAGCCGGAAGCCCAGCGACACAACATTTGCACAGCAAGGTCTGACCTTGTGCTGTTCTCCTCCCCAGTGCCTGCTCTGGGGTCCAGTCCAGCAAAGCGCGGCCCACACAGTGAGCGTCCGATGGTCAGGGACGCTCCTGGCTGGCTGGTTGGCTGGGACTGGCTAAGTGAGGGACCTCTGGATGCCTGCCCGCTAAGGGCGCAGGGACCCTCTCCAAGCACATATGCACCTCCACTCCTACCTTCCCTCCTTGCACTGGAGAGGGGCGCACGGGGAGGACTTAATAGGCGCCTGGAGGGCGTGCGGGCCTCAACAAGGCAGCTGTGGCCTTGCCCTCATGGCACCTGCGACTGAACACGAGAGCCAGATGAACAGGAGGTCCCAGGGGGACGTGCAGGGAGCTCAGGGCCCACCCGGACGTGAAGAGGGTCAGGCAGGCTTGCTGGAGGAGTGACATTTTAATCTTACTGAGATCCGGAGGGTGAGCAGGGCTCCTGACTGGCTTCGCACACACCCTCGCACAGGCTTGTTCCTCCCTCGATTTCTCCTTTCCCAGCAAATCCCTCGGCCTCCTTCCCCGGCTCCTCACGCGCAGAGGCCATGGCCTCAGGGCCGCCTTCCCCGACCTCCCCAGACGCTGCCTGCAAGGCCTCCACCATTGGATGCCCTCTTTATCCAAGTCATTACCTGTCCATTGTCTGTGCGCCAGAACACAAGCCCCCTGAGAACGGGGGCCTTCCTAAGCTGCCTGGGCCGTAGCCAGTCCCTGGCATCCAGCCCCAGGCCTAGTGCACAGAAGAGGCCTTCGGAACTTTTGTTGAATGAACGGGACAAACATATGAGTTATCCAGACTGACTGGGAGGGGAGGGGATAGTATTCCAGTAAGGAGAACAACATGTGCAGAGGCCTGAGGGCAGGGAGTGGCCAGGGCAGAGTGTAGGGGGCAGGGCGAGACCCGGGCCAGGCTGCCAGAGGGCCCTTGGGGCCCAGCGGCTTGCTCAGGTCAAGCCTTGGCCTTGGCCCTCGTGGGAGGTGTTTGATAATTCATTTCAGCCCCCACGTCCGTTCAGAGCTGCTTTTGAACTTGGACTTTGGACTTCTTGGGGGAAGTTGTAGATCATTTCCCAACAGTCAGGGAGGGGTGTATAAGTTGGTTCCCGGAAGGGCCGTTTCTGCCCAGGGCACAAGGCAGCCTCCCACTAAGGGGATGTGACAGCCTCTGGATCCCCAGGCATGTCCTCGGGAGAGAGTTCTGCTCGCCACACCTGAGAGGGGAGCTAGGGCTTGGAAGGCAGAAAGCCATTCAGGCTGGGGGCGCAAGACGGGCTCTGGGCAGAAAGAAAACTGTACCAGCTGTGGGAAGAAGAGTTGTGGCCAGCCTAGATTGAAGGCCCTCGGAGGCCGGGCTGGTGGGGCAGGAGGGGAGGAGGCTGGAAGGGGCTGCTGGCTGCTGGGAGCTGTGTGTGGGGTGTGCCTGGTGGGAAGGAGCCCCGCTCTGGGGGAAGGCGGCCTGGGTGGGCCAGAGGAGGCCTGTGCCGAGCAGCTGGGAGAGCTCGGCCTGCTGGCCAGGCAGGGTCCCGCCCACAGGAAGCGCGGAAGGGTTCATGCCGCAGAAGAGTGACCTCACCTTTGTTTGGAGTCCCACAGCCGTGGGTGCTCCTCGTAAGTCCCTCCCCTGTGGCACCTCCACGCCTGCGGCCCCAGGCCCTGCACCCAGAGCTGCTGTCCATGCAGACCGAGCATAGTGGTCTGGCTTCCTGCTGGTGCTGCTGGCCGACCAGGCCCAATAGTGGGCATTCTTCCCACCCATCCGAGAGGGAGGGGCGGAGAGCTTGGCCCAGTGACCCGGCTGCTCTCGCTGAAAGTGCCTCAGGGGACTCAGGGAGACCGGGCTCCGAGGGACCAGCTGGGGGAGGTCCCAGTGGTGATGGGCTGTGGGCAAGGAGTACCGGCTGCCTCCACACCCCCCATCCTATGTCTCCTCCTCTGGCTTCCGCTGCTCTGGACCTAGCTGTGCTGAGGCATGAGCCTGCCTCGGGGCTGGAGGCCGACTGGGGGCGAGAGGAGAGAGTCCTCCTGGGTTCAGGCTAGGACTTGGGTCAAGCAAAGGTCAGGGGAGTGAGCGGCCGGGGCCTGGGGCTGGCAGCCGAGGGGGGAGGTGAGAGCGGAGTCTGGTCACCGTTTGCAGAGGTGAGGCCCTACAGGTTGGAGGCCACAGAAGGTCGTCCTTGCCAAGTGGGTGTCAGTGCAGCCTATAGGTGCCCGTGCTGAGGCTGCGGGGAGTGCCCAGCTCTGTGGTCCTTAGCTTGTCCCAGGATGGCGGTTGCTGAAGAGAGCACTGGACCAGCCAGAGACCTGGATTACAGTTGTGGGCCAGCAAGGCCTCACTTTCTCCATTTGTGAATCTCTGTCCTGCCCAAGTCTGACTCAGTAAGGAAATGCAAACCAAATCCTTTGTAAATCAAGGGCTGTGCAAGTGGGTGGGACCTTGAGATCGCCTGCTGTGGTACATATGGGGAAACTGAGTCCCAGAGAGGGAAAGATGCTTGTCCAGGTTCACATCTGACCTCCGGGGCAGAGCCAAGCACGTCTGTCACACCACACTGTTTCCTAGAAGAGACCCTGAGCCCCAGGCGAGCCAGAGAGGCCAGGAGGGGCTGGTGCCGGGAGGCTGAGTGTCATGGGCTTGAAACACCCGAGGGCTGGACACCCAGATGGACTCTCAGTGACCAAGGTGCAGCTCTTTAGGCTCTGTAGTTTACGAAGGGCTTCTAGGCAGAACCTCCCCATTTTTCCTAATTTGGGAAAAAAAAAATATCAGAAGAGTACAGAAGAGTAATATGGCAACCCCCTGGGGACCTGCTGCCTCGTGTGAGTAAAGGATGACATTCGACATCCCTACGGGAACCTCTCGCAGCCCGGCTCCTCTGGTTTCCTTGATGCATTTGTACGATCTTAATATTGATTGTTTGGGTCATTGGTGTCGCTACACAGGCTGGTGTGCTGAGCTGGGTTGGAGCCTGCAGTACTCCCTTTTGACTCTGAAATTCTAAGATTTCAGAAATGATCTGGTTTAAAAAAAAAAAAAGGAAGAAAAAAGCAGGAAAGCTCCTCTGTTCTCTTTAGGAGCACTGCGTTGGCCCTCATGCCACACAGAGGCGGCACCTGCAGCTGCTGAATGCTGGGCGCTTTGGGAGCTCCGGGACCAGGGCCGGTGGGCCTTCCTGCACTGGGTCTGCAGGCCTGGGCGGGCGTGGCCCCCTGCTTGCCATCTCCCCGCACGAGGCTGAGTATCATGAGCTTGAAACACCCGGGGGCAGGACACCCAGATGGACTCCCAGTGACCAAGGTGCAGCTCTTTGGGCTCTGTAGTTTACGAAGCCGCACGAGGATGTGACTGCGGCCTCCAGGGAAATCATGCTGAAATAATGGCTTCTTGGCAGAGGTGGTGTTTTTTCTGCAGGGCTGTCTGGCTTCATTAAGACTCATCCCATCAGGCCGGCAGCCGGCCTCTCCTCAACTGGGGACGGCAGAGCCAGGCGGCAGGGCTCGGTGTTTTTCCACTTGAGGAGGGCTCGTGGGAAGCGATGGTGAGCCCCGTTCCCCTGCGGGCTCAGGGAGCGCCACAGGCAAGGGAGCTGCCCTCTCGCCTCTACTTCCCTTTTCAACTGGGGAAGTCGAGGCCCAGAGAAGGAGGGGTACTTGCCCAAGGCCCCTCTGGACCCATTAGCGGAGCCAGGCTTGGAACCCAGGTCTGGGGGTCCCCAGGCCAGCTCTGGCAGCGTCTGACCCTGAAAGGGGGCAGAAAGGTCTGCAGTCACTCACCAGCTTCTGATTCTTCTATAGGCTCAGACTAGCGGGCACGTCAGGGTGGACTGGTGAGCCTGTTTTGAGCTAATGATGGTAGAAACATCTTTTTAATCTGAAAGACTTGGGTAATTAAGCCAAGCATAGGATGTATTACTTCCTGACGCCCATCGCCCACCCTTAGACAAATCCTGCACTTCTTCTGTGAGGTATTAGACTCTTTTACAGAAACTTCTCTTGGTGCGAGAGCCCGGCCAGGTGCTAGATTCGCGGTAGGGGTTGGATAGGCGCGTGCGTGACTGATGAAGGAAGTGCAGGACCACCCTGGTCACCAAGGTGAAGGCAGACCCTGAGTTCCCTGGCGATTCACTGCAGCGCCTCCCTCCTCCCTCTTGTCATCCGCACGCACCCCAGCCCTGAATACCCTGTGGCCGGTTACCCGGCAGAAGGGCCGGGCTGGAATGATGCTTGCGGGCATCTGGCCCAGGGTCTGCATTCTGGACATTCATCTCCTTGGAATCGCAACCCACGGTACTGGACTCCGTCATCCCCAGGGCTTGTTTCCTGCCCCACCCCCATCCAGGTGACCGCCAGTCGTGTCAGTCCCACCTCCTGGGCACCCACGCCCATCCCCTTCCCGCCCCTGCCCAGGACTGGGGTGCCCTGCTCCTCAGCTGAGCTGTACGGCCAGGGCCCGACCAGCACTGCTGCTTCATCTTGCCCTCCCTCCTGTCCTCACTGGACATACTCATCACAGGCTCCTCCTACAGCACAGGTGTGACTAGGGCACTCCCCAGCTAGATCCCTCGACATGGGCAGGAGCGGGACAAAGTTATGCCTGGATTGTATCCTCTGTCTAGAACGTCCGTGCTGGAACACCTCCAGACGGAGCTACCAGGTCACCTTGCAAACATTCACTATGGTCCACACTAACTTACTGAAGCAGGTAACGCTTGCCTGAAAGCTGCTCAGTGCAGCCACAAATAAGATTTTAAAAACCAACATATATTAAGTACTTATCGCATGCCAGGCACTGTTAGAAGCACTTCACACGTATTACTTCATTAATCATTAAAACCACCCTGTGAAGGAGGTACTATTATTGTCCCCTTTTAAAAGGGGGAACTGAGGCCCAGAGACTAAATGATTCACCCAAGGTCACACAGTTAGTAAAAACTGGACAAAGTGAAACAGCAGTGAGGGAAGAAGGTGAGCGTGGCGAGGTGGAACCAGGCATCTGGAGCTCCTGGTGTTGGGGGCCAGCATCCCTTTGCCTCTGAGCCCATCTTTCCTGCACCTGCAACGCTATCAAGAGATCTGGCTCCTGGGCCCGGCCTATCTTCCAGGTCTCACAGGCTCTAATTTACAGACCCTCTGAACTTCCGTGTTTCTACACAAAAGTTCTCATTCTTTTCATTGGCTTCCATTTAGTCTCTCCATCCTTCCCCGTGTCTTCTCCAGCATGCTCTTCCCTGCGTCAGCTCCAGACACAGCTTTCCAGAAAACAGTAGCACTGGGAGAAGTGTGGTGGTCGGGCCTGGGTTCCACTCCTGGCTCAAGGCCTTGGGGAAGCCCCTTGCCCTCGCTGGCCTTCGCCTCCGCACCCGGATCCTTTCTCCTTTGTCCGATGAGCCCTGCTTTCCAGGCCCTCCTTGGTCCTTGGCAGCCTCTCCCGAATCCCAGAGCAGTTTCCTCACCTTTGTTTTCATAGTTGACAGTGGCGCAGGGCCAGTGCTTCCCGAATCTCAGGTGCCCGGTTTGCTGGTGGTGTGGTAGCTGTTTCCAGAGGAGCAGGCAGGCTTCCTGAGGCTGCAGACGTACCAGGCAGGCTGCGTCTCACTGAGTGAGAAGCATTGCCTGGTGTCAGCGGCTTGTTGTCACTTTCACATCAGATACAGGGAGTTCACCATCCTGTGAACTCTCTGGCCACAGCCAAAGTGGGCACTTGACGTTTCCATAAAAACAACAGCAATGGGTACCCTTTATTGAGCATTCTCCACATGCCAGGCACTGGGCCACGGACCTTACACAGATCATCTCATTTAAAGCTCCCAACACGATGAAGGAGGTACTACTGCCCCAGCCAGTCTAGGGATGGGGAAACTGAGGGACCCTATGTCACGTTGCCTACCACTTTAAAGTCACTGGACCACAACGGCCTAGGTGCAGACGGCTGGCTCTGTGGCCCACGGACTGGGCCGTGACCACATGCTGCCCACCATGGTGACCTGTGTCCTGGTCTCCGGGTTCTCCTCTCCTATCCTGGAGAGGAAGGACAAACACCAGTTTTCACCTGCTCCCCACCCGACAGCTCAGCCTAGAGCTTAGGGTACTTGGTGACTGCAAACATGGAAGCTCCCTCTACGTTGCTGGGAGCGCTGGCGTCAAGCCCCTTTTGTTTGTTAGCTAGTGAGACACTCAGACACTCAGCCTGCCTTCGTAGGAATTTAAGAAAACTTCCCAGAATCCAGGGGTGGGCGAGAAGCACGGCTCTGTGGAGCCCTGGAGACGGAAAGAGCGTCTGTACGTGGCTATTGCTTCTTCTGTCTTTCTCACGGACTTCATGCACTAACGGCCTCTTCGTTGCCGTTTTTATGGTAAGAGGTCTCTCTGCCTTTTTCTTTTTTTTGCGATACGCGGGCCTCTCACTGCTGTGGCCTCTCCCGTTGCGGAGCACAAGCTCCAGACGCGCAGGCTCAGCGGCCACGGCTCACGGGCCCAGCCACTCCGCGGCATGTGGGATCTTCCCAGACCGGGGCTCGAACCCGCGTCCCCTGCATCGGCAGGCGGACTCTCAACCACTGCGCCACCAGGGAAGCCCCTCTCTGCCATTTTTGACACCACTGACTGCCTGTCCTTCTCCAGCCCTTTTGCTCCCAAGACTGTAACGGCCCGTCTCCGAGCTCTGCCCTTCCTGCCTGCCTCCCCTGCCTCTCCCACGCGCTGGAGTTCCACGAGGCTCCAGCCTTGGCCGCCGCCTCTGCCCTCCTCATCCTCTCTCTGGGAGATCTTAGCCACGTGGGGTGCCGAGGACCCCTCACACGCTGCTGGTTCGTAAGCCTCTACTCAGCCCGAGCCGCTCTCCTGGGCTTTAGAGCGATAGCTTCACCCGGGCATCCCATGTGCACCTCCAGCTGCGTCACCCCCCCCGCCGTCCCCGCCCCGTCGTCCCACGTGCACCTCCAGCTGCGTCCCCCCCCCCCCGCCGTCCCCGCCCCGTCGTCCCACGTGCACCTCCAGCTCTCCCCGCCACCCCCCGTCCCCCTCCCGTGTTCCCCATTTCAGTTGGTGGCACCAGCATGCACTCACCGGAAGCCCAGCGTCATCCCGAATCCTCCCTCCCCCACGCCCCCACGCCCCCACGTCCCCACGCCCCCACGCCCTATGTCCAAGTAACCGGCAAGTCAGGCTACTTTCCCCTCAGCACTCGTGGTCTGGTCTCCTGTCAGCTGGGGGAGCGCGGGGCACCTGCTTGCGTGAGCCGCTGTCTCCAGGGGCTTGGGCGTCGGGGCTGGCCAAGGCTGGGCGGGGCAGGGCGGTGCCCCTGCCTGGGATGGCAGCAGTTCCGGGCTCAGTCCCCTGGGCTTTGTCAGAACCCGCAGCCTTTTCTTCCACCGCTCCAGGCCCTGCCGAGTCTCCAGAGGCCCCTTCGCTCCCGTGGGTGATTTCCTCATCCTGTTCCTCCTCCAGCCCTGCCAGGGCCCCTCTCTCACAGCTCTTCCCTTGGTCTTCATCTGCAGAGGCCCTCCTCCCAGGCTCTGCCCGAGCCCCTGGGCCGCAGGGCTCCGCTGGGCAGCAGAGGAGAGGACAGGCCATCTTCCACAGGGCTGCGCTGTCTCTGATGTCTGTCCCCATAGGCATAAACACACTTCCCTTTTCGTCCTCAGGCAGCTGCAGCCTTCAAACGCTCGTAGGACCCGCTGCCTGGCCCTGGCCATCGCGGACATTGTGTGGCGGGCTGGAGGCCACAAGAGAGCCGTGGTCACACTGTAAGTGCTTCCCTGGGCTGTGTTGCTACCACTCCACCTCGGGCGGGCACAGCTACAGGCCAGCTGGCTGTGCGCTTTCCTGTCCTTGGGGAAATCATCGTCTCACACAGGCCGTCTGGGCCTGAGGACCGTGTCTGTGTCCTCCCAGACCCCTGCCCTGTGCTCCAGGCCAGCAGGAGCCTGGAGAGTTGGCCTGATGTGCTGGGCAGCCCCACACCAGGGGAGGGCCACCCCTCCACATGCCTCCGGTCGAGAGGGGTCAGATCTGGGGATCCCTCTCTGCAGGGGGTGCTGGCGGATGTAACCTGCCTGAGAAAACCCATGCCCCCCTCCCTGCCCCCTCACTGGCAGCTTGCTCCCCTCTACATTTCTCTGATCCGGAGGCCTCGGAAAACAGCCTCTAGGTCAACCCAGTCATTTGTACTGCTCCCCCAAGTCCCCAAAGCACACTCCTGTTTGCTCTGTCACTTGGATCCCCGTTCCAGTGAGGAGACTCGGGGAGGTGAGAGATGAGCGGTGGAGCCAGCGCAGTCTTCCCTGCTACCTCCGTCCTACTGGTGGAGGATACCATCCTCATAATCTATGTGGATGGCCTGCCGGCTTTCCAGCCTGACCCTTCAGAGTGGAAGCATCACTTCATCCCAGCTGTGTGGCTAAGCTTTAGCAAAGGGGGTGCCCTTTGGATACAAGGGCCACACCCTGGAAGGGGGCACAGTGGTCAGTAGAGCACAGAACTTAAGAGACTCCAAAGGCTGACCCCCAGTGCTGTTGCTTGTTGGCTCTGTGACCTTGAGTAACTGACTCAGCTTCTCTGTGCCTAGCCTGTTTATTCACTTGGAAAATAGGGGTGATAGTAATGATTACTTAATGGGGTGAATGTGAGAATTGAACGAGTCAACATAAATAAAATGGTCTATAATGAATGACAGTATCATCGATCAGTTTAAATCATTTATCCGTATAAATAAGTGATAAGTAATAGTAGGAAGCACTTAGGATAAGGTCTGGATCGTACTAAGTATGGTGTCAGTGTTGGGTATTATCATCATTATCACTATTGTTCTTATCGAGTGCTTGTCCTTGGCACCCATGTTCCAGGTAACTTACAAACCCTGGCCCTTAGGATCTGCATGGCAGCCTTGAGAGCATATGGGGCAAAAATTCAATCTCTCCTTACTTTACAGATTAGGAAACAGAAGCCCGGAGAGGGGCAGTGGCTGGTCCAAGGCTGCACAGCAGGCTAATGTCACAGTGGCCCCAAACCCAAATGCAGCTTCTAGCCCATGCCTTCCTGGGCCGCACATGCAGGTGCTGTGTAAACAGATGTCCTCCAAGAGGACAGAGGCTGGACTTCAAGTCCCTAAAGGCGAAGGGCAAGTGAGCATTCCTTAGTCTGGCAGCATGCTCGTCGGTGGGTGAGAGGCAGACTTCCTGCTACCAGGATTTGGGTTTGGTTATCCCGAGCTCTCCCTCGGCTGTCCTTTTTCCATCCCATATTAGCACCCGCACTGTACCCCCTCCCGTTTAGTGGAGTTCTCCGGACCCGGCCTAGCGGGTGAGTTCAAAGCGGGGAAACGAGGTGCGCTTGGCTCCCTTCTTCCCTCTGGGCCACCTTTTGGTTTGTCCTCATTGAGCAACCCGTGTGGTTTGTGCCCTGGCTCTGGGGCATGTCTTCCCTCCGCGCAGAGACTCATGCATCTCCCTTTCCTTTTTAGGGCTTCGAGAACACAGCAGTTCAGTCCAACCGGGAAATACAAAGCAGATGGCGTCTTAGAAACAGTATGGCTTTCTGGAAAATTATCACGCAACCTTTGGCTTTGTTTGGGGACAGTCTCCTTTCATATAAGTAAATCCTTCCTCAGTTGGGGATGGGCCAGCCTTCCCTGTGGCCCAGGCCAGCAGAACCCTCCACCTGGGATTGGGGTGCGGGCAGAGGTGGGGGCCTTTGGGTTGAGCTCTGGCCAGAACTGGCTTTATGGCTAAAAGGCTGATGGGCGCCCTGTCATGTTGAGCTTGTACAGAACATGACGTCCCTCCAGCGTTCGATGCACCATGCCTTTTGGCTAAACCCCAGCCTTCCCCGTGTCCCCCTTTATGTCATAGCATCCTCTCTGGGATTGCCATGAGAGGGTAGTGGGGGTGCAAGGGAGAGGAAGTTAGCAGAGAAGAGCTTTGATGGACGGAGCACCAGCTGGAAGGCCAGACCCAAGTAAGACAAAGGACCGCAGAGAAATGAGAGACGTGTGAAAACGTGGAAACTCTGAGACTCTCCCACAAATTAACCTCCTCTTCACTGAGGATTTTTGTTTTACTTAGCTTGTTCCCTTTGACCTTTTGGGCATGTGTGGCCCTGGGATCTTAATTAAGCATCTCACTTTGTTGGATGTTATCTGTGAAAGTGTTCTTTTCTGACCTGCATGAGAAAGCACAGGAGACGCATAGCCACTGCTTTGCACTGAACTCAGGGCACTGCCTGCTGGGCTTAGAACAGGCCTGGTGACGGCGACCTGAGTGGGTCACCCACCCTGTACTCCCCTGTCCCCCCACCCTCCCTGCCCCCAAGGTGCTCCTCAGATATCTGTGACTAGCCTGCAGGGTGCAGCCCCGCCCGTCAGGGCCATCCATGCATGATGCTGGCTCTGTGGCTTTAGTTCCATGATGTCTCCAATCCTGGGGCCTCTAAAGGCAGGCCCAGTGTTGCTGCAGGGCGGGAGCCCCAGAGACCCCAGCT